>NC_045541.1:62299147-62945813 GCF_009769535.1 Thamnophis elegans | reverse complement strand
AGACTGGATTACTGTAACGCGCTCTACATGGGGCTGCCTCTGAAGAGTGTTCGAAGACTACAGTTGGTCCAGAATGCAGCCGCGCGAGCGATATTGGGTCTACCTAGATACACCCATGTTACACCTATCCTCCGCGAGCTGCACTGGTTCCCCATTGGTCTCCGGACGCGCTTCAAGGTGCTAGTCGTTACTTTTAAAGCCCTACGTGGTTTAGGACCTGGCTACCTGAGAGACCGCCTCCTGCCATTTACCTCCCAACGACCAATAAGATCGCACAGGTTGGGCCTCCTTCGGGTACCGTCGACCGGACAATCCCGGCTGGGGGCATCGGGGGAGGGCCTTCTCTGTAGCTGCGCCGGCCCTATGGAACGAAGTAGAGATCCGGACCCTCACCACTCTCCCGGCCTTCCGTAAAGCCACCAAGACCTGGCTGTTCCGGCAGGCCTGGGGCTGTTGATTAATATCCAGCCCCTCTTGGACAGAATGGACGTTGTGTTAATTTTAATATTGTATTTCTTATTTTAAATTTTTAAAAAATGCTTTTATCTTGCCTGTGAGCTGCCCAGAGTCCCAATGGGAGTGGGCGGCATACAAATTTCATTAAACGTAACTAAACTAACTAAACTAAATGTTTCACTTAGCAACATAAATTTTGGGCTCAATTGTGGTTGTAACTCAAGGACTACTTGCATTCCCAAATGTGTGAGGTTACCGTTTCTATAATTTTCAGAAATCCTGCAAGCAGGTGTCTGAACCTCAAGATATGATGATTGTGTATATCTGAAGTGGATACTCTGTGAAAAAATAGATTATGTAATAGAATAGTGGCCCTATCACAATGGCCCTATCACATTTGTACACACACACATATGCACAGATACTATATAGTTTATTAGGCTAACGTAAGGAAGGTGATATCAAGAGTAACCTGTCCATATTAACAATATTTATATAATGCTTTAAGAAGTCTACTAAATTGATTCAAACATTTCATGAAACTATTTGAATGGCTCCATACAACTTGTAAACCAAAACTAATCATATCATGGCTTGGTGAAATTGTGTACTTGTTTGCTGCACTTGTGTGCTGCCTAAATCTCAACGATGCTGAGTGGATCACAGCAATCAAAGAAATTATAATAGAGCATAACAAAAAAGATGGCAAAGATGGGATGAAGTGAGAGTCTTCACAGCTCTTTTAAACAACAGCAGAATTGGTGGGGGGGTCATCCAGATCTTGAAGGAACCTCATTCCAGGGACTGCTACAGAGAAGGGTTCTAAGACACATCATTGTTTAATTGACGTAACCTGGTGTGTGGTATTTATTATTTTACTATGAACAATAGTTTTTTTCAACGCCATTATCCTGATCTTCCAAGTGTGTGTGATGAAGGAAGGCAATTGGTTTGAGTATTCATATGGATAACTATGGAGAAGAAACATATCTAAAATTCCCTGAGAAATTTTTGACACAGGTAAAACAAAATTTCAGTCAAATATTTCCTGGTCCAACTTTGGCTACAGTCTTATACTATTTAACACAGGAACAAATGCCATTCAGTAAAATAGGTTTCACTTTTTGACAACATAGAAAGAACATAAAGCTCATCTTCATTCAGCATTTGTTTCTCGTGGCCGACCAGATGTCTCTGCAATGATCACCAGCAGGAAACGTCTATTTCAGCCATTGTTCCCCTACTTTCCATTCAGTAGTAGTATTGAATATCAAAGACTGATGGCATCAGGGGTTGTGCCCGGTTCAGCCAAACTGGTAGTGGAATTCAGGCCTGGGTCACAGAACTGCCAACGACCCAGGCCTGCCATGCCCCTGAACTGGTTCCCTCACTGCCACTGGGCTGCCGCCATTTTGGTTTTTAATGACTGCGCATGCGCAGTTCACTATAAATTGTTCTGCGCATGCACGAAGAACAATTTACATTGAACAGCGCAAATGCGTGCTGAACAGCGTTGCACACGGGTTGCAAACCATAGTAAAACTGGCAGCAACCCACCCCTAGATGGCATGTGATAGACCTGTCCACATTGAATTTATCTAATCCCTCTTTAAAGTCATCCAAGATACTGCAATAGGTTTACACTTGTAGCCAACATAGAAATTATGGCATATTGATGGAATAAGGAGACACCAGCTGGACATTCTGGACTTATGGCACAAAAAATAGTAATGCTAAAGCTTAAATTAAGTCCTGATTCACCTCACTTTTGCAGCTGTTTGCTGTACAAATCTGTCTTCCACCGTTTGGTATCTCTAAGACCCGTCTGCTCCAACACATGATCATTTTCTTCCCACTATCTCTAGGTCACAAAGATTCTGTCACTTGTGTTGGTTTTAGTTATGACTCCACTTTCGTGGCCACGGGTGACATGGGTGGACTCATTAAAGTCTGGAGAGTCGATGCCAAAGAAGAGATTTGGTCATTTGAAGTGGGTGACCTGGAGGTGAGCCTGTGAGTGCCATGGCAAAAGCTTTGCCTGAAAAAGACAACTGACTTTCCCAATGTGAAGCAAACTTGATAAACTATGGAGGCGTTACCATAGTTAGGAGTGGGTAATTCGCGAGCCACGTGAGGAACTGCTAGTACCTTTTTTGTAACCCATATAGTTTTGTTAGAGTTATACTACCAATAAAGGAGAATATTTGTAGCTCGAGGTTGAATTGACAGGTCTTTGATGCTCTCTGAGTTTGGTTGTTTCTTGTAGATGTTGCATGAAATATCTGCAAGAAAACAACCAAGGTTAGAGTGCACCAAGGACCCCTCATTTGCTAGAGTGTGTATATTTTATCCTCTTTTTCACTCATGGGGGCTTTAAGGATCAAAGCTATTGTGAATCACCTAAAGACATCCAAAACATCCTTTAGAATCCCTGAAGCATTCCTTCCCCATGGAGAGGTACTTAACGGACAGAATAGATGCCTAAGCTTCTGCAATTCTTAAAATACCAATTCCACTCTTAAAACCTCTCCAAAGCTGAAAACAATTAAACGTCCCAAGAATTTGTCCCCTCTTACACTTGTGAGATGAGATCATCTCTGCTATGCTCTCTATAGCTCCCAGATGGAGTAGGAAGGGAAAGATGGTCCACCTGCCCTGATTAGCTCCCCTTGCACCAAGGAAAATGCTGGAGAACTTGATAGACCATAATGTACGGATGTGTTCAAAATCATATTCTTGGACTCAAGAAGTTGCTGTTATATGCGGTTTTCTCCTTGTTGAAGAAGATCACTTTCCTTGCATGATTTTCAGGCAATGTAAAAAGTGGCCTTTTCAGAATTGGATGAGATTAGTCATTCCAGGACAAAATTGTCACTACAAGTGAGGCAAGGAAGGAGGGATGAGCATGTTACCCCTGCATCGACCACCGCCACCATCCAGTGAAGCTCTCCATACAACTTAGAAACCAGACTTATTTCAAGCCTCTTTCTACTAAATTGTTCTTCATAATAAACTGTATCTTTCGGATGTTATTTAGTCTAAATGCATTAGAATAACCTTGTATGATTATGATCTTCCTGGGTGATCTTTAGGAAGCCTGTAGCTCTTTAAGATGCTATCTGAATCCCAGATATTAAACTTTTTAGAGATAGGTTTAGGTTTTAGCTGATGATTTCTCACATTGACAAGAGTTCACACTTGGCATTAAGCCATAGTGTATATATGCGTTGCTTTGACTTAGCACACATGAATCCAAGCATTAAATGTTTTATGGTTTAGCATGAAGTTTGACTCTAGCCAGTGTAAAGTATTCAAAGTTAAAATAAATCAGATCATAAGTGAAACAAGTGAAGAATGGGTTGACTGACTGTACAAACAGCCATATCCTTTCATTTCCCAATCTGTTGCTTGCTTTCTTCTTCCAGTGGACCGAATGGCATCCCCTGTCCCCTGTCCTTCTGGCTGGCACAGCTGATGGCAACTGCTGGATGTGGAAGATCCCTAGTGGAGAATGCAAAACCTTTCAAGGGCCAAATTGTCCGGCTACATGTGGCCGTGTCCTTCCTGATGGTGAGGAGTATTGTTTTTGCTGTTAGAATTGCTTCAGGAATGGAACTGCCCCATTGCTTGGCACTTCCAAACACATCCTCTATTTCCTTTCACAACGAGAAACGGCATTGTGTTGCTTGGAATTTTGGTATGGGATGGGAAGGTCCTTGGGCCTCTTTAAAACTAAATTTGCCTGAGTACCCTAGAAAATAACTAACACAAAAATGCTTCATGCAGGAAGAAGGGCCGTTGTCGGTTATGAAGACGGAACAGTGCGCATTTGGGACCTGAAGCAGGGCAACTCACTACATGTTCTGAAAGGTACTAAATATTATGTGGAAGGAAGCCTATTGAACCTCTGGCTCACTGGAACATAATACCTGTATCCTGGTCATCTCACCTCTGCATAAAAACCTGGGTGTTTTGCCCATTTCTGTTGCTTTAGATTTCCTGCAAAGTAGGGTCAGCCTCACACAAAAAAACACACCACCACGTCCTCTTTGGAAACAAGATACAGGTTCTCAAGGAAATACAGGATCCAAAGATACTGATAGGGCAGGTGACTAGTCATACATTTCATTTTGCAACCAGCTCAGGTTTCCATTTCTGTATAGTTCAGCAAGTTGGAGGTACCAGAAGAGCAACAAAACCTGGCTCTGATAGGATCAGTTGTTTAATTGTAGAAAAATTGTATTTGTATTTGTATTTAATAAATTTATAGGCCGCCCAATCCCGTAGGACTCCGGGCGGCTTAATTAAATAAATCAGCATTTCTTGTAACTTTGCATCATTAACATGGCATTGTGGTGTTTCTGTTCACAGAAATCGGGAGTTTGGGAATCAAGATGTTAGCCAATATAGCACATGAAAAAGGAAAAGGAACCTTTAACAGGGTCTTTCATTGGATGTGTCTTTTTTGTCTTTCCAGGTAATGAGGGGCACCAGGGCCCTTTAACATGTGTGGCCAGCCAGAAGGATGGCAGTCTAATCCTGACAGGTTCTGTTGACTGCCATGCCAAGCTGATAAATTCTGCAACTGGAAAAGTAAGTGCTTCCCTCCCCCTTCCTGTTACTTGTCCAGCTGTGCAAAGTATCTGTTTGGTTCATTTGGATAAGGTTGTTTAGTAGTGCTGACATTTATATTTTTGACCCAAGTTTACTTCAGAGTTTGAACTTTCTTCCCCGTTATTTATCCAATTGCCCTATGAACTCATTTGAAGAGAAGGAAAAAGCTGGTTCAGAGTTACCCAATAAACTTCTCTGGCGAGTAGGGATTTGAACCTGGGCTCCGCAGTTCTTGGGCCAGTTTGGTATAGTAGTGCCAGGCTAGAAACTGGGAGACCTGGCGTTCTAGTCTTGCTCTTAGCACAAAACCAACATGGCGCCTTTGTGCCAGTTGCCCTCTCTCTCTCAGCCAGTGGCAAACCACTCCTAAAACTAGTATAACTTGAAAGCACACACTTTCTCACTACTGGAAAATTACTTTGGCATCTGAGAAGATTATCCCATTTCAAACCTGGAGAAAAGTTTGCCGTGTAATCAGGCTCACCCATGATTGCCCCACATTTTGTCACTTCGAGTAATGTCTGAGCAGAAGTTAGCTTTCATTTCCTATATCTCCAGATCCAAATTTAAGATGTGGAATTGTAGATAGACATGAATTATTTTTTTTGCCATAAACTCTGATTATGAATGGAGT
Source organism: Thamnophis elegans (assembly GCF_009769535.1). NCBI lineage: Eukaryota > Metazoa > Chordata > Lepidosauria > Squamata > Natricidae > Thamnophis > Thamnophis elegans. The sequence continues at coordinate 62,940,109 of NC_045541.1, read as the reverse complement.
CCTGATTATAATGACCATTTTGTAAGCTAGAAAATCCATCCAGAAATTTGTTGATGCCCAGTAACAATCGGTGTGTACTTTTCCAGACTTATGTTTTGCGTTCTTGGCCAAGATTATAGCATTGTTGATTTTATTACATGCAGCATATCTCCAGCCTGTACTTGCGGCAAAGTATCTGTCATAATGTTCTGCTTCATGAATGCACAGAAAAGCTATTGTTGGCTGCCTCTTTCATGCAGGTGGTGTCTGTGTTCAAGGCAGAGAGCAAGCCTGCAGCTGAGGAGGAGGCAGAATCCAACTCAGTGGAATCCCTAGGTTTCTGCAATGTGTAAGTACTCAAGGGGAAAGGATATGAGTCTGGTTACAGATGGCTATTTATTTTTATTTTTATTTATTTTTTTGAGATGGACACAGTGAGTAAGAGTAAACAAATAGTCAGTTTGGCCCAGAAAGGCACATTGTTTCTCTGACTTGGCTGAGGTTCTAAGTCTCCTTCCCAGATCTTCATGATAGCGGATCTGGACACGGACCGCAAAGATGAAGGAGATACGTATTTTCTGGCATCTTATTTCTTTCTGATTCCAGAAAAAAATTACTCAATTCCTCTTTGGCTTTTAGAAACTCCTGCAAGTTGATCACATTCAGAGAAGGGAAGGAACAATTGCCATGAAATCCTCGTTGTATATTGGCTTGCATTTGGCAATAACTACATGCTTTAAAACCATTTCCGCTCTTAGGGCTAGTGCGTTGTTTTGAACCAGCTATCCACAAGCTAGCTGGCCAAGTCATCTCTAACCATCATCAATCAGACAGCAATTGAAGGAGGATCTTGGGGAAATGATCTGTATGGCCTGTAACCAGTTCTGCCCTGGTAGACATCTGCTGATGTTCCTCAAAGCCAACATCATATGATACATATCTAAGCTTCCACAAAGGGGGGGGGGGGGGAGGCTGATAATGATGTGAACCAACCTAGATAATATGCTTTTCTGATGATCATGAATGATTTCCCTCCCCACAAAATGTGCAAGCCATATAAATTCTTAGTGCCCACCTTATGTGGATGAGTCCTGCGCATGTGCGAACCACGAATGGCTGCTAGCCCGTCTCTGCTCCGACTAGGTGGATGGAAAAACACAGGAAACATCACCGAGCCTAGTCGGAACAGGTGCGAGAGGGAATCCGAAAGGTAGAGGGGGATTCGGGGGTTATGAATAACTGGCTGTCGGAGGGTTGCGGCTCTCCGAACGGCCCCCGGGCTGTACGACCGCCCCTGGTAGTCCTCCGACTCTCCAACGACAGAGGAAATGGCGGCACGCTGACGGCGCTTCTCCCTGGCGGTTTCCAACGCGCCCAGCGTCTTTGGACTTTGCTGCAGGGCTCTCAACCGGGAGAAGCCCCGAAATTGGATTTCTGGCGGGCAGTGGTGCTAGAGAGGGGGTGGCTGAAATCGGATGGCACTGAGGAGTCTGGGCGGCTGGTTGCGTTCGTTCTGCCCGCCGCCGCTGCCGCGGCGTTCCTCCCAAAGGCCCCCCCCCATCGCCTTACCAGCTGGCGACGATTTGGATACATCTCAGCCTTTTCCTGGCCTTTTCCAAGTTTTCGGTTTTGTTACCCATGACTGAGAGGAGCCTGAAGGAGCCCCTGGACTTTCTGCAAGCTTACCTTTTAAGGTCTGAATTGAACTGGGAGTTAAAGTGGGAACTGTCGTGTCAGAGAGAGGGTAGCTGCCTTGGATACCAACAGAGGGGACTGTTTAGCAGGCTTTGGCGCCTCTATTACGCCCCCCCCCCCAGGTACCTACCCCTCCTTTATATCATCCTAACGACTATGGAGATTACTCCCTTTATCCGGTCATCTTTACCATCTGACTCTCCCCTGGTGCTCTTTTGCTGGACACCTGGCATTCCCCTACTGAGGCACTCTATCATCTGGCCGCCTCTAACTGTGGACTTTGGACCTTTCGGCCTGTTGGTACAGCTGCTTTTGATTATTATTTTCCATCATTGTCTTGGGGGCTCTATCTGGAACACAACTGATAGAAAAAGTCACCTGTTTGCTCCCAACTATCTTGGACCTTTTTGGCCGTTAAGAGGAGGACCCAACTTACCCCCCCGAACACCCCGCCCGGGTTATAGCTGGACCTCAGCCATCTTGAACATTAAGACCTATCAAGCCTTGGCAGGCTTCGCACTTTAATTTTAATCTTTAGCGCAATTTTTTTTCTACTCTTTTTCTTCTCTTGTCTTCCTTCCTCCTTTGTTTGGGATATGTCTGGTAGATGCGTATGATTGTGTGAATGCGCCCACTTTTATTGCCCTATTTTTGCTGTATTCTGTGTTTTAACTATCATGTGGGGATTGGTTGAGTGAACGAATGAGTGTGTCTGATTCAGAGGGCCTGGCATGGAATGCGGGAGCTACAGGTGTGGTTGGGGGGACCACGGACACGGGAGTGGGTCGGAGCATTACGGTCGTAACGGGGAGGGGCAGATATGGCGGGGACTTTAGGGCTGGCCATTACCGGGGAAGGAGGGATCGCTACGTAATAGAGATCCCTCCTTCCGGCCCTATGAGTCCCACTCCAAGGCCAGATGGCGCGAGTAATAAGGACCCTGGTCTCCGGCTGCTGTCGCTAAACGCCAGGTCTGTTGTCCACAAAGCTCCCCTTGTCCGGGACTTAATTTTAGACGAGGGGGCAGACCTGGCGTGTATTACTGAAACCTGGCTGGGCCCGGAGGGAGGAGTCCCCCTCGTAGAGATGTGCCCAGAAGGATTTCAGGTGCTTCATCAGCCGAGAGCTCAGGGAAGGGGTGGGGGTGTGGCTATTGTTATTCGGGAGTCTTTAGTTCCTCGTAGGATCCCTGCTCCGGAGCTTGTCGGGTGTGAGTCCCTGCTGGTGAAGTTGGACCTCAAGGGTCAAGTGGGCCTGCTGTTAACGTACCTGCCTCCCAACTGCGTTGCAGCAGCCCTCCCCTCGCTCCTCGAGTCGGTAGCCGAGCTAGCAGTTGAGTTCCCCAGGCTTATGGTCCTGGGGGACTTCAATTTGTCTATGCTCGGTGAACACTCTGATGGGGCGCGGGAGTTCATGGCTTCCATGACAGCCATGGGCTTGACCCAGGTAATTCGGGGCCCAACCCACTCAGCGGGTCACACGCTCGACCTCGTATTTCTCTCGGAGCAGTGGACTTGTGATCTTGGTCTGAGGGGTAATGAGATCATACCCCTGTCGTGGTCAGACCACTGCCTACTGAGGCTTGACTTCCGGAGACCAAACCCCCACTGTAGGGAGGAGGAACCGACCAAGTGGTTCCGCCCCAGGCAACTTATGGACCCCTTGAGGTTCCAGACGGAGCTTGGGGTTATTCCTGATACTCTCGCCCACAATCCGGTAGAGACTCTGGTTGCTGCCTGGCACTCGGCAGCATCGGAGTCCCTCGACCGGATTGCGCCACTACGGCCACTCCGAGGTGGTGGATCCCGGAGGCCTCCTTGGTTCACCGAGGAGCTCCGGGAGAGGAAACGCCGAAGGAGACGCCTAGAGCACCTGTGGAGGTCCGATAGATCCGAATCGAACCGAGCACTTTTAACAACCTGCACCAAGGAATACATCAGGGCACTTAGGGCAACAAAAAGAACTTATATTGCCTCCTTGGTTGCGTCCGCCGAGTCCCGTCCAGCCGCCCTGTTTAGGATAACCCGTTCCCTCTTAAATAAGAGGGATACGTGGGACCCCTTGCAGGGTAGGGCTGAAGACTATGCCCAGTTCTTGGCGGACAAAGTTGCTCGGTTTCGGTCGGATCTGGACTCCACCTTTGCAGATCCAGCCGAGGCACGAGTGGACGACCTGGTAGACCATCGCTGGGTTGAGTTTCAGGATGTTACCCCCGGGGACGTGGACAAGGCCATGAGGGCTGTGAGTGCCTCCACCTGTGTACTGGACCCGTGTCCCTCCTGGCTGGTTGCTAACAGCAGTGAGGTGACACGGAGCTGGATCCAAGCGGTTATTACCGCCTCGCTTCGGGAGGGGCACTTCCCCGCCGCACTCAAAACAGCAGTGGTGAGACCCCTCCTGAAGAAACCATCTTTGGATCCAGCCGTACTTAACAACTACCGTCCAGTCTCCAACCTCCCCTTTATTGGGAAGGTTGTTGAGAAGGTGGTGGCCTACCAGCTTCAGCGGTCCTTGGAAGAAGCCGATTACCTGGACCCCTTCCAGTCCGGCTTCAGACCTGGTTACAGCACAGAAACCGCTTTGGTCGCATTGACCGATGATCTCTGGAGAGCCAGGGATGGAGGCCACGCCTCCATCTTGGTTCTTCTTGACCTCTCGGCAGCTTTCGATACCATCGACCATGGTATCCTTCTGCGACGACTGCGGGAGGTGGGGGTGGGAGGCACTGTTTTGCAGTGGTTCTCCTCCTACCTCTCGGACAGGTCGCAGTCGGTGTTGGTCGGGGGACAGAGATCGACCACGAGGCCCCTAACATATGGGGTGCCGCAGGGGTCGGTCCTGTCCCCCGTACTATTTAACATCTACATGAAACCGCTGGGCGAGATCATTCGAAGGCACGGGATAAGATACCATCAATATGCGGACGATACACAGCTGTATCTGTCCGCCCCGTGCCAACTCAATGAAGCGGTGGACGTGATGAACCAGGGTCTTGAGGCCGTTAGAGACTGGATGCGGGCTAACAAGCTTGTACTCAACCCGGAAAAGACCGAGTGGCTGTTGTGTTTCCCTCCCAATAATTTGGTTAGCGTTCCACCACTCAGGCTGGGGGGCCAAATTTTACACCCCTCAGACAGGGTTCGCAACTTGGGAGTCCTCCTGGACCCACAGCTGACCTTTGATCACCACCTGTCGGCTGTGACCAGGGGGGCATTTGCCCAGGTTTGCCTGGTGCGCCAGTTGCGGCCCTACCTGAATCGGGAGGCACTCACAACAGTCACTCGCGCCCTCGTGACCTCTAGGCTGGAATACTGCAACGTGCTCTACATGGGGCTGCCCTTGAAGAGCATCCGGCGACTTCAGCTAGTCCAGAATGCGGCCGCGAGAGTGATTGTGGGTGCACCTCGGTTCACCCACATAACACCTATCCTCCGCGAGCTGCGCTGGCTACCTGTTGATCTCCGTGTGCGCTTCAAGGTGCTTCTTACCACCTATAAAGCCCTTCATGGTAGTGGATCTGGGTACTTGGGAGACCGCCTCCTGCCGATTACCTCCTCGAGACCGATTAGATCTCATAGATTAGGCCTCCTCCGAGTGCCATCTGCCAGCCAGTGCCGGCTGGCTACTACGCAGAGGAGAGCCTTTTCAGTGGCAGCTCCGACCCTCTGGAACGATCTCCCCGTGGAGATTCGTACCCTCACCACCCTTCAGACCTTCCGCGCAGCCCTCAAAAACTGGCTATCCCGCCAGGCCTGGGGGTAAAGATTTGATCCGCCCCCACCCGAATGTTGAATGAATGTTGTTTACTTTTTAATTATGTGTTATGTTATATGTTACTGTTTGTATCCCCCTCCCTATAAGTTGTTAGCCGCCTTGAGTCCCCTCAGGGAAAAGGGCGGCCTATAAATAAACTTATTCCTATTCCTATTCCTATTCCTATCTCTTTAGCAAAGCAAGAGGGACTAATGCTCTGATGATTTATTTAATTACTGTATATTATAGGTAGTCCTCGACTTACAACCATTTGTTCAACAACCATTCAAAGTTACAACAGCACTGAAAACAGTGGCCTATGACCGGTCCTCACAATTATGACCATCATTAGCATCCCCACAGTCACACAATCAAAATTTGGGCCGTTGGCAACCAGCATATATTTACGATGGTTGCAGCATCCTGCAGTCACCTGTGATCACCATTTGCAACTTTTCCAGCTGGCTTCTGAGAAGCAAAATCAATGGGGAAAGTCGAATTCACTTAACAAACATGAGATTCACTTAACAACTGCAATGATACAGTTAATCATGGCAAAAACAATCACGTTTGTCACAAACAAACCAACATGCAGTTAATCATGGCAAAAGGAAGGTCATTTAACAATCCTCTTGCTTAGCAATGGAAATTCTGGTCTCAGTTGCAGTCGGACGTAAGTCAGGGACTACTTATATCTTTCCTACAATACTGTACAAGTTCCAGTAAAAATCCTTCTCTACTGCTTTCCTGTTGCAGGATGCCACTGGCAGCAATTGGCTATTTGGATGGGACCTTGGCTATTTATGACCTTGCCACGCAGACTCTGAGACATAAGTGCCAGCATGAGGTAATGGAGCATATCGTGATCACCAGGGGGCACACTAGAAAGGAACATATTACTCAGAGGCATTCTGGCACAGAAGCACACTAGCATTTAGAGGCTGCTTCTCACAATTTTCTGGGTGCTATTTGAGAGTCATGATCAGGAGGAAGGAACTAGATAAGCCTTCCTTCCTTTTTTGATAGAGAGAAAAAATAATAGGTGTCTGAAAAAATGCTGTGGTTTAGGAAGAAAGCTTTGTGTAAGTTGCTACAGTTCAAGGCATGTCAGCTTTACCGATTGGCCTGTCTGCCTCTACTTCTGCCTCTGTCATTTCCCCATTTGTATCATGATTTGGTGCTTTTTGCCTTTCAGAAGAGTAAATGTGGCAAACATTTTGGAATGGCCAGACTTGTAGTTAAGCCCTTGCCTGGTGCCATTGAGTAGAATGAACTCTGTGAAGACAAAGGAGCAGGCTGGCAGGGAAGGAATAGCAAGGTGCATCCCTCTATTCTGGGCCACCTGAAGACCAAATGGCCGAAGCAACTCAGAGGTTGGCATTCATCCTAGGCATAGTGTACACAGGCAAAAGATACGGGTTTCACTCTTGTTTGCCTCTCCCAGCCAGTTCAGTAGAGATATTTGCAAGCTGTTAACTTTAATGGTCAGAGTGTCATATGTCTGTTTCTATTTGATTCATGTCCTGTTGTTGTTTTTTAATTAGCATCGCTTTCCCATGCCAGCCTTGATTTTGGCATGCCCTGGGTTTATAGGCCAGACATTTTGCTTATTAGGCAATTATACACATATATGCATACACATACTCTCACCATGGCTAGGGAAAGAAACTTCATTCATTTATTCCTTCATTCATGTCTACTTATTTCCATAATAATTGCTTGTGCAATTTCATTGTGCAATTAAATTTCAAAGAAAGCAATGTATATCAAGGGAAAGAAACACAGCTATTTGGAAAATAAATAGAAATCAACCACCATCCTAGCCCAAAGGAGTCAGGCCCTGTGTCATGAAGACCTTAATAGGTAATAATCAACAACTTGAACTCACCCAGAAGGCAATTTATAACTAGTGCAGGATACATGAGCATTATAAGGCCTGTCAATCACTGTCCACACCTCTGCTCCTGGACCAGCTGTAGCTTCAAATTGATCTTCAAGAGCAGTCCTGGGTAGGAGTGTGCATTACAGTAGTCCAATCCGGAGCAAGGCTGATTGCCTGAGAGGCCTCCTGGTCAGGATGGGCGCAACTAGTGTATCCCATATGCCTGGGCAAAAGGCCTCTTGGGCACAGCTGTCACCTGCTCCTTGAGGTGCACTAGTTTCTCATTGGGAATTGCAACCCTTTGAAAGACTAGAGACGGGAATGTTCTGGGATCAGACAAACAAAGACACTCAATCCTGTCAGAATTGAACTTAATCCAGGCCCACATGGCTTCTAGTACTGGGTCAGGATTTCAATAGCATCGGCTGGTTGGTTACACATGAGGTATAAAGTTGTCTTCAGACTGACTCCAGTCAGATGACCACATCCACCCAAAGCAAGTCCTGTAAGATATTGTGGGCTGGAAGCCACAGAGAGATCAAGGAGTACTAGGATGAACACACACTGCCACTGTCCCTCCTCCATTACAGGCAGGGGTGGCCTTCAAAAATTTCAGCAACAGATTCTCTCCCTGGTTGCTGGGTGGGCGTGGCCAGGGTGGGCATGGTCAAGTTGGCCTCCTGCACCACAGTGGGGTGGGGGGAAGGGGATTTCACCTTCCCCAGGCTCTGGAGGCTTTCCTCAAGCTTCTGGGAGGGCAAACACTACTCCCCCCCAAGCTCCGAAGGCGTTTCTGGCGTTCCAGAACTTCCATGAGGTCCATTTTTCCCCCACCCTGAGCCTCCGCAGGGGCCCTGCACTTACCTCGCATCCAAAACGGGCCGCGTGGAGATTCCTGGGAGGGGAGGGGCCAGCCAGAGGTAGGATTTGGGTTTCCAGCCATAACGTTAGCTAAGGAGCTCTCCCGAACCCAGGCGAACCTGTAGCAGCCCACGCCTGATTACAGGTCATCACCAGGCAGGGCTAGTGCTGTCTCCATACTGTCCTGACACTCAGTTGAAGGAAAGGTAGTCATCTGCTTTCTCCAGGGCCTTCTGGAGCTGAAGCCCAACCATTCTCTCCACCACCTTCCCTAGAAAGGGAAGGTTGGAGACTAGCTGGAAATTTGATGTGATGGCCTCTTGAGGAGTGGGCAATCAAAAGAAAGTATGATGAATTTTCCTGGATTCATACCAAGAGGATGGGAATGCTCCTCTAATGCCTTTTCCACCTCCGTTTACAGTCGGGTATTGTGCAGCTCCTTTGGGAAGAAAGTTCACCTGTGGTCTACACTTGCAGTCTGGACGGGGCTGTGAGGCTTTGGGATGCACGCTCGGGAAAACTCATTAGCGAATACAGGGGCCACTCGGCTGAAATTTTAGACTTCGCTTTGAACAAGTAAGTACTTCAAGAGCAATTTTTAGATTGGAGGATGCTGGTGGAAGGTGCCATGGGGGATAAAATGGAAAAAGGGATGTAGAAAGCTGTTACCTCAAGGTTTAGGTTAAGTAATATTACTCCAGTAGATGGGCACTGGAATCTCACAACAGGCTATGGTTTCAGCAGGGAAATGGGCTCAGACTGAAATGTGTAGCAGGTTGAGATATTTAGGAATTGGATTGAATGGGAAGAAGACATGCTGTTTCTGGAGTGATTCTTTTTGTTAAGGTAATGACGATTTAATAGCTGACCAGCTATTAATGCTGTAAGGCTGTAAACCGAGATGATGCAATGAGAATGAGGTAACGTGTATGTTTGTGTGTGTGTGTGACACTTTTCATAGTAAAATAGTTTTCTTCTTTCCAATTCCCTTGGTGGCTCTCATCGTTTATTTTCATGTTAGAATTGTATCCCATATTTTCCTAAGTGGCCATGGCAGTATATATAGTACATTGTTCCATCCTCCCATTTTCTCGCCACAATAACAACCTTATTACATGCTCAGCTGAGAGAGAATGATGGGCCCAAAGTCACCCAATAAATATCTGTGACTGAAGATGCACTAGACTCCAAGTCTCTCTAATGCCAGCCCAACACCTCTCAGTAACGGCAAGAACAAGAAAATAAAATGGACGATTTGTCAGAATCATTGGCTTAGCACAGGGCCTCCCGAGCTCTATGACTTTTTGACTTTCAGCTTGTCATTTCTACTATGTGATTCTTTTTTTTTTTTACCCACACTGGTGTTGTGAAGATTAATTACATATCTACTTGGGAGTAAGTCCTGCTGAATTCCATTGGATGGATAAGCATAAATGACTGTGATTATTGGTCAATATTTTAAAGGACTTTTCTCTATTAATGGTTTTGATAAATCTTAGTTGAAAATTTTTTCCTGTTTTTTTTCTGGGGCTGATGCTGCATTCCTGCATCTAAGTATTGATTTTTAAGGCATACTCATTCAAAGCCTTTTGCCGCATCTTTTAGCCAAAGAGTCCCCTGGCTTAGAAATATTGTCATTAAAATACTGCTTGCCTTTAGATTTACAATTAAAAAGACAGGATGTGCAAGGAAAGGGAAATTGGATGAAAGTGGAGAAAAATAAGCTGATTATTAAAAACCAGCATTGTTTACATTATCCAGTGGGATGAAAATACTTTGTATAATTTGATAAAGAGTTGCTGATAGTTGTTAATTGAGGAATTCCCTAAACTAGCTGGAGTCTCAGCAGAAATAATAGGAGCCTATTTCTCTTGCCTCCCTCTTAGTATATCTTAATGTTTATTTCCAGTATCATCATATTTTTTTCTTTTTCCTTTTGTTCTTTGTTTGGTTTAAACATACATATTAAGACATACAGTATATATGTGAGTGTATGTGTATTTATAGGACGCAGTGGCTCAGTGGCTAAGACACTGAGCTTGTTGATCAGAAAGGTCAGCAGTTTAGCGGTTCGAATCCCTAGCACCGCGTAACGGAGTGAGCTCCTGTTACTTGTCCCAGCTTCTGCCAACCTAGCAGTTTGAAAGCACTGCAAGTAGAAAAATAGGGACCACCTTTGGTAGGAAGGTAACAGCTTTCAGTGCACCTTCAGCATTTAGTCATGCTGACCACATGATGAGGGAGACTTCTTCAGACAGCGCTGGCTCTTCGGCTTTGAAATGGAGATGAACACTTCCCCCTAGAGTCAGGAACAACTAGAGCATATGTGTGAGGGGAACCTTTACCCTTATACGTATTTTAATAATTTCTCTCTCTCTCTCTCTCTCTTTTTTTTTTTGCAGAGATGCTTCGCTTGTGGTTACTACTTCTGGTGATCACCAGGCCAAAGTGTTTTGTGTGCAGCAACCTGACCGCTAGCATTTAGGTGACTGGGCACTGCAAGAAAGCGTGCCATGGGACTGATGGCAGATATACCCATGGGACTGTGAGCAGGATGAATGGAGTTAGCCTAATAACTTCCTGCAGGGATGCAACGAAGCATTTTATGATCATCCTTATTTTGAAAAGAAAGCTTTGTCACCTTATCCCCAATTGATTGCTGGAGTTTTCTACAATTATTTACATCCCTGGTGCTTCATACACAAAGCGATGAGAAAACACAAGTGGGTGGGGCCTGGATCAAGATCTGGGCAGCGGTAGGCATTGAAGTGAGGTATCTCAGAAGAACCTCCGTACTTCTCCCAGGTTCAAAGAGGCCTCCTTGCACATAATTTTTGAAGATATGTTCATGGAGGTCAAAGATATCACCTATGTTCCTCCCGTTAAGATGGGGACAAATGGACTGTTACGTAGCCTGTGAAGTGACAGTAAGGCTCATCCTTCCCTTGGTCATTTTGAGCTTGTGCTTCCCCTTCAAACAAATCATGTGGATTTGTTCAAAGCCAATCAAACGATGTTCCTGAGATGATGCACAGGCTTTGGAACTCTGGTGGAGACTGAGCACATCGTCCTGGACTTCAATGCGTGGACCTCTCAGTGACAATAACAAGACAGCTCGTTTTTACGTCACTAGACGTTACGACAAAATAAAAAAAGGCTGTCATTTGGAGGGCTTGTTTGAATTTGTGGCTTGCTAGACTATTATTGCTAGATATCTAGTCTGTTTGGTAACCAAAGACCAGCCTATTGTCCTGGAACGGGCAAGAGGGAAAAACATAATAGCGTTGCATTGAAATATGATAGTAAGGAGTGGAACCATGTAGCCATTCATTTTGTGTGAAAATCTTTCAGGAAGGCTGGGTACAATGGATACCTGAACAATGGAAGGGGATGTCACACAAATACTCCCCACTTCTCAGAGAGCTGCTCGTTGCTAGGTAATGTAAACTCAAATTAGCCAAGTACTGTGTTTTCCTTGGTGTTCAGATAAATTTAATTCCAGACCGAAACAGAAGGTAAAAAGGCTAAGAATATAAAAGCAATTCTACAATGTGCTTTGGGTGGGAGATGTTGGTGTGTAAGAAATCACTACAAGATATAATTGATATTTAAGAGCCTACTTGGCTAGAAAACCAAAAGCTAAGAGTGAAACATCTTACCTGTGGGTGATCAGGGTTTGCTACCAAGCTGTCCTTTATCTATCCCTGCAATCTATGTCATTGAGTGCAGTAGGCCTGGACTGCATTTCTGCCATGGACCTTCTGGCATTGCACCAGCCATCTTTAGCAGCTTATTTCAACTTGCTGCTAGCAGCCGGGGGTCCTCCTAAACATCTTGTGCCATCTCGAGTGGTTTTCCTTCCTAAAACTGAGAACCCAACAGCTCCGGGGACTACACTGATCTCTTGGAGGGCATACTGAATGAATTGACCCAGGCACCGCTTAAGCCTTATCAACGGCTTAGGCTATTGAGATAGCATCCATACTATTGTGGGCTTTGCATAAAACCTTTGCAAAGCGTCTCTGTGACACGCTGCAGCTCTCCCCATTCCAACATGCTTTCCTTCAGCGGGATGGCTGTCTCGAGGCAACAACCCTTCTCCATACCATCTTACGGAGGGTCCATACCAATCAAGTGCCTTGTGCGATGTTGTTTCTCGACGTTGCCAAGGCATTTGATAGGGTTTCACATCATTCCCTTTTTAGGGTTGCCACTGGGGCAGACCCTCCTCCTCCGCTGCTTTCTTATCTGGGTAGCCTTTATCAGTTTTCCACCATTCAACACACAGATACAGTTATTCAGTGCGGGAGGGGTTTATGGCAAGGAGATCCCCTTTCGCCTCTTATTTATTCTGGTCATTGATGACATCTTACGGCTTCCCTGCCCACAATTGGGTTTAACCTTGGTGGCCAGAAGATTGACTTTCTGGCTTATGCAGATGACCTAGTACTCCTGGCAGAACGACCAGCAAAGTTACAGGAAAAACTTGATTGTGTGGCAAATGCCCTCCATGCAACTGGATTGTCCTTTGACCTTACGATCGCCAAAAGTGGGAAACGTAAGTATATGGCCCTATTACCAACTTCCTATACTTACACAGGTGCTTCTATTAGCCCGTTAGGGCCAGACAACTCAGTGTAGTATCTGGGCCTCCAGTTTAACTGGAAAGGCCGGGTTGTCCCAAAGCACACTGATCTCTTGGAGGGCATACTGAATGAATTGACCCAGGCACCGCTTAAGCCTTATCAACGGCTTAGGCTATTGAGATCTTATTTGGTGCCAAAGTTCACACGCGAGTTGGTCCTTGATCACGCACACCGTAATACACTTACGAGGCTGGACAGACTGATGAGATCTGCGGTGCGGGTCTGGCTCCGTCTGCCAAGTGATATTCCATTGGGATTCTTCCACTCCCTAATTAAAAATGGGGGGTTGGAAGTGCCCTGCTTCTCTACCTCGATACTACTCCTTCAGAAGGCACGATTCGAGAAAGTGGCATCAGGAGCTACCCTGGTGCCTACTGCCATTTTACAACAGGAGGCGTTCCAGTCACTGATGACTCGGATAAATTGACCGTGCATGATGGCCTCTGCGTCGTTCCCACCAAGGTGGAGGTCCAATTAGAGTAGAAAGATATCCTCACACAATCCATCAATGGCAGAGACTTATGTATCACTGATGTTGATAGAGCTAGCCACGAGTGGCTGTTGCACCCCTCTCGGGTGTTCTCCGATTGTTTATACGGAGCATCCAATTGAGGGGCGGCATACTCAACACCAAATCTAGGAGTGTGCGTGGTTCCAGTCACCAGGTGGTAGACAAGAGTTGTTGAGGTGCCTGCTGATCCCCAGAAACTCTGAATCATATTCTACAGGTTTGTGAGATCACCCACAATGCGTGGTGCGCCCATCACAATCAAGTTCTCTGTCACCTTGCGTACCTATTACAAGGGAATGGAGATCGTTGTTGGGTGGAGCCCATTATACCATCTGGGCCATATTTTATTAAGCCAGACTTGGTGGTGGAGCATACAAAGGAACTATGGGTCCTGGACGTGGCCATTATCTCAGAATATAGGCTGCGAGAATCCTGGGACCTTAAAATTGCGAAATATGGCCGGGAAGATCAGGACAGAGATATCCTGAACTGGACAGCTGCTACAGTTCTACTGACCCAACTGCCAGTTATCATTTCACATAGAGGACTATGTTTTGAGCCATCTAGTGGAGGCCTGCGGACACTGGGCTTGAGCAGCAGGGACGTTATGGACCTTTCGCTTTTGACGGTTCACAGCTCGCTCCAGTGCTACGATTTATACCATTGCAGAACTAAGCTGGGCTGAACCACGGACTGGAAGACCATCATACTGGAGTCTTCAATGGACAATGACTTGCCAAAAGCAGAGATCACTCCAGCTGGACTGTTGAATAATGATGAAAGTCACCTTGGGGGATATGGTATGGTGGTGGGTTTTTCCTTTCCTGTACAGACCCTTCCAAAAAATAAATGTAAATTAATTAGAGGTAGTCTGGTAAAGATTGCTGTTGTTCAATGTCTTTGCTTTTCAAATGACTTTAGGCAACCCAAATACACTACCTGTTGGGTTTGCAGATGTGGTCCAGTACAGGACATTGCTCAGATTACTTTATTCCAGTCTCACCAGGGAGCCCTTGCAGTATTAGCCTTTTGGAAGGTAGGGTTTAGAAGGGAGTTTTATTTATATAAATATAAAGAAAAACATGATGGGATGCAGTGGCGCGGTGGCTAAGACGCTGAGCTTGTCGATCAGAAAGGTCGGCAGTTCAAATCCCCAGTGCCATGTAATGGAGTGTGCTCCCATTACTTGTGCCAGCTTCTGCCAACCTAGCAGTTCGAAAGCAGGTAAAAAATGCAAGTAGAAAAATAGGGACCACCTTTGGTGAGAAGGTAACAGCATTCTGTGTGACTTAGGCATTTAGTCATGCTAGCCACATGACCACGGAAACATCTTCGGACAGTGCTGGCTTTTCGGCTTTGAAATGGAGATGAGCACGGCCCCCTAGAGTTGGGAATGACTAGCACATATGTGCGAGGGGAACCTTTACCTTTACTAAAGGAAAACACAATAGTTGCCTAGTTTTGAGTTCACATTACCTAACAATTAGCAGCTGTCTGAAAAGTGGAGAGCATTCTTGGTAGTTCCTGGATGTCTGTTTTTGTCAGGTGGAGCCCAATATTTCTGATTCTGGCTTTCCCTGCAATCCAGTAGATTGTACTTAAGAGGATTTTTGGTCTCATAAACATCTTTCGGTTTCTACTTTCAGCTTTCACCTACTATTCTAAAACTTTTATCATTGACTGAAAAACAGGAATATGTATATCCCAAGACAATGTACCAATCAATATCACAATTGGGTTAGCCAGAATTTCTCAGTAGAGTTCATCTTTGAAGTACTTATCCTTTCTAAATTTGGCCACCTAAACTCTTGTGAAATCAACAAAATGCAGTTTCCCCTAACACTGATCAGCAGATTAATTGCGATTGTTTACATAATCTGATAGTTTAAAATCCTTAATGAGACTGTCCTATGAGATTTCCTAATCTTTTGACATCATTTTCCTTTTCATGAATAAGATTCAGTTCATAGTATGAAGAATAGGTTCAATATTCTTAATTCCATGCTGGTTAATGACTGCAATAAAACTATTTGAATTTCAGTATTGTTAATTATTATAAATAGCATTGTTCCATATACAGTATGCTTTATACCTTCAGATCTATAGGAAGGGTAGATGATTTTGTCCCTTTAGACTTTTTCACTGGCAGCTCCTATAATTCTTTGCCATTTCTATGACGGATATAGCTGATGAATTCATTAGTGTGAATAAAGAATTCCCCTAATAACTTCTGCTAAATTGGACCCAACAAATTAAATTAACTGGTGGGAAATAACACCTTGACAACTACTATATGATCTGAAAGCATGATGCTAGAATTACCCCTTTTCCCTTTTGAAAATAGAATATGTCTCAGTAGGGACCCAAAGAGTTTTAAGTCTTTCCAAATTAATTAAGTCTATGAACAGAGTTGGATTAATATAACAGGACCTAATGGGATGCGGTGGCTCAGTGGCTAAGATGCTGAGCTTGTCGATCAGAAAGGTTGGCAGTTCAGCAGTTTGAATCCCTAGTGCCGTGTAACAGTGAGTTCCCATTACTTGTCTCAGCTTCTGCCTAGCAGTTTGAAAGCATGTAAAAATGCAAGGAGAAAAATAGGAACCATCTTTGGTGGGAAGGTAACAGCGTTCCGTGTGCCTTCAGCATTTAATCATGTTGGCCACATGACCACGAGACGTCTTCAAACAGTGCTGGATCTTTGGCTTTGAAATGGAGATGAGCACCACCTCTTAAGAGTCAGGAATGACTAGCATATGTGTGCAAGGGGAACCTTTACCTTTACTTATGAAGAAACGAGTTGCAGAGCTCATAATTAAAAACAGACGTGGAAGAAAATACAAAAGCCTTCCTCTGCTTAAGCTTTGCCTCACACACCACTGCGTTTAAAAAAAAAAAAGATGAGAAACTATTAGATGTGATTGGAGGCCCAACAGCCAGGCCTGAGTTTGCTAACCCCAAACTGCCCAAATGCTAGGATGAAGGAAATAGGAAATTGGTTTGATGTTTTATCGCTAAAGATGGAAAGTGGGAATTCCTAATCTGGAAGATTGCAAGATAAGAGGTCGTAATGGCTCCCAACCTCAATTGTTTAAAAAGGGAATTAGACCAATTAAGATCAAGAGAACTATATTAGCTCTTTAATGAGGACATTATGTCTCGGTCCTAAGTATTAATAAGCATAAATGGCAAACCAGTTTGCTTCTGACCTCACAAAGCATCTGCTTCTTCTCAGAAAAAGATTATGGTAAATGGATGTGTAAGTAAACCCACAGGCTAAAAAAAAAAAACCCAGCCCAATTTCACCTTAATTAAATTTGTCACCAAGTCATCAATCCTTAACTATTTCTTGCCTCTCTTGGCAGCCTTTATCATCAAGGTTCACATGAAGAACAGCTATAACAATGTTTTAGAAGTTTAATCCTCCGGTCAGTAGTTAGCAGAAGCTTCATTGACTTAAGACAGTTTTAAAAATTCTTTATTGCCAACAAAAACTGGTATTTACAATGAAGAGTTAATTATGGCAGGACACAACAAAGGAGCCTAGCATACAGTATTAGCTTTATAAGGTATAAATTCTTAAGCTTTTTATCTTAGTATTTTCAATCAGTGAACATTTGTCCATTCTCTTCCCAGCCTTGAGTTGGGAGTATTCTGCTCAGGGTTGATCCAAGAATTCAGATTTGCTGAAATAGCATTAGCTCCTTCCTCATCTGTTTCGGTCCTTAAAGTCTCAGGTATCAACTACAGACCTCAACTACAGAGGGGGGCATGTGTTGTTATTGGTGATGTTGAGAATACCAGGAAAATGGGAGTGTGCCTCAGTGTAGTTTTCCTTATTTGTAAACATGTGAATAATTGGGGCCTTTTCTATCTCATGGGGTTGTTGTGAGAGGCAGCCAAGGCCAAGATAATGGGAAATGGAAGATTTATTTATGTACTTGCATGCCTTCATAATGAATGAATCTTGATCTTTCAACAGAGATTAACTTACATTGTAAGGGTTTGATTTTAGAATGTGGTCAGTATTTGGTTTTGGTTACTCTGCTTGTGATCCCATTTCACATATTCATATGAACCTATGGTTCATTGTAAATCCAGCCTACTTGATATACAAATGTCCCAATGGCTTCCCAATATCCTTCAATTGCACTGCAAGGAATTTAAGGAACAAGGATTGCTAAGGCTGCTGAAATTCAGATGTTATCTTCTATTCTGACATTCTTATAATGGAGAACCAGGGACTTTTTTCCATGTCAGGAGAAAGGGGGGTTAATGTAAGCAGCAGGTCTAGAAGTTAGGGATTTAGGAGGAGGGGAATTCAGGAATAGAGCTGTGTAGGAGAATCTATTCCCAACTGTTCATTGTTTTTCAACTTCTCCATTTTTTGATAGCAAATCAAAGTTAATGTGTTTTCAAGGCATTCCAACCTTCTTTGTGTTCCCAGGACTGCCAGCAAGGAAAAGAAAAAGAAATGTCCTTTCTATATTTAGCTGAACCTTTGAATGGCATTAGATCCCCAACAAACAGCAGAATTCTGATCTAAGTTATGGGAAACCATGAATGGAAGCACACATTCCCATTTCATTCCAAGCAGAAGGGAGAAGATTGAAGCATTTGTGCTGCTAAATGGCTGGATGAGGGATTCGATGACTTCCCACTGCAAAGCATCAGTCTGCAATTGTAGGAATTTCTGTATTATTGCCACGGGGCTGATTATTTTGTTTTTGTTTGCACCCCTGTCTTTGGCAGCAGGTTCTATAGGCTTTCATGGCCATGTCACTCCAAAATTCGATGTATTGATGATTGCCAAGACTGAGGATGATGGGTATTACAGCAGCACTGGCAGTTCCTATGCAGATAACAATAGCAAGAGTGCTATTACCTTTTATTTCTAAATGTAGTGAGATATTCAAACAAACAATATATGGCACCCAGCAGACCAGGAAGATGAGAGAGACACTGGCGATACTCTTTGCATGCCTCAGTTCCAGTTGTTGTTCCAATTCCGATGGGGTCTGACTTTGATTCACTGAATTAAGCAGTTTTTTTAATGTTTTAAGCTGCTTTCTGGCTATACAGAGTATTCGGATTACCCATTACAGCTATTGCAAAGATGATTGGGATGATGAACACATAGGTTTCTACAAAGAGGTAAGGCAACGTTAAGACTTGTTCAGCAGAGCACTTCTGACTGGAATTCCCTTGGTACCAAGCCAATGGCATGGAAGCAAAAGTCAAGGGAGACACCCATGCTAAGCATATGTAAAGACCAGACCAGCGATAAACCCAGGACTGGCGGTAGTGCAGTGGTTGGATGATGCATGTATATTTAGCATAATGCA
Source organism: Thamnophis elegans (assembly GCF_009769535.1). Taxonomy (NCBI): domain Eukaryota; kingdom Metazoa; phylum Chordata; class Lepidosauria; order Squamata; family Natricidae; genus Thamnophis; species Thamnophis elegans. Next base: position 62,921,440 of record NC_045541.1, on the reverse strand, counting down.
TCACCAGCAGATTGGCTAAAAAAGAGAGAAAAAGGAAATTGGGCACAACATAACGTGCTAAGCACGAATAGCTCACATGATCCTTCTGAAAGACATGGGGAAGAGCTCCCGCAGCCAAGAGGTCAGCAATGAGCAGACTCAGGAAGAACCAGTTGATGGTTCCATGGAGCTTGCGATTAAACAGGATCCCAAATATAATGAAAACATTGGCCAGAATGATGAAAGCTGACAGGAGCCGAGATAATATGAATATAAGATGTTCATTCAGTTGGGAGCCCATCTGAGCGTCTGATAAAGAATCCACAATCTTCTGGGCTTCGGAAAGGACTTCCTGAAGGAAATAGTCTAAATAAATAAAACCAGGAGATGTATGGCTTAGTATTTATCTTTCTTTTTAAGATAATGACCGTAGCTATAGAAAGAGTTCAGTTATGATGCATTTCTTAGCTATGGTAATACATGTTATGATAATTACACAATGATATACATTATATAAAAATAAAATAACTCTCGATGTGAATAGCATAATAATGTACTATTAAGTATAAGTATAATCTTTATTGTCATTGTACTTAAATACAATGAAATTGATTAGTGCAAAACTTCCATGACTTTAGGTAAACCGTGTAAAAGAAATCTTTAAAAAAGTATTGCAAAAATGTTAAAGATATGATGAACCACAACAGAGAAGTGAATAATTGCAACTCGACATTTCAGAGATTTAAATGCAGTCCTATTTAAAACAATCCCACTAATAAATTGTCAACCACACATATGTACAGTAAATACTACTACATAAACTTTGCAACAAATCTGTTCCAATTACCTCCACAGTAACCACTGTGACATTTTTGGAATTTCAAATGTGTCTCTTGTCCAATCCCGAGTTTTATACATCTAAAGGAATTGTTATTTTTAACACTGAAGAAAAGCATGATGTTAACTTAAAATTGCCAGTTTCATTTTTGAACTGGCCTTGAAATCTAAACACGTCAGAGAACAGATCAGAACTTGTGTCTTCAAGAGGCTTTTCTGGTTAAGGAAATAAGTAAGATAAAAAATATCTCCCTTTGCTCTTCCTGTGAACTCCACTGTTTCTTAAATCCCCTTTCACATACCCAGCTATTGCCAAGTCATGCTTTCCTTTGAGGCACACATCTACGTACTTAAGAAAGCCATGGAGGACATCCAGATTCCAGAAAAGATTGCTGAACATTTAAACTTATTACTTTTATTAGGACATAGATGTGCACCATGCTAAGGGTCAAAGACCGTACATGGTCTTTGGAATGTGACTTCACATCACCACAAGAAAAGTGCAGCCAGTGCAAAAACAAACTAGTGAGCGGTATGCAGATCTCCTTCGCTCAGATTTTCGATATCATCCCATGTGGTTCTTTGCATAAATAGCCCTTCCCACTAACTTTTGGAACCAGAAATTTTAATTTTAACTTACTTGGAAATCACCAGAAGCAGCTGTTCTATCTATAGCTTGACTTCTCCGAGAGCCATCTACTTAGAGAATGCTCTTGAGTGTAGCCATGTAGGAGAACGAGCAAGGGCGGTGGGGAGGGCAGATACTGTGCACCTACTATCTTTGGTAGTAAAACCTCCACTCTTCTTAGCAGTGCAGGAATAGATCAGTTGCTAAGAAAGGTGTCAGGAAATTGGGGTGGGGAGGAGACTTCCATGGCATCACCTGTGGTTGCAGTCACTCTACAAGGAAAAACCACAAACATCAGGAATGTTATTTTAACAAGCTCATAAAGAAGCAGCAAAAGGCACTTAGAAAGAAACTCTTACCATCTGGCTAGGTATAACAGGAGTCAATTAACCTATTACACTGACTGAATGGCCAGCAAGAGAAACCATCCTCAGTGTGATCCCTTCTAGTCTTTCTCAAGAGGGAGAAAACAAATTGGGACTTTCTTGATGGAAAATGCTCTGAACATCGGGAAAGAGAGAAATGTGGAAATTCCCACTTGTCCTTTGAGAAGCCTGGTAAAAATGGCTGTTCAGGTGAGACTGTCTTCTGTCCTGTTGAAGCTGCTTTCCAAATTTCTAAGGAATGAGAGATGTTTCATTTTGTTTTTTTCTGATCAGAAATGGGGACCCCAATTCACATTTACATCACTAAAATATATATTTTATAGGCTGCTGGTAGTTAAAGTGTGAGGCAAAAGTTGCTTCTTAGGCAGAGGTATTATCTCACAGGTTAAAAACTAATAGTGGAATATGGCACTTGGATGTTCCCATTGCTCATTATTTCTCCCTTTTCAAATGTAAATCTGATTGACCAGTAAATATTCAAATAATTGTAGCTTAGGATATATTGTGGTAAAAGTACTTGTAGAATACAATTATGTATTTTTTTTACTTTGCAGTAAACTATATTGTAATGTACTCAGTAGGGCTTAACTTCTGACGATTATGCCTAGAGTTGAATGAAAAATTCAGTATTGAAGCAGGTGAAATTAGCTGAGAAATATATATTTTTTCTGCATATAAACACTATTATTCTTCTTTGGAAGATTCCCAGCTCGACTCTCTTCCTCTGTATTAAGCATAAAGTTACTGTAACTCTGTTTTAGAAGTGTTTTCCTAAGCACTCTTTTTGAATTATATTATCCCAAAGCAGCAAGTACAGTGGGATAATATGATTCGCACATGACAGAAACTGTCATCTGTCAATGATCAAAAGGGCTACTGGAGGCTTGTGTGCGCTTAATCCCAATCAAACCCAATACTGTATTCAGAAAATGATAAATTAACTTACCTTTTGCAAGTCTAGGCACAACAGGAATCCTGTGGATAACATCATCACTCATTGCATCCTAAATGTAAGGAGAAGGGAGTCAGCACACTCTGGGGAGACTTTCTTCTCTGCCAAAAGATGATCTTTCTTCAGCTTTAAAACAGTGACGCCACCTCCTTAGTCAACCCAGAGAGCAGGCAGTCAAAAAAAGTCCTTTCTGAGGAACAGGAAAAGTCTAGATTGCTATCAAAGGACAATGCGTCTGTTTCTCGTTCACTTCCCTTATTATCTCTCTAGCCCAGCCTTGAACATTGCTTCCCTCAGATGCTCAGCTGCCTCCTGGTGGCTCTCAGTTATAGTAGAAAGTGCATTGTTGGCAGCGAAGAGATGGGAGAACATTCTTTTTAGCGTGGGATGCCATCAACATCTGTCTGCTGAGTAGCAGACTAGTGATGTTATATATTATTTGCTTTAGTTATCATTTTAATCTAATGAACCAGTTAAAATCAATCTCTAGCTTTGCTGAGATATAGACTGGGATGTCCCTTTACTTGTGCTCTCTGCCACACTGAGATTTTGGATACTTTGCCCTTGACAAAAGACCAGCTAAGAAAGAATATCACCTTTGGGGTTTCAGTCTGAAAGATGGGAGTGAAGCAGCCATTGATCTTTGTTCTGCAAAGTAATTAATATATAAACAGAATATGTAGTAGATGTAACATAAGTAGGGCAACACTACCAATGTATTGCAGTCTCCATGTTAAAAATTCATTTTGGACAGAAGATGTTTGAAATAGCTGCCTAATTTTGGGGTTTTCTCCTCCCTTTAAAAAAAAATCTGATAAAAGTTTCTGAAGAACTCAAAGTCTGCCATTTATGCCATTTGATTTTTAAAATGGATATTGTTATGTATTGAATATATGTATGTATGTATGTATGTATGTATGTATGTATGTATGTATGTATGTATGTATGTATGTATATTTGTGTAAGCCCTGCTAAAGTGAAACTAACCTTTATATAACCCCTGTTAACTGCAAACTGTTTTGGAGGGAAACTTATAACATTCATATTGGGCCTGCTTTTCAAGTATTGTGATTGGTTAAGGCCCTGTGGGCCCCAGTATAAATTACAGGACTTTGCCAGTTGTTCCATAATTCCAGTTTTGAGTCAATACATGCTGTTGTAGCTGTGCTGGTCTGTTCTTGCCTACTGAAGCCCACTACACAACAGATATTATTTTGTAAAAAATTCCTCTAGAGTGCTTTTGCTTTCATAAAGGAAAACACTTAAAACAGAACTTAAACTGAGTTTAACACTCAGCTGAGAAGCCCCAATCAGATCTTTCTTTCTCTTCTGCTTTATTGAGATTTTGAGTTTGTTGATACCCTCTTAAAATTATTTTATTTGCAACATGTTTGGTTTGCAAGATAGTTTGTTATTCGTTCTCAAATAAATAATCAGAGAGGGATGACACTCTTTTCTCCATGTTAGATGTGGGTTCAACCAAGCAGTCCTACCTCTCTCTTTTTGCAGCTTCTACCCTTTACTCTTGTCTTCCTGCTGAAAGCAGAGGGAGATTAGAGAATTTCTGGTTATTCAGTGTAATTTAACTATTCTGCAATTTATAAGGCTCATTTAAAACTTCACAATTGTTTCTTTTCATTTTGCTTTTGAATCAGTGTTGATTTCTGGTGATAGCCTGGACAACTCCCCCAGTTTCTTGGTAAGGTTTTTTAGAAGTGGTTTGCTATTGCCCTCTTTCCTAAGGGAGAGGGAGAGTGAGGGAGAGAGAGACTGGCCCATGGTCACCTAACTGACCTGCCTAAGATGAAACTAGAACTCACCATCTCCCAGTTTCTAGCCAGGGCCTTAATCATTACCCAAGCTGGCTCCACATCTAGAAAGCCATAAATGCCACATACACCATAAGGGTGATTTGGCAATTTAGATAAATATGTGGTTATTCCAGAGATGAGGGTTTTAGGATATAAACATCTTACCTCATTTACAGAGTTTTGGGGAGTTTGTGGCTCAGAGAGAAATTACTTCGTATTTGCAATATGTTTGAGTTTTCGTTTCTTTATATCTATGTGTGTGTTCATTCTTCTATAAAATAAACATTCTTCCTTAACTGAAGGAGAAAAAATGGAATCCAGTATCCATATGATGATATGGTTTCCATAGGACTATGAAATTGATGTCTTCCTACAACATATCGAGCTGCAAGCTATCCAACTGTATGTTACCCTAGTCTGCAAGTTGTGTGAAGCAGGCAATAACTTTTATTGGTAATCCACCAAGATACACTCAAGGTTTTTTAACCACTGGTTGAATGCAATAGAAAAATATAAAAGTGACAGGTTATGGCTATGACTAAAGCGAGTGAGTCCCACAGTGGTTTAAGGAACAGTGCTTCCATTTATAGAAATGCAGTTTAGTATCATTTAACTGTACAGATAATGCAGTGTTCTAATTTTCATAATCTGTCAGTCTGCATGGCTACTGGCCAGGGAACCTGGCCTTTAATGGGAGTTGATCAGGGAGACTGACCAGTGATTGCCTAATACTTTTAAAAAGCCTTTTATCTTCCTTTATTTTCCTGTTATATTCTCAACTCTCAGTTGTTAAAGAAATTGATTAAACATATTTAAAAAATCATAATGGTAAGTCAGTCATTATTCTCACCTACATCATTCTTTTGAAACCTTCCTAAATATTAATATCTGTTTTATCCACATCTTGAAAATTAAACCATCTCTTCCAATGTTGTTCTTAATTTCCTATGAACTCAAAACTATGTAGGTTGAAATACCTATTAGTCCTACAATGATTCTGTTTACTTCTATCTCTTAGTAATTTCAGAAAACCTCTTGAAAGACAACCTCAAAAAACTTTAGAGTCAGATTGTTATTTGTCAGCCAAAGTTGATAATTTCTGGTTTTTAAAGGAAAGGAGCTTGCTTCTATTTTGTCTTTATAGGAATGACCATATGCCCTATTCTTGTAGGGAAGGAGAAGACAGTCAACTGCCTCCTCTCCTTCTCCTAAATGATATAATGGTGATCTGCTTTGCCCTCACTTTCCCATTTCTAGAAGTCTTCAAGAAAGTTGGTGTCCAAAACATGTTTAGGGAAATGGTGGATGTAACTAGAACTTGGGAAATCAAGGCTAATGGACAGAGTTAATATTGGGGGGGGGGGGGGAATGGGCAGAGGTAGAGGCTGACCTCCTGACCCCTTGCTGGTCACATCCACTATTGGTCATTTGAGTTGGCTTCTAAGATAATGGATAATGAAAGATCACAGGTTTTACTAGTTTTGGTAAATGCTTTTTCTAAACCAGTACAGATAATGATATAGAAGGCATTCTTCCTCGTGAAATATGGCAATATCATAGAGACAAAGAAAGAAAAATGACTTTATGTTACAGTTAAGTATAAATGGAGACCAGGATTCAGTGATTCCTCTCTTCTTCAGATCTTTACCACTTTTCTCTAGAGGACTTTCAAGAAAAAAAACTCAGCTTTTGTTTACTCAAGAAGCCAAGTCTGTTTTACAGTCTAGCTGAGGAGGAAAACATTCAAAAAACATGAAAGATCTAATTGATGAATATGAAAGGCACCAAATTCAGAGCTTCTGAGGCATCATTATTGCTTTGGTAAGGGAATGATGTCCTCAGAGAGTTAGGGCCTGAAGGCCTGTGGCCAAGATATCTGGCTTCGATGTTTTATCAGAGGGAGAAAGTCAGCCAAAGAAGCCTAGACTTTTAAATTCAAAAAACCTCTTCACAGGATCAAATCACTTGATTGAAAAGCATGAAAACACATTCTTTGTTCTACCTCAAGTGTGTTTGCTTCCATTTGCAAAACAGGCAAGAGTTCCATAAAAGTCAAATGTACTATTTTAAATTAAATGAAGAAAGATTGCTTCCATTGCTTCCATCATCTATTCCACAGTTGGGGGAAGGGGTGTCTTATATATGCTAATCTAGACTAAAATGGAGCTCTGTGTTTCATCATACCGTGGAAATTCAGTCATTGCTTTAGCATGTTGGATGAATATTAAACCGCAATACAGTTTGTTTGGGCATATTGCAATATGACAACATCAAAAAAGCATTTCCTTAATTCAAGTTTATGATTAAATATGAGGCCACAGTATATGAACCTTCAGCTCTGCCTGAATGCTATTTATGCTACATCATTTCCTGAAAAATGTTTTCTACTCCTCCGTGTCACTGAACTGTGGTTTTGCCGCCACTGTACTTTTTCACATATTTCCACATATATCTGTCTCCACTTCTGAAAAGGAAAACATTAATTTGTAAGCTTGCTTCTCTTAGTGCTTTTTGCCATAATAATTTATTTAGGCAATTTCAGTTTGTGATGAAGCTTCATAAGAATGTAAACATTTTATTTATTGTTCAATTATTATTAAGCCTTATCTCACAAAACAAGTGACTCTGGGCAGAGTACAACAAAGTTTTAAAAAAACCAATTCACAGAGCTTGAAAGAAAATTTGGAACTTTGTTTCATACATGTTGACAATGGTGATAACTTATATAACACATAAATGGAAGGACCTCATTAATTCCCACAATGGAAGAACAGATGGTGGAGGCATGGAGTTGGAAAGAGATGGCAAAATTGATTGTTCTAATTAAAGAGAAAATTCTATTCTACCTTTTTTTTGGAGTATAAGATCAACCTCAAAAAAGAGGTTGAAAATCTGGGTGCGTCTTAATACACTGAATACCGCATTTTTGGCTTCCTGAAATCCTGCCCCCTTCACAAAAGGGCTATGCATAGCTTCAGGAGGCTTTCAGAGTGCTCCTGGGGGCTGGGGAGGGCAAAAATGAACGAAAAACAGGCCGAGTTTTGCCCTCCAGCCCCCAGGAGCACTCTATAAGCCTCCTCAAGGCTATGCATGCCATGCTTTTTGACAAAAAATGGCCCATTTCCCGCGAAAAATGTGCCTTTGTGGGAGGTCTGCAGATGCAAAAACTTTCTTTAAAAAAATTTGCCTCTTCAAAATCTTGGTGCGTCTTGTACTCTGGTGCGCCTTATATCTGAAAATACGGTAGTTTGTGTTTGAAAACCCCTTCTGGACTTGTACTCAAAACTGAAAAAAATAAATTTTAATTTTATTTTTTGATGACTATATTGACTTTATTGTTATAGAAATGACTGAAATTATTTAGAAATGTAAAACATAATTTTTCAACAGTAAAACATCTGCTTTGAATGCAGATAGTCCAAATTCAGCCATAGACCCAAACTCCTGAATAGTAACAAAACACTGTGAAATACATTAATACTCTAACTGAGAAGAAAACATCTTCTTGAGCTACTGTTTCTAAAAGTCAGTATAAAATATGTCAGAGGAAGAGATGGGAAACATTTCAAAGTTGTGTGTTTGTTTTAAAAAGGCAGCTCTCTAAAAGTGGCTTATTTTCTCTTCCATTTAATCCCCCACTTGAATGTTGTAAACATTTTAAATGAAGACTGATGTTCTTTCTTCCCATTCTGTGGCTAGTGCTCCTCAAGGGCTGACTGATGCCATACTTCCATTGCAAAGGTCTATTAGCCTTTAAGGACAATAATGGCTTTAGCTTCTCAACTGTCCTGAACAAAAAAAGAACAGCTCTATTCCTGGTCTAAAATAAACTTACCTACATCACTACAAGCAATGTGGTACACATTGTCCATGATGCCTTACTACCTTCATCTTTCAGTACCCAGTCACAGTTGTTGTCACAAGAACAAACATGACCTGTCTCTTATTTGCTCTATTCTGTCATCTTAGAGTTGACATGGAAGACTTAACTACCTGACTATATACCACACTCCTTAAAGTAGGGAGAGGAAAGTTATGGAGCTCCAGCAGAACTACAAGTCTCAGCAGGCCAGATGGCATGAGGCATTCTGGGAGTTGTATTTTCAAAAGATAGGGAGGGGTTCAGGGTCTCTTACCTTTTACATTCCTGCCTTTTCATATTGCACTGTAAATTGGTAGTCTCCTGTGTTCTTAGCCTTTTGAACCCTCTTATAAATCGAAGGGATAGACACAGACAGGCTATAAGTATTTTAACAACCATCATCTCTCCACAAAACTCTGGGATCTAGTATTCCATAACAATATTTAGGAATGTGCAGTGTGATTCCTGCAACCTCCCTTATTTCTCTCTATCTTGCTTTCTTTTGACACGATTATCTACACACACCCAATTTAATTCCCAGGTTCTTAGAAGTAACTATTATTGTAACATTAACAGAATTGTATACCATAGAAATACCTTAATGTCTGATCTTTCACACAGACATGGCAGGAATTTAACTGATAATTTGTCAAAAAGAAATAAGAAATACTTGCCTAGGCTGCGTCAAGCAGGAAATCCAGATCAGCCTTCGACAAAGATGGACCAAGTGCGTCATAAAAGCCAAAAGCTTATTCAAGGAGGCAATAAATAATTAGTTTATCTGGGCTGGTTTGTTTGTAATTGTATATTTATGTGATTATTAACTTCACTTGTTACCTTTCCATTTTGGTATATTTCCCCATGCCCAATAAATTCATTTTATGTCTAGAGATTTGGCATCACTGGCTTTATATACAACACTACATGGTTACACAGCCACTGCTTGACCAAGGCTGATTTAGTTCTATATTCCTGGCTTTTGAGCTGGAAGATCCCAAACACTTTTCTTCCAACAAGTTTAACTAAGAGTTGTTAGGAAGACCAGACTTATGGCTGCTTATTATAATTAAATTTAAATACCAGGAAACTCTTAAAAACTGCCCTCCCAAATTGTAACAATTATATATTATAATTGTATTATATATTAACTTACTATACTATGTATATGTATATGTATATGTATTGATATGTATATGTATATGTATATGTATATGTATATGTATATGTATAGTAGTATGTATGTATGTATGTATATTATATATAAACTTAAAATTATTTTGATTTTAACTCATAGAGCTGAACAAGAGTCTTTGGAACTGAGTTTCTCTGATCATGTTAGTCTATTTATGGGTTTGTCTTCCTAGTCATCACTCGATGAGGCCTCTCTCAAAATGGCTCCTGAAATACTTCTGGACCATAAATTTCGTCACTTCTACCAATCTGGATCCAAAAACATCCAAGGTCAAGATTGGGAGAGACTATAATTAGGTATAGCAAAGAGACACAGGAAATAATTTAGTACAGTAACAAATGTCTGGGTTGCAGCAGAAGGAATGCTATTCATATAGGGATGTATTTTTTCCTTCAGCTATTTCCCAGTATATTCTCCAGGCTTCATTTTGTGGCAGAAATGATCTTATCTTGAAATTTCCACTCCTCTTAGAATCTGAGAATTTGTGTTCTTGGCACACTTCTTTGTATATGTCTCACTTAGAAAGATCAAAACTTCTTCCTTAACAAAGAAGAGAATAAATATATGATACAAACTACAAAAGGAAGTCAAGATATGGGGTTGAGCAATGGTGTGCATAGGGCTGCTGACCAGTGGTGGGTTCCGGATTCCATTCCAACCAGTATGGTTGGAATGGCCCCAGCGTCACCCAAATGGACACACACGGGCGCATGCATCGCACTTGCCTATGATGTTTCCCTAGGCCCCTGCAACGCTCCAGCTGCTCGGCGGAGCATCATGCAGCCGCTGTATGCGCCATGTGCATCCGTGGAAGCGCCAAAGGCTTAAAGCACAGGTAAGGAGCTCGGGCGGGCGGGTAGGCCCTCCGGAACACTGTACCGGAATGGTATCTGGTGCTCCGGGCAGGCTCTGATATGCCCGTACTGGGGCGTACCGCCTGCTACCCACCACTGCTGCTGACAGAACCCAGAAGAAACTAAGACCAACAACACATTTTTCAGCAGGTTTAATGTAAATTGGTAAATAGAACATTATCTGCATTGTTTTATTGGCAAGGTCAAACTGAACCCTTGTAGCTTGAAAAAGAAACAGCACTGTGGGAGAAAATGTGGAAAATGTGGAGGTTATCATTAGAGGTTATAAAAACAATCCATTTTATGAATTTAAGATACATTTTTGCTGCTTCTATTCCAGTCACTTCTCTGAAAAATGACTGGCCTCTGAAATGACTTTCCCATCCTTGGTCTCAATGGTCTTGATCATCAAAGGCCTTTTCAATGAGCTGCTGTTGGAGACCAAAATCCCTGCAGCCCCAATGTGAGAGGGAAGAGCTATCCCTTGAGTCAGGAATCCAGCTGCAGAAGCAATGGGTGGATTTCAGAATTGATAGAGGAATCAGAGGAGGAGGAGGTGTCAATGCAGAAGTTTTGATTGGCTCACCAAAACAATTTGGCAGAAGAGGAAGCCAGAGAACTCATGCAAATTAAGTCAGCAGGCCAATGTAACAAAACAAAAAGAAAACAAAATGTCAACTGACCACATGCAATAAGCAACAGCTTCCTTAAATTTTCCTTCTCCATTTTGCTGTTCTTCAAATGTGTTGGGCTTCATTTGTTATTATCCTAAACTATGCTAATTGGGCTGGCCTTGATGAAACTTGTTTTCCCAGACACCTGCTGAATGGTTTCTTGGTGAAAGGTGGTTTTGACAGAGAAAGTCAAATGCAGGCAATAATTTCAGACTGAGAAACATTTAACCAAACACTGATTCTTCACACTCTACAAGACTCACAGAAGAATCTAGAGTTCTGGTCCATTATCTCAAATGGGCAATGCAGAGAAGTTAGCATTATTCAACAATCAAAAAGATTAGATGAATTAGATTGAAAGCATTATTTTGCATGAATAATAATACATTTTTGCAGCATCTTAAGCAATAGAGAAACATTTAGGCAATAACTTTGAGAATAGGTTTTACATATTTCTGCCAATTTTTGGAGAACACTTCAGTGGTAATTGCATGCAGTATGAAGCAGCAGCAGCAAAGTATACTACAAACTACTGTATATACAAACTATACTTCCGGCTTTGACTTCACCCATTTCATTTATTAACAGAAGGCTAAGTGGCTGGCAGTTCTATTATCACTAATTCCATGGACATGCATCGAGTGAGATTCAGAGGCAGAACAAACATGTATAAGTCTATAGGGCTAATGTCCCATTCAGTCTTTAGATGAAATCTGCAACTTCAATATTTGAATTCAGACTGCTAAAATTAAAAATCCATATGCTTTACATTTCTTTGTATTTGTTTGTTTTGACTGGTTTCAAACATTGACTGTGAAATACTATTTCTCATTGGTTATCTGGTTCTAAATAACATTACATGTCCTTCATTAAATGCCATCAATATATAGCAATGGTCTTTCAACTAAGATTTTGGAGACTTCAGAGCTATCCTAAAAATGTAACAGCAGTTCTTCAATGAACTAATAATTAATAAATGTCTCTCAAAATCATGTTATCCAACATAGATGTTTTTCTACAATATATAAGTAAAGAACAGCTTCCCAATAGATAATGGTAATGTTTATGTAGGCAAAATATTCTCCAGATAAATCCTCCAACATGGGCAGAAGCAGATATGTTGAGATCTGTGAAAGTTTAATGTTAACTACTGCCACTGTTTATCACCAATTACTAGTGCTAAACTGCACTGTACACCAGTTTTTGAATTTGTAAATTAGATATCATTGCAGCACAAGTGATACCTGTATCTAACACATAATTTAAAATTCAGGGATATGGAATGGCAAAGGTGGCAAAAGAGGATTTTAGGTAAGCCTTTGCCCTCAATTTGTTTCACCTTTTTTCAGGACATGAAATACCCAGATGAAACTCAGGACACTGCAAAAAGTTCACAGAGAATTGGGAGGTAGAATAAGGCTTCCATAATATCAACAACCTCAGAAGGAGAAAGATCAGCAAGAGACAGGTGCTTGATTTACCTCAACCCATCAGAACAGGAAGGCTGCTTACCTAACGTGTTAATGGCATTGACCCGTTGTGGTGGAAACTGAGCAACCATCCTGGGAGAAATAAAAGGAGCATGTTTGTGAAGTTGGAAAACATGTAAAAGACAGCATGGGTTCTTTTAGAGAAAAAGCCTTACCTTATTGGTACAGACTGTAAAAAAGTTTCCAGGGCCAGTTTGGGAACCTCCAAGTAGGACTAGAAAATATGTCTGAAACCTTGGAAAACTTTATCAGATTAATGGTAAAGGTTTCACTCGCATATACAATATGCTAGTCATTCCCAACTCTAGGGGGCGGTGCTCTCCGTTTCAAAGCTGAAGAGCCAGCACTGTCCGAAGACATCTTTGTGGTCATGTGGCTGGCATGAGCCGAGGTGGCGCAGTGGTTAAATGCAGCACTGCAGGCTACTTCAGCTGACTGCAGTTCTGCAGTTCTGCAGTTCGGCTGTTCAAATCTCACCGGCTCAGGGTTGACTCAGCCTTCCATCCTTCCGAGGTGGGTAAAATGAGGACCCGGATTGTTGTTGGGGGCAATATGCTGACTCTGTAAACCGCTTAGAGAGGGCTGAAAGCCCTATGAAGCGGTATATAAGTCTAACTGCTATGACTAAACACCGAAGGGACATGGAACGCTGTTACCTTCCGACCAAAGGTGGTTCCTATTTTTCTACTTGCATTTTTACCTGTTTCGAACTGCTAGGTTGGCAGAAACTGGGAAAAGTAACGGGAGCTCACTCCGTTATGCGGTGCTAGGGATTCGAACTGCTGACCTTCTGATCAACAAGCTCAGTGTCTTAGCCACTGAGCCACCGCGTCCCTTTTTATCAGATTATACTCTCCTAAAATGCTCTTGTTATCCCATTCCAAATGACAGTAACAGTCTAGATCACAGCTGTATTTCTGCTACCTGTTCTTGAAGGATTCAAGTCCTTTGTGTCCTGATTACATCCTCATTTGGGATGGGATAATCTGTATGTTAATATATTGCAAGCCAGCACATGACAGCATCAAAGGGCCTATCCAAAGCAGCATACCATCTACCAAAGTTGTCCCTTAACCTGCCTCAAAATGTTATCCTCCAGCACTATCTGGAAACTGACATCCAACTTTTTGGGAGGGCCCTAGGCTATGTTGCCCTTAGGGGATCAAGTGCAGAGGGATCCATTCATATCCATCCACAAAAAAGTCCAAGCTGACTCTTGCTTACCGGTTTTCTTCTCCTTCCAGCAGCTTTCTGTAGGTGGCAATTTCTATATCAAAGGCCAGCTTGAGGTTCATCAGTTCTTGGTATTCTCTCATTTTGGTGGCCATGTCATGTTTGGCTTGCTTCAGAGCCTCCTCCAGATCTTGGACAGTACTTTTAGCACTTTGCACAGCCTGTTCTCCTTGTTCTTCTGCTGAAGCCACAGCATTTTCCAAATTGGCTCGCTGGGCAGGACGAAAGAGGAACATTTCCATTTCCACTGTCTGGGTGGAAAGACTTATGGAGAGCTCAGCAACTAAGAAGAGGCAGCAAAGCCTCAGAAGCAAAGCTTCTCTCTTTAAGTATGGGGGGGGGGGGGGGACTGACTTCTTTTGAGCTGCATCTGCTTGCCTTCCATGCTGCAAAGGAATTGTGAATAGCCAAGAAGACTGTGAAGACGTTTCAAGGGAAATAACCTCCCAATGAAGAAGCAGATAAAAGTCAGCCAAGAAAAGAAGGTATGGTGTATGGCAGTGATGGCGAACCTATGGCACGCGTGCATGCGCGAGCTGGCCAGCTGAGTTCACCCTTTTTTAAAGCCATTTTTCACCCTCCCCAGGCTCCAGAGCCTTTATAGGAGCCTGGGGAGGGTGAAAAGAGCCTCCCCCGCCCTCCCGGTGGCCCTCCGGAGGCTTCATGAGCTTCCCTGAAACCTTCAGAGTGCAAAAAAAACAGCCCTACGGGCAAACTAGAAGTTCAGGAACGGACTTCCAGTTTGCTCAGAGGGTCGTTTTGACTGCTCCGGCGGCTTCAGGGAAGCCTCCTGAAGGTCCCTAAAGCCCCCGGAGGGCTTCTGGGGGGCGGGGAGGCTGTTTTCACCCTCCCCAGGCTCCTATAAAGCCTCTGGAGCCTGGGGAGGGCGAAAAAAGCATGCAAAAAATGGCTGGTCATGTCTGTAGCGCTGCATGCGCACTGGGGGGGTGGGTTCACGCATTGCATTATGGGTGCAGCACACCCACACAACCCCCCCTGCACTCCCCCAACTTATGGCACGCGAGCCAAAAAGGTTCACCATCGCTGGTGTATGGTATGGCATATGGTATGGTGTATGGCCATGAGCCCTCTCTGTGGGCACGCGAGCTATCGCCCCAGCTCAGCTCTACCACACATCCGTGTGCCTCCCACCGGCCAGCTGATTTTTGGGTCTCTGCCACACATGCGTGGGGGGTTCATGCGGGAGACGCACATGCATGGGGGGGAGCAGGAGGGTTGCGTGCAGGTGTGCAGGGGCGGGGGAGTTCAGGGGATGCGGCCTCCCCATGGCCCGTTTTTGCTCCAGGAGGCTGCAGGGAGACCTACTAGGCTCAAAATGGGGTGCTTGCACCCATAATGCAATCCACGCATTGCATTATGGCTGCACATGCACATGCACATGCTTTTGGCATGCGACAACAAAAAGGTTAGCCATCACCTGTGTATGGTGTATGTATAGTATGGTATCCAAAGCTATGCAACTTTTTTTTCGGCTGACGGCTGTACTTGATCTTTGAATAGTATGGCCATGTTTGCCTTCCAAAAAGTGGTAGGATCAATAACTACTTCCAATCTGTATTTGTTTTAATGCCTTGTCACATTAGCAAATTATTGGTAATCACTGTTAGAGGGGAATAGCAATTTGTTTGTTTTATATCTCATAGGAGCTCAGCACGATTTACACAAGGATCACTCATCATTTTAACTTCCTAACAACCTTCTAGGACTTGGGCCAAAATTGCTCAGCAAGTTTCCATAGCTGAATAGACTGCATCCAAGACTTTGGAGGCACAGAGGTTGTTTATCCCTATGCCTATTCCAAACTACAAGCCACATCACAGCTTCACACAATGTATGAGCCCAGACAACATTTGGGGTTAGAAGACCTTTGGAATCAAATGCTGGCCTCCTGGATTCATCTATAGTAGTGTTAATGGAAGAGAGTAAAATTTACAGCTGGAGCTTTTGAGAAGCCTGTCCCGTTCTAAGAAATTGTGCCCTCTTGCGTTTTATTTTTAAAAAAAGGAGAGGACATGTGCAGCTGGACAAACTAAAGACAGATAGGAAGATAGTTACAAAAGAGAACAAAATGAACCATTGGCTGGATCCCAAGGCTGGATCACAGAATGGGTTGTAGCTAGAGCCTCTGTGGCATTTCCCCACCAGCCTTGTGTGTGCTGCTGTTATGAATATTTCTGGTTAAGATGTGTGATTCTGTCTAGAGACTGGCAGCTTACTTGATTCTTTAAGGCTTCAATTTCTCCATTGACATGCTGAGCATAGCGAGTCAATTCGGCAATTTGACTTTTGATGCTTTTCATCTCATCATTATGTTTCTGAGTTTGTCTTACAATGTCATCAATCTGGAAGGTAAGAGAGGGACAAACACGAATTATGATAGTATATTCAGAGGAGTAAGACACAGCATCCATAGCAAGAATACCAGGTCTCAGGTAGGCAAACACATAGGCAGATTTCGCATCCTCAGATCTTCCAGATATGCGGGATATCATATCACATACTGGATTCCTTCTAGAACAAGCATGGAATAAAATCTAGGGCATGGATGGCATTAGAAGTCAGAGAAGTTTCAGACATCAACCAAAGTCCTTTCTGGTTGTGCAAAAGATTGGGTCCAAGTCATGATACTACAACCATGTTTAAATATGCATATGCTTCGTTATTACAACTAGATGAGAATTGACTGGCAGTAGACTATGGAGCATTATTAGCCCCCGAAATATTACAATATTAGAATGAAAGAACTATCCTGAAAATTCAGGCATTGGTTGAAGGACTCAGGTTGGAATGAGGAAAGTTTGTTAAAGGAATTGCCAAGGCAGAAAGCTGCAGCTGTGATGAATATAACGAGATTAGTAATGAATGGTGGGACACTATTGCCTAGCAACAAGAAAGTTACAAATTAGAAGGACACAGAAGGATGCTAACTAAGGGACATAGTGCCAACTTTGGTAACGTCTAGCTTATTATAATAATAAATCACATACCTCTTTTGATAAGAAAGCTTATTAATGTATGAAGGAGGATAAAGTAGAAGAAACCAATCAAAAGAAACATGTGTCAAGGAATCAATGATTGATTCTCAGTATGTTAACTTCTTTAATCATAACTGTATAACATTTGTGTTTGTGTATTGTTTGGGGTCCTGGCTCCTTTAGCTGCTGAGGTCCTTTTGCTCCAATAAAAGCAGCTGAAAATACTATTCCTTGTGTCTGGTGATCTTTATTGGCTTCAGTGCCTGACTGGGACCCATATTGGGAACATGTTAGGCCTTACCTAGAAGATTACAGTAGCTTAGTTGAAATAGCAATAGCACTTAGACTTATATACCGCTTCACAGTGCTTTACAGCCTTCTCAAAGTGGTTTGCAGAGTCAGCATATTGCCTCAATAAACAGGGTCTTCATTTTACCCACCTCGGAAGGATGGAAGCCTGAGTCAACCTTGAGCTGATGAGAATCGAACTTCTAAACTGCTGGCAATCAGCAGTCAGCAGACATAACCTGCAGTACTGCATTCTAACCACTGTGCCACCACAGCTTAATAGACCTCTGCTGGTTGTGAAAATCCTGAAATACTTTCCTAGACTCCCCTGAGTTGCAAAACATTGCCAGATTCTTTTTTCCTTGTTTCTAGAATCTGATTATTATGTGTATTTGAATCTGAAACTAGTTTGCTTTAATCTTGTAACAGTTTGTATTGGGAAGCTGGATTTCTGAGTTTAATATGAAAGAGATAGCAAAATAAGATTGCCCTTTACCAATGTTTGCATGTGTATAGTTTATACTTTCATGATGTGGATGCAGGGATATAAGTGAACCAGTTACCTTGTTTTTGTACCACTTTTGAGCCTCATCACGGCTCTTGGCAATCATGGTTTTATATTGTTCTTTCACCTCATCAATTAAGTTTTTCATCTCCAGTTCATGGTTGTTGTCCATCTCCACAGTGATTGCATTTTGTATCTGAGATTGCAATTCCTTGATCTCCTGGATGCGGGCAGGAAAGGCATAATACATTGTGTATAATATTGCAATTGTAGCCCTTTTTGGGGTAGGGCAGGGGTGTCAAACTGGTGGGCCCATGGTCCAGGCACAGGCCACGCCCACCTCACCATCATGAAACATCACGTGACAGCAACATGGGTTGACACCCATGGTGTAGGGGAAGCTTAATCATGAGGTAAAATTTGATCCCAGCCACTACAATATCTGTTCTTTACTCAGGGCTCTTGCAAGGAGCTACTAGCAAACAAATAAAAAGGAGAGAAAAATAATGCTCCCAATAATTTTCATCACATATAATGAATACATCAATCATTTGTTCATTTTTGTCTCTGGTACTCACCTCTTCAAAGAGCTGCTTGAGGTATTTGATTTCATTTGTGATGCTCTCCAGCTTGGATTCAACATCTATTTTCTGCAAGTAAATATCATCCAGGTCCTGCCAGAAGAGAAAAGTACACAGCAGGATTCGTCTCTGGATACCTATCATATGCCTTGAATTTCACTAAGTACTGTATGAGGTAAGTTTTCCAATTTTTGAGTTAATACAAGGTCAAATGTATTATCCTAAACCTTTTGGTGAGCCTTTAACTTGCCTCCAAATCATAATATTTAATGTGTGATTGAAGAGGAGAATTATTAAATGCACACTGTGATTAATCAAAATTATGGTATGTAATTTAATTTAATTATAACTACAGTTATATTTCATTGAGTCAAATTTAGTTCTTTTCCTGCTCTTATCCATTTTTTTTTCATGGTGGACCTTAGCAGTTCATGCAAAATTTATAGCAATAGCAATAGCAGTAGACTTATATACCGCTTCATAGGCCTTTCAGGCCTCTCTAAGCGGTTTACAGAGAGTCAGCATATTGCCCCCAACAATCTGGGTCCTCATTTTACCCACCTCGGAAGGATGGAAGGCTGAGTCAACCCTGAGCCGGTGAGATTTGAACCGCTGACCTGCTGATCTAGCAGTAGCCTGCAGTGCTGCATTTAACCACTGCGCCACCTTGGCAAGCCCGCACCTTTTAACCATTCAGAAGGCCATTACCACTCAGGTGTTGGAGTAGACATAAGATGTCTGGAGTGAGGCCTCCCAGGAGATGATTGAGGCACTGAGTTTTTATTTGGGTTTGTGTTTTTTATAATGATTGCGAGTTGCCTAGAGTTGGGTTTTTTTTAGATGAGCCATACTAATATTTTAAACAGACAAATACAACTAGTTACAACAGTTCATTTAGTGACCATTCAAAGTTACAATGAGCACTGAAAAAATGGACTTTTGACTGTTTTTCCTACTTATGACCATTGCAGTATCCCCATGGACACATGATCAAATTCAGATGCTTGGCAATTGACTCACATTTAAATTGATTGCAGTTGATAACTTGGGGTCATGTGATCACCTTTTGCAACCTTCTGACAAGCAAAGTCAATGAGGAAGCCAGATTCACTTAACAACCGTGTTCCTAACTTAACAACTGCAATGATTCTCTATTTGACAAGCTTGGCTGGAAGCCTGAGCCATCTTGCATATAGCAAAACAATGTTTTCAAAAATTCTGGAATCTTGAGCAAATCTATGCATTTTCTCTAGTGTGCAGGAAGAAGGAATAGTTGAAGTGAACTTCACTTGGTTCTCTCTAGTTAAAGTTAAATGAGAATGGAAATCGAGTCAGGCTAACTCTAATCCTAACACATATATCCACCTTGTGTGCACTTTTCCTATTTCACAGACGGGTGTGCAGTGTGGAAGCAAAAACATTTAACAATCCCCCTTCCGTCATACCAACAGCCCTCTGTCATATTGCTCAGAAAGAAAAGAAAAAGTAAGGGGAATGGGTGAATATGGAGAAGGAAAGCTGACACTGAAAACAGTTTGAATTCCTCAGGAAAGAAAGTTGTATTAGCTGGAAGTTGCAGAAGAGAGAAAAATAATCCCAGATTAATCAAAGGTAAGAAGGGCTGGTCCCACTAATTTTTAGTGCTCCATTACTCCTTTTACCTTTTTCGTCACCACAAATTCATTTTCCAGTTGGTTACGGTGATTTATTTCCTCTTCATACCTATAGATTAGAGGACAAGAGACAATAGTTGTGAGGTGCAGTGGGGAACAAATTAATGTAATTGTTGAGTTGGCATGTACCAATTACCAACTTCCTTTTCTCTAGCGGCCTCTACAAGACCTGTCTTCAAAGCATCCAACTTGTACCATTTATATTAATGTTATAAATAAACAGGAAACTAGCTATTTATAGTTGTAATTGGGAATTCAATATATGGCATATTAAAACTGAGCTGAGGTAAAATAAAATGGAACATAAATTGCTTTTCCAAATTTTTCATCTAATGTGCGGGCAGGGAAATGAGTGGGTGATTTTTTTTCCAGGCAGAAGAATAAATGCTCAATAACTTCACAAGGGAACAACCGTCATCTAGTGGAGACATTTGCACTGCTCCTGAAAATGCCTCTAGCTGGATTCCCCTCATTAGAGTATGTCTTCCCTTAGGATTTAATGGAATGTGGGAAGCCAAATGTCAGTTTTCTGCCAGCATGCTGAACTGGAAACAGATAAGCTCTCAAGTTTCAAAACCTCTGCTAAGTAAATGTTCTGTAGAAAGGCTAAAGAACTCCAGTATCTGTTGTGTATCAATTACAAGACCTATTTATAAATAAATTATTGTTCAAATTTTTGCATCTTTTTCTTATCAGTATAATATAATGGTTGGCCTCTTCTGGGAAGGAAGGACATTTTAGTAACAGACAGATCTGCTATCAGGCTACGTGCATTTCAAAAGCAGTTCTCACTCCAAAGGAGCTGCAGATGGATTGGTGTGCTACCCTTCATTATACTTTCACCCATCCTGAGCACTTTATACACTAAAGACACACCTACCACATTCTACTCATAAGTTCATTGGGGAAAAAAAGCTTGTTCCCTTGAAAAAAATTCTGAAGTCAATTCCTGACACACACATGTACTCATGCATACAAACAGAATATTAAATTAGAAATCTCCCATTCTCCCTCATGATTTGCTCACTGGCTTTTTAATTCCTCCAGAAATGTCTGTGTTTGGCCCAGCTCATTTTGCAATTTCATCTTATCTTGATTGAGCAGGTCTATCTGCTGCTTAAGGGGCTGGCTGTGGGCTGTCATAATACGCCTCACATTGGATTTGTATTGGTCTTTGCCCTTCAGAAGTTTCAGCTGTGTCTCCAGCACTTTATTCTGCTGCTCAAGCTTGCGTACCTTGGAGAGGGAAAACAGAGAGACAAACTAGAAAGAGAATCAGGAGAGGCATTTAAAATTCTTTGATCAGGATACAAGAGTTTATTTGGCCATTTATGTGTAGTCCCAGACATCCACTGTATAAGAATCTGTGGAATTTGCTATCAGATGGAATTACTTTTAACCACTGGTTTTCAGTTATTTACACTTTTGCTTGCTTCCCACATCAGTTTTCTGGTTTTCAGTTATTTACACTTTTGCTTGCTTCCCACATCAGTTTTCTGGTTTTCAGTTATTTACACTTTTGCTTGCTTCCCACGTCAGTTAAACTTTAACAGAAGATATCCTTAGCAAATTCTTTTCTAAACATAAAGTCCCAACTGGCCCAGAATGTGGCACTATGAACATTTTTGGCCACCCCATTGTTCACCTGTGTACACTGTTGCTGTGTGAGCTATACTTGATTATGATTATGAACAATCAAGTTGTTTCAACTCCTAACAACCACATAGTTAGATTTTTTTTCCATGATTCCCAAGTTAGGTTCTTAACCTTGACCTTCACCACTTCCAATGATCCATCCCTTAAGTAACTGTATCTACCTTGGTGGTTATCCCCTCTTTTCTCTGTCCTTCCACCTTTTCCACCATTACATTCTTCTACAGGAATATAACTCTTTGCATAATGGGCCCAAAGTAGGAAAAGTTGGACCCCATCATTTGTGCCTCAAACCAGAACTCTGGGTTGATTTGTTCAATGACCCATTTGTTTGTTTTCTTGGCTGCCTACGATATTCTTGGGAGTCTTCTCCAACACTGGAATTAAAAAGCATCAATTCTCTTTTACTTCTTCAAAATCCAACTTTTTCTTCCATAATCACAGGGAATACAATGGCTTGTATGATTCTGATCTTTGTAGCTATAAAGACATCAAAATATTTGAATATCTTTTCCAAGACCTTCATGATCTACCAAGTGCTAGTCAGTGACAGATATCTAGGCTGCTCATTCCTTTATTGTTGATGGTTGATCCCAAAAGGCAGACAACCATCCACCACTTTGATCCCTTCATTGCCAGTTCTAAGCTGGTTATTCTATGTTTCTATGTTTTGTCATTAGTTTGGTGATCAATTGCATTGGCTTCTAGATTTTACTAAGTAGAATTCAAGATGCTGGTTTTCACGTTAAATCCTTTAAAAGCACAGAGCCAGTTTATTTGTGGGACCCCCTCTCCCTGAAGGTATCTGCCTGTTTCACTAGGTCTTATAGGGTGGGAAGTTCCAAGTCACTTCCCTTAAATCTAGTTGAACCTAGACATGCACTTTCTCAGTACCCATCCCCTGCCCTTTGGGATATCCTTCCACTTGAGATCCTGCTCCCACTTAGTCTTCCAAAAAGACCTAAAGAAAACGATGGGACAGTATGAAGCTGCTGCACAGAACTGTGGATATATAGGAAAGTGTTATAGTTGGAGGCACTGCAAATTTCTCTCGCTATTTTTAAAAAAATATTTACTTGTGTTTATGTGCCATCTAAAATTAGAACAACAGCTATACTGTGTAACATACATACTATTGGCAGTCAGGGAATCTGCAAAGAAATTGAAAGTTGTGTGCAGAAAAGGAACCTTATGAGGGTTCCATCTATCCTGTTTTTTTTTCAAGCTAGCCTTGAAAATCATGTGACACTAGAACCGTAGTGAAAAGAGAATTAACCCTGTTTCCTGAACCTCTTTGGTCACACTACCAATGTCCAGTTTGGAAACTTTTACGGTATTGGTTTGCATCTTTTCTCTTCAGTTATTAATGGAAAGGAGGATTCCGGAAAAAAAAAAAAAAAAAAAAAAAAAAAAAAAAAAAAAAAAAAAAAAAAAAAAAAAAAAAAAAAAAAAAAAAAAAAGCAGTATTTACCCTCATGTTGTATCACTGCTGTGTATAGGTTATTATACATTTTCTTCTTTTTGCATATTTTCACTGCTCATGCTGCTGGAATCCTTATGTCAGTGCTTATCAAATCTGCGTAATTATTCAAAATTGGGTAAAAGAGTGAGTTGGGGGGGGGGGATAACAAATGAAAACTACCCAATCACAAGGATATTTAAAGGGTTCTTCTAAGTGGCTTTGGATAATAAAGGAAATGGTTTGGGAAACATTCCATCTACTGATTATAGTTGCATCCCTACATTATTATGGTCACTTTCTATTATATTCGATTTTGCTTTAGAGATTTTTCTTGGGGGGGGGGATAAGCACCATTCTTTTGCAATAAAAGTAGCTTTAAAAAGACCACAGTTCTTAAACTTTAATGCAATCCTTGATGACTTTATGGAGATATTTAAGTAGTTTTCTGCGTTACAAAATATAAGAGAATTACCACTTCCCTTTTATTCCTGGACTTTATTTTCTTTGCAATCTGAAGTACAGCTTTAAACTACCCGTATTAAAACGGTGTCTCGGCTAATGGAAACACTAAACGTGACAAACAACTTCGAATCCATGCAGCTCTGTATTACAACTTTTAGACATGGTGTCTCTTTCACTACCCTCTTTATTACCAATCGCGAAAGCTCCAAGCAAGCACGGATGCAGTTACTCTTCCCTCCCCACACACGCTCGCCTTTAGCCCATCTGCGAAGCCGCACCTTGTCAATGAAGGAGGCGAACTGGTTGTTGAGCCCCTTGATCTGTTCCTTCTCTTCCGTGCGAATCTGGTGCAGCTTGGGATCGATCTCCAAAGCGGACAGCGAGGAGAGGAGGAAAGGCGTCGAGGTAGAGAGGGGAGACTTGGACAAAGCGCTGAAGGATCCTCGAAGAGTTCCGGCTGAAAGCTGCCCGAATTGGCTCGGTAAAAAGAGCTTCGATTCGGAACTGATCCGAGGGATCGGCTGCTAAAGCTCGTACTCCTCGGGCTATAGTAATTGATGCTCATGGTGCAAAGCGCGCTTGTGAGTCTCCAGAGGCCACTAAAGCGAAACACAGAACTTCGGTGCCCCATACGAAATAAATACCTGAGAAGCTCTTGACTCCCACCCCACCCTGGCGTATCGTGGCGTCTTATTGGCTGAGACGAAAGCCCACCCAATCTTCACCCCACCTGCCTATTTACTTTCGCCTATAATTGTATCCCCGCTCCCTCATTTGCATACCTCATTTGCATCCCCAACCAGTCACGCCCACGGGGGGGATACCTGAGCAGCCGGACTTATCCCAAAGCAAGACGAGTCTTTTTCCGTATATCCCACCCCATAGAATCTGAATGTTGAGCTTCTCCCGACAGTCTCCCTAACTTGGTTTTCCAAAGGAATCGTTTATGAGATCTCAATAAGTTGCTTGAAAACTCTCGGTTAAGGTGCTGACTTAAAGATGCTTTTTTTCCTTCTCTTGTCACTAATAAAAGACTTATGCAAATAGAACGCCTCTTTATTGGCTAGCTTCCCTGTGTGCATGCAAATTGCGAGGATCTGCGGATGTCGTTCCACCAAAGAAAATCGCAGCGTTTTCCTCATTGGCTGACCGCTACCTGGGCATGCAAATTAGAAACCCCGAAGATATAACAAGGCAATAGGGCCCCAAAGGCGCTCAGGTAGCAGCGCAATGGCTTTCTCTCTTCCCCATCCTTGGAACGGCTCCGGGCGACTCTTTCTCGGTTCCTCTAATGCCTCCGTGCGTGGCAACTCCGGCGGCTCCGACATTCTGTTAAGCCGGCTCCGCGCGGCGCTCCCGGCAGCCCGAGTGAGCATAGCGGCGGCTCCTCCTTTGCTGGGCCCGGCCCGGCAGCAGGAGGCGCTGCAGGGGTTGAACGAGCGCCTGGCCGGCTATCTGCAGCGGGTGCGGGGGCTGGAGGCGGCCAACCGAGCCCTGGAGGAGGAGATCGCCGCCACCCGGTCGAGCAGAGCCGGGACGGTTGGCCGTAAAGACTGGGAAGCCTGCGAGCAGCCTTTGGCCGCGCTGCGCAAGCAGGTGAGGGGAGAGTAGTAAAATACGGGCTGAAAGAGCTCCCCAGTTAAAAACCGGAGAAAATAGGATGCAAAGAAAGAAACGCGGCTGCGGCGAGAACTTTGGGGAAGCGCCGGAGTTTGAGCAAAGGATTATCTTCAACCTGGTTGAAGTTATGGGGATCGAAATTGAGGCTGAGTGGTCAAAACAGAATCATTGGCAATGATTGGATTTGGGTCACAAGTAATGGCCCAAACACAGTGGGAGAGAGAGGAAAGGCAATTAGGCTAACTGTTTATAACCATTCATTTTACTGTGTTAGTTTACTTTAACTTTTCTTCTTAAGCAAATTTGAGTATTAGGTGGCATAAGCATATCCCGTTTTACTCCTGTAGTGATTTTATAATCTATATCTCTATATAATCAACATACAATAATTTTTAAATAGGTGGTGGTAAGTTACATGAGTTATGCCTACTGCCTTGGGTTAAAAAAAATACAAAAAATAAAAATGCTACCGTGGTCTTATACGCTCTTGGAGCTTTCAGTGTTGGATTTCAAAGACTTCTTTATCATATTTATATCCTATGGCAATCATAAATAGTCTCTTGGTGGCTCATAACACAAGAAAACAATACCTAATAATAAAAATTAAAAGTACAGAAGTGTGTAAATGATCAGATAAATGATCATATTTTAAAGAAATAGTGAATCAGGATCCTCTGTCAAATCCAGATGAGTCAGACAAACAAGCTGGGCATAAAGGAGTTGCAGGAAGGGTATTCTTAATCTCAAATATTTCATAGTATTTAAAAATGCCATTGAACAGATTGTTCTACCTGGTATTTCCAGATGTGTCCACCCCATCACTCAGGCTATGCTGATTAGAGAACAAAGATTGGAGAAAACTGTTCCAGAGTCTTCAGAATCCTTTAGATACTGTTGTAACCTCAAAACAATCCTAAGAACTAGATGAAGCTGCTAATCGGGCAATTAGTAGAGAAAAAGTTAGAATAAACACATTCCAAATTCTATGTAGGAAGGGGAAAAGGGAAACTTCATGGGAAATCAACATCTTATAAATGATGGGCAACAGTATATATTGAGGCTGCAGAGCTACAATTGAAAGATTTAAATTGGATGCACATTTTTTAAAAAAATATGAATATGAAAAAGTGGGAACATCTCTAAGGAAGACTTGGTTTAAGATTTAAAAATACAAACAGTAACTGTGTGGGATGAGAAAGATGCATCTTTGCACTGAGCTTCTTTAATAGATATTTGCCTATCTCAATGATTTGTTTGTAGCAATGAGGATCTTTTGGTGAATTTGTGGTGACTGTAACAAACTGTTGGGTGATCTGTTTCTATACTTGGAGGAACCACTCTTATCACCGCAGCTCCGGAGACTGGGCTGCAAGTCTTTTGGAGGGATGAATAGCTTGTTGTTTTTCTTTTAATCCTCATTCATATGAACAGCAGGATGATTCTTTTTGCAGGTGCCTGAACAAATGCATAGAACAGGAAGGTCATAGGCAAGTGGGTAGATTAAGGGGAGTTTTATTATTTCAGGACCTACTGCAACTCAGGGCAATGGTGGTGATATTTGTTCTTTGCTTGTTTTGTGATTAGCAGGGGATTGCTTTGGAAAACATGGGGAATAGGAGTGGTATACATATAAAACTGCCCTTAGTTGTGACTATGTCCTGTTGCAGTCAATAGAAAAGCACTCATGCAAGATACCACACCCTGTTTTCAACCGGATTTTGCTATATAGTAATATTTACTTGAATAAGCCTCAAACAAAGAAGGGAAATAAATAAGAGGGCAGCCCAAGTACAGGATGATTTTTCCATTTTTGCCCAAGACAAAGTTTTTTTTTTTAAAAAATGACTTTCTTTTCTTCCTTGTAGTTAGTTTGCCAACCCTCCCCCCCCCAAAAAAAAGGATCTTGGATTCAGACGCACATTATATCTTGCCTGTAATTACTTATTTGGCATCAAGTTGTTCTCAGCTCCTAGTAACCACAGATAGATTTTCTCCATGAGGCTCCAGCCCTAAACTCAGGTCTTCCAATCATGCATCTATCACCATTGTAATGGAGTCCATCCATCTTGCTGCCTGTCATCCTTTTCTCCCTTCCACCTTTTCTAGGGTTAAGGGCTTTTCCAAGAGCTGAGTCTTATGTGGTTAAATAGTTGTGTAAAAAAGATTGCAATCCTATTCTCTAAAATACCCTTCTTTCCTGCCTTAAAATACAATAATTTTAGTTTACTTTAAGCTTACCAAATCTGGACTGCAATAGAGAGTAGAGTAGAGTAGAGTAGAGTAGAGTAGAGTAGAGTAGTAGAGTAGAGTAGTAGTAGAATTGAATTCTTTATTAGCCAAGTGTGATTGGACATACAAGGAATTTGTCTTTGGTGCATAAACTCAGTGTACATAAAAGCTATAAGTGATAATAATCATAGTCATAAAAATACATTCATCATAAATCATAAAACACTTAGTGATAATCATAGGATACTAAATAAGCAATCAACATAAATCATATTGGGAAACTAAATAAAACAATATAAATCATAAAGATACAAGCAACAAAGCTATAGTCATAAGAGGAAAAGGAGATAGGTAATAGGAAAGATGAGAATAATAATGGTAATTCAGCCTTACTACAGTAAATATTTTGACAATGTTGTTGGAATTAGTTTGTCATGCCTGGAAGTCATCTTGGGAACTTGATCTTCACACCTGTCACATTTAGCCTGTGAGAAACTGGAAGGGGCATGTATAGAGCTGGAGAGATATTGAGTCATAATAACATTCCTTTCTCTGAGAGTCAAGGACATTCTGCCCTGCACCTGGAGGGATGTGACTGGGAGGCATCTCCAGTTGGGACGGTGCTTTGATTGGACCATGTGATGGGCATGTGGGTGCTGGGTAGGTGCTTAGACTTTCTTTTGGATGGGGAAAACCTGGAAGCTTTCAGATTTGGGTTTTCCCAGATGTGCCAATATGACATCTCTAATAAAATGGAACTTTGAGGAACTTCAAGCCTCTGAGTCTTCTTTTGTTGGGGGTGTTGCTTGGAACCCTGACATACCGTATTTTTCAGACTATAAGAAGCATCTTTTTGTCTCCCAAAAGGGGGTGAAAATGTCTGTGCATCTTATAGACCAAATATTGCCAAAGTCCCGCCCACCCATTAGCCATTTTTGGTCTCTGAACGCCGCATTTTCGGGTCTTTTTTTGGCCTTTTTCAGGCCTTATTTTGGCCCATTTTGAGGCTTTTTTTAGCCCGTTTTTTTGAATGAATAAAATAATCTAATAAAGTAATAAGCCATTGGACAGATTCAAGCTGCCAATAGAGGCTGATGATTGGCAGACACTGAAGCCCTGTCCTTTGTGTGGGAGCCTGACTGAGGCGCAAGCCTAGTGATCTGCTGCTTGCCATCTATTCCTATATTTTAATTTCAAGAGATATATTTAATTAGAATAAATTTTCAGTGAGAATTCAATTTATTACAATTTACTGTCTCACTTGGTAATTTAACTACAGCTCCTGATATTAACTTTTAGCTCAAAGCTTAGCCATGATTCATAGTCTTTTACAGTGATATTTCAAATTATTCATAATTCATTAATGATATACTGCATTAGGAAATTTTTAGATCCCTTGTGTGCTAATATGTATTTTACTTATTCTTTTTGCGAGTCATTTATTTCTATTTGCTTATACTTTTTCTTGAAAATGTCTATATAAATAAATACCCAAAACCTTTCTCTCACAACCAGACTTTCATACAGATAGTTTTTTATGCAACAAGGATGATGTTTAAAGCATGGGCACCTTGAACAGCAGGGCTGATTTAATATGCTGTGAGACATAATCCAGTTGAGATAACTATCAGCCTGTAGGATAAAGTTAATTTATGTGAGAGAACAATTTGAATGCTTGAGTTATTGATAGTCTTACCAGCTAGGTTACTTATCAACCAGATGGCATTTCATAAGTGCCTCACTCTGGTCAATTTGGATAGCAACCCAGTGTTTGATTCCAAGATCGGACTGGTTTCAGCAGGAGTCGAAATTGACCTGGAGGATGGCATAATACGTCAAGGCAAAGTCACTATAGTAAATTAAATCAACCTTACATCTTGGACTACCTAGCTCCATATTGTTGACCCTTGATTGGCAAGAATTTCCTAAGGTTTTTTTCCATTCTTATCTGAGGATCCATGGAATGAACTTGAAGGAATGTTACACGCTCCTTCGGAAATAAGAAAAACAAAGTTTGAGGAATTGCAAGCCAAGTTTCAGTGCAGCTGTTGTCCAAATACAACAGGATTTGTTTGCTATATAACTCTTCCGAAGACTCTGAAATCAAGCAATATACAAACTTCTCATTGCTAGTCCCACAAAAATCATTACGTTCAGGAATTTTAAGTATTCTAATGAATACACCACTGACTTAAAAGACATTTGTGCATCTTCTGATGGAAGAAGAATGCTTGACTGTATATACTTTATAGATTAAATCCCGGCCCTTAAATATGACATATGTATACCATTATTCTGGCTATTTTATTAGAATTCTACACATCAATTTTAAGTAAAACAATGTTTCTATAGTCTCACAATTCATACAAATGAAAAAATCAGGCTTAGGACATTTAAAAAAAATGAATAAATAAATCAGCTGTTTATTTGGAC
The DNA here is from genome assembly GCF_009769535.1 of Thamnophis elegans. Classification (NCBI taxonomy): domain Eukaryota; kingdom Metazoa; phylum Chordata; class Lepidosauria; order Squamata; family Natricidae; genus Thamnophis; species Thamnophis elegans. The sequence continues at coordinate 62,891,640 of NC_045541.1, read as the reverse complement.
AGATGTAAAGCATGAGAAGACGGTAAATTTGCCATGAGTGTTCTTTATCTGGAGCTAAAATGGAGTGAATGCAGTGGCCCTGTTTTACCTAGGTTGTGCCATGATGTTATATTTTAAGAGTTCTGTCTCTATGACAGGTTGAAGAGCTGAATATGGAGAATGTCAGGCTGCTTCTGCAAATTGATAATGCCAGGCTGGCAACAGATGACTTTAAGCACAAGTAAGCAATAATGTTCTAGTATCTTTGTTTACACTGTCAGTAAGTGCTGTATCATACAGGGCTGCCTATATATTCATCATGGCCTCCTTTTGTAATCTCTTACTCTTAGTTATATTTGATTTTCCCATGCCAAAATTCTGATCTGTGCAGTTCAGGAATAAACATGTATTTTGGCTTTGAATTAAAATCAGTTCTAGATTAATGTTTAAATCAAGGTTAGGCTACCTCTTGGAGGCCAAGAGCTACATTTAATAATTTGGGGGGGGATCATTTGTATTTTAATTTGCAGGAAACTCTGTGTTGACTAAAAAGAACTTGGTTGCAGGATAAAGACTTTTGAAGAGCTGATTCAGTTCTTCAGACATCTGAATTATAGGGTGCTAGTCTTGTTATTCAGCACCTTGAGAAGTTGCATTTCCATTAGCTAAAATGTATATTAGCTGACAACTTGGCAGAAAAAATGAGATACTCTATACTTTGTAAATATACAGTAGTTGTTGACAGCCTCTTTTTCAGATCTGTAGTAATAATTTATGTTAAAAAAAGACATGCATCTACATTGCTATGCTTTTCATCCTGAATGAACTAAGTCCTGTATCTCGTTTGGATTTCTGACCTCCCATTCTAGGTTGGAAGTAGAACAGGCTGCATGTGACACTGTCCAGAAAGACACACAAGGATTGCGCAAAATCATAGATGACACCAACTTCCTACATTTGAAGCTAGAAGGAGACCTGGACTCCCTCGGGGAAGAACTAGTGCACTTGCGCAAATGCCATGAGGAAGTAAGGCCCATCTTTACACTTCGTTTCAAAAGATGGCTGTCTGTCTCTAGTCCATGTGTCCATCCAGCCCATGACCTCTTAAAAATGTCAGAGATAGCTTTCCTCTTAAACAGATATAGTTTTCCTATCCAACCAGAAATCAAGAACAGAAGAAAGGGAGCAATTGTAAACATAAAAGAACCTGCATTTGTTTCAATAAATTTATGGCATAATACACAGGCTGGTTCCAGTAGGTGATAGGAATTAGGGTGTGATGTTGGAAGCTGCTTATTCCACTTCTGCCCACTGCAGGAGGTGGAGGCTCTCACTGCTCTGGTGGCCAACTCTGATGTAACAGTTCAAGTAGACAACCCACAGAAGAATGACCTGAGTGAGACTATTGCTGAGATACGCAACCAGTATGAGCAAGTGGCTGAGCAGAATCGTGCTGATACCCAGGACTGGTACAGAACCAAGGTGAGGACTGGCAGAAACTGGCTAAAAGAAACAAAGGCTGGATTTTTTTTAAAAAACATCCACCTACCCAATTTCTGCTGTCTCTGGCTCTTGCAGGTTGACACCATGTCCCAAGAAGCCAGCATGAACACTCAAGCCCTTGAGCAGGCCAGGAATGAGTTGTCAGACCTTCGAAGGCAGTTGCAAGGCCTGGAGATTGAACGCCAGACTCTCCAGAAAATGGTACGGAATGCTCTCTTCCCTTTCGGTCTCTGTAACAGTTATCGATCCTGTTGGGCAAAGCGTTTTTCCTTCCAGAATGACAAATAACTTGAGTGCTAGAGCACTCTACAAGTTGTTGGGTCTTGTTTAACAGAATAAGAGAAGACCTTGGAGGTGTTCTAGTCCAACCCTCTGCTCAGGCAGGAAACCCTATACCATTTTAGACAAATGAAATTAGGCTGCAATTGTGAACCCATATAACTGAGATAAATCTGGAGAAATCAACAGCATTTATCTTATTTTCACTTCGTGCCAGGAGTATTATCATTCTGAGGATGAGTCTAACCTGACTTCTTGTGCTCTTAATTAATTGCACACCTCTGTCATTTTTGACCATCGTCTGTTTTGTACCAAATTATTTTTGGCTCCGCTGCGGCAGCAGTGTGTGGCAGCAATGTGTGGCAGCAGTAGCAGCCAAAAGAGCTAATGCAATCCTTGGTTGTATAAACTGAGGCATAGAATCAAAATCACATGAAGTATCTGTACCACTTTATAAATCCTTAGTAAGACCACATCTGGAATACTCCATCCAGTTTTGGTCACATTATAAATGTTGAGACTTTGGAAAAAGTGCAAAGAAGAGCAATTAAGATGATTAAAGGTCTGGAGGCAAAAACATATGAAGAATGGTTGCAGGGACTGGATATGGCTAATCTAGAGAAAGGAAGGACTAGAGGTCACATGGTAGCAGTATTTCAGTATCCAAGGGGCTGCCAGAAAAAAAAGGGTGTGGGTCAACTTATTTTCCAAAGCACTAGAAGGCAAGACAAGAAACAATGGATGGAAACTACTCAAGGAGAGAAGCAACCTGGAATTAAGGAGAAACTTCCTAACAGTGAGGACAATTAACCAGTGAGAACTTCAGAAGTTGAAGGTGCCTCATCACTGGAGGTTTTTAAGAAAGGACTGGACATCCACCTATCTGAAATGGTATAGGATCTCCTGCTTGAACAGGGGGTTGGACTAGAAGAGCCCCAAGATCCCTTCCAGCTGTGATTGATATTTGAATCTGCATTATTTTTTTAAAACCAGATAACAAATACCTGTGGATATTTTGTTTTCATATTTGCCAGAAATTATGCCTCAACATACCATTGGCTCCAGTTGCCCTAACTGATCTTTCAAGAGGAATGCAGCTTTAGACCCCTTCGTAGCAAAATTGGGGGTGGGGATGAGTTGCATACAACCAGATATATGCTTCCAAGTTTAGACATGGGTTTGTGGGTATTTTTTTTAAGATTCTAAGGCCTTGCATTTTTCAACTCTAGATTAACATAAGGTACTCTATGATACAGGTGGATGCTCTGGAGAACACGCTGAAAAACACAGAAGATCACTATCTCAGTGGCCTGGCCAATCTGAACCAAATTATTGCTAAACTGCAAGAGGACTTAGCAGCCTGCCGGGCTGATCTGGAGACCCAGTCCCGAGACTATGAGATACTTCTGGACCTCAAGACAAAGCTAGAGAATGAGATTGAACACTATCGTGTTTTGATTGAGGGTGTCCTAGACAGGTGATAATGTGATGGGATGGGTCTCTCTTTCCCCTATTCATCTTTCTTGGGTCCAAACCCATTTTGGAGGCATTATATTTCCTGGTTATTCTACTAGGTCCACAGAGAGTTGCACAAAACTGCAGCCAAGGGTTGATCCAGGACTATTTTCTAATATTAGCCATTAAATGGAGTAACTGCCTAACATAGCAACAATTACAGTAGCTATAAAGTGAGCCCTCGGAACATTTGTTTATTTAAAATAAAACTTTAATATAAATTTGGCCCTGCATTGTGATATAAGACATTTGCTTACTCAAAGGGAAAACCAAAAAATATATGGTTATCCCAATGCAGGCTATATGTACGTCTCCATTTACAGATAACAACAGGGCCGAAACTATGTCAGGGTAGGCATTTCCAAAATCGGAAAATTCTAATAAGTGAAAAGAGACATCACAAACTCTTTGTTGCTCTTAATGTAGAAAATTAAGGCGTTAAAATACTTAACATAAATTTCTTTGCTTCCCCATTCAGATATAAATCAATTTTTCTATGACTCAAACCATGATTTTTTTCCATTTCTATTTAAGGTTGCAGCCAAGTATATGATTGAACAAGTGCTCCCTAATTTAACCATTCTCTAATCAGATCAGATATGAAGGGGAGAAAACCATTCAACTTATCAATGGAATACATGTTCAGATGCAGAGAAAGATTTATATATTTTAGAATGGCAGAGATAAAAAATAATAATCTCAACAGTCTTTCTTTTCCAACCTTTAGAGTGAAGCTGTTCTCAAGTGAATTTTATCCTATTGATGGTTTAAAGACTCTTGCAGGATTTACTTGTGGCTACCTTGTGAAGTCAGGAGTGAACAGTTTTGTCAATTATTCTAAATTTCTTAAATAGCACCTAGAAAACATTCTGTCTTCACTAAGGTAGCAGGTGTTTGTAGAACCTCATCTCATGGGTGTTGTGACACAGGGATAAACAAATATGTAGCAGGAAGCACTCCGAGTAAGCAAATTGTCTGGTTACAAAGCACACAACATTTGCCATGTTTTGTATTTGCAGAGGGGATGTGTTGAGCTCAGGAAAGGCAGGTAAGTAGCAGTGGAGACATTAGCACACATAACTATCTGCTTCTGGCATCTGCTATTTGTCATTCTCATGGTCCATTCTCCTGAGCTTTGGTGCTGCTTTCCTCAGTCATTTTAAAAAGGCAGAGGCTAAAGATTGTTGGACTGAATCAGTTCAAGTCCACAGGGACTGTAAGCATTTGCTCTTGCCAGAAAAATAGCACTACTCTTTTAAGAAGTCGAAGATTGATATCCATATGCTCACAAAATCAATGAAGCCAATGCATTTGATAGTAGTTTCCTTCCGAGAAGTGGTGCATGCAGCCTCCATATAAATATAGAAAGATTAACAAAGCACTCTTGCTCATTTTTTAAAGGGGAATTTCAAACTCAACGTTGATTCTTTTAGAACCTGTCTTAGCCCCGATAGCACACACACAATTTTCAATTGGTTATTCAGTTAGCAAATCTAGCTTTAAAGGATCTACATCATCTGGTTCAGATAAGGGGTCTATGCTTGCCAGATGTTCTTCATAGTCTGTAATTCTTATCTGTTCCTTATGGCCTTCTTTCCAATCGCCTCCCCCATATGCCTCAAGAAATCCTACTTAATGGGAAAGAACACAGACATACAGTATACAAGTTTTAGGGAAATTTAAGATTACAAATGAAAGAGGACAATCAGTGTAAGAGGAATTTGTTATTCGTTTCCCCTGCATGCTGTCCTTCCAGCATCCATGCAAAAAACATTAGTAGCATATTCCCAGATCTGCTAAACCTTTGGGAGGTGACTTTGCTGCTGCTGCTACAACTGCTGACTTGTAAAAATACTATAGCTAATTTAATCCTAGTTCAAACATGGTCTGTCTCTAATCAATTCATATTTTTCCACTTTCTGCAGAGATCAGGAGCCAAACAATTAAAAAGGTGGTGGTCTTCACACACAAAATTGTGAACGGGCAAGATGTGACCCAGAGATCTGAAGAAATAACTCAATAGGACTTCCTAATACTTTACCATCAACATTTTTTTCTGTTGACTAAAATAACAAGGAATTCAACATCCTGTTGCGATATTTGCTAACTGAGTCATGCTAAGTTTTTTATTTTTTTTTAACTTATAATAGAGATTGAAAGTTACTTAAATGATAATCTATTACTACTGATATTGTGTTGTTTATTTCTCTTCTGCTCTTCATAATCTTTTGAAAATGTGGGCATAATTCTATACATTTAAAAGGAGTGGAACCCCCAAGTCCATATATATCCTCCAAAGACACAAAGAAATCCAAGTGTTTCAATGTAATTTTTTTCAGAGTTAGTACATACTGATAATTTTCTATTGCACTGAAAATACAAAATAAACCTGACTTACAAATAAAAGGCATCTTATTCACTATAATAGCATTTCACTTCTTTACGTGTATGAAGTCTTTGGTTCAAACTCACCAGATTTTTCCATCTTTGCAACCTGAGATTTTTATCTATTGAGGGCGTGCATTAAATTTTATATACATGGTTTTATATTTCTCTCCCATAAACCTTTTCTGATTCTGTTGAACACAAACAAGTAACAATGAATACCCCATTAACCATGCTGGGTAAGATAGAAAGATCTCCTTTATTAATGAACCCAACAATATTTCTTCAGATACAGGAATTGTGAACTCAAAATACTTGGAAGAAAAACAAGTTAATATTGCATTGTTACCATAAGAAATACTGCAACTCATAACCGGTAAACATATTGCAAAGCAAAACAGCTTGAAAAAAGGGGAGAGGGAAGGAGGAAAGAAAAGAAAGAAAATGGATCAAAATGGAATTAAAGGATGTTTCATTTTTTTAATTAAGTCCTTGCAAGCACAGCTCGATGCCACAGATCACTTTCCAAACTTGTGTAGAAAACATCACCCGATTACTTCCTTAAGAGCCCAGAGAGGTGCAATATTAAAAAGCTACGATTATCAGGTAGCAAGTGCTCCAGCCTTCTACCGCAGTTGTTCGATTCCACCTTGCCTCAGGCTTTAACGGGACGCAAAGGTCTTCCCCCTGGCAAGAAGTCAGAGAATGCAGGGTGAGGGTGGTTTATGATTTTGGGGTTCTAAGATTTACCCAAGTCCCATTCCTTTTATCCAGCAACAATCATTCAGAATATCATAATCTTACATTTCAGACTTAAATACCTACTATTCTTCTTCTTGCTAACGTAAAATTTCTTCAATGAGCATGAAGACAGGAATGGAATGGTTTGATTATCAAAAATACACACTCAAAAGGCATTAGTAACTCATAGTCATTAAGAATTGTGGCAATCTAGTACATTTCACTTTCCCTTCTTTTCAAAATCAGTAGTTACTTTGACCCCTTTCATTTTCATTTCACCCCAGTCTGTTCACCCCATCTGTTCAATAGGTCATTATAAATTAGAGATGAGTACATATTAAGCTATTTTGAATGAAATGTCCTTATGTGGTACAGATACGTCCCTGACTTATGACCAAAGACAGTTCAAAGTTGCAACCTGTACTCATATTTATGATGGTTGTACCACCCCAGCAGGCATATGATTGCGATTTGGGTATGTGACAACTGGCTCGCATTTATGATCAGTTTGCCACTTTTTTGGGCAGTTTCCGTAAAACAAAATCTCTACTGGGGAACTGGGTTCACTTAATGACCAATGTGATTGACTTAACAATCATCTGATTTGATTTATGACTGTCCTAAACCTGGTTGGATTTGGTCACACAGTGACTTCACTTAGAACTACACTGACTTACAACTGAAATTCTGGTCCTAATTTTAGTAATCGTAAGTTGTACCTGTATCGCCAAAAATTATGTGCACCGCACTTCTAGAAATGTTCTTATATTTCTAGTTTACACATATAGACTGCGCCTGAATTCATGCACTTTGGTGAACAAATGTGGCTTAATTACAAATATGAGAGTGAAGGTTCATTCTCCGAGCTTGTGGGTTGGTTTCTGAATGTTTCATATCCAGGCTAGATAACATCTTCATTTATTCAAATATGTTTTATTTTCATTTCATTTCATACAGTCCATATATACTGTGCATACCGGGGCCATATAACATTGAGCAATAAACACAGCCATCCTTGTCAAAAATATTCCCCAAAATACAAACCCAATATATCACTTCAACCCTCCATACACCCTTTCTTTCACCCCCCTCCAACTTTCCTTTCTCCCCTCCAACATTCCCCTCTCCTACTTCCCTCCCCCTCTATCACTCCTTTCTCCCAATACACTCCCTCCCTTCCACCTCACCCTCCTTCCGATCCTCTTCCTCTCACCCTCTCTAACCCCTCTTTCTTCTTTCCCTCTGCTCCTCCCTTCGGTGTATTGTCTACTATCTTCAATATATTCAGCTTCTTATTTTTACAACTAGAATTAAAAAGGCAACAGTATACAAGTGCAATCATGTTACTTTAAAAAGCTAGCACTACTATATTTCCCCCTCCCACCTCTGACCCCACCTCCCTTCCCCCCCCCCGACTTCCAGAGCCCGTACACAGTATAGCTTTTATCAAACACAGTCTAAGTATATTGAAACCAAGGAATTAAAAAAAGAAAAAAAAAGAAAAAGTCAATAAAATCTCTGCGTTGAACTCAGCTTCTAGCCCTTACACAAACTTTAAGCAATTTACATTGTTCCTAATCTTAGTTGTTTGATTACCTGCAGGATTTCCCCAGAAGTTATTTGTGGAGTTCAACTTTTGCCTGTACTCTTCTCTAACTAGGGGTATTATCTCTTTATCTAAGTATCTGTCTAGATCTAAACCCTTAATTTTGTCCCCTTCGTACCTCTCTTACCCTCTATAACACAATTTGGATACATTTCAAATTAGTCTTTTGATTTCCTCTTCCAATTCTTTTCGTTTTTGCCCTTGTTTATGTCTAGCATTTTGTTTATATTCATCCCAGCTCCTCTCATATGCTTTACTTACATCCCCTACAAATTCCATGATAATACCCTTATTCGTATTCGAACCAAGTATTCAGATAGCAATTTTTACAATCATTAATATACTTTTCATATCTAAATAAACTCTCATTCGACCTCCAAGACCTTCTTGCCTGCACTACCCTTCCCAATTCCGTCCAGACTGGGTTATGATCCAAAAGGACCCTCGCCGCAATCTTTGTCTTCTTCACCGTAGAAAATAAATCATTAGTGATTTGTATAAAGTCAATCCTTGAAAGGGATTGATGTCCATCAGAAAAAGGGGGTAAGTCATGCGCCTCTGCGTTTCTTTCTCGCCAAACATTTCTCAATTCGAAGTTGTCCATCAAGTCTTTTTCCCTTCTAGAATTAGGTCTAATGCGATATATCTTCCAAAGGGATCTGCTTCAATTAATTCAGCCTTAATGTCTTTTCTTAAGTATACAACTATACCATTTTTCTTTCCGTAGCAGAGGTCACAAATATTGACCAAGTTCGGGGTTGAACAGAGTATTTTGATCAGTTATTGATATGAATTTCTTGCAGACAATTATATCGTTCTTGAACTGTTTGAGATAGTGAAATATTTTCTTTCTCTTCTGTAAAGAGTTCAGACCATAACTCCTTGATCAATGCCGATGATTATTAAGGTTGTTGCAATATGCCTTGTTTTCCCATTCGTCTGGTAGTCATACGGCTAGATCTTTGTTCCTTGGTCCCTTGCCCTTCCGGAAGGAGGAATGGTGCTTTTTGTCTGGTAGGTTGTGTGATTTGCTGTTTATCTTGTCCTTCTCGTGGTCTTTCTCCAGATCCAGATAATTCAGGGTGTCCCACCTTCAGGGTCTTGTGATAAAAATCTCGGGCTTCCCATACAGAGTTGAGACGATATTTTTTGCTATCAAATGTATTATGATACCAAATGGCACAGTCCCATCTATACTGTATCTGACGGTTTCTGAGTTCTTCCACTAGAAAAGCATAATCTCTCCGGCTCTTAGCATTTGGGGTGGTATGTCTTTCAAGACAATCAAGTCCTGTCGCCAATTTGAAGCCTGGTATTATACGACTTTTGTAGTATCATGTTTCTAAACTCTCTTGTAGTAAAATATATAATTACATCTTGGGGGAGTTGCCTCTGTTTGTGCCACCCAGAGTTAGCGCGATAAATTTTTTCGATCTGCAGTCAAAGTTGGACCCCGGTCTTTCCACCAGACGGCTAAAAGCCTCTGAGAAAATCTGCTTCAAGTTCTCCTGTTCGTTTTCACGCAGCCCCCTGACTCTTAATGCAAGCTCCATCTGTTTGTAATGTATCATAACAATTTGTTTTTCAGCGTTTTCCACTTTTTGTTGCACCACTTCAATTGGATGTCAAATCAGTGTTGGCTTCATCAGAACCTCTAGCTATCTTCCATTTCAGAAACATATTCTGTCAATACAGTTACAAGTCCCACCATATCGTCTTTTGTTTTGGCAATCCTAGCATCAAGCTTATCATATAAGTCTGCATTAATTTCTTTATCTCCTCTCTGAATTCTCTGAAAGTTTCTAAATTCTGCTCTCTAAATTCTCTAAGAGTCTCAAAAAAAAGTTCTTTCGTTAGCAAATCTCCAGTAGGGGGCATAGAGGGTGGAAGCTGCAACTTGGTGCCAAGTGCGTGAGATGTACTCCTAAAAGAGGTCTCCCCGAACTTAATTTTGATGCCATTATATCTTTTCTTCAAGCATTATTCAACAATTATTCAAACTCTGCTGGCCCGTTGTGTATCTTACGAGGGAAGAAAGTATTAAGGTCCCCCTTTATTTGTTCTTAGAGGTTTTTCAAAAGGTTTCAGAAAAAGAGCATTGTAACAAAGCAGGTTTCAAAAGATTAGCATTGTAACGAAACAGTTCAACAGTTCATATTCATCTCTGTTTGGAATGTCTCTATATTAACAAGGAGTCTTTTGAAGCTTTTAAAAGTTGATAAGAAAAAGTCTTGTAAGCTCTTCAGAGAAACGAAACTAATTAGTAAGAGAATGCTATCTGGCTGTTCCTTTGATCTTTTCTTTGCCGGACAGTTAGGGAATGTGGCACCCGCCATTTTAGGAGCTTATTTTTTAGAAACCAAGTGCACAAAGAAAGCTCTTTCTTTTGAAAAAAAAGGCAGATAAGGTTCTCAGGTACGGACTCTGCTTGTATTAATCTCAATAAATATATAAAAATTGTCCTAAGTGGGGGTTCCTTACTTTGCGCCGTATAGATTACAGCAGGAATTCCTGGCACGGAGATTGATTCAGCCTTCGGTTGGCCCCCTTCCATTCGCAGCAAAAAAAAAAAAACAAAGCTGCAAACTTCAAGAAAAGCTCTTACCAGCTGGATCTCTCTCTCATCTTCTTTGCCTGAAGAATGAGGTATCTACCAGGTATTAGGCAGATACGCGGCCAGGAACCCGGGGGCAGCTCGTTAAGCTGCCGCCATCAGCAAGGTCCCGCCCCCGGAAGTCTGCTAGGTAACATCTTCAGAGGAGTTTAGGGGATGTCAGTGTTCTTCTTGTTTATAAGGGTGTGGGTGTGTTACATCAGGTCAGGGTCATTGAAGGGTGAACTGGTGGGGGAGAGGGTTGCATGGGTTGGTTGAGGGCTGGTGCTGTCTCTGGTTGGCTATGCAGTTGATTTGGATTCTGAGGGGTTGGTACCCCATACAACTCCCCACCCCCCAGCAGTTCAACCCTCAATAACCTTGATCTGATGTAACCTCCTTATCACAAGACTCACTGACAACTCACACCTGACCCATCACAAGACCCTCACTTGACACACCCCACACCTCAAGTCCTTATAAACAGAAAAACATTGACATTGACATTCCCTAAAATCCGCTGAAGATGTTACCTAGCCTGGTAACAAACATTCAGAAACCAACCCACAAGCTTGAAGAATGAACCTTCACCTTCATCCTACACCCGAGCTACAAATATCACCACTATTGCAAATTACCAATAATTTCAATAAAAACAGCAACTGAAGTAACCTCAGTTCTTAAAGCTTTTATTTTAACAAAGAAAGAACAATTATCTGTATTCATGAACACCCACACTTCTTTTGTACTCTGGTTCGCTTGTTAAAGAGTAATGTAGCATAAATTTCCAACTGAAGGGAGCAGCAAAAGAACCATAGTGGCAGTATAAATAATATCTAGTTGGGCTGATCTTACCAAAAAGAGTTCGTATTTATAATTCAAAGATGAAGGGAATTCAGGAATATAAAGCATTATTCCCCCAAATAAGCGAACTTAATTTTACTTAGTGAATAAGACTTAGATTTCAGTCTCTCTCAGCAACAATATTAGGGATTTATGTGAAGTAAGTGTCATGAACTTAAAAGCCTAGAAAATATCGTACAAAGGGGTAATAGAAAAGCTAAAACACACAAATTTATGCATTGACACTGTAGGCGTGCAAATATTTCGGATTCAAGGCTACAGTTACTAACCCAGCAAGATAATGCAATGGAGGTGGAGTTCTACAATTCATAAAGAGCTTGCTAAAGTAATTGCATTTTAGATAACCCATAATGATTTAATTTGTAGCATTTATTCTTCTTCTGGAAAATTAACTGTGTGATCTATTTTGGTAAACACTGACTTGTTTGTGAACTTGTTCAGTTTCAATTCAGTCCTATATGACATGAGTGAATTATTTTATTTTGATTATCTATCCATATATTACTGCACTAGGTTAGCAGGAAGTTCAATCAATTATTTCATTAGCTGAACCACAATAAAGCAACTGTTTGGGGGATATATACATACATGCACCAACATAGATGAAATGTGAGCAATAATAAAATGTTAAGTCTATGTTGTTCACATTGTCTTGTTTTTAAGCAGATCTAATTTATACATGCATTATCCTAGTTTAAACACTAAAACATGACTATATGCGTTGTATTCTTCAGGGCTGCATTGTATCAGCTATTGAATAGATCATGTAATGCTAAGAAAATTGAGTGCACTATCCTGCAGATTTTGCAATAATTTAAAATTGTTTTACTGCTTTTTATTGTTTTTAGTTTTGAATGATTTCTTTTTACTGTGCACTATTTTATGTTTTTCACTTTGGACGCCATTCAGACTAACATATTTCAGATGAGCAGCTATGCAAATTTACTCCATAAATAATCAGAAGAAAGAAACCGCCCCTTTAAAACTCACGTGATTGTTTTCATTTCTTTCTTTTCTGCATCAGGCCGGGCACGATTCAGCACTTTGAGAAAATCTGATGTTTTTGCCCTCATGCGCGTGTGAATGTAAGCCTGCATTAAAGAAGAAGAAAAAAACATATGTAAGGGCTCTTCATATTTCTTAAAATTCAAGCTACTGTATTTTTCGCAGTATAAGATGCACATTTTGGGAGGAAAATAAGAAAAAAAAATCTGCCTCTGCCTACCAGCATCCATCGGTATTCATCTGGCTAGCGTCCTTAGCCAACAGCCTGGTCAGCTTCAGCACATTAGCCTGATTCCGCACGAGCAACTGATTGGCGGTTGGATCAGCCTCCCGGAATACCCCCATCAGCTGTTCCCAGAGGAGAATTTTAGCAACAGATTCGCTGGTTGTGAGCGCATGCTCTAGCAATCCACACAGCCTTGACAGGTCTGAAATGGAGTATTCAGAGGCTGAAAATGAAAGCGGGGGGGGGGGATCTTTGGCAATCCCTGCAGCCTGGCCTAAAATATGACGTGCGGAGACCAGCGGGTGGATGGGGCTACATTCGGTGACACACCCAATTTTTCACCTTTTGGGGGGGGGGGGGAGAGAGGAAGTGTGTCTTATACTCCGAAAATACAGTAAATGTAAATATACCCTGTGAACACATGACCACACAGATGGTGCATCAGTGGTAATTTCAAGGGTGGGATGTAAGTAACTTTTTAAAGTTACTGTCATAACCAGTCATTTCCTTTTCCCAAACTACATGAGGCATTTGCATCCCCGGGACTCTAGATACCATTCCTATACCTTGGAGCATTTGATGTGATAGTGCAGGTAGTCCCGGAATGTGTGGATCAGATTTATGGTATTATCTCTTGCGGCAGCATTGGTATGGCGGGAAATAACACTGCAAAGAGAAGGCATCAAGAAATGTTTATTCTTTAGCAATCACTGCATAGCTACATTAGACAATTGCTAAACTGACATATCTTATTCTTTGGCTCAATATTCATCTGCATCATCTGCATCATTTCCATAATTAATAAAGGCATTTGTACAGAACAGATATAATCAAGTTTTCTCCAATTGGTTTCTTGAAAACCAATTACCAACTGCATTTTGATCATTCTAATTGTGTCAGGTACACAACTAAGAGAACACTTAGTTATATCAGGTAGATAACTAAGATAACACTGAGCCCAACATTTTCTTTATGCAGATTTTCATTAAGTACAGTTATAATTCAGCTAGCACTGATAGAAAGAGAGAGAAAATTACAATAATCTATTTGTGACAACAGTGCTAAGTATTCATCTTATCTGTATGCAGACACTGAAATAATTCTTGGCAGACATGACAACATTTTAAGTTAGTCCTCTTTCATGATTTATTAAAACAAGCTAAATACCTCGATACTATTTCATTTTCTCTTTGTCACAGTGGTATGGGAATCTTTACTATTTCAATGAAATATACATTTCAGTTGATGAAGGCCCCCTCTCAAAATATACAATTCTGAAAATTCAGGGGTTTAACATCATCCAGAAAGCCTTAAAAAGATAATAAATGATTTCATAGTACAGATATGGAAAGATAGATAAGAAAGCTATGGAAAGAGAGAAGCAAAGTTAGCCTTCTCATTTTCCCTCTGCCCACCCCACAAATCATGTAGTTGGAAGGGCCCACGTAGGACAAGTTCAACTCTTTGCTTAGTGCGGTTATCCAAGTTAAAGTATCTATAAGCATTGTGCATTTAGGCCCTGCCTGAAGACATCCTATGGTGGGAAGCTCCCTACCTAACTATAGAATTTGTTTTACTATACAAGGGCTTTCAGCATAGCTGTCAGCCTCTGCCTTGCTGCTGCTTTGGCTGCCATTGAAACGGGGAGGACGGGCATGGTATTTGGGACGGGAATCATTATGTGCTGGAGGAATATTCTAGAAGCTGTCCTGACCATCTCATTGCGCATGTGGAGGAAGGGAGTTTCCCACCAAGGTTAACTGTCCAGCATTCCACCCTGATGATGTTTTTTGAAGATATCTCCCACCTGACAGTTGGGTGAATTATAATTGGACTATGGACTGGGGTGCCAAGGGGAGGGGATTGACCTATACATGATATTCATTGCTGCCTGTCCGTCAATACAGAAGAGTTGACTTTCTTTTGTGTGACATCCTTTCATGTACTTCATATTCCTCCCCAATTATTCACTGAATGCTTTTAACAAACGCCAAATATGACATCTCTGAGTTATACAATATTTTGAAACTGGACATTTTGTGCAGTGATGACACATTAAAAAAAAAAGCTAAAGAACAAAGGGATTGCTATGCAAGAATCAAAGGCTTTCCAGTGGAAGGAAACTGTCATTCCCTGGTGCCTGAGACATATTATAACTGACCATTATTATTACTGCATTCTCTGATGATATACCGCAGTTGGGCTGTCACAGATACGACTCAGCCTATACTGGAATTAAATGCCGCATGACTCCCAAGTTCCAACAAGTGACTTTTGCTGCTTTGCAAACCAGCTATAATTCATGATGGGCTGTACCCAACATTGTATTATGGTTTAGGGAAGCAAGCACAAAGGCTAATCTTTCAACATATTACTTTTTATATGCAGAAATTCAAAATATACTAAAATTTCAAAATATACTAAATTTCTTAATTTGAGTGAATTAATAAGATGGGATGCACACAGTGCAGCAAGCATATTTTAACCTATGAACTTTCTACCAAAGTTACTGGTCTTTAAAATATTCAGATCAGCTAAAAATCAGGATCAAAGAACCATAAATCCTTCTATGAGCAACATTAACCTGTAAGATCGATCATTACAACCAAATCAGAAATCAGAAACTTGGTCCTGAAAACCCCCATCAGAAAACATTGCTTGGAATTGCTCAACAATTCATTTAACTTAAGAAATGGAATACTTATGATCGAATGATAGCTCAGGCAATCTTCAAGGTTCACAAACAAATTCCTTACAGATGGTTTCATAGGTACTTTCTTGAAGACAGTTAGCCCTTCTTAGGAGAAATACTAAGTCCTAGTGCTGGCTGATCAATCTTAGTTTATAAATTTACCAAAGCCAAATGAAGTAATCTTTATTTAATCAATGACCAGCTCAAAGAAAACAAAAAGACAAAATGCATAGAAAGTACAGAGCTACAACCCTGACCTAAAAACATTTTAAGCAGAATAAGTAGCATAATAGTATATTACAACATCAATAGAGTAAATCTCAGGAATACAACATTGTTAGCATTAAAGTTATAATCCTAAAGAGTCAAAAACAATAAAACTGAAACCCATACAAAATCCAAAAATATAAAAAGGTAGTGTTTTCACAACATAATCTGTAAAACTACAGAAAAATGAGACCGGGGATTGAAGGGGGGGGGGGTGTCAATAAAATTACCTCTGTACCAGCTTTTGCTTTATTCCCATTGTGGCAATGTAAAACCTAGCTACTGAGCAGGTAATGAAGATTTCAACTGCTCAAAAGGAACTTCAAAAGGTATTTGACCAATTTTCCAACATGATTACATAACTGGGTAAAATTAAATCAATCTGATGTCCTATAAAATATACAGTGCAGTAGTGAATGGCTGTGTGTTTCTAGCTCATTAACACCACATAGGCAGGTATACACAATTAGTGGAGTTTCAGCATTAAAGCAATCTAAAAGGCAGGATGTTATGTCCTGGCTTTAAAGAATCTCTTTCTTAGTTTGGGAAAGATGAGAGGATATAAATAATTTGCTGGTTTCCATACACCCGTATCAATCTAAATTCTATTATTCTGGAACAGCCTATTTATTTCAGCCTGATGCTCCATAACATTCACTCTTAAGAGTAGAACCTGCATAGCCTGATTGTATCCGAACAATACTAAAAATGGTTCCAAAAGCTACGTGATGCAACTTTCGGCTCCACAACCAATTTCCAATTTAAGAAGTAATCAGCAAAAATTAAAGGTGGCAACCCTATTGGAAAGAATCGAGTTTTCACCAATAATTAGTCATCAGCCTCCAAGATCATACCTGTATTTTGGAAATTTCTGCCTCCAATCTAACCTGGGCATTTACTGACCTGGTAGGGGCAACAAGTATAACTCTCAAGAAAGAATAATCTTTTCTTCAAGTATCTTGTCAACAACAGAAGAGTGGCTCAGTGATAGTCTATAGATGCAATTTCTGAGTGCATTTGCTTAAGTAGTGACCTGCAAGGTACAGCTATATACAAAGCATATTAAGAATTGTGTATCACAATGCTTTAAAAGAAACGTGCACAGCTATGTTGTTTGGACATAGTTTGGTAATTTCTGAGAAACAACGAATGTTTTGGGAAAAACAGCTCTTATATAGTTACCATCCAATCCTAGCCTGGCTGGGAACAAGTTCACTTACCAAATGTGATTATCCAATATTATCTCCAACTGCTGCGTCTGTATCTTTCAGTTCCAAGGGAGGTTCCCTGTGACTGAAGAGCACTTGAGGGCTGTGTGACTTGCACGACGGCCCCTCCTTAAATTCCTAGGGTAGCAAAAGGCATGAGAGTGTTGGGATCGTGAAAAATAACACACTGAAAACATGGAATACAAGTTTAATAAAGATTAAAAACTATACTGTTAGTTGTTATTTATTAGTTAACATAATCATTTGCTTGTTTAAATCAAAGTGAGAAAAGAGGTCACTTTCTTAACACGGAAGTAACTAAATTCAAAAGCTCGGGTATAGTTGATAAGAAAGCCGAACTCCTTCACACCCTTCCCAAATAGCTTTATTGAGGGACACATAAATCATGCGCACTACCCGTGCCATGACTTTACTGATAACTAAATTATGGGGTTTATTTTATGCTATATTTCCTCAGTAATGTAAAGAAAGCAATTTTACTGTTCTCCCCAATGTTTATTTTATTTAGATTTAAATGATATTTTTGTCCTATTTTTTCTTTTCGTTATTTAAATTTATTCCTCACATTAAAGTTCTTACACTGGAAAAAAATCTTCAATGTTCTTCTTTCTATATTGTATTTCTTTCACTTTCCACTAATGCTGCTTCCTACTTCCCTTGCTCAAGGGAAGAATTCACTTTTTTGTAAACGCATAATTTCTAGAAAGATAAGCAGGTGCTGAGAATCAAATTAATTTGGAATTACAAGCTGGACATCTTTCTTAATCCAAATTATGAAGGGATTCTAACATATTCCGCATTTGTATTTTTATGATTATGTTCCAGGGCTAAACATAAACATGATGAAATAGTATTTGGCTGTTCTAGTAAAATGGGAGTAGAGAGCCCCCTCCCCTGGAACAGTTTACCTGCTGAGCTGTGGGTGAGGCCCCAACCTTTATGGTTTTGAGAAGGTAAAAACATGGCTTTTCTGAAGAACCTTTGTATATTAATCATACCCACTGTTCACCTTTTCTGTCATTCTAGCTTCTCTAACTACTCTTCTAAGTAATTTTTTCCTGATTTTTGCTTTTGTTATCTTGACTTTTGCTTTTATTACGTAAGTACTATAAAAGGCTTACATCCAAAAGGTTTCAGGTGATCAGATAAATGTTATAAATAATTTCATAAATATGTAATTCAAAACCACAGGAATGGAAACAATTCAGGAAATCCAATAAAAGAGTCTCCAGTATCTGATACTGGGATAGTACAAAACACAATTGTGCCTCAACAGAGCAATTGAAATTCTCTTTTTCATCTTCCACTCTGCATCCTGCAGGAAATGTTGCCAGCCAGCCAGCTGTTCAGAGCAAACAGATAATGTCTCAAGTGAGCATTTGCTCTTCTATTCAAACTCCCTCTTTTCTTCAGTCTTCATGCAGATAGCAAGACAGATGGTAAGTATTCTTTTATTTGTATAAAAAATAAGTAAATTTCAAGAGGCACCAGTATTAGCAGTTAGTTTTAGTGGAGAAGAACTTCACTTTAAGGGCAATAGCAAACTTCTAAGAATAGGAACGTCAATCACAATCCACTAAATCTCTACAAAACAGAAATGGTCCTACCTGCATAAACACCTTTCCAATCACAACGTCATCGTCATCCTTAAATACTGTGCTGAAAACCACTGTGACACGATCCTTCTTTGATTCCACGTACCTAGAGGGAGGGATTAAAAAAGCCAACACCTTAAGAAATTTACTTCAATACTAAGAGCTTCGTTTACAAACAGAAACGTTTGTAAACACATACCTCAACTCCAATATGAGTATACACAACAGCCTGAGAACTAGTACAGTACCTCTTTGCAGTCCTTAATCCTTTTTGAGTTTGGCATATGCATTTTTGGAATGTTGAGAAAGTGGTAGGACCACCACCACAAAACAAAAGTTTTTACACAATATGGTTGTCCTTGTTAACATGGCCAATAAAAAACCAACTTCAGTGAAAAGCTAATTGCTAAACAGAGAAAGATCCTACTCCCAACTCTTTCCTTCTCTCATTCTCAATACATACACTTGCCATTCAAGATCCTCTCAAGAACTGCCCCTCCACCCACTTCTTCACCTTTCCTCCTAAAGCATCTCATTGTTCTCCATAGTTTTCCTCAATACGCTCTTCCTCCCACTTCTTCCTTTTTCATGTTGGCTGCTGAGACTCTGATTATGCTACTTCCCCCTCTAGCTGCATGAGATCACCTGCTACAATCCATGTGTACATTTTTCCTTCATACGAAAGCAAAAATTACAGGGTTAGGGCTTTTTTTTTAAATTCTAGGCAACCAGTAATATTTCAAAACTGAGCTCACTGGACTTGAGTTCCTCAGCATCCTCAATAGCAGTTGGAGGTAAGGCTGAGGAAAGAAAGTGGGCAAGACTATTTATTTTTAATATGCTACTGTATGCTTATTTTAAGATCTACAGGGATTCTCTGATTCAACAGCAAGAAAATTTCAGTTTTTAGCAATCAGGGTTGGAAGAGACGTAGAGGAATAAAATTGGATTCAGGGACCACAGGCTACCATTTCTACTCCAGTATACGGGGGACAGTGCTTCATGATTTTAATCCAATTGGCGTTAGTGTATAGTACCCTACATATGATGATGTATTTAGGAAATCCGTGTATGTTGATTTGTACTGCATGTTTCAGACAGGCTTTAGCTTTAACCGGCTGTCAACATTTATCTATTAAAAGATTTGCCATTTCCTATCTAAAAGAGCTTTTGGATGCCAAGTGATAATGGATAAATGAAGGTGGAATGTTTTGAACAACTTAAAATCTGAGGGTCTGGAAACTGACTAAGTCACGAGGCAAGAAAAAGACAGCACTTCTTACATTGTCTCATCATCTCGGTAGTGGATGACTGCTCTTTTCTCTCCATCTTTGCCTTCCTCTTGGAACTTGAAATATTTCTCAAACACCGAAGCAAAACAGTTGCGTTTCAGCATGCCTGCTTGGTGGACAATGGAGTCTTTGGTAGCCGGGAGGTTTTCCAAATCGTACAACAAAGAGACATTGTAACCTAGAACAGGTAAATAATAAGAATATTTGCAGATTTCCTTTTCAATCTTAATTCTTTTTGGAGAAAGCAATACTGGCCAGTCATACACAGGTTCTTTCCTTCCAATTCCCCAACAGGAAGATATTCAAATAAAGTATTGGCAACATTAAACATGCTTTTCTCCTTCAATCAGGCAACTGTTTCTCCTCCTTTCACCAACTGTGAGAGAAAGCAATTCTTATCCCTGCATTTTGGGACAAATGAGTGGGAAGCAGTACTGTTGAAGGTAACCATGGTTTTCCAGAGCTTCTGAATGCCTGTCACTCTCTTTATACAGTACAAAGAATCCCTAACTAGATAAGCGGGGCCTTGCTTGGGGGTGGATCCAGAAGCTTATGCGGCAGAGAAATAGAGCTCTGATGTTCTCAGATCTCCATGAAGAACGCTGAAGGGAGGCGGGTATTTTTTAAAATAGCACTGCAACAAGAAGAGCCCAACTATGAGCTGGATTGAAAAAATGGAGAACAATTTCTCTGTTTGAAATGCAGATAATAATTACAATTTAACAACAGGTTGAATAAGAATTAAGGCACAAATTATGCTTAGCCTTACCCGACTCTGGAGTTACCAAGTAGTTTCCATACACTCTCTTTAATAACTAGGAGACAGAAAAAAAATTATTATGAGCCTTAACATGTCTATTTATTTGGTCTCTTCAGAATTTCTTGTCCTTAAAATCTCTAAATCTTTTCTAGACAATTCTAGGACAAATCATTTTTTGGATGCCCCAATTATTAGTTCTAATCATCTCAAATTAAAATTCAATTAAAGAATGGAGATAGATCTAAGGCACAATGGGAAAAAACATCCTAAGTCACCACTGTTACTCTATTCTCAAGATTCATTTCGATATTGCTGATCTCAAGATATGACATATAAATGTCACAATTTATTGCTGTTAGTGGGGGCATGTCTGCTTTCATTTCCAAAAAATGAGAAGCCAAGAAGGTGAGAAATAAATAGGTGAGCTCTATACAACCAAATCTACCAATAAATTATTTGTGATACAATTTGCATAGTGCATAATGTCTCTTTCTTCATTTTCTCCAAGGAGGAAATGAATTTAATATATTCTTCAAATTTTAGTATTTCTCATACTCAAGTCTTGAGAATATGAAATTAGGCTTTTCCTTTCAAGTTAACAGAATTGCAATTTTAGGTTATCACCCCATAAATCACCTCCAAAGAATTCTATAGTGTTTTAGTTAAATACACCCAGGATGTTTGCTATCCTGAAGTTATTTGCTGGTCAATGAGTTTTTGAACAATGAATTTTATATGTATACCATAAGTACATTATTTACCATAAAGTTTTCATTTGAAAAAAAAAAAGACAAAAGGGAGGGGCAGAGATTTTTCCAGTGTTTGTGGATTAAGCACTAAAGCCAATCATATCCTGAAGTGGAAGAGAACCATTTTTTTTTTCTCAGAAACAAATCAATCTCAAACTGACTTTCTCAGACAAAACAGGCACCAGGTTTTCATAGTAGGTACAGGGGTTGACATGGGCCTTATCTCCTGGACTTTCTTTTGGCTCTTCTTAGGTGACCCTCAAAACGAATCTAGCAATGTTATAAGTGTCTATGTAAACCGACACCAACTGCAGCACGAACGCTACAATTATGAAACATCTGAAAACCATTTCAGGAACTGAGTCACACTTTCTGCTGAGACATTTAACCACACGACACAGAAAGGAGTATTTTTTCTACCATAAATGGTTATCTTCAAGAAACCTGCAATACAACACAACTTTATCAATTCATTCTTCAGGAGCAGAAAGAGCTAAATTTAAGCAGACACATAGTATGAGTCTCTCTATTCTAAATGGTTCACTAGAAGCTTCCTGGTTTAATACAGAATACCATTTAATGCTAGTGCACCGGTGAACAGGAGAAGGACTGAGGTCCTTCTCTCCATTTAGTTTTTACTTTGCTGTCAGGACCAAAGTTATGAACCGAAACACACGTAATGTTGGAAATTCAGCTTAGCAGATAGCAATACCAAACTGACCCCTGTGATTCAAATGCTAAGCAAGATTCTCCTGGCTGATGCTTAGATGGGGTACGGGGAAAGACATAATTTCAAGGCTGTAGGCTAGACAGGGAAGTTGAAAAAGACATCGTAGCAGAATGTCTATGGAGATTCTCAAACATTCAGGTCATGGTTGTTCCAAGGTTTTTTTTTTTTATATATAAAAAAAAGGCAACTGTACTTTCTTCATTTTTTCCTTTGAAAACATTTTGCTTCTCATCCAAGAATCTTCCTCAGTTCAGGTCAGTCCAGTTCATTTGATGAAAAGCCAAACATTTTCAAAGGGAAAAAAAACCCAAGAAAGTCCAATTACCTTTTGAAAAAAAGCACCTTTAGGAAGAAGGCAGAGCAAACCATTTATAGAACACAGGCAAGAACATCGCATGGATGCAATCATAAGAAGTTTTGTTTGTCTTGAAGGTGTATTTACCATTGTTTCATACTTGGAAATAAAATTTAATTTGTTTAAGAATATGTTTGTTCTACAGAAGGGGGGGCATGAAACCACTGAACTTTCAGCAAGTCAGGAAAAGGAGAATGTCTAAGGCAATGCTTTCACAAATATTGCACCTAAACAACTGAGTCAGACCTAACATCCTAAATGTTGTAATATCTACCTATGTAGCTACCTATACCTACCTACTACATATTTTATATTACTGATTGTATATGTACACACCAGTTTATCCTCCGTTTATGCAAATCAAATTTTAGAACCCTCCTTCTTAGCTGGATGTGTCAGCCTCTGCTTCGCTGCTGTTTTTCGGCTGCCATTGAAACGGGGAGGGGGGACATGGTAATTGGGAAGGGAATCATTCTGTACTGGAGGACTGTTTAATTAGGGAGTTATTCTCACCATCTCTTTGCGCATGTGGAAGGAAGGGAGTTTCCCGCCAAGGCCAACTGTCCAGCATTCCATCCTGATGATGATTTTCGAAGATGTCTCCCACCTGACAGTTGGGTGAAATATGATTGGACTATGGACTGGGGTACCAAGGGAAGGGGATTGAATCTTGTATTGATATCTATTGCTTTCGCGCCTTTTATTCAGATTCAGCTTTGCTTTGCTTCTTTTCGTTTGTAGCCAGTAAAAGTACACTTAATTCTGAAATATGGAGTTGAGTGGTTTCTTTCTTGGTTATTAAATGAAAGGGCAGTGACAGGATGCATCTGTTTAGTTATTTATTTAACTGTCTTAAAAATTGATATATGACCACCCCCGCCCCAAAGACTTTAAGGAGGAGGAAGCA
This sequence comes from Thamnophis elegans, assembly GCF_009769535.1. NCBI lineage: Eukaryota > Metazoa > Chordata > Lepidosauria > Squamata > Natricidae > Thamnophis > Thamnophis elegans. The sequence continues at coordinate 62,868,368 of NC_045541.1, read as the reverse complement.
ATGAAGTTAATGCATTTAAATACTAATAGCAAAATGCATATAAATAGAGACAATATTGATGACATCATGATTAACTTACAAATAACTAATTGATGAATATGGGGAAGCTTTCATATAAGACATATGCAATACACCTAATCTCACCTCATCAGCGCCATGTTCCTGGAGCTCTTTGTAGAATTTCAGAGAAATACTGACCATAACCTTTGTTTTATCACCATTTGGATTGGAAATATGGTAAAGAACTCCATCAAAGTCTAGAAACAAAAATTTGAAAATTTGAAGTGCTTGCATATTTTCAATTTAGGCATATATTGAAAGATGAACCTATCTAAACAAAGACAAAACAACTGTTTACATTGTGAATCTGTTATCAATACAGAGTTTATAAAACAGAAATAAAAAAAAACAATTACGTGTACCCATTACCTATAAAAATATGTAAAATCCATTGGTCCCTGGTGCCCAAAGGTTTGTGTATGTGTGTGTAAGTAAAAATACAACATGCCATTTTCTGGATTTGCATACTTAGCTTTGCAGACTCTGGATTGTGGTTTATGGACCTTGTTTTGAAATCTCTGTATTGGGTTGGTGAACTGACTTTTGTTCTGTTTAGGGGCTTGGTTCTGGAGACTATTGGACCCAGTTAGTGAGACTGGGTTACACTGAGTGTTGGTGGTTGTTTTGTAGGGAAAAGTATAGTTTCACCAACATCCCTGTGGCTGGAGGACCGTCAGTTGTATTTAACAGTGTAATCAACGACGTAATTGGTGCCTGCATCCGCCTATGCAATCTTGTTCAGAACATTTCTCTTCCTTTTACACCAGTAAGTTTTTTAAAATTAAAAAGTAGAGAACGTACCTGCGAATGTTACTTCTACTGCCTCTGGTTTGTTTCTGGGGAAGGGAAGAGGAAAATAAAAGGTGCATTACTTATAAAAGGTTGAAAGGAGTGAGCAAGTTTTAGAAAGGTTGAAGTTTAGGCTTTCCTCTATAGTACCTTTTCAAATATGCTCATAACTATTATGCATTTGTCATGTTCTAGCTTTTAATTAAATCCTCTCTGCCTCCTCTACAGTGAAATGACAAAATTGTAACTTAATACTGCCAAATACATTTTTATAAAAGTAAATAGAAATCAAATACCCTTTTCCTCTCATTTATACAGGTGGTCCTTGACTTACGGCAGATTTTTTTTTAATGAGTTCACGTTCACAGGTGCTTTACAACCCACAAAATATTGTAAAGCGCTTACCTGTAGCCCATTCACCACCACCACCACCATCACAAAATTGCATTTTGGTAATTGGCAACCTGTTTGCATTTATGACTGGTTGCCAAATGCCTAGGAATCATATGATCATCATTTGCAATCTTCTCTGCTGGCTTCCCCAGAAAGTCAATGAGGAAGAAGGCAGGGAAGGTTGCAAATAAAGGGAACACTGTATTTGAGGTCCATTCCCCCAGTACATTGAATGTTTTCCCCTCCTCTATACAGGGAGGAGAAATCCTCCTCAGTGTAGGAGGAATGGAAATAAAATCTTGTGAAAACACTAGTGAATGCCACTGTTCTAAGCCTTTAAGAATGCAGGCATTTGCTAGTGTTTCCCCTGCCAGAGGGGGATAAATATTGGCTTGTTCTGTCATGTTTTCCCTGACGGGTGAAAATGCTAGCATTTGCCCCTCTAGAAGGAAAAAGGCTAGCACATACCATCATTATTGCATACCAGTTGGGGGGAGGGGAAGTCAGGTTCTCTTTCCACCCCATTACACCGAGAGGCCTGGCCCTTTCCCCAGTGCTCCACTTAACAACTAGAATAACCAGGATTGCAATCATTAAATGAAGTAGCCATGTGACCTCTCGCCTAACTGTCAGTTTGCTCAATGACCAAGATTCCGGGCCCAATAGTGGCTGTTAAGTAGAGAAATATTTGCATAGGACAGCTTATTGAGAAAGATTTCTAATATATTTTTGCCTGGATTAAACAAACATACAGAGTTGTAAAGCAGCCTTGGAAGACCAGAATTTCATATACCATATCAACAAATTTGAGTACTGCTTTCCTGACTGATAAAATTTATTGTTTGATTACTTACAAACCAGGATACATTGGCTACCAGCAAATTAGATCTGCTTGTTCCATTACATTTTCTACCAAATGAAGCTTCCAAATACTCTTCAAGGGCAGCCCATGTGTAGAGTGCATTACAGAAATCCATATAGGAGGTGGACACAGAATGAATGATAGAGCCACCCGATCCAGATATGGGCACAACTGGCACACAATCTGAAGCTATGTAAAGGCCTTCCTAGACATGATGGCCACCTTTTCTTCAAGTTATAGTCATGACTCCAGAAGGACATCGAAATTGTATGCAGGGTCTGTCTAGGGCAATGCAACTTCATCCAATTCCTAGATCCCAAAACCCAAAGCCACTCAGTCTTAAGAGGATTGAGTCAATGCCTATTGTGCCCCATCCACTTACACAGAATGTTGGTAGCACTGTTTATTTCATGGGTGTGGAGATTTAAATGGATGATCTTACTTAGTGGCTTCATGTAGATGTTAAACGGGAGTGAAAATAGTGCCAAACCCCAAGGCACTCAAAAACTAGGAGGCCAAGAGCAGGACATCTTGCCACAAATTAAGATCAAGTGACACTGGCCATTGGGAAAGGAATAGAACCAACTCACTACAGTGCTGTGCACCCTCAATCCCCACAGCTATTATCCAGAAGAATATTATGGTCGATGGCACTGAAGGCTGCTGAGAAGTCCTGAAGAGCAAGGATGGATATGTTATCCACATCCTTTTCTCACTAGAGGTCATCAAAAAGCGCAACCAATACTGTCTCAATCCCATAACCAGGGCTGAAGCCCAACTTAAAAGGGGGCTAGATAAACCATTTCATTTAGGACCTTTTTAAGTTGTTGCACAACCAAGTTCTCAACAATCCTCCCACATTTGCACACATACATACTTTTATAGCATTTGTAGAATAAGAGGTAAGGAGAAAACCAATGAAAAATAGAAATAACAGAAATAGAAATAAGGCATGAATTCTGGAAATTAACAACACTCTTTTTATACTAATTACAGAAGATCCATTTCAAACTTCCTTGTTTTAGCATATAAGAATATACTATCTATATCTGTGATGGTGAACCTATGGCATGCATGCCAGAGGTGGCACACAGAGCCATCTATCCAGGCATGTGAGCCATTGCCCATTGCTTTTCTGGTTTCCGGCATGCGTTTACACGCCAGTCACTTGGTCTTTCAATTTCTGATGTGCATGCGCACTGGTCAGTTAGTCTTTGTGTGTGCATGGATGCCAGAAATTGGAACATCAGATGGGCAGTGCACATGCGCACACCAGAAACCAGAAGATCATCTTCCCGGTGCACACATCTGGTGTTCCAGTTTATGGCGTGCATGCATGCGTGAACACCAGCTGGGTGGTGCGCATGCCAGAAACAGGAAGAGCAGCTGCCCAGTGTGCACATGTGCACTGGGCTTCTGGTTTCCTGTGTACACGTGAGCTCCCATTTCAGCACTCAGTGCCGAAAATGTTCGCCAACACTGGTCTATAAAGTCGGTGCTTGTAATCCAGAATTATATGAAATGAAGAGGCAAAGAATTATCTTGGTGAAATCCCCTTCTGCCTATATCAATAAGTTCTCCAGACAGTTTCTGCAAAGAGAATACTGAACGAAAGATATAGACTAGGAAAGACTCTCTGCATAACCGTCTAGTTTTTCAGTTCTCATAATTGTGCAAAAAACAGTAGAAGTAGTTGGATGCCTTCTGCTATTAAAAGATGAGAAAATGGTTTCCTTACTTAGTTTTTCATACTATGCACAGAACGTAATCACTTGCAACCACTTCCTGTTACAATTTCACAAAAAAATTATTTGTTCTTCCTGCTTGTTTATTCTATGTGGAAAGTTCCCTGGAATCTGGAGAAGGATTGTATCATTCCTGATTTATCAACAATTAATGTAGCAATTTACTTAAATAACAAAAACACCTTGCTAGAGGACTGTGCACTAACACACATAATAAAGACTAAGGAAAAGAATGAAAAAATTATTCCTTCATGGCCTCTTTCAATAAACACTCCGATATAAAGATCTCTAGATTCAAGAAGGCAGAATAAACAATATCAACCTATCTATAGTCCACATTGTTCCAATAATCACCAGATACAGACACCTTATCTACAAATGATCCACTATGAAAAACAGCAATTAAGGTATGAAGTCTAAGCCTTTGTCCCATTTATAGTGGATAAGATAAAGTGGTACATAAAATATTAAAATTAAGATGTGGGATCTTAATTTTTCTTTGGACAACATACCACATGTTCAGTACAATTCTTATATTTTCCGCATTTTATGCTAGACTTTGATGAGGTCTTCTGCCAGACTATGAAAATGTGTTGGTCATACCCAGAGAGATTCTACCCTGTATTTATTGCATTCTCTGGAATATTCCTATCATATTCATTATACATTCACAACTCTACCAAGATAAATTATAATTTGTATAGGCTTCTTTTTCATTAGCAATTCCATTTTTCCTAGAATCGTGACCAGTTATATATAGCATTTTTTCTCCCCAGAGGAAGGCAATATCTGGGATTTCATTTTCAATCTCATATTTGCAAGTGTATCAGCGAAATCCAAAAATAATAGTCTTTATGTCTCAAAACCAACCTTATTCTTGCATAGCACAACTATAGAAGACACACTGTTTAGGTGAAATTATAAAATACTACCACTTTTATAAATCAAACTCTTGAATATTTAACTATTTTAATAAGCTACTGTCTAGTTAAAGCCTAGATCATTTATTTTCACAACAGGAAAACATTATACAATTAAAATGTTGTTTTATATAATTGGGAGCTACTGGAAAGGAACTTGTGATGATCTTTTTTTTCATTTGCACTATATCTTTTGGGATTCCATAGGATAGCAAGAAAATGCTAATTAATAAAATGTGGCTTCAAATGTGATATTTGAAGCTGATACTGGACAATTGGAAAACACTTAACATTTCCAAGATTCATTACAAAAAAAAGCTGGTAATAAGTGTCAAAAGTTCCTTATATGTATAGCCTCCATAAAAGAGAATGCCTGTGAATAAAAATGTACAGCCCAAAGATATTTTTAGTAATATTAGTTATTTAATCATATTTAGAACAATATGCAGGTAATCTTCAATTTACAACTGGTTGCTTAATCTCTGTTTGAAATTATGACAGGCTAGAAAGTACTTTATGCCCTATAAAGCACTTCTGGCGAATGCCCCTTTAGAAGAATAGGTTCACACTTAGAACCTTGCCATTCACTTAATAACCATAGCTTCACTTAATGGTTGATTCTCTAAATCTAGGGTGTCAAAATTACGGCCAGCGCCCCAGATGCGTCACACACTGGCCATGCCCATCCCTTGTTTAGCGAAGGGGGGGGAAGTTGTGATATGTCATATGACAATGTGCTGTCACAAGTTTGAAACTCCTGCTCTAAATGATTGTCCCCAAAAATGTCAAAAAATTGGGACCAATCATATGGGTATCTTGTCCTGTCTTACAACCTAATGATTTACAACCAGAAATCTGGCCCCAACTGCATTCATTCTGCATGCTGGGGCCCCCTTCTTTCTTTTGGCCCCACTGATGAAGGAGGAAGGCTAGGCTTGGGCGATGGCCCACACCCCTCAAGATCCGCCCCGCTGTTCTCTCCCAGCCCTTTTTGCTGGGGGCAACAGCAAATTCCACAACCAAGGTGGAATCCTGTTGCTGTGCAAAGGCAAGTACAGGGGTGCTTCACTCCCACACTAAGACTCCACCCATTGCCACCGCCGTGACAGGGCAATAGCTCTTTCATCCCTGTTGCAACAGGGATACAGGGAGCCACAGCAGAGTGGTGAAAGAGCTGCATGCAGCACAGAGCCACAGGTTGCAGACACCCAACGTATACCATCAGCTCTCTGCTTGAAGGAAAAACCAATAAGGCATATAAACCCAAAATACCACTCAGCAGGCAGCTGCCTTCCTATTTCTCACTCTAAATGCAAGAAAGATGTGTTTTGACAAGCTCATCTGGACTCAGAAGATAAGATCAGCAGACTTATTTTGGCTAAAGGTGGTTCTCCATTTTTCTCATTAGCATAAACAAACATTGTATCCTTTTAAAGTATTCCTTGAATCCACATTTACCCTACTGCTGGGATGAGAATAGGATCTGGCTGGTCTACTCTCTTCCTGCTGTCCTCTTTCTCTCTTCAATCAACCATAATTGCATACTATTTTTATACAAAATTACTGTACTTTTTCAATTACATTGCCCCCATACTCCCAAACCCACTGATGGAAAGTACTGGCAACTAGCATGGCTTTAAACAAGTACATATTTTAAACCATCATCAAATACTCATTGTACAATATATTTTTCATCTACACTGATACAAGGCGAACAGCACAAACTATCAAGTAAGTTATAGAATGCAAAGGAGACTATTGTACAGAATGTCCCTATTATTAATAAAAATCAGAAAATGTGGGGTCCAATACATATATGAGGCATGCATGAACAATGTAGCATAGTTAAGGAGATTGCAGAGTTCAAAATTAATGTCTGGTTCAAATAATAAATCAGAGGGAGGATTGCAGGGGTGGGTTGCTGCTGGCATTGCTGCCAGTTCGCTTTGCATGCAGTTGAGTGTAAAGTGTTTTGTGCATGCGCAGAACATGAAAAAAATGATTAAAAACCAAGCCGGCAACGATAGCGGCATCTGGAGAACTGATTCGGGGGTGTGGCCAGCCTGCCATCCCTACCGGTTTGCAACTCAGTCCCAATTTCCACTACCGAACAGGCGCAAACTGGTAGCAACCCACCTCTGGAGGATTCCAGGATCCACAAAAGAAGGGGTATACTGGGTTTTGGAATATATGGTACTGGCAAGCTTACGTTACAATCCTAAGCAAAATTATTTGGGGAAGAAACTTTTTGTTCCAAATGATAAAGATACAAGGCAAAATCAATCATATTTTTAAAAAAAACAAGGAATCAACATGAGCATTATATTTTTGAGGAGGAAGATGAGTCAATGCATTCCTCTAATAAAAGAAAAATATTGCTAATTCAGCTATCACTTTGCCATCTCTTCAGTTGAGTGCTTCTAGTAGATTTACATATTCATTATACAGCAAGCTGATATCTCCAATCAAAGGATTGATTGAAGCCTTATATTAAAGCGTCCACATGGCAATAAGTGCCAATAGTTGCATTTTCAATTCACAGTACATTTCAGAAATCAATCACCTGAACTGCAGTGCCTAGCAAGGATTATAACATATGTTGTGTTCTTTTTCATTACATTTCTTTTTTATTCATCTCAATATTTTTCTTTGATATAGTTGTTATGCAGAAAATGAATTCAGAAGTCACATAAACAAGGAAAAGCAGAATGGCAAGCAAACAAAGGAAAATATTTTTTAAAATTTATATGCTTTACAAATTACACTTTTTCCTTTAATTGTGCTCAAACTAATAATTGCAGTCAATATATTGTTAAACATTAGGAATTGCTTCTGATTTCTGTTTAAGACCTTCTATTTTTCTCTCTCTTAGAAACAGTAGTTTAAGATTTTAAGTTTGCCTTGTTGTGTAATACAAATGTTGCAATTGCAACTGGATATTGAAGTGTCTTAGCAAAGAAATTACCGTATTTTTCAGAATATAAGACACACCGGAGTATAAGACGCACCAAGATTTTGAAGAGGCATTTTTTTAAAAAAAAGTAGGTAGATAGAGGGGGGGGGAGAAAGAGAGAGAAATACAGTAGGGAGGGAGGGGGAGAGAGAGTAGTTAGGTAGATAGGTGGATAGAGAGAAATACAGTAAATAGGTAGGGGGAGAGAGCGTGTGTAGATAAAGGGATAGAGAGACAGAGAAATAGAGATAGAGAAATGCAGTAGGTAGGTAGGGAGTGTGTGTGTGTAGGTAGGTAGAGGGATAGAGACAGAGAAATAGAGATAGAGAAAAATACAGTAGATAGGTAGGTGTTTCTGCTGGAACAGCACTTGATCAATGTAATTCTCATCAATCAGTTAAAGAGCTTTCCAAAAGGAAAAAAAAAGTTTTTGACTCTGCAAACCTCCCAAAAAGGCCCATTTTTCACAAAAACGGGCCCATTTTTTTAAAAAAAGGCCATGAATAGCCTTTGGGGGCTTGCAGAGTGCTGGGGGCGGGGGCAAGCAAAAAATGACCTGGTTTTTGTCAAAAAAATTGCATGCATAACCTTATGGAGACTTATAGAGTGCTGCTGGGCGGGGGGGGGGGAAACGGCTCATTTTTTTTGCTCATTTCTTCCCTCCCCAGCCCCCAGGAGCTCTCTGAAAGCCTCCATAAAGCTATGCACAGCCATTTTGGTGAAGGGGCGGGGCTTCAGGAGGCAAAAAAATGCTGTATTCGGTGTATAAGACGCACCCAGATTTTCAGCCTCTTTTTTGAGGAAAAAAGGTGCGTCTTATACTCTGAAAAATACGGTACATATTTGGAATGCTAGCATAAGCATTCACTTTATTGACATTCTTATATACTGTAAAATTCCTTGTGAGAAAATGAAGACACCAGCTACTATGCAGAAGTTCTAATATTAAAAATTTCCATTTGGTCATTTTTAGCAGACTTTCTAAGATAATTTGCAGACTAACCAATGACAACTGCCTATATTCAAAGCTATCAATCATTTGTGATTACAGCGATCAAGCAACTGTCAACTCTTGCCAACTACATAGTGTTTCTCCATTCTGATCTATCCTACCTAACCTAATAGGCATGGCAAATTTGACAATTTTTTACTTGTTAATATTTTTAAATAACCAGATTTTGTCCTAAATTGATTACAGTAAATTATTTATAATTAAGCCTAAATGGAATCTGATACTATAAAGCTTAAAGAACCATATGGAGTATTTTTTTTAAAAGGTATGCCAGGAGCTCTGCAGATAGATTATCATGAAATCTTAGAGCCGAGGTGGCGCAGTGGTTAAATGCAGCACTGCAGGCTACTTCAGCTGACTGCAGTTCTGCAGTTCGGCTGTTCAAATCTCACTGGCTCAAGGTTGACTCAGCCTTCCATCCTTCCGAGGTGGGTAAAATGAGGACCCGGATTGTTGGGGGCAATATGCTGACTCTGTAAACTGCTTAGAGAGGGCTGAAAGCCCTATGAAGCGGTATATAAGTCTAACTGCTATTGCTATTGCTATTAAATGCTACACTTCTTCACAAAAATGCAAGATATTTCATTGAGTGTTACTTTCTCATGTTAATTCTAATGTGGGAAAGAGTAACATGTGCCCTTTATAAATACACTAAAATTAAAGTGAAAATTGCTAAATAAAGCAGCAGGGTATGACTTAGCACAGCATAAGAGGTGTGGGCATAATGTTCGCAAATTAATACATCCACCAACACTGGATGATTAGCATTCTGGGCTGCTCTAATGCTCTGACTTTAATTTTTAAAAGTACCTATTATTTAATATTCTTGGACACTGAAGAAGTCATGCAAGTGTTCCGCAAAAATGTAAAGAAAGCTAAATATTAAAAAAATGTAAGCCAGATATACTTCCTAGAACTTCTTTGCCCTTTGTTCTCTATTATACAAATTTAAAGTTTAAATTTGTTGATTTGATCCAACAGTGAGCATAACCCTTCTATAACACATGATTCAAAAGAGATAAGGAAGAATGCCCTTGCTCCTCTATCAAACAAAGGGAATGAGGGGGTTCCAAATTTTTAATAAATGTAATCATTGAATCACAACTGTTACATATTAGTCTTATTACTGGATTTTATCTAAAAAAACCTACTAAGAAGCCAGCAGCCTCAAATGTAAGTCAAATTTTATACTCATATTTCTCAAGTGCATTATAGCCTCCTATTTTGTAACAGTTACTTGATTCACTCAGTTCATATTTGCAATTATAAATAATCTTATTTTAAGGAGACTCAAACCAGTACAATATAGTTTTCAAATTTAACGAGTAGCTTTTTTTTAAAAGCACCTTGAATATAGGGAAATGTGGCTGATTTTTTTCTCTAATAAATATAGGAAACAGCTCACTGTACACACCCATTAGGTGTATTTTAAGAGATGACTCAGCTTGAAGCAAATAGATTAGCATTCATTTCAGTTCTTTGTCTTGGCTCTGAGCTTGTCAGGACATGGTTTCTGTCCTTAAAAATGCAGAAGTAATAACTTCCTTTCCGTTTATATACTAGTAGTATTAATGCTTGTTCTCAAGAATGCTTTTTGTATTAACAGGTAGATGTGTTATTCAACTGGATGCTACTAAAAGTTGCTTAATAAAAATTAACCTCACCAAACATATAAATTAATAAAATAAAGATGATACTTTGAATTAACCAGAGCAAAGGCAGTGTAAGACAATAAGCACACACAACTGCATGTAATAAAGAAGGATAATCATAAGCTCTATAGCAGGGGTGTCAAACTCAAGGCCTGGATTTAGATCTGGCCCAAAGGGCTGCCCTGGAAACAGCAAAGGACCGGCCTGCGGTGCCTCTGCCAGCAAAAACTGAGCTCAGGAGGACCATGGGAGGCCCTTGCAAGCTCCATTTTCGCTGGCAGAGCGCTCGGGCCACCCCCGACACGAGTGATGTCGAGCTGGCCATGCCCACCCCGGTCCCATGAAGTCAAACACAACCCTGATGCGGCCCTCAGTGAAATCGAATTTGACACCCCTACTCTATAGGACTTCTGGCAAAAATGAGTTTAGTGCATCAAAGACATTCATTAATTTTCTGCAATCTTCAGAAGTATCCACTGCAAGCAACAGAGGAATTTGCATACATATTTACCTGAAGCAACATCTATATGAAAAATGCATGCCTACAAATATGAAACTTCCAATGACATGATTCTCCAGAATCTCATGTTATTTGGGACTGTTGCTACAAACTTGTGAATATTCAGAACCAGCAGATATGGCTACAGCTAATAAAATAGTTGAATTACATATAGGACTGCACACTTCCCAGCAGCCCAGTAAAAGTTTCAGGTAATCAACAGGGCATCTCTTCTGATTCCCACAACAGATGCATTGGACATGAACAGTTACAATAACTACATTCTCTAAGGCTGAGAATACATTATGGAACAAATGACACTAAAGATGATGAAACTGCCCAGAGATGTTAAAATAGTTGGCACTAGCATTTTTAAAATAAATCTAGATTTCGCTACACAATATTATCATAGGATATACTGTAGTGTTGTATTGCATGGGAAATGAACTTAAAAGTGCTGCAAATTCAGCTATATCTACTGCATTAGAGAAACGGCTCTTTTCCGTTTAAGCTAAGTTCCTGAATATATTGATTTATTTAATAGCTTTAGTTAAGCAGGTAATATTTATGCATAGTTGGTAGATGCAATAATTTTATCAAAGTTAAATTTAATGTTATCAAACTTAAATTTATCAAAGTTAAGCATCAAAGATATGCTTCTATTAAACACTGGAATATAACATAATGCTGGCACAAATATTTAGAAGAAAAGTGACCCAAACTGTCTAAAATCATGTTTTAAGTACCACTAGAGGGGTATATAATAGACTGCATCCTAATTTCCAGCAAACCAATTAAAATGGGGGTGGTGGTTTTTGATGAATAGTGAAATATATATTTTATTTTTATCCTGCAAGGCGTTTCTTGACTATTCATTATAACAAATCCCTTGCTAGATATGCCTTGTTGACAGCTATGTCACACAAAATGTTTTCAAACCACAACATTTGTGTACATTTGATGGTATGTGGACCACCAAAATTTTCTCATGGACCACCAGTGGTCTACGGGCTACCAGTTGGTGACCACTGGTGTATACCACACACAAAACAGCCAAGAGACTAGAAGATAACAGATCAGGGAATAGAGAAAGACAAACCACACCCAAGATATATTCAGTAGGCAAGAAATTGGGAATTTGAATATTTGTTTGCATTTTTCAAGTGTGACTATTAAGACCTCCCTCCTCTAGATTTTCTTAGATGCTTCACTCTCTCCTCTTGAGAAAATGCTGAAAACACCCAACTTTCCTATTGGGTTAAGTGAGGTATTATCTAAAACAGTGGTCCACGAGAAAATTTTGGTGGTCCGCAGAAAAAGTATTTGCATTTTTAAAAAATATTGCACTAAATACTATTTATCTTTTTAAAAAATTCATATTGGTGGTCTGCGGGATTTAAAATTATGAATGTAGTGGTCCCTGTGATCTGAAAGATTGGCAACCCCTGATCTAAAACGTATACACCGTTCACATAAAGGTGGGAACGCACCCAGGTTTTTAAAAAAGGTGACCGAACTGTCTGAGGAACAGAAAATAAGAAGAAGCAACACTGAAAGTCTGTAGAGATTCTCAGCCATCCAGGTCATGGCTGTCATTTTTCCCCAAAAACACTTTTGGGACAAGCAGCCCCCCCCAACCCCCCCCCCCCCCAAAACCCCCGACCAGGAAGCCGGGCAGCAATGTGGTGCGAGTCGCCCTTCAGAAGCGCTTCTGATACCAAGTACGGTACTTCTCTTCCTAAGGGGAAAAAAAAAACTTCCACCGACTTGAATCTCTTTCGAGGCCCGGAAGGAGAGCTACCAACGTGTTGACAGTGGGAGGGGAGAAATGCCAGAGAAACCGCGCCTCTCTCCGTGCTGGGCTTGAGGGTTCAACCACCGAGTCACTTCGAAATGGCGAGCGGAAGAGCAGCAGCCGGGGCCTGGCTCCGCGCCCTTCCCCCTCCATCGGGGCCAACAGTCGGTGCCTCCCCCCACCCACCCAACCGTTCCCTACTCGAAAGGGTCTCTCCCCACCAAGAGTCCCACCAGCGGGCAGGGAGAGGGGAGCTAGGCCTGATCACATATCCCCGTCCGGTCGCTCGGGAGCCCTGACAAGCCTCGTCTTCCTTAGCGGGCAAGTCGGCCGGTGGTGGCGCCTGGGCCCCGAGCGCCCGTTCCCTTTTGCCCGCCCGTCCGTCCACCAGCTGCCACTCCCACTCTCCCAGCCTCTCTCACCCAGCGGCCGCGCCCTCGAACTTGAGCGCGAGCGTCTCCTCAATGATGCGGTTGTTGACCTCCAGCAGGATCATGGCGATGGCGATAGTGAGGAGGGGGTACGGAAGCCGGGCGGGGGAGGAGGAGGAGGAGCGGGGGGGGAAACAGGGAAGGGGAAGGGAAAAAAATCCACCTAAGCCGAGGAGCGCGCTGCACCGGGGACCCGCCCGACTCCAGTCGCTTCCGCCACTAAGGGTTCTACCCCACCTTCTCCGAGCCGGCACTGTGCGTCACTTCCGGGTACGGAGGAGAGAGAGAGAGAGAGAGAGAGAGAGAGAGAGAGAGAGAGAGAGAGAGAGAGACACGGAGTTGTGCGCACGCGCTCTTTCGCCTTCTCCACCTGAGACTCGCCTCGGGAAGTGCAGGGAGTTTTTCTGCGGGCGCTTCTTCTCTTTACCGAGCTGCGCGCGCGCAGTTTACTTGGAGTCGCAAAAGGGAAGTCGCCCCTGCTTGTTGGGTCGTCTGTCCCCTTTGACATCGCACGTGGGATTGGATAATCCTCACATTTCAAGGGACGAAAATGTATAGAGATAAAGTTGAACTGTAGATCCCTTGGTGCTGAGCTGTGTAAACTGAGTTATGAACTCTGAGCGTTCCACAACCCTCTCCACAAACACGCATGCTTGCCTTTCCTGACACTCCTACGCCTGCAGTCGCACAGGCGATCGGGCACACGTGATCTTTGTGAATTGACAAGTGGAGACATTTCCTATCTGCAAATAAATTATTTCTGTATCGTGCAGCTGAAGCGACTGCATACTGGATTTTCACCGATTCTGTTTCCTTGTCCTTTTGTATGGCAAGAGCCTTAAGTTAATAATTGTATTATCGTAATTGTACAGTTCCTGTTGAGGGAATTATTAATACAAATAAAAGTGTATGTTTTTCTCACTAAATTATTGCAACGTTAAATAAGAGGGCCGGGTATTATTTATAGTATTGTGCAATCAGGGTGTACTTTCTAGAACCAAACAGCAAATATTGACAGACACTGAAAAATTAAAAGGTATGTGAGATGATGTGAGAAACCAAGAGCAGTGAAACCTGGCTGGTATTCTATCCCATTCATTAGGTGTTTGTTAATTTATAAATGAAAATAATTTTACAATAATGAAAGGATTTCTTTATCATTTTATCAAAGACAAATTTATTTAATGAATAAGAATGGAACATATGCTAGGTCGATACAGAAAGCATAGTTAATTCATATTTCTATATCTTTGGGAAAAATGTATAATAGTAAGAGTTGGAAGGGACCTTGGAGGTCAAGTAGTTCAATCCCCTGCTAACGTATACATCTTTTGGATCTTCTATCTGTTATACCATGGTGTATTTAATATACAATTATTGAATACAATAAAATATACTGGTAGTTGGTTGATTTACACAATGTAAATCACAGTACCTCTTAAAGCATTGTAATACACAGCACTTTCTTTGAGTTTATATTCCAGAGGGAGAAGGGAATTGAGGGTTTGGAAGGTATGAGTAGAAGATTGAGTTCAAGGGAGGCTCAGACTTGTATCCCAAGGAAAAGTTTCTATCTGTCAGAGAGACAGGGGAAGGCAGAGATTGGCAGCCTATGGATATATTGTAAAATCCAGATTCACTATAAATGTTCTATCGAACTTAAGCTGAATTGTAATAAGGGTACCTGATACCTATCATATTTAAGTTGTTAAATAAAAGTTAATTAACTTTCTTGTTTAAACATTAGAAAGTAAATATGTAATTTGATTTCTTCCCCACATTTCACCAAATCACTGGTGGAAAAAAGAAATTTGAAATTAGAGATGGATTAATAGGATTATACTTTAATTTTTGAATTAAAATATATATAAAAAAGATCCCCCATGATGAAATCTCCAAATCTGGGTGGTCCACATATGAGTAGCCACTGTCAGAGTTGAACGTAGTGTTTCTGTCCAGACAGACTAGTTCATCTTCCAAAGACTTGGACAACATTTTTAACAGTATCACCTGGTTGGCCTAATGTTAAGATATTACAGCTAGGAATCATCTACATATTGGTGATATCCAATCCCAAACTAACAGGGTTTGTAATTAATCACTACATTCACTGTTGAAGAATATGCCAACTCTCTTTGGTATAGATCAAAACATGCAAAACAGGTGGACAGGGACCTAAATGACACTACGAGACAGGTCATGGGGTGTATAAAATTGACCTCAATGCAAAAGGTGTATTGTCTACCTGCTATCCCCCCTCCAAAGTTCCACTGGGAAAAGTGCTGTGCAGAAAGAGTGGGTTAAAGCAACATCTACAGAAACACACTGTTACACAGTCATCAATCTTCAAGGTAGAGACTGAGATTGAGAAATAGCTTCCTCAAAACTTCTGCTCCTCCTAACAATGGTCCTAGAATTATGGAAGGCAAGTAAGGAGCTACTAAATATCTGGGCACAACCACACAACTGTTTGCCACCTACTCAAGAACAACATTGACTTGTATAGAAATAACTAAATATACTGCAAGCCAGGTGGGCAGATCAAAGGACAATGTAAGAAAACGGCACTTCCCTATAGAAGATATTCTGTGAATGTGGAGAAGAACAATTTCTCACACGATATCTTTCAACATGTACTGAGGAAGACCTCATGCTGGCAAAAGAAAATGCTCTCAGTGTGGCCTAATAGTGGGTGAATAGTTTTAATCCTATTTATTTTGAATATTTTTTACAAGTGCTATATTTTTATGACCTGTTTTATGCTTATTTTACTTGTGTTGAATATTACATGTCCATAATTTGAAGGTGCTTTTGATAAAAAAATTTTTAAAACACACATTTACTTTTTTATATGTACATGCTATTTGATGCATACATATTTTATTCCACTGTGAAATTTTGAGTTATTGAAAAAACTACAGTTGGTTGAATCACACATTGTATTAAGTCATAAAGTAGGTTCATACAACAGGTTAAGCCAAAATCAGATTACATTATAGCATGATATTGAATTGGATTATTAGGAACCTTAACTTCCTTTTATTGGTTTAAATACATTCCATGTAAATATCAAATAAATATTTGCTTTGATTTCTGTAAAATGATACTGCAATCTTATCTTCTGCTATATTTGCTGTCAAAATATTTACTCCCAAAGCAGATAGAATTAACTGATACTGAAACATTTGACGTCCTGAAAATTTATTCCAATATAATATCAGATGTTATTTGTATAGTTATAAAGTTTTTTTGTTTTCTCTAACTAGAAAGTGACATGTTTAAACTTTGATTTTATCTAACATGACTGCAACAATGCCCTCAAAAACAACAAAAATGGTCACCATTCAATGGGAAGGCTCAACAACTCCTTCATATTCTAAGGGTCTATGGTGATTTGCTGATTTGTGGATATCCATAATTAAGATAGGAAGACGTGCTGCCTCCTTCTAGAACTGAGAGAACACCTTCAAGGAAGCCAGAGAAAGAAACCCTCATTGGCAGATACACCAATGGACAAGGATGAGAAGATTCTGTCTCTTTCCTTCTAGTTGAAAGTCTATTTGCTGTGGCTTCTGACAGCAAGTTCACATAGGAAGCTACAGAAAAGCAGATAGGATGCCAAGTTCATGGAGAAGTTGATGATACATCAAATGCATTTTAGGATCCTACCACCAAAATGAGCATACATATAGAGAGGAGAATATGCATGACTTTTATTGTTTGGGTGCCTCATATTCCAATGTGAATCGCAATAGCACTTAGACTTACATACTGCTTCATAGTGCTTTTACAGCACTCTCTAAGCAGTTTATAGAGTCAGAATATTGCCCTCAACAATCTGGATTCTTATGCTAAATGCTAAAATAAATTTCATTTAATGCCCTATGATGAATATTCAGTACTTGATTTTTGTTTTGCAAGATTATAATTCTGTTGCTGCAAAATAAATTTCAACTGAATCCCAGTTTGAAATCTTAAAGTTAGAGGGTTAGATTTAATTTTTCAATGACATTGAAATTGTTAACCAACATGGCTTTAATGAACAAAAATATGCAATCAATTTTTGCCCTATTTGCATTCACTGTTCGTTTTTTTTAAAGTGTGGCATATTACTCTGTTTTGAAATGCAGTACCTGATGTGTGTAATTCAAGTGCCTATATGGTGTTCAGTGTGACAAAGATTATGTACACCTAACTTAGTGTATTATTGTGTAGTCAGGATTGTTGGGATTGGTTTACCATTAGCCAGATGGCAGTTATAACTATGTCAGCTCTGCAATGACCAACTAAGTAGTTTACAGTGTTTAAGAGCTTTTGTCAATTATAATAATAATATTGCTATATTATTCTGTACTTTGGAAACATCTTGAGAAATCGGAGCCAAACAAGAATCTGTCTGCCACAGAGTTGGATCTCTCCTCCTTTCTCCAACAGCTTTCTTCAGTAAGAAAACAGGTGGAGACTAATTTCCTTAGTGTGTAAAAAGGTTTGCCTCACGGGAAGATTGTTTTCCTTTTTATTATTATTAATAAACCAAATAAATATTTATTTGGATACTTAACAGATAAAAAACACTGCCATTTACTCTGAGGAGGGATGGGTGGGATAAAATTAGTAGATCTGATGTAAAATTAAACTACTAAGTCAATAGTTCCAGCAAATTTAGCAAAGATATCAAACATTGTAATGCCTTAGGCTTAGGGAGTCTCAGTCCTGGGTGAACTTTATGTATTCCTCTGAATTTAGAAGCACCTATATCTGTGTTCAGACTTAATATGAACTTACTCAGAAGTAATGCATCATTGAGTTCAGAGACTCTTACTCCCAGTAGCAAATATGCAGAAAAGTGTTTCTCAACAGCAATAGCACTTAGTCTTATGGTATATACCGCTTCACGGTGCTTTACAGCCCTGTCTAAGCAATTTATATATTGCCCCCAACAATCTAGGTCCTCATTTTACCCACCTTGGAAGAACGGAAGGCTGAGTCAACCTTTTAGCCAGTGAGACTCGAACTGCCAAACTGCTGGCAGCCGGCAGTCAGTAGAATTAGCTGCATTACTGCATTCTAACCACCATGCCACTGCAGCTCTCAACCTGGCACCCTCAGTGTAATCAAACTAATTCAAATACTCCCATTCCTATAAGCATAATGATTGTGGAAATGGGTTTGTTCTCTAATATATTGTAAAGTTTAAGTTGAAAAAGATTAATGAAAATGATTACTGTCTTTAGGTGGATAGATGATAGATAGATGATAGATAGATAGATAGATAGATAGATAGATAGATAGATAGATGATAGATAGATAGGCAGACAGACAGACAGACAGACAGACAGGCAGACACAGACAGATAGTGATAGATATACAGAGAGAGATAGAGAGATGATAGATAGATAGATAGATAGATAGATAGATAGATAGATAGATAGAGACAGACAGACAGATAAATAGATAGATATTGATAGAGACAGAGTGTCAGGTGCTCCTTCATTTAATAATCAGGAAAGAAACCACTCACCTCCATTCTTAGAATTAAGTGTACTTTTACTAATTACAAACGATGAGTAGCAAAGCAAAGCTGAGTCTGAGTAAATTGGCGCAAAAGCAATGGATATCATGTATAATTCAATCCCCTCCCCTTGGCACCCCATTTCATAGTCCAATAATAATTCACCCAACCGTCAGGTGGGAGATGTCTTCAAAAAGCATCATCAGGCTGGAATGCTGGACAGTTGGCCTTGGCAGGAAACTCCCTTCTTCCATATGCGCAGATAGATGGTCAGGACAGCTTCTAATAACAATCCTCCAGCACATAATGATTCCCCTCCCAAATACCATGCCCCCCCTCCCTGTTTCAATGGCAGCTGAAAAGCAGCAGCGAAGCAGAGGTTGACACAGAGGGAGATATAGAGATGATAGATAGACAGACAGATAAATAGATAGATATTGATAGAGATAGAGAGATGATAGAGAGATGATAGATAGATAGATAGATAGATAGATAGATAGATAGATAGATGATAGAGATAGAACAGACAGATAAATAAATAGATATTGATAGAGATTTAGACAGAGGGAGATATAGAGATGATAGATAGATAGATAGATAGATAGATAGATAGATAGATAGATAGATAAATAGATAGATAGATAGATATTGATAAAGATAGAGATGATAGATAGATGATAGATAGATAGACAGACAGACAGACAGACAGGTAAATAGATAGATATTGATAGAGATACAGATAGAAATAGAGATGATGATGATGATGATGATAGATAGATAGATAGATAGATAGATAGATAGATAGATAGATAGATAGATAGAGAAACTTAAATATATATAAACTTAAAGCAGATAACATACTTTGTTTATGTAATGTATGGGACAAGTCAACTCAAAAGTTCTCACTTGAGGCACAAATGTCCAGGCTCAATTTGAAAAAATGGTGAAATATAGCAACCATGATATAGATCCGTGATGGCGAACCTATGGCACGCATGCCACAGGTGGCACACAGAGCCCTCTCTGCAGGCTGTTACCCAGCACTCGTGCCTCCCACCAGCCAGCTGATTTTTGGGTTTGTCCTGCAGGCAGGAGACATGCGCGCATACATTTCTCCTCACTTTCTGCAGCCCGTGCCTTCCTAGATCTCTGGAAATTCCCCCCCCCCCAAGCGCTTCTTTTGAGTAGTGAGGCTTTCCCCCCTCTCAGTGCTGTTTTGAGACAGGAGGCTTTCCCCCCTCCCAAGCATTGTTTTGGGATGGGAGCCCACCCCCCCCCCCACCATTTTTAGCCAGTGGCTACATGAACTTTGGAGCAGCACTTAGAAAACAACAAGCTGAAGAAAACGAACACTATAGGATTGTTATTGCATCCATCAAACCAGCATTTTGTCACATATTTCTATTTTAAGAAACTGTGCAAACTGCCTGACTATGGCACAGCAAGGGAGAGACAGAGCTCGTAAGGAAATGAGAGCCTTCTCTGCACATATGTTAATTTGCACATTGGAAATAAGCAATCTGTTGCCTCTCGGTTTAGGGGGAAGCAACTCCCCTCAGCTTGCAAATGTGACCTTTTGCACAGGTTTAATGCTGGTGCTGCCTATCAAAATACAACTTCTATTGTGGGAGGGTGCAAATCTGCACAAAGATACTTGTTGAAAGTTAGTTTGGATTCTTAAGCTCATTGATGTTGATCACCTTAAATGCAAGAGGATGAGGTTATTTTAAAGTCAATGATAAGACAATCAGTTTGGAGATAATTAGAGCTGGGAAGCATTTCATAAATTTGCCCCTGGTGTAGGAAGGTAGCACCCACCCCTCTCCCAGGAGAATGAAATATTCTAGGTAATGTTAAAAAGACAGAATATTTCCCCTAAAAAGAGAAGTAGAAACTCAAGAGAGGCAGAAACTGAGCCGCCCCACCTTTGTCAATGGCCTTAGGGGTCTTGAGCCACTCTATTCTACATAACAAACACCTACTCACTTTAGGCAGAGCCATCTAGCAAACAGAAACTTTGTTATCTGGGAACTCAACCAACCTTGGGATTCAAAAGACACACAACCTACAAAGTTAGCTAAGACCCCCCACCCCACCCCTGGGAGTCTGGCAACCAATCATAATACATTTCTTACATAGGAATAGGAAACAGAGAGGTGGGGCTGAACAGAGAGTATAAAAAACTCAGGAACTCTCAGCAAGCCCCCCCCCCCTCTTTTCTTCTTCACCCAACATCTTGAAGCATGTGATGATTAAGGTGACCAGACGTCCCGCTTTTGGCGGGACAGTACCGATTTTTTTAAAAATTTGCCCTGCATCCCGTGGCATGTTCAAAAAGTCCCGATTTTCCAGTGCTCGGTCCGGTGCCAAGCGGCTCAGCCGTCAGAAGGTTTTTTTTTTGCCCGCTTCTCTTGGGCGCTGCTCTCCTTGCAGCCATGCCGGTCTTCCACACCCGCACCATCAAGAACATCCTGGAGCCGGTGGCCCAGCAGATCTCCCACCTGGTCATCATGCACGAGGAGGGTGAGGTAGACGGCAAGGCCATCCCGGACCTCACCACCCTGGTGGCCGCCGTGCAAGCTGCCATCAGCAACCTGGTCTGGGTGAGCCAAGGGGAGGCAGGCGGTGATCCGGTTGGGAGAGGCTGGTGATGGGGGTGGCTTTTGAAAGGGTTGGGGGTGTTGGGGGAAGGCAATTGGGGGAAGGCTGCTTTGCAACCGCCAGCGAAGTCCCATCTAAACTTCTTGGTTCGCTCTCCCCGGCCAGGAGCAGACCGTTCTCGGGAAACCCGGGTTCTTCCTCCCTCCCTCCCTTCTCTTCCCTCCCTCCCTTTTCCCTTCCTCCCTTTCGCCTCCCTCCCCTCTTTCCTTCCCTCCCTTCTTTCCTTCCTTTCTTCCTTCCTTCTCCTTCCTTTCTCCCTCCTTTCCTCCTTCCCTCCTTTTCTCCTTCCTTCCTTCCTTTTCCTCCCTCCTTCCCTTCCTGCTTCCCTCCTTCTTTCCTTCCCTATCTACCTTCCCTTCCTTCCTTCCTTCCTTCCTTCTCCCTTCCTTCATCCTTCCCTCCTTTCCTTCCCTATCCTTCCTTCTTTCCTTCCTTCCTTCTTCTCCCTTTCTCCTCCCTCCCTTCTTCCCTCCTTCTTTCCTTCCCTACCTTATCTTCCTTCTTTCCTTCCTTCCTTCCTTCCTTCCTTCCTTCTTCCTTCCTTCTCCTCACTCCCCTTTCCATCCTGTAAACTGTTCAGAGAGGCTGTAAAAGCACCATGAAGCGTTACCCCTGCCGCTGCTGTCTCCTCCTCCACCGTGCTTTTGAGGAGCCATGAGGCCGCAGGAGCCAGTAGGAAGGCAGCGGAGGGGGCGGGAGCAGGAAAAAGAAAGGCCCCATGGCTCCTCAAAAGCATGGTGGAGGAGGAGGCGGTGGCAGCAGGGGTAACGCTTCATGGTGCTTTTGCAGCCCTCTTTTTTTTTTTACAGCTCAGGTGCTCTGAGCCCCCCCCCCCCGTCAATGGTGTCCCGCTTTATCCATCTTAAAATCTGGGCCCTTTAGTGATGATCCCCCTTTTCTGTTCAGGAGCTCAAGCCATGTGATCCTGTCCATCATTAAACCATCTTTCCAAGCAGCCTCCATGTTTTCAGTGTCTTTTTCCCCACTTGAAACTGAACCCAGAAGGACATTTCTTCCAACACTGGCAAAGGAGAGAACTCAGAACTCCCCCCAAAGATCAACATGTGATAGGTATAGAAAAACACAACTTAAAAAAAATCTCTCCACCAATAATTAAAGTCAATTAAGAAAACTACAGGGTTTGACTAGCCAACACCAAGCTCTCTTCCCTTTCCTCTGTTTATCCTGGGGAGGGAAAAACCTCTTTGAGGCTTCTGTAATATCCAACCACTTTGTCAGAGACTTAAGTGGTCATCATTTTGGATATCCATATTCACTCTAGGATCCGTAATTTTAATTTTTTTGCCATTAAAATATCTTGCTTACGTAGAGGTGGTCACTGAATAAAAGTGACTTCTGAAACTCAATTACAGAGTCCCTGGCAGAGGACAAATTTGTACTGTGGAGTTCTTGACTTGTAGCTTTCTTTCTTAGGCATGTTACTAGATACTTCCATTCTGATTAGTAGTTGCATTTCTGTGCAGAGGAAAGCACTTTAATTCAGAAATCAATAACTCTAATGTAGTCTCTAGTAATACACTTTCTTGGGGGAAGAATGGAAAAATATGTACAGGAAAGTATAACATATAGTACATTAACTAAAGGATCCTGTCAAAGTCTTTCCACTTGGTCTGCCTTGTTCTTAACTTTAGCACTTTGACCCTGGCTTTTGCTTTCTTGAGGAAAAGAGGTTGGCTGCATTCCCATCTGATATCTTGTGGCATCTGGTTTAAAAGCTCTTCATGGTTCATTGGCTACAACTTCACTTCCTTGTTTTGTGACTCAGAACAGTGGTGCTCATAAAACCAAGTTATGCATATAGTATAAAGGTTTGGCAATGTAAGAATGTAGCTTTATTGGTTTAGAAATCCATTCCTTTGACTTTGATTTTAATATGGTTTCTGGATGCAAGTTTTTTTCAGAACTGCTTGGTCGGAACTGGAATATACAAGGTGCTGGTTTTGACCTTCAAAGCCCTACACATGAGATCAGGTTATTTGAGGGAATATCTTCCTAGTTACACCCACCAATCCCATCAGAGCAGCAGAAGAGGCATGCTCCAGATCCTATCTGAGAAGAAGTTCCATCTAATGGCACCCAGGAGACATACCTTTTCTGTTCTAGCTCCTGCTCCCTGGAACATTCTTCCTTCTGAAGGGAGATTAGCTCCATCTCTGTTAGCCTTTCAGAAAATCTTGAAAACATGGTTTGTCTGTCAGCCCTGGCAATCCATGGTAAGCCTGCAAAGTGGCTAAATCAAGATATAAATAAAATAAATAAAAATGTAAATGTTTGTTCAAAATCTTAAATCTCCGAAAGTTCTTCACCGATTGCTTTGAAATTTTGACACAACGTTGCATTCGAATACGCACATGTTTTTATACACCTATATTTTATACACCTATATTATATAGATGTCACACCTATGACAAGTAAAAACATGCTTTTTTAAAAACCAGCGCCATCTGTTGGACGTAAAAGCAACGCACGCTATACTAAATATTTCACGTTTCCATTTCAATGTTTCCGATTGCATTGTTATATTGCATTTTCATAGATTTCGATTTAATTATTTCGTGGGACATTGCGTTGGAATTGAGCTGTTTCATTTACCATAGCGTTCATTTCATGAGTATAGTATATTCGGAACAGTTCGGCCTCACTCCAGCTTTGTCCCGACGGTCCCTTTATATGTGTGGCTGGGCTGTGGCCGCTCCCTTTCCCCTTTCCGCCCCTCCTCCGATCAGCTTCGGCCATTTCTGCCAAGGGGAGCCAAAGCCCTTCAGCCTCCCCCTCCCCTCTCTCCCCTCCCCTCCCGCTGGGCCTTTGCTGTCTGCAGCGGGGCGGCGTCTGCGCAATCCCTCGGCTGCCTCCCTTGCCCTTAAGCCAGCCTCCCCCTACCCAGCTCAGCAGAGCTCCAGAGGAGGTGGAGGCGAAGCATCTCCTCAGCCCCGCCGGCCACGTGCTCTCTCCACTCTCCTCTCAGCGAGCCAGCTACGGCCTCGTCAAGTCAGCTCCGATGGGGCGGTGGCGGCGCTGTCAGTCTGAGGCGCAGCAGGGCTGTGGTGGCCACTGGGTGCCCCATGAGGTGGTGGTTGCAGCGGCGGCAGCGTCTCTGGATGGGCCGCGGCTGGCGGGGGATGCCTCGCATCCGCGTCGCCAAGGCAATTCCTTCCTCCTCCTCCTCCTCCTGCTCCTCAGGAGATGCCGGCTACCTCCTCCTCCTCTCCTCCTCAGCCCAGCCGGGCCGGCACCTGAGGGAGGCGTCATCATCATTCGTGGTGGCTTTGGGCCTTCCTCCCACCAGCCCCAATGCAGCCGCAGCCGCAGCAGCAGCAGCAGCAGCAGCAGCCTGACTCAGCGGCGGAGGTGTGGGAAAGGAAGAAGATAGCGCAGCCCGTGATGCTGCTTTGGCGGGCTGGCAGCAGCAGCAGCAGCGGCGCTGGCTTGGAGGACTTCCTGCCCAGCCTGCTGGCCAAGCAGACGCCGCCTCCCCCGGCCTCCGCTGCCGCCTCCAACTCAGTCTCCTCCTGCCCTCTCAGGGCACCTCTGCCGCAGAGCCTCGTGCTGCTCTCGCAGGGAGGAGGAAGCATCTGGGGTCCAGTGGGTGCCCAGTTGAAGAAGAAGAGCGGCTTCCAGATCACCAGCGTGACCCCGGCGCAGATCTCATCCAGCCTCAGCTCCAACAACAGCATCGCCAAAGACACAGAGAGCTATGACGACCTGGATGAGTGGCACACCGAGGACTTCTCCTCCTCCAAGATCCTGGACATCTCGCTCTCCCGGGCCACTGACTTTGGGGAGCCCAAGCGCAGCTCCTCCGAGGAGATACTCAACAACTTCCCTAAGGCCGACAGCTCCGGCGCCGTCTTCCCCAACCAGCCTTGCCCGCCCAGCAGCGCTGAGGCCTGACCAACGGCACCGCCCACACGCCGCTCCACTACGCCCACAGGGCACACCCCCAGCCTCCTTCCCATGCTGGGTTCCCCCCACCCATGTCCAGAGGAGCCCCATCCAGCCATTTGTTCCGGAGGCTGCCCGTCACAGTGTGCTTGGAGGGCGCCAGGCCAGGGCCTGTGGGAGCGTCCTCCATGGGGGCTCTTGCAGGGGCCACCGTGGCTCACTTCCATGCGTGGCCCACCTCTGCCAGGGGAGCCATGGCCAGTGCAGCGAGTGGCAGGGCCCGCCAGATGGCAGGACCCTTACGAACCTTGCCGCTGCTGGCAACGGCATGACCCTGTCTGGAGGGAACCACTCTGGGAATGTTTCTTTCTTCATATGCTGTTGGTAAATGTGCTCAGTATTGTTTCTCATATGGACAATTATATGTTGCGTGTTCTAGAGTGGGCAAACCAGACAATCTCTATATCTGCACAGACAATGGAAAAACAAAAAATATTGTATACCCACAAGCATTGTGAAATTAAACATATTAGAAACTTGCGCTTTCTCTTTTCCATTTAACCAGACTGGGCCACAGCAACGCGTGGCCGGGTACAGCTTTCATGTGTGTGTGTGTGTGTGTGTGTGTGTGTGTGTATGTATGTATATGTGTGTGTGTGTGTGTATATATATATGTATATGTATATGTATATGTATATGTATATGTATATGTATATGTATATGTATATGTATATGTATATGTATATGTATATATATACACACACACATACATACATACATACACACACACACATACACACACATACACACACACACACACACATGATAAATAAATAAAGGGAGACTAGTATAGATCTATTTCAAGCTATTTAGCTCTCATCAGCTAGCCATACCCTTACTGGGATTCGAACCTGGGCTGTATTACATACTAGGCAGATGTATTAATCACCAAACCACCAAGCCACAGGCTGTCCTCCGTTATCAGCCGTTATCACACACACATATATGTCTGTCTCTCTGTGTGTGTGTGTACATTACACACACACACACACACACACACACACACACACACATATATATATATATATATGAATTATATTGAAAGTTTAAGAAACAAAAATAATACAATCTAAAATAAAGTAAGAAGGAAAAAAGAAAGAAAAAGGAAAGAGTGCTAAAAAAAGAGAAAAAAGAAAAATAGAAAAGATAGAAAAAAGATATAAAAAGGTCACTTCCAATCTTCTTTATGGCAGTTGTAAGTACAACTGTAAGTTTATCTTTCTCTCTAAATCTACACAGTGAATCTTC
Organism: Thamnophis elegans; assembly: GCF_009769535.1. Lineage (NCBI taxonomy): Eukaryota > Metazoa > Chordata > Lepidosauria > Squamata > Natricidae > Thamnophis > Thamnophis elegans. The sequence continues at coordinate 62,841,873 of NC_045541.1, read as the reverse complement.
TTCATTCCAGGGATGGGATGCTGGGGGTTCACATGGGTTTGTGTGATCCTCTAGCTAGGATTCTGCACAGTTTGGTGAACTCCCAAATGCCACCTCTGGGTGGCCATGGCCACCCCTCCCCTCCCAGGAGTCTCCACATGGCCTGTTCATCATGCCAGGTAAATGCAGGGCCTGCGCGGAGGCTCAGGGAGGGGGGGGAAATGGGTCTACCTGAGGTTCTGGAAGTCTGGAAACGGGCCTGTTTCCGGCTTCCGGAGGGCTTCTGGAGCCTGGGGGAAGCAGTTTTCACCCTCCCAGAGGCTCGAGGAAAGCCTCCGGAGTCTGGGGAGCGTGAAAAAGACCCCCCCCCCGTGGTGCAGGAGGCCAACTAGGCCATGCCCACCACAGAGACATGTGGTGAGCTTCATGGCCGGTGAGGCAAGCGTGAAAGCCCCGCTGAAGCCCCGGTGCCGCATCTGCCATAGAGCGGAACCAGGACCCGCTCTATGGCAGATGTGGGCACCAGGACTTTAAAGCCCTGCCACCGGGGCTTTAAAGTGACGGCAGGGCCCTGGCGGCATCCGCCATAGAGCGGGACCAGGTCGGGACTTTAAAGTCCTCCCGCTGGGGCTCTGAAGTGGAGGCCCGCTCATCTCGCCGGCCAGCGTGCGCACGCTCCGTGAGGGAGAAGAGGGCGAGCGTTCAGGTCCTCCCTGGGGAGCGGCTGCGGCAGCTCCTGTGGTCCCTTGGCTGAGGTAGTGCTCGCTCGGCGGCCACTCCGATTGGGTAGGGAAGCCTCCCCCATGCCAGCTCCCCTTGGTGCACTTGAACGCCACTCCTGCCGGCCCAGGCATTGCCCTTCCCCAGGTGCCAGGCCAGGTGTTCCAGGGTTAAAGTCCCCCGCCGCCGGGGAGATCATCCGTCTCCCTCCGGGGAAGAGGTGCAGCCATGGAACCCATCTCGACATGCAGGGCGCGGGGAGGGGCGCAGGCCTTCTGACAGGCCCTGCTGGCGGGCGACGCCTGCACCCTTCCCTGCTGCCTGAGCGACCCCGAGAGCGGCGTGGGCCCCAACTCCGTCTTCGACACTAGCGATTCCCACGAGTGGCAGCAGTATCGCTCCAGTGCCCGCCAGCTGAGTGCATGGGGAGAGAGGGTGCGGAATGGGGCTGGCCAGCTTCACGGAGAAAGGGAGGGCAGCAGCTGTGGACGCAGAGGTCCCACTCCCACCCCGCCCCTTCTCCCTCTGCCGGGGTAGGGAGCTGGGGTTGGGACGCCGCCCACCCCCAGAGGCTGCCCCATGGCTCAGGCCTTCTCTCCGCAGGGCTGTGGTCTCTGACCTACGAGCAGGAGCTCATGACGCTGCTGCACATCACGGCCAGCCGCGGCTACCTAGACTGTTTGTGCCACCTGCTGCTGTGCGGAGCCGAGATAGATCTGGCGCCCGGTGGACAGACCACCCTGCACGCGGCTTGCGCAGAGGCCACCACCGACTGCATCCGGCTGCAAGAGCAAGAGCCGAGTTCTCGCCCTGAGCAGCTGGCTGTGGAAGAGGAGGGGAGGGGGCTTCAGAAAGCTTTGGGGCGTTTGAAAGTACCCGGCTGTTAGGTTGCCAGAGCCGGGTTTCCCTGCCGTGTTTCCCCCCTTTTGGCTTTTTGAATTGTTGCAAAACAGGGCAGCTGCACTCCACGCAGGCAGGCAGGCAGGCAGGCAGCCCCCCCTCCCTCCCTGCCACTCGCGATTCGCCTGGTTGAGATCGAGCCTCGATCATCAAGGTCTATCTTGACACACCCCTGAGGGCCAAAAAGGCAGCATGCCGTTCCCTCCGGCCAGCGCTCCGCTTACCTTCCGCTCGGGCTGAAGTTTGCTCAAAGAACTGACTCCTCCCACCCAACGTAAGCGTGCTCAACCAAGGCATGATTCGCTGCTCCCCGATCAGGAGGCGGGAGAATCAGTGCCTCCTTTGCATATGAAAGTTTTTGCTTTTTAACCCTTTCTTAATTTTTAAAAGGCGAAAAATTCCTTATGCAAAGGAGGCCCCGAGTTCTCTGGCCTCCTCCTAGTTAATGCTGAGAGCAGACACCAAGCCACTGTGACTTGAAATCTGGTAGCAACTACCCTGGCTTTAATTATTTTTAAAAAATTATTTAAAATTCTTTCCTTTCCCTCAGGAGACTGGTGAGGCCCCGCCTCCCTTGCTTCTAGTGACTGCACGTCCCTGCCTCTTTTGTAGGTGTTGCCAGATATTTCCCTCTCTGTGTACAATAATTTGGGTTTCAATTATCATTTTAAAAAAAGTAAGTTCCATGACTTTTTTTTCAACTTTTTATCCATCAATCCTGAAGAAAAAAATATGGCTTCAGTTGTATATTAATTTTTTTAATCCTCTGAACCAGTGTACCCATTTGAATGCAAAACCTTCTAGCTGTTTTACACATCCACCAAGCATGGTGGATGATATAATGGTCCTTCTTATTTTTTAGACTTCCAACCTTGACCCGAAATACCTTTATACATTCCAGACAATTTTTTGATGTCATATACTAATGGTGCATCATTTTATAAACTTTTCTTTATGATTGAAACATAGTGTAAATTTCAGTTTCCCATTGTTCCTACTGTACACTATAACAAAAAAATTAGCCCACTTTATCATATATTTTACTAGTTCTTTTTGAATTTTAATAAAAGTATATACATTTTAACAATCATGTGTTCATTATTTGTACTCACTTCTGTTTCAAAAGCAGTCTTAAAATATACACTATGGTAAATTCTTTTATCTACTTTGAATCTTTTTGATAACTAAATCAAAAAACTATTTACAGCTAACTCTCTTTACCTTCAGATGTTCTCTTGATTTCATTTTGTCTTCCCCTTGATGAAATTCTAGTATCTCACAGTATGTTAATCATTTCTCTGTATGCCTATTATTTCTCCTTTATAAAATGCAGTGTTTTCAGTCAAAACCTGGATTTATATCTATTCCATATTTTCAACATGGCATGATTAGCATAATGATTTTTTAAAATCATTATGACTAAAACTAAAAAGAACATGTTTCATTGTTGTAGCTGAAATGAGGAGACTTGTAACTCTCTAAAGATTAACAGATGTATAACAATTCATGGATTAGAGCAGCGGTCCTCAACCTTTGCTGCTTGGCGGCCCAGCGGAGGGGACAGAGGGGAACGGGACCAGTGTGCACACAGCTCGACTTGTGCAAGCTGAGCTGCATGTGCATTTGCATGTGTGCCAGCCTGCCACTCCCACAAGTTGAGATGCGCCCGCATATGCACTGGCCTGCTGCTCGCATGGCCCGGTTGCAAATAGGCTATGGACCAGTACTGGGCTGTAGCCCGGGGGTTTGGGACCCTTGGATTAGAGGTCATAGCACCATACATGCAAAACATACCGCAGCAATTCTATTTATATTATATGTAAATGCATGCACAGAGTATTCACAGACTGAACAATAAATCCATTTGGTTTATTTTTCTGTTCATTTGATTTAGTGTTTCCTTTTTTAATGTAGAGATGCTCAGAAACAAAAGAAGCCAACTCTTGATACATTGCAAGGAATGAAAAAAGTGGAACCATTGTTACATTTTTCTAAAAAAAAATTTTTCCCCGTTTTGTGAGTGTCATTTAGTACAATATTCCAATCAGCCATAGACTTCCTTCGGGAGTGGGCGGCATACAAAACTAATAAACAACAACAACAACAACATTTCTTGCTATCTGAAAATCTGTTAAATTAACCAACAGTTCCCTCTGCTGGCTAGAAGGTGCTTTGTAAATGACTCAGGCAGTTCTGATATGGAAATGATTGCCTTAAACAACTTTGTATAATCTCTCTATTCCTAGCTCTGTTACTGCTTCATACACATGTGCTGAAAGGACAATTCTGATAAACAATTGTAATCCTAAAACATCACAGGACAAAGTGCAGTGCAAAGTGGAAACTTCAACTGTTCCACAATTTGTCCCACGTTTTCTGTGAATGTTGGCCTAGAATCTATAAATAATATAATCTATCAATAATAATTATAATACATATGAAATAATTTAAGCTTCAGATTGGTATGCCTTTGAACCAGAAAGGTATTTCCTTCAACAAAGTTATTCAGAGAAAGATGCAACAAAATATACAGCTGGATAGTGCATCTCATATTCCTTAGGACTACTGTATTTAATTTCCATTCTCCTATTATTGAGGCTTACTTTGCATTCTTTGATTCTTTTCATGTATGTGATTTTATTGCTGAGAGAATCCCTCCTTTTGAACTTTGATCTGAAACTTCAATCTTTTCATGAATAATATATCATTCTCACTCAAATTCTGTGCCTAGATGGGGGATTTAGACTAAGGTGACCAGATTTTCAGATTGGTAAAGAGGAACACCTTTGACCGGATTTTCCTTACTTTTATAAAAGTAAGTAAAATGGGTGGGTGGGGGTGGGGGGGGTCCATTTTCTTGCTTTAACGTTTTATCTTCAATGAAAGTACTGAGACAGAGAGATGGTTTAGACAGAGTGTCTTTTGTCTTGCCTCGGTTAGGATTTCTTAAGCAAATCCACTGGGATTTCAACATGAAGCCAGAAAATCGGGACCTTTTTAAAATTCCCCGGGACACGGGATAAATTGTTATAAATCGTGACTGTTCCGCCAAAATCGGGACGTCTGGTTCACCTTAATTTAGACAGAAGACCTTATATAACCATTGGATTTATCACAATCTTATGTTTTTATAATTATTGGCAGGGCCTAGAATTAGGCTGAATGGGATCACTGTGCTGGTGTTGGCCAGTAGAAGACATAGGCAATGAAAATATCCGGTGCCTCCTAACAGTAGATAATGGTACAGCTAATGTAAGTGACTGGAATGATCTGGATTGAATGGTCTTATGTTCCCCATAGTACTTAATCACACATTTGTCTCTTATTCCTCTCTGCTGTTCTATGAACTTCAACTGTGTTTCCATTCCTGATCTTTCAGAGTAAACCAGAGAAACTGTTTGCCACTTTGGGGAGGGAAATATTGTAAAAATTTTCAGTTTCATAATTTAAATGCCTCCCCCCCCCCCCCGTGGCCCATTTTTGCTCCCAGGAGGATGCAGGGAGGACTAATGGGCCCAAAATGGGGGGAAGGGTTAGGGCGGGCCCATTTTGGTCTCAGGGGGCAAGAGGCTGAGTGCTGCCTGTCACTTCCCCTGGCCATGACCACAATGGCCACGCCCACCCAGCCAGTCATTAGGGCAGAGAACCAGTTGTTAAATTATTTGAATCCCATCACTGATCCCATACCATTCCAGACAAATAGCTGTCCAATCTCTTCATTAGAAACCTCCAGTAATGGAGAACCCACAACTTCTGAAGACAAGCTGTCCCACTGATTAATTGTTCTTACTATCAGGAATTTTCTCCTTAGTTCTAGGTTGGATCTCTCTTTGATAAGTTTCCATAAGGAGAGAGCTTTGAATCAAATAAATGTTAAATTCAGTTGTCCACTGCTGAAAAAGTTGGCACAGTGTTACCAAGTATTAGTCAAGCATTTAGCAAACTCCTAGAGGGGGCAAACTGCAACTCCATAGTTACAAGTTTATATTGCTGCTTGTTGCCTAATTTCAGTTTGCCTTTTCTCATCTTCCCACCTAGAGATGAAGCATTGAGTGCCAGTTTGAATAAGAGCATAGGAAAGTCACAAAGCATATTGTTTTCACTCTGCAATCCTTGAGCAAAATAGTCATCACTTTTTGCAACATAAATAGATGGTGTCTCATTTATTCCAATAGCTTTCCCTTTCCTTTCCTTTCTTGTTCTTTCCTGTCCTGTCCTTTCATTTCATTTCATTTCCCCCTTTCCCCTTTCCCCTTTCCCCTTTCCTTTCCTTTCCTTTCCTTCTACAGCAATCTTCCTAACCTAGTACCTACATTGGTAGCTAAGAAATTCAGAGAGGTGCAGATCTCAGGAATCCATCTTGCAAAGATTAATCTACAAGCACTAGAGCAGCTGTGATGTCCACCTGCTAAACAGTGTGAACAACTTCCTGTTGCTTTATTCACCAGTTCTCTGAAGAAATACTTAAAAGGGTCTAATGTTTTTTTCTGAGTAATGTGGAGGGAAATTTTGCAAGGGTCAGTTCCTCCTGGTAAGGTTGAATGTTCAGAATCAAAATTTGTGTACTGATAAAAGGACTCTCCAGAACAGGCAGGTAAGTAAGGAACACACTCTCGATCATTTTACTTAACTGTGCAATCAAGAATAAGCAGGAAATTTGGGCAGATAAGAGTTGAAATTGAGTGTGAGTGTGAATTATTCAGTAAAATGTATTCTGTGGACAGGCTTTTGAATGCCAAAGGTATTAAAGACTCAAGCTCTTCTCTTTTTATACCTCCAAATGCAATTATTACAAAGCTAGAGCACCTTTCCCCAATCTAGTACCCTTCTGGTGAGCTGGATTACAAGTCTCATCATCTGCAGCCAAAATACTTCCTAACCTAGTACCTACATTGGTAGCTAAGAAATTCAGAGAGGTGCAGATCTCAGGAATCCATCTTGCAAAGATTAATCTACAAGCACTAGAGCAGCTGTGATGTCCACCTGCTAAACAGTGTGAACAGCTTCCTGTTGCTTTATTCACCAGTTCTCTGAAGAAATACTTAAAAGGGTCTAATGTTTTTTTCTGAGTAATGTGGAGGGAAGTTTTGCAAGGGTCAGTTCCTCCTGGTAAGGTTGAATGTTCAGAATCAAAATTTGTGTACTGATAAAAGGACTCTCCAGAACAGGCAGGTAAGTAAGGAACACACTCTCGATCATTTTACTTAACTGTGTAATCAAGAATAAGCAGGAAATTTGGGCAGATAAGAGTTGAAATTGAGTGTGAGTGTGAATTATTCAGTAAAATGTATTCTGTGGACAGGCTTTTGAATGCCAAAGGTATTAAAGACTCAAGCTGTTCTCTCTTTATACCTCCAAATGCAATTATTACAAAGCTAGAGCACCTTTCCCCAATCTAGTACCCTTCTGGTGAGCTGGATTACAAGTCTCATCATCTGCAGCCAAAATACTTAGATCACACAGGATTCTGGAAGACATTTGTTCAATGCATCTGGAGGATATCAGGTTGGGAATGAAGATTAAACATTTTGATGAAAAGATGGCTAATGAACTACTACTGCAATAGTAATTAATTGCAATTAATCTGTAATTAAGTGTTAAATATCTCATAAGGTGGGATTCCCTTCACTTGATTATGCATTTTGCTTGCATGGTCAATCTTACCAATAGATTAATTGAAAAAGCAGCAGGGGTGAGAATTGATGGAAAAAGAGAAAGGGAAAAGCTACTGTGCTTATAATGACGAATGCATGTTTTTCTGTTGAGCTTTTTTAAATTCTTCATTGCATTGAGAAGAAAAGCTATTGTTCTCATCTGGAGATTGTTGGCCACTGGAAGCATTTTAGAGCCACTAGATTGAAGAAAACCTTTGGAAGCCTTGATCTACAAATCCTATCATTTCCAGTGTCTGGTCATATTGTCTGGTTTCAATATCTGATTGGAGAAAGCCAACTATTTAAACAATTCTTATGTACTATCTTCTGGATTGTTTATGTTCTCTATTTATCAAATACATCCAGAAGATAGTAGTTATAATCTGGACCTTAGAAGATATCATGCTGAGGAAGACAAGTTGCCTGACAGCTCACATCCCATTAAGAAGCTGGCATGAAGGCAAAATCTAGGATCCTTATCTCAATCCTTCCCAAAGATATAAAACATCAATGATACTGCTAATGCAAGCAAGGCAAGACATGGGAGTCAAAACAATCACAATATAAATTTAATAAAACAAGAACTCAATAAGCTTTCTTTACAGAATAAGAAAAGAATTTGCATGATGATGTGGCAGTAAATAGCAGCAGTGAATTCTTCCAGATGAGGATAGTTCCAGAACCAGCTTCTTTGGTGAATATGGCTTGTCACCTTTGTTCTCACCACTTTTTTTTCCTAGTCTAAGTAGAAAAAGAGCTGCACAATGTCTTTTAATTGTTGGTGTTTGTGTTTGGAATCAAGCACCCTTAGGTAGATAGAGAATTAACCTTTACTTTAGATTAAAAATAAGGATTTCCAAGGATAAGCCCTTGATTATTTCCATTATGAAGGATCCTTGGTGCTCTGTGAGCTTGATTGTTTTCTTGCAGATGTTTCATTATGCGTTTTTTAAGTTTTTTATTGAACACAAATTAAAACATTGGACACAGTCCTGGCAAAGTCTTTGCCATACATACATACAAGATATAAAGTTATACATTATAACCATCATGCTTATTTACATTTGGTCTATTCAGTATTTACAAATATAAAAATATCATCTTTCCAACCATGTTGCTTTGTTTTTATCTTATACATTTTCACTGTTATAGTTTCATACATAATTCTAATATCCATTCTATAAATCTTAGTCATTGCTTATTTTGGGTCATTCCTTTTTAGTTCCAACCATCGATCAAATTTGTCCCAGATCTTATAATATTCTAATTTGTCTTTATTCTTCAATTCCCATGGCAGACTTTTCATTATGGATGATGTTATCTGGCTTGCACAATAAAACATCTGCAAGAAAACAATCAACCTCACAGAGCACCAAGGACCCTTCATTTCAACCCTGAGCTAGCAATATTCTCATCAGTATTTCCATTATTTCATTAATGCTGAAAAGAAATAGCAATAGCAGTTAGACTTATATACCGCTTCATAGGGCTTTCAGCCTTCTCTAAGCGGTTTACAGAGTCAGCATATTGCCCCCAACAACAATCCGGGTCCTCATTTTACCCACCTCGGAAGGATGGAAGGCTGAGTCAACCCTGAGCCAGTGAGATTTGAACAGCCGAACTGCAGAACTGCAGTCAGCTGAAGTAGCCTGCAGTGCTGCATTTAACCACTGCGCCACCTCGGCTCAAATATTGAACACTAAATTTGCAAAACAATAGGAACATCCCTATGGGACATAAAGTTTTTAAAATCACTTCAATCCATATTAAAAGAGAATTTCCTTGTTTGAAAGTAGCTGTAGAGTTTCTTCAGATCTCATAGTAAGATAGCTGATTGTGGCTCATCTTTTGCTTTTGGGTTATAAGGATAATCCAATATCTCTGGAAGTCACCAAGATATTATACAAAGCTATTCAGTCCCCGTCCCCCACATCATATGATACACAACAGTTGTAATTATGTACAGAAGATGCTCTGAAATGCCACTGAATATTTGTGTAGTAATTTCTTTATATGCATTGGAATTGAACCCTCATTTGTTTTAGTGTGTATTGATTTACCAGATCTATAGTGCTGCTCAACACAAACAATGTGGCTTTGAGTGATATACAACAAAAAACTAGCCAAAAACTAAAAAAAAACCCACATAACATTAAAACATACAGTATATAAATATAAAATATAAAGGATTGTTAGGACCTTTCCATTCTTAAACTGTATGGGAAAAACCTGGCTGGATGCTTTTGTTGGAAATGCTATCGTATAGTTTAGACTTCCTTGCAGGACTTTGGTGTCTTATGAAAGATCTTAAATGGCCATGGGCTTATCAATTGTCAAACTCCCACTTCATGACTGTTAACTAGGCAAAATAGTGCATCATAGGGCAACAATTTTTGAACCGAGGTACCTCAGATGGGCTGACTTATAGAATATACCAAAATCCAGGACCTATGACTCTTGAGGATGTGAAAAATGGGGGTGTTGTGGCTTCTTCAGTGCTATTGGATGTTTCTACACTGCTGTGTTGCTATTGTGGTCATATGATTTTCAATACTCCATGACAGTTTCCCAGCCAATCTCTCAATCCTTCACTTCCTCTCCTACCCAGTAGGCTACATGTCTAGGGAAGGGAAGGGAAGGATGGAACCTCAGGGTACCTTTTCCAACCTATGTACCCCAACCCTCTCACCTATGCATTCTGTGCTGCCCCTGCGCTTCCCTAAGTGCCTTCCCTAACTGATGCAATGCCTCTTGCATGCCCCTGTGCATTAATTGCCTATGAATCTACTTATAATAATTATATAAGCAATAAATGTCGTAGTCTGGTAAAATCAGAGACTGGAAAAAAAGAAAAAAACACACACCAACTATGATTTATAATTGTTATATGTCAGAATGAAGCCAAAATTGACAGTCCTTCTCTAAGTAGTGTCTCTTATCATGCATGTTTCACAATTTAAACCTGTCAATAAAACTCTGTCAGACTGAGGAAATGAAGATCGTGTAATGTTTCACAACACATCATTAAAAGCTCCTTACCTTGATGTTAAAGGTAAGGGGCTTTTAATCACCTTTACCGTGATGTTAAAAGTATTTTGTGATAACATCCTTGCACCAAAATCAATCTAAAAACCTAAAATCAATCCAGATCTATGGGATCCCATGTTGTTTTCTTTGTTCAGCTACTGAGCTGATTTTTTAACAGCTACAGGGTATCCAAAAATGAGAGTGGTGGGGAAATTTTTTTTTTCATTTGCAAGTTTGTGTTTCTGCAGAGCTTGTATATGCTTTCCTATTAGAAGGAACCTGCCTCAGTCTCATTTAGTCAGCCTCTCCATACCTCCCTTCAAAAGTGCAACTACCTTAGTATTTTGGAGTGATCTTTTACTTTCACCATACAGGATATCATAGAAGGAATCTAGAAAAGCTGCAGTGTTTCTCTCCTGCCCTCATTTATGATGCTATAAATTAGCTCAGCCTTCTGCAGTCATCTGTGATTTCAGCTGGGTCTTGGTCATGTAGAAGTCATCCTTCACACATGTGCCTACATCCTGCACATATTTATGCTGGATGCCTAGAGGCTACACTGGCTTAGCATCATTAACAGAGAGGCAGGGTTTGCCAGTGGCATTCATGAGATGAGCATTCTGCAATTTTAACAACTATATGAAATTGTGTATGCCCAGTGCCATGTTCAAAGTCTATTAGCTTTTCTTTCTTTTGATCAATTTTGATCTCTGTTGGATGCCTTAAAGAATCACTTTATGATTAGGAGGTTGCCTTTTGTCTACAAAAAAGTTATTGACCTGTCTTTGCTTCATGTTCTACCCAGATCTACAGCAAGATCCAAGATGGGGGACAACATATTCAATTGGGACGATATTGTGCTTTCAGGCATTCTAGATAACTATAGTTATTCCTTGAATGATACTCCAGATTACCTAGATGGACTTACAGAACCTTGCAAACTACAGCATACAACAGTTACAATAAAATATATTGTAGCATTTATCTATTTTCTAGTCTGCATTTTGAGCCTACTGGGCAACTCCTTGGTGATTCTGGTGGTGAGCTACAGCAAAGGAAATCATTCTGTTACTGATGTTTATCTCCTGAACCTGGCTATTGCCGACCTTCTCTTTGCAGTCACCTTGCCCATCTGGGCTGTGTATCGAGCTCATGAGTGGATCTTTGGCACCTTCATGTGCAAAATCGCCTCAGTCCTGAAGGAAGTCAACTTCTACAGTGGTGTTCTCCTATTGGCCTTTATCAGTTTTGATCGTTATTTGGCAATCGTTTATGCTACTCGGGCAGCCACTCAGAAGAGGCACTGGGTCAAATTTGTCTGCATCGGCATTTGGCTCTTTGCCTTCCTCTTCTCACTTCCTGTGATCCGCTTCCGGGACGTTTTTACAGTCTCAATTCCCCCACACAGGGTTTGTTATGAGAACATTGGTGGGAATCAAACAACTAAATGGAGGGTAGTACTGAGAATTTTACCTCAGGTGTTTGGTTTTCTCCTCCCCTTGACTATCATGATTATTTGCTATGGAATAACAGTGCACAGACTCTACCAGACAAAAAATAAGCAAAAGAAGAAGGCAATGAAAGTAATCTTGGCCGTAGTGCTGGTCTTCGTGATCTCTTGGCTGCCTTATAACATCGCCCTTCTTTTTGATACTTTGTTGAGGGTTCATTACATTAAGGAGACCTGCTCTATTCGAGACAGAATTGATGATGCTTTGTCAGCTACCGAGATGTTGGGAGTTGCTCACTGCTGTATCAACCCCATCATATATGCCTTTATAGGACAGAAATTCCGGAACAACTTCCTCAAGATCTTGGTCTCACAAGGTATTATCAGCAAAGAGATCCTGATTCGATATAGGAGGGGATCAGGCTTTTCATCTTCATCTGGTAACACTTCAACTACCCTGTAATAAACTTGCTTGGCAGAAGAAAAGGCAACTGAAAACATTCTTTGTCTGGACAACCTGGAATCTTCTGTGGTGATACATCAAAAACTGTAGAGATGACATTTTGCTTTGCTCTGGGAATGCTATTAATGTTGTTGTTAAAAGCTCCGTTTATTTCTCTGAAAAGAAATTTCTCTGAGTTGTGTGATTGGTCTTTTGATTTCCTTCCTTCCCCTAATTTTGATCACTTTTCTTATTTTAATATGGTGGTTGAGGACATTGGCTCCCTAAGCAATGTATTAAGAACTGTACCTACTTTGATATAAAAGCTTGACTTATGGATTGCAGCTGAATAGATTTTGCATATAATCAAATTACATTTAGATTTGACTTCAGCTTCATTAAGGATTTGTCTGTTAAACAGGTTTTATTGCAAATGGACCCATTTATATCAAATTATTACACAAATGACCTAACTTTAATCACATGACATGCATTTGGTTTTAACAGAAATTTGGATTTAATGGTCCCAGTCTCACCCACATACTGAGGAAGTGGGGGGAGATGTTTTTTTTAATTTATTTATAAATAAGCTTTAATTGACCACAAGTGCAATTGCAGGCACAAACTGGTTGAATATTGGAACATCTGTTAAATCAACCAGTACTTCCCTCTGCTGATAGAAGGTGCTTTGTAAATAATTTAGGCAGTTCTGATAGGAAAGAATTGCCTTGGACATCTTTCTATAGTCTCTCTATTTGTATCAATTCTAAAGAATGATTTTAATCCTAACATGTCATTGACAAAGTGCAGTAATTCAACCTTCAACTTATTTCATATTTTGTCCCATATTTTTTATGAATGCTGTCATAGAATCCATAAATAATTATAATACATCCAAAATAATTTAAACTGTAAATTGGCATATCTCTGAACCAGAAATATATTTTCCTCAAGAAACTATTCAGAGAAAGATGCAACAAAAGATGCAGTGTGTTTCATACTATTTAGGGCTACTTGACTTCCATTCTCCTGTTATAGACTCTTACATGGCGGCTCTTCATTCTTTAATATGTATGATTTTTTTAGCTAGGAGAAGTCTTTCTGAACTTTGATCTGAACCAGAGATGCTGTCCTCTCAAGTTCCATCTTTTCATAATTAATATCCCAGAAGGATTACTTAAATTCTGTGAGATTGCTTAAATGGGGGAATTTAAACAGGTGACCTTATATAACTCTTTGATTTTCCACAATCTTGTGTTTTGTTGATGGCACAGCCTAGTATTAGGCTAAATGAGGCTACCACTGTTGGTGTTGACGTAGAAGATGTAGCATTGCATTGCATTGGCATCCTTCAGTCTCAAAAGATATCATGCTCTGGAAAGAGGTCAAAGCTGGAATGTCCTCTCCAGCACTGGGTAGATTAATATGGAGGATAGACTATTACCCAAGCAGCAGATCCCTCTTTCCACATTGCTGAAATAGTCCAAAGGAATGGCAGAGCTGATATGATTGGTTCCACCTGCATTGTAGATAACAGAAATATCCTGTGCTTCCTACTGCATGAACAGTAGAAATTTGCCTAGTTTTTATTAGCTTATTAATAAGTAATTAGAAGCTTTTTGTAAGCTATGAATTAACTTTAGACAGAACTATTAGTTGCCCTTTGCCTACTAGGGGACAATTTTAACACCTGCCAGCAAGAGCTAGAGGGGGCGACCAAAAACACTCCATAGGCTGACCACAAATGTCTACTGTATAGACTAACAGGTTGTAGATGTGTCACTCAACTAAGGCACCTTGCAAGCAAACCCATTACTGGATTCAAGGAAGGTGACATGGAATTTAGCTTAAGCAATGGTTAGAGGTGTCCAGAGAAGAATCCCTGGAAGTGCAAAGTCTATCATTAGCATAATAAAAAAATATACTGAGGGGTAGTCAATGTTTATGATAATGAAGTAGGATTAACTAATTAATAGAGTATTATGGGATGACTTTGTTTTGTGCACATGTGTGATTATCAAGTAACTTTGTAACCAATTGGCAATTCTCTTACTTTATTTCCAGTGGTAAATTGTATTAAAAAAAAACTAAACCTGATTTTTATTATGCTCCTTGGATGTGAAACTCAGAAGTGTCTTCTTCTGCTTCTGAACAGAAATAAAAGAATTTCCTTGATCTTGTGTGGACATTAGCTTCTTCACAATGGGTTCTTGTATCTAGCCAGCCTTCTGGCCAACACTATAGCAATATAGGAGATAGCGGTACAGGTAATGTAGATAACTTCGGAATCTGGAATGATCTGGGTAAATGGTCTTATGTTCTCCACAATACATAATCAAACATTTCTCTCTTATTCCTGTCTGCCATTCCATGCAGACTTCAATTGCTTCCCTGTTCCCGATCTTTTAGAGTAAATGAGAGAAACTCTTTGCTAGTCTGGGGAGGGAAATATTCTAAAACTTTCTGTTTCACAATTTAAATTCACCCCAGTGAAAGGACTCTAAAGAACACTGCTCTTATGCGAAGCATAAAGTATGCACTGTTTATTCCAGAAAAGTTTAAGCTATCTAAAAAGTTTAAATAAAAGAAAGCCTCTCCAACCATGCACATGATGCGTGAGTTTTTTCCTAATTATAAGATTTTTGAAAATTAAGATTTTTTTAAAATAACAAGAAAATATTTGGTTAAGACAGTCTAAAGTGCTGTCACCAAACATATTAGACCTAACACAATTATCTGCTGCTATTTAGGTGGTTGCTTGGTGTCTACTGGGCAGTAGGCTAGAGCACAGAAATCAAGATACAGGTTTTGTTTCAATAAATATACAGTATTCCTTTTCCCACACTATACAACCACATCTCGAATCAATTTTGAAAATAAACAAGATACTAAACGTCTTCTAAATTTCTGGAGCTGAAGGTCAAATGTTGGTTATGGGCTATATAATGCATGCTAGAAGTTCTAGCTAGGGTAATAAGAGAGCAATCATTTTTTTTCTAAAAAGCCCCTATAAATATTCAAATAAAACAATAGGAATGACAAAAGAGTTCTGAGTGAGACAAAGGAGAGAGTTTTGAATCAAATAAATATTACATGCCTGTGCTGAATTGTTGTCCACTGCTGAAAATGTTGTCACAGTATTACTGACTATTTGCTGGTCAAGCATTTAGCAAGCTCCGGATGTGTGGTGTTGAGATAAACTGAAACCACAGATTAAATGAAACCAAGTTTTACAAAGCAAAATGATTTTTGTGTACCAATCAGAAAGTGATTTTCTAGCTCTAAAAAACACAGGGAGAAAAAGTTTTACAAATGAGAAGTCACTTCTGAAGAGATTGTCATGTGCTACTAATAAATTCAAGAACCTGCTGAATACCACCTCTTTTCAAACATACGTTTGGTGAGTGGCCTTCTATTACAACATTCATGCCACCCAAATGCTTGTGATAAGCAGGCCTTGGTTGAAGAAATGTTTATCTGTCTCAGAGGTGGTATTCAGCAGGTTCTGGCCAGTTCTAGAGGACTGGTAGTGGAAATTGTGAGTAGTTTGGAGAACCGGTAAATACCAACTCTGGCTGGCCCCGCCCCCATCTATTCTCTGCCTCCTGAGTCCCAGCTGATTGGGAGGGAATTGGGGTTTTATAGTATCCTTCCCCTGCTATACCCACCAAGCCATGCCCACCAAATCACGACCACAGAACTGGTAGTAATTTTTTTTATTGAAAATTTTTGAAATTTTTTTTTTTACAAATGTTTACCTCCCTCCCCCTCCCCTCCCCACCCCCCCAACCTCCCCCCCCCGACTTCCCAGAATAAATACAGGGTATAAATCTTTAACAAATATATTCTAAAATAAACTTTAAAAAAGTTAGTATCATCTTTCATTTGACCTTTAACTCCTCTTTGCTAGGCTAACTCTAAACAGATTATATCATTCCTTGTTTCTTCAGTCATAAACTATCTGGAATTTCTTAGTCCCATATTTATTTTGCATATAGTCAATCCATCTTCTCCACTCCAGTTTATATCTTTCATTTGACTGATCCTTGAGATATGCTGATATTTTAGCCATCTCTGCTAGGTTTGTTACTTTTAATGTCCATTCTTGAATAGTAGGCAAATCTTCCTTCTTCTAGTATTGTGCCACCAACATTCTTACTGCGGTTATTAAATGCAGAATCAAGTTAGTCTCTGTAACTGTACAATCAGTAATTATACCTAACAAAAATAACTGAGGGGTAAACTTTATCCTTTTTTAAAGAACATTTTGCATAATCCACCATATTTTTATCCAAAATGCTTTTACCTTTTTACAAGTCCACCATATATGATAGTATGTAGCATCGAGACAATCACATCTCCAGCATTTAGGTTGTAAATTCGGATACATAGAGGCCAGTTTTTTAGGATCTAAATGCCATCTATAAAACATCTTATAAAAGTTTTCTCTCAAATTTTGGGCTTGTGTAAATTTTACATTTCTTACCCATATCTTTTCCCATGTATCCAACATTATTGGTTCTTCAAAATGTTGTGCCCACTTTATCATACAGTCTTTAACTAATTCTGTTTCTGAATCCATTTCTATTAATACATTATATAATCTCTTTATATGCATTGGAATTGAACCCTAATTTGTTTTAGTAAATTATCCTCATTTTGCGTAAAACCAATTTTTTAATCTTTTTTCCATCTGGCCTGTAACTGCCCATACTGAAACCATGTTTGAATTACTTTTTCCTCTTTTAGTACATTTAAGGGTTTTAATTGTAATACACCTCTTTCTAAAGTGAGAAGCTGTCTGTATGTGATTACATCCTGTTTTTGTACTATATTTATGTTTTCTATTGCGTGTCTAGGAATTGCCCACATAGGTATCTTGTCGTTTAGTTTGTATTGATATTTTTTCCAGACCCGCAGTAGAGCATTCCTTAAAATATGACTTTTAAAATTCTTATCTACCTTTTTGTCATATAGCAGGTAAGCATGCCAACTATATACCAAATCATGCCCTTCTATTTTAAGTATTCTATCATCTATTAAGTTGATTGTCTTACATTACTTCTCATTTGTCTCCCTTGTATAAAACCGGTTTGATCACTATGAATCAATTGCTGAATAACCAACATTAACCTATTCGCTAGTATTTTAGTGAAAATTTTATAATCTATGTTAAGTAATGATATAGGTCTGTAATTTTTTGGTTGACTAGGATCTTGATCTTCTTTAGGTATCAGGGATATGAAAGTTGTCTTCCCTTCCATTTGGATCTTATTAAATAGTTCCTTAAGGGGTTCTACCATTTCTAACTGTAAATTTTTGTAGTAAGCCGCTGTCAGACCATCTCTACCTGGTGCTTTCCCTACTTTTAGCTGTTTAATTACCTGGAGAATTTCCCCCGAATTTATTGGTTGATTCAATCTCTCCCTCTGCTCATCATTAACTATGAGTATTTTTTCTTTATCCAGGTATCTATCTATAGCTGAACCTTGTATTTTGTCATTCATATACAATCCTGTGAAAAGTTCACGAAAGACCTTTTGAATCTCATCCTGTTGATACATGCGTTTGGATATTTTGCAGGAGACCCTTCTTATCTTTCTTGGTATCTAAAACACTGTTCTACTCACCCAATAATATGCAAGATCTATAGTCCCAATGTATTAACAGTATGGAGCTTTTTGTAAAATTTGTCTTGTTGTTGATTGGGAGCATATATTCTCATCTTTTTCCCTTCTAATACCAGTTCTATTGCAATATATCTTCCTTGAGAATCTGCTTCAATTAATTCAGCTTTCATGTCCTTTCTTAAGTAAATAACTATACCATTTTTCTTCTCTGGGGCGGAGGCTACAAAGTGTTGTCCAGGTCTTGTATTGATCAAATATTTCTGGTCCGTTGATCTAATATGAGTCTCTTGCAGGCAAATTATGTCATTCTTAAATTGTTTCAAATAATGATTTATTTTCTTCCTTTTCTCTGGGGAGTTTAAACCGTTAACATTCCAGGTTAAGAACTTAGTTGCCATCTTTAGCTCCCTGAAGCTTTTTAAAAGCCATCTGGAAATCCTGTAGTTTGGCTTTCGGCCTGGCTCCTCCCACTGCTTCTGTTACTAAAACCTGTGAGTTCTTCGATGGTAACGTGTGTTTGTTGCAAAGCTTGTTGCTTTTTTAACTCTTGTTCCATTCGCCTAGTAATCACATGGGTTTGTCTTTGCTCCTTCGCTCCTTCTAGTTCTGAGAGAGGAAGTTGATCCAGCCTTGGTGATCCTTGGGTAGCTTGCTGTCTATCCTGTCCTTCTTGTTCTCTTTCTCTAGGTCCTGGTGGGGGGGGATGTCCAGCCTTCAGTATATTATTATAAAAATCTTGAGCCTTCCATACTGAGTTAAGATGATATCTTTGCCCCTGGTAAGTAACTGCTAACCCGGCTGGGGCCTCCCATCTGAACTGTAGCTGACGATTTCTGAGCTCATTGACTAAGAAGGCATAGTCTTTTCTCGATCTCAACATTTTGGGTGGTATTTCCTTCAAAACAGTCACCTCCTAACCCCCAATTTGAAGCTTAGTTTTGTAAGACTCTTGCAATATCGAATTCCTCATATCTCTCGTAGCAAAATACACCACAATGTCTCTTGGGAGTTGCTTTTGTCTGGTGAGCCAGGAATTAACACGATATATCTTGTCAATCTGCCAATCAAAAATCCCTCCTGACCGTCCCATCAATTGATCAAAAGCTTCTGAGAAAATCTGCTTCAAATTTTCTTGGTTTTTCTCTTTGAGGCCTCTTATCCTTAAGGCAAATTCCATCTGTCTATACTGCAACATTATAATTTCATTTTCTGCATCACCAGCCTTTTGTTGGACCACATCCATTTTTGTTACCAGGTTAATATTGGAATAATTAAGATCTTCCAATTTATCTTTGATTCCTGATACATAGCCAGATAGGCATTTAAAAGCCTCTAAAATATGGTCTCTAATTTGTTGGTTATGAGTCTGGACCAAATTCATAACTTCTTCTGACAGTTCTTTATGGGCAGCAGATATCTTTTCCTGTATTTTAATTTCCATCGCAGCTGCATGATTTTTTAAAGCCTCAGCTAAGGTCACACTTAGTTATTTTTGCAGAATTTCTTGAGTCAAAGGTTCCCCTGTGGGGGTAGGAGGGGGTTGGTGGGGGAGTAGTGACTGTAATTTAGTTCCCAGAGCAGGTGACTTACCAGCGCTTTTAGAGGCATTTATTTTTTGCTGCTTAGAGGCCATTTCTCATTTAATCTTCTCCACCCAATTACTAAATCCAAACAAGCCGCTTGCCCAGCAATTACTATTTAGCTTAGTAATAAATCACTACTGAGTTAATAATCTTTAAATGTTCTGAGCTCCGTGAAAATCTGTAACATCAGAGCCTGACCCCGCCTACAAAGCTGTTCAGCACCATTTTCTTTGTGTTTCTAGCAAGTAGTTTATCAGAAGGATTTTTTTAAAAAAAATGGAGTTAAAGTCTGTGGTACGTACAATTAGAAGTTCTCCAGTACTAGTCTGCCCATGTTGGAATCAGTAATAAATCAATCCTTGAGCTGAGGGTGGACGTATGCCTTCGTTCTGCAAAAAGGCAGAAAAAGTCCTTGACGCGGAGAATTCACTGGGTTGCAGGGCGGCTCACACCTTCCACCCCCAGATTTATGTTCGGGGGGGGGTTGAATGGAGCACTACCCAAACACAGCTTTCTCACCTCCTTTCCTATGCCTTGAGAAGAGATAATCAAACTGTCAAACAGTTGATGGATACTGTTTAGACAGCTTAACTCAGCCAATGATCTGGAGCTGTTAAAAACAACTCGTCTCAGACCACGCCCATCCGGAAGTCCCGGTAGTAAAAAAAATTTGAATCCCATCACTGACCTGTCCCATGTTCTCAGTATCAATTAATCAAATGTATACCATCCCAGAAACATAGATTTCATCTCGATGATTGATCGTGCATAGGTTTTTTCCCCCAAATGAACATCTCCAGGAGCATACAAGGCCATTTTGGGGCTGATTACACTCACAAGACCTCATATACACAGTATGTAAATAACCATTTCCAAGAGGATTGTGTATGTGCTGTGACCACACTTTCCCCAAAGGATCACATGTAACTTATGAGTCAGAGTAACTGTAGAAAGGCAAAGTTCTGTCTGGACATCTGTCCCCCCCCCCCCATCTCTATCTTTACATCTCTATATTGCTGCCTTTAATGCGGTTCCTCTAAATCTTACTGCTTATTTCATTATTGTGCTAAAGTACCTGTTCTGGTGATCTTCTACTTTAATCCTTTTAAATATATTTCTAATAATGCTATTAGCTAAAAGCAGAAATGTACAATTCTATGCTTTCATCTCTAACAGGATAGGATAAGTGCATATGTTTAAAAAAACAGTGATAGGAGCACAGGAGAGTTACAAATGGAAAACAGCAGTATTGCATTGTAAATTTCTCTACGAATAATACAGGAAAATTGCAAAATAAGAGGCTTATCTAAAAGCCCTTCTGTTTCTTTGTATGATCTTCTTCCACAGTTCCAAATTTATATTGCACCTCTCCTTTTCTCATATTCCTACCTAGATATGTCAATGAAGCATTGAGATTCAGAGATGCCAGTTTGAATAATAGCATAGGAAAGTTGCAAAGCATATTGTTTATTTATTTTATTTATTTTTTATTTTATTTATTTTATAAAGCATGAATTAGACAACAGATATTAATATGAACGTGATTATGTATACATGATTATGAATACGAATACAAGGGAATATTAGGACAGGGAAGAGAATATTAGGACAGGCACACTGGTGTGCTTTTTTTTATTATACTCAGTAATCCTTGAGCAAAAGGGTCATCACATTTTGCAGCATAATACCTGATGTTTCATTCACACCAATAGTTTCCCCCCTTTTCTTTCCTTTCCTTCCCATTCCATTTCCCTTTCCTTTCCTTTCTTTCCTTCCTCTTTCTTTTCCTTCCTTCCTTCCTTCCTTCCTTCCTTCCTTCCATCCATCCATCCATCCATCCTTCCTTTCTCCCAGCTCTGCAGCAGTCTTCCTAACCGTGGTACTTGCATGGCTACCTAGAAAATTCAGAGAGAGATGCAAATCTCATAGATCCATCTTGCAAAGGTTATTCTACAGGCACTAGAACAGTTGAGATGCTCACTTGCTTAAACTGTGTAAGCAATTTCCTGTTGCTTCATTCACATGTTCTCTGAGGAAGTACTTAGAAGGATCTGATGTTCTTTTCTGGCTACTGTGGAGAAAGGTTTTACAAGGGTCAGTTTCTGGTAAGGTTGAACCTTCAGACTCAAATTTGTGTATTGGTAAAAGAACTTTCCAGAGCAGGCAGGTAAGTAAAGAACATGCTCTTACTCATTTTACATAAATGTGGAATGAATAGGTAGGAAAGTGGAGACCCTAAGAGTGGAATGGAGAGTGAGCAGGAATTATTTAATAAAATGAATTCCGTGGACAGAGTTTTGGATGGTAAGTCTATTAAAACTCAATCTGTACTCCCGTTATGTCTCAAAATGCAATTATTGAAAACCTAGAATATCTTTCCACAATCTAGTGCCCTCCAGGTGAGTTGGACTGCAGTCCTCTTCATTTGCAGTTAAAATATTTATGGGATTCTGGAAAACATTTGTTCAGTGCAGGAGGTTTGTTCAAACATTTGTTCAATGAAGGTTATCAGGCTCGGAAATGCTATTGTAGAAGGTGAAACATTTTGTTAAAAAGATGGTCAGTAGACATAGAGACTATTGCTGCAGTGTATATGTAATTAAAATATTTCATGTTGGGATTCCCTTCACTTGATTATGCATTTTGCTTGCAAAATCAATCTTACCAATAGAGTAACTGAAGCAGCAGCAGGTTCTGCTTCAGTTACAAGACCAGGACAGAAAATAAAGGTAGTTCTTGCAAAAATTCGTTCAGTGACCATTCAAAGTTACAAAGGCACTGAAAAAAATGACATAGCATTTTTTTTAACACAACCATTGCAACAACCCCATGATCAAGTGAACAAAATTTGGACTCTTGGTAGCTGACCCATATTTATATGATGGTTTGCAGTGTCCCAGAGTCACCTTTTGTGACCTCCTCATAAGCAAAGTCAATCTGGAAGCCAGTTTCACTTAACAATCATGTTACTAACTTAACAAATGTGGTGATTCACTTAACAACTGTGGTAAGAAAAGTTGTAAAATTGGTATAACTGACTTAACAACTGTGTTTCTTAGCAACAAAAATTAGGGCTCAATTATGGTTGTAAGTTGAAGACTACCTACCTGTATGCCTGTTTATGTTGAACTTTTTAAAAACCACTCATTGCATTGGGAAGGAAAGCAGTTGTTCTCACCTAGATGGGAACAATTGGCATGCGGGAGAATTTGAGAATCAACAGATTTAAGAAAGCATTTGGCTGATCTTTTGGAAGCCTTGGTCTGTAAATCCACTTTTCATTCTAGTCTATTAAGTAGGAAAAGAGCTGCACAATGTCTTTTAATTGTTGGGACTTGTGTATCTGGAATCAAACATCCTTAAGGACACAGAGAGTGCCTTTGCAGAATCATCCCCTACCTTAAGTTAAAAATAAGGATCTATCCAGAATAAGTACTTGAATGTTTCCATTATGAGGAGTCCTTGGTGCTCTCCAAACTTGGTTGTTTTCTTGCAGATGTTTCATTACTAATGATGTTACCTGGTTTGGGTAATGAAATAGTATCCACAAGAAAACAACCAAGATCAGAGAGCACCAAGGACACTTCATTTCAACACTGAACTCTCAATATTCTTCTTTATTGGTATTTCCATTATTTCATTAATGCTGAAAAGAAATATTGAACACTAAATTTGCAAAATAATAGGAACATCTTCATGGGACGTAAAGTTTTTTAAATCACTTCACTCCATATTAAAAGAGAATTTTCTTGTTTGAAAGTAGCTATGCTTAGCTGTAGAGTTTCTTCAGATCTCGTAGTAAGATAGCTAATTGTGGTTCATCTTCTTTTGCTTTTTGGCATAAGGAAAATAAGAATAATCCAATAGTTCTGGAAGTCATCAAGGTGGTGTAAAGAGTATTCAGGTTTTTTTTCATTATGTGACATGCAGCAGTTGCAATTATATACAGAAGATGTTCTGAAGTGGCATTCAATATTTGCCAAGTAATTTCCTTATACAGAGATTCCCAAACTACTTTTGGCTACTTAATAGCTGTGTAAATTCTGATTTGCATTTTTTGTAGGAATGATTTAAAGCACAGGTGTCAAACTCGCCGCATCATGTTGCATCATATGATGTTTCACGATGTTTTTTCTCTTCACGGAGCTTGGGTGGGCATGGCCTGCACGTGATGCATCCGGACCGCCAGTTTGACATCTCTGATTTAGAGAGATTATAAATCAAGCGCTTTCACTGCCTAGGTCTTCAAGAATATGAGCACTGAATTAAAATTATTTTACACAAAAAACCCCAATACAAATTGATTAAAATTAGAAAATATACAGGTTCAAAGAATGATATTAATTTAGTACAAAACAATAAAAAAGAGATTTCTGGATTGTATTAAAGTATATTTTTCTTTTTGTTTCTTTCTGTGAAGTTAAAAAATGCAAGTTTGTGTTTTCATAATTAAGAATAAAGATTGATGTGGCATACAATCACAATTGTGAGTTATTAATCAGTAGCTGTTTTCATGTATTATTTATTTGCTTATGAGTTCTATGATGCTGCCCAACTCAAACAATGTGTCTTTGGGTGGTATACAACAATAAATAACTAGCCATAAATTAAATAAAATAAATAAAACCACATAACATAAAAATGTACAATATATATAGTAAGTATAAGGTATAAAATGTAAAGTCCTTTCCCTGATCATTGCAGCATCTCTTGCGTACACCTATGCATTATTCCTTTATGAATCTATTCATAAGCATATAATGAATATAATGAAAACTTCATGGACAGAGGAAATGAGAGAGAAAAAAGACATACCCAAACTAACAACTGTGCTTTGTAATTGTTACATTCTTTATATGTCACAGCTAACAAGAGAAAAAACAGTCTTTCTGTCTCTGATCATGTATGTTTCAATATTTACATGTCATTTAAAATCCCTAATATCTGTCACATTGAAATGAAGAATACTTTTATCTTGATGTTAAAAGCATTTATTTGTGGATAGCGATAATTTTCCAGTGAGGTCCTTGCCAGTCCCAGATCTATGGGATCTCATGTTGTTTTCAGAAAAAAAATTGGAGTTGGGTGTGGAAAATAAAGGGGTCTTTTTTTTTTCATTTGCAAGTTTGAGTTGTACATATTTTCCTGCCTCAGTCTCCATCATTAGTCAGTCTCACTTCACAAGTGCATCTACCTTAATATTTTAGAGTGATCTTTTATTTTGTTCATACAAGGACAGAAGGAATCAAGAAAAGCTGCAGTCTTTCTCTCCTGCCCCCATTTATGATGCTATAAATAAACCCAGCCTTCTGCAGTCATCTGTGATTTCAGCTGGGTCTTGGTCATGTAGAAGTCATCCTTCACACATGTACATCCCTCCTGCACAAATTTATGCTGGATGGCTAGATGTGGCTTAGCATCATTAGCCGGGAGGCAGGGTTTGCCAGTGGCATTCATGAGATGAGCATTCTGCAATTTTAACAACTGTATGGAATTGTGTATGCCCAGTGCTATGTTTAAGTCTATTAGCTTTTCTTTCTTTTGACCAATTTTGATCTCTGTTGGATGCCTTAAAGAATCACTTTATGATCAGGAGGTTGCCTTTTGTCTACAAAAAAGTTATTGACCTGTCTTTGCTTCATGTTCTACACAGATCTACAGCAAGATCCAAGATGGGGGACAACATATTCAATTGGGACGATATTGAGCTTTCAGGCATTCTAGATAACTATAGTTATTCCTTGAATGATACTACAGATTACCTAGATGGACTTACAGAAACTTGCAAACTACAGCATACAACAGTTACAATGAAATATATTGTAGCATTTATCTATTTTCTAGTCTGCATTTTGAGCCTGCTGGGCAACTCCTTGGTGATTCTGGTGGTGAGCTACAGCAAAGGAAATCATTCTGTTACTGATGTTTATCTCCTGAACCTGGCTATTGCCGACCTTCTCTTTGCAGTCACCTTGCCCATCTGGGCTGTGTATCGAGCTCATGAGTGGATCTTTGGCACCTTCATGTGCAAAATCACCTCAGTCCTGAAGGAAGTCAACTTCTACAGCGGTGTTCTCCTATTGGCCTTTATCAGCTTTGATCGTTATTTGGCAATCGTTTATGCTACTCGGGCAGCCACTCAGAAGAGGCACTGGGTCAAATTTGTTTGCATCAGCATTTGGCTCTTTGCCTTCCTCTTCTCACTTCCTGTGATCCGCTTCCGGGAAGTTTTTACAGTCTCAAATTTCTCTAACAGATTTTGTTATGAGAACATTGGTGGGAATCAAACAACTGAATGGAGGATAGTACTGAGAATTTTACCTCAGGTGTTTGGTTTTCTCCTCCCCTTGACTATCATGATGATTTGCTATGGAATAACAATGCACAGACTCTACCAGATGAAGAACAAGCAAAAGAAGAAGGCAATGAAAGTAATCTTGGTTGTAGTGCTGGTCTTCGTGATCTGTTGGCTGCCTTATAACATCACCCTTCTTTTTGATACTTTGTTGAGGCTTCACTACATTAAGGAGACCTGCTCAGTTCGAGACAGAATTGATGACGCTTTGTCAGGTACTGAGATTTTGGGAGTTGCTCACTGCTGTATCAACCCCATCATATATGCCTTTATAGGACAGAAATTCCGGAACAACTTCCTCAAGATCTTGGTCTCACGTGGTATCATCAGCAAAGAGACCCTGAATCGATATAGGTTAGGATCCACCTATTCAACTTCTGTTAACACTTCAACTACCCTGAAATAAACTTACCTGGTGGAAGAAAAGGCAACTGAAAAAATTCTTTGTCTGGGCAACCTGACATCTTCCATGGTGTTACATCAAAAACTATAGAGATCACTCTTTGCTTTGATTTGGAAATGCTACTAATGCCGTTGTTAAAAACTCTGTTTATTTCTCTGTAAAGACATTTCTCCAAAATGTGTGACTGGTGTCTTGATTTCCTTCCTTCCCCTAATTTTTATCACTTTTCTTATTTTAATATGGTATCTGTTTCATTAAACAAAAAGAGTAAGGAAGCTAGAGTCATACCCAGGCTATCCTCCATCCAAACAATCTGAAATACCACATTCTGAACATCTGAAAATATTATTCTCTAAGAACAGGCTATTGCCCCTTTGCAAATTAAGTCTGCCAGTTTGTATCTATGGAATGTTTTTTATAAATGGAACATAAAATCTGTTTTTTCTACAGCCCATCTGTCCAAAATCAAAATCTAGCATGCATTTAGGTAGATGAAGCCACCATTTTCATTTGAGCTTTACTAAACATAAACATTAGAGAGAAGTTGAAGAAGCAAAAATGTTGATTCCCCCCCTCCCCCCCGTCTTTTCAATATTGTACATTCGGTACACTTGTGAATCTGAATAAAAATAATTTTGCCTGTGCAATTATGACTAAATCAATGCAGTTTTGTTTTGTTTTTTAAAAAATGATACAAATACGTACTGTCCTAATCTGGAGGGGGTGGGGGAGAAAGGTATTTGTCCAGTGGAGGGATGGGGTGCACTGCTGTCTCCTCCCAAGATCAAAATCCTGCAGAGCCAAGTGTCTATTGGGTAACCAAGGATAGTTTTGATCTTAGCATGAGCTCTCTACACTGAATAATTATATTGGTTGATGGTGATGGTGGGGTAAAAGTTTCTCTTCTTTTCTTCTCAGGAAACTTGTCATTAGTGTGCAGGTATTTCAAATTTGAAAAACTGGCAGACATTAAATACACTTTGATTTTCCGGTTTTTTGCTAGCCTTGTCTAGGCAAGATACGTCTTATCAGATAACATGCTGCATTAATCAAGATTCTTTCCTTTTCTATTTTATATCTCTTATATTTTCTGGGTGTTTCTGAATTGTTTCTGAAACACACACAACTGGTAGAATCATAAGAATATTACATTTATATGAGCTATTCTATGTATCCTGAACATGTTATAACAACTTGCTCATTTGGAAGACTGCGCCAGAGGAAAACTTCAGGTAGTATACACTTTCTATTGAGAGCATTTAAAATTAGGTAGAACCTGGTGCTTGGCATGTAGAAAACGGACACATTTCACAGTAGCACAGACTGTACAATTTTATGCTTTGCTCCTCTGTCTGCTCCTGTTTTTCCAATAAATGAAGTTCAATTATGAAATATGTCAGGTTAGGTGGAAAACCCAGAAGCACAACTACAAGCTAGTGTCTGGCTCAACAGTAGTACTTTTGATTAGGGTCCTCCCAGAGTTGGTTGAAAGATGGATGGCGCTATAAATCAGAGATCCCCACCCCTCTGGGCCACTACTCACTACTGGACCATGTCCTATTTGGAACTGGTCTCTGCGAATAACAGGCTGGTATGCATATATGCAAGCACAGCTTGACCTGTGCGAGTGGCAGGCTAGCACGCATGCAGATGTGCATGTTGAGCTGCTTGCGCAGCCTGGTTTCCCTGTTCCACCCACTGGGCCACCAAGATACAAAAGTTGGGAAAATGCTGATATAAATGTTTGAATAAATAAAGTCAATATTTGTGAGAAAGATCTGGGTGTCTTGCTCACAACAGGTTAAGTCTTAGCCAACAATATATTCCAGTTGCCCAAAGAGGTAGTGCAATGTTGAACTACATCAACATAGATACAGTGTTTAGATCATGCTAACTGATAGTTCCATTCTATGCTGCACTAGTCAGACATAACAATCAATATTGTGTCCGGCTCTGATCACCACAATACATGTGCTATAGTTTAACAGAATAACAGAGTTGGAAGGGACCTTAGAGGTCTTCTAGTCTAACCCCCTGCTCAGGCAGGAAACCCTATACCATTTTAGAGAAATGAAATTTGACTGCAATTGTAGTTTTGACTTATCATTACAATTGGGACTGGAATCTTAGTAGTTGCACAAAGTGGTTGTTAAGAAAGATGCCCATGTGACTGCTGATTTGCTCAACAACTGCAATCCTGGCATTTCCAGTTGCAGTCATTAAGCCATCTTCCATGTCATTAAGTGGATGGAGCAAAAGGGCTGCTTGCTGAGTTCAGCTCCCATCCATGTGTGAAGGGGAACTCCTCTGAAGGACTACAGAAACAGAGCTCAGATCTTTGGGATTTGACTTCCATGTCTGCATTTTGCATTCTGCTGGAAGAGTTCCCCTGACCTCTTTAGGCAGCCCTTTTGTTCTTGAATGTCTACCTTTCAGGGGTGGGGGAGAGAATCATACGTAGCTCCACACGTAGCTCCACACACAGCTGAGATTCCTTCTCAGTTGAGATTCTTTCTCAGCAAACAGCCATTTCACTCTCAAGGAGCTCCCTTTGTGGAAGCTGGCAAGGAATTGTAACCTTCCTTGCCAGTTTCCACAATGACTTTCTGGAAGCCAGTAGAAAAGATTGCAAATGGTGACCACATGATTGCGAGGTACTTGGCGAGCAGTGTTAAGTGTGGACAGATTTCCAAGCACCCAGATCATAATCATGTGAGCACAGGGATGGTGATACCTCATTTTGCGATAGCAAGAAATGCTTTACGGGACATAAAGCACTCATTCCATGGCTGTTGTAATTCTGGATTAGTTTTAAACGAACAGCCATAAATTGAGGACTATCTGAGCAAGGGGCCACAGAAGAATTGAAAACAGTGCATTCCTCCCTCCCTCTACATTTTTCCCTTTCCTTTGCACTGTGCCATGCCCCTGTCTCTGAGATGGAAGACTAACACCTGACAGAGAGCGGGTAGTGGCTCCCTTGGCTGTGGAGGAAAATGGGGAAGGGTGAAGTCAGACTGGGCAGAGCAGGGAAGAGATAGAAAAAGGGAGAGGGGTTCAGATGAAGACCAAGGCCCACCCTCTCCTCATCCTAGGGCATGCAGGGAAGAACGCAGAAGAGAATAACGTGGGTTTCATGGCTTACGAGAAGGAAATGGTCCCGATTCCCTTCACAAGGCACACCTGGGGATGGAGTTTAAAGGCAAGGCAGTTAGGAGGGGCATTTGTCGAGAACAAACACTGAATTCATCTAGTGTTGTGGCCTGCATTCCCGGCATTCCTCCTGACTATTTATATTATTGCTGTGTCCCGGCATTCCTCCTGACTATTTATATTATTGCTGTGCTACTGTGTGCTTATCTTGCTTTGCTGGAATTATTACCTTCACTTCTTAGACTCATTATCTTGCCCTGCTGGAGTGATTGATTGCATCTGCTTACAACATTTGGACTGGAGTATCTGCAGCTAGAGACTGCTGCAGGTTTGTGGAAGAGCTTTTCTCCAGGCCGGAGAGTACACAGGATATTGGGAGCAAAGTTGGAGCCAATAAAAGGTCTCATACTGGTTCTCTGACTGTGTTGCCTTTGTGCCATGCCCCGGACGATCACACACTGTCAACTCTGAAGTGAACCTGGCTGAAGCCATCTTTTCCTCATTCATAGTTGCCACAAACTTAGAAAGGGGGAAGGGAGGGGGGAAGTAGACAGAGCAGTCAAAACAAAAAGTTTTCTTGTGGGAACCAAGGTCATCCCAACAGATGACAAGTGAAGGAGGAGAGGAGTGACTGAGCAGCCTCCTAGCTGCTTTCATTGGACAATGTGACCAGTGACATCTGGGGAGGGAAATATTTGCTCTTTTAATTAGGGGGAAAACTGTGGGAACTTTTAGAGTTGGTTTTCACTAGGTGTGCCGATATGACAAAGCCAATAAACATGTTCTTTGAGGAATCTACCTGTCTTGGAATTCTGCTTCTGATGGATGCATTACTCGGAACCTTGACATGCAGTTTTTACTCTTTTTTAGTTTGTGATAGTTTTTACTACTTCAATTATAATCTTTAATTAGTTTTTTTTAAAAAGGAAATCAACTCAGAGAAAGATTAGAACTATAATCTTTTTTTTTAGATAGGCTATAGTAACAAAATATTGCAAACCTGGCCTCCTCTCCCTCTTACATCCCATTAAATGAGGAGGACTCTACCTGAGTCTCTTCCAAATATAATCTTGCTTTCCAGGACTTAAAGAAAGTTTCAGCCTTCCTTGCTTACAGAACAATTCTTGCCTCTTTCCCACAAGGGAAAGCATTTCCTTGACTCCGTAGAACAGTGAAGTATATCTACCTTGTGGAATTGCAGACAGAGTCCAGGGAAGATTAAAGAAGCTTTTAGTTACATTACTACGCTAAATCTACCTTTCTCAGAGTTTCATGACATTGTTTTCATTGTTCATTTTGGTGGTTGGATTCTTACGATACCTATGTACATTAAGATTAGACTAAAGCGAGGTGTAATAGCAAATGTTTAGGAACGTCTGCTCTACAACCAACCAATACACTTTGCCTAATGTTAAGGCCAGTCCTAATAGTTCTATTTGTGTTATGTACTGTAGTTGTTGCAATTGGACTTGGATGCATATCCAAACCCCACATCCCCCTTCAGGCCCAGAACAGACTGAGTCATTTCCCCCCCTAAGTACAACTGACTTCACAGAACTGTGATTGCAAGGATAAAATTATGGCAGTCCACAGAGTTGTTTTGAATTTTCAGAGAGCAAGTGGGCTCTAAATTCAATAAATACATAATATTTATATTATATAAATTATATTATATTAGGATTGTATTTGTACTGGAACCCTGGATTTTAGTACAGGTCAATAATTTAAGGTGAATTGAGGTAGAAAGGAGAAGGGAGGGTTGTGAGATTTTGTCTTAAATTATTCTCAAAGGAATGACGTGTGTAGCAGTTCAAAGAGGTAAATTTGTTTTCTTTCAATTTTACCCTAGTTTTTCAATATAATTTTGGGGCTGAAATTATAGGAAGTGTATAGGAAGCATGAAATACTTTTCTTCTCCTTCCCAGCTACTGACTTTGTTGTTATGTTCTGTTGAAAAATATGTGTCCTCATTGCCTGCCTTCTGAAATCAGTTGTGTTGCCACACTAATTTCAAAATTTGTGACATGGGACAATGTTGCCAAGATATGCATCTCCTCTACAACCTACTAAAAAAAGAACTGCAATCCTACTCAGAATGTATGGTAGAGTTTCAGATATTTACATCAAAATAACAATTGATTTAATTTGTTCCTATCACCAAAGCTAATGGAAGAGAACATTTGAATCAAAATGAAAACTCTATACCTTTCTGGAAATAGGTAAATGGAATATTACATTTCCCAAGTCAACTACAATTGGTCAATTAATTAATTATCCCATTTAGGATTTTAAAGGAATAATTTCCCAAAACTTTGTTCCAGGTGCTTTAAATGGAGGATCCAAGATTTTAATTCATAATACTAGTGGCAAGGGGACACCAAATGTCAGACTAATGGATTTTAAAAAGGATTTGGAAGTGTAGATGCAAAGCATCCTTTTGTAAAGTAGGCTGTGTTAACAAAAATATTAAAACTCTAAAACTCCACATTCAGAGTTCACACAGTTCATAAATGTATTAGTCCAATTTGTGGAGGTAATCATTGCGATTTGTAAACCATAATTCAGGACTCATAATTATTTATAATCTGATCATTCTGACTTGTTCAGTAGTGAATAAAACATATTATTTGAATTTGCACCAAAGTGTGATGCAACTGAATGAAGAAGCCTACTTTAGAAAATATCATGAAGAGATAGTTAGAAAATATGTCATTTGAACTCTCTTGCAAGGTTTTTTAAAAAAGGTTGATGCTAATATGCAAACATAGTGTATGTATGGGTATGCTTGTCACAAGATTTCCATGGGTGGATTGAGAATGGAGTTAATAACCATTCACCATGAAACTGCTGTTGAGCCTGTGGGAGATGTTTATTTGAAGAAAAAAAAAAGGTATCACAAACCATTATTCTTTGCTGTCCTCTAATAATTTTCTGGAGCTTTGCAGCCAAGAAAATCAACTTAATCATAAATTAGTAAATAAAAAAATGCATGCAAAACACAGATTACAATACCATATCTATTTGCAGAGAACTGTAAAAATTAGTTGCAGAGTTATTACAGAATGAGAGAATAATATCCACTGACATAAAGCTAGTCTAACTTTCATACATTGCAAAATCATTTTCTTAGCATATATTCCCCGTAATGTATAATATAGCAAAAATGATTAATTAAGAGATATGTAATCTCTTAATTATAAATCATATCACTATAATCTTTTGAACATGAAGATTCTGAGTAACAGTTTTATCAGTCCAGCAATTCCAGATGTCTGGTATCTATCTGCTTCAACAGGTTTTTAAAAAATTCTTTCTCACTTGATCTCACTAAGCCATACTTTAAAACTCATGGCTTACTGGATTAACGACATGGCTGTGTTTACATATGATACATACTCTACTATGAACCATGGATTGCAGATTAGAATGGCTAGTTTACAAAAACATGCTAAATGTAAATAAAAGAAATTATATTGTTAGGCCTAATATGTTAGTTAAGCCTTATCTCCATTTTCTTTGGATAGAACAGTATTATTTCCAAATCTTGACCATATGTGATTTTTTTTCCTGCTGTTAGAATGGTGTATATAGCTCACATTCCCTTAAGTTCTTGGAGAAGATTTACATTATGTCATGTCCCTGTATTTGGGCTTTTACATGACTTCTCCATACCCTTCTTTGAGGGTGGGAGAAATTTCTCACTTTTTACACAGTCTACCGTATATTCTGTGTGGTATTTTGGTTAGAGTTACTTATTTGGGCTATGAAAACGCACTAGATGGCAGGAAATAATTTGTCTGGATGACCATTAGTTGGCAGTTTAGAGGTTCATCTTTACTGCCAACTAATGGTCATCCAGACTTTTTCAATCCAGACGTGAGTTGTCTGAACTGGAAGTGATTCTTTCTGTGGTGGT
Organism: Thamnophis elegans; assembly: GCF_009769535.1. Lineage (NCBI taxonomy): Eukaryota > Metazoa > Chordata > Lepidosauria > Squamata > Natricidae > Thamnophis > Thamnophis elegans. The sequence goes on along the minus strand of NC_045541.1, from coordinate 62,808,661 downwards.
AACAAGGTTGTCTACAGCTAGCCAAGGGCACTTCCAGCTATGGCTGCTTTAATCAAATAATGGAAGCAGCATCCATTCTGTTGCACTTCAAACTCTGTTCCTTTCGAATGTGCATATGACATCAAGTTACACATCCAAAAGATATGGACTTGCATCACAATGATGGGATGTTGCTCTCATCAGATTGACTGGATTGATCCCTCTTGTAGACATCACTGCAGTTGGTTATTTTTGTAATAGTACCTTGAATCTTTACTGGATTGAGAACCAGTTCTTACAACAGATAGAATAGCTTGCTGCAATCAAGGACCATAATTTCCCCCCATCATCCCCCACACACACCACAAGCACTGAAATCTGGGGTTCATAAGGCTACAGACATAGTCATTTCCAAGATAACCAGTCAACTGTTACCCAACAGTGTTTTCTTTTTTGCAAACAACCCCTCACATCCTCTTCATATACTGTAAAATGTTGATGTCACCTTTACAGCACAGATTGAAACACACATCTTGGGAGAGTAAAGGGTTGTGATTAGCAGGATAATTTTCAAAAGAAAAAAAAAGAAACCTTCCCAAGGTTTCCCCATCAATTCTGATGGCAGGTGTAGCCAAATTTACAAATTGGTAACCACCTATAGGAACTGTAAAATTAGAGCCACCAGATTTCTTGGCCGGAGTCCCCAGGACCACAGGGGGAAGATGCTATTGCCTTTGCGGCCTGAATGTCACTTCCCTAGACTTGAGAAAGATTGTTTAATTACAGCGCACATACTCAGTGTTAAAAAATGGGAAACAATGAATTAAAAGCAACTTACCCTAATTTGAAAGCAGTTGAGTAATGATTTATAATACATACCGATACTATTTGAAACCACAGAATACTGTAGGTAAACTTTGTAGAATATGGAACAAATGCAATTGCACAGGAGGAGAACATCTAGTTTCTGCAAATGAGATCTCAGTTCATTTTCTGATATATCCATTGGGACGGGATAACATCTAGCTGAAATATCTGAAATCCCGGAGAGTGGAGCTTAGTACTAAGAATGATGATCAGCTCTGTGGACCAATGAGATCTCAAGTTGCTTCCTATGCCCCTCTAAGTGTACAGGATTTTATCAAGCCAAGCAATGTAACTGTGCACCAGACTGCACTTTAAGGCACTGTTGTGAGTTGGTTTCTTTAAAAAAAAAAGGCTTTAAAAAGTATGCAGCAATAATTTACCAGCCTTTATCAGCAATAATACAAAAATATTTGGGGTAGGGGAAGGATTTAAGAAGCATGGGGAGGGCTACATTTTCATTTATCATATTTATATTGCCACCCATCTCACAAATGCTCTGAGTATATAAAAAAATAAAACCATAAAATAGCAGAATAAAAAATAGCAGTTAAAAGCATGATTAAAAGGTACGAAAGCAGCATTTGATATTGCAAAAAATAGTATCTTCTCATCAACTCATCATTTCCTTGAGATCCTAAGCCTATTGACACAGCCAGGTTTTGATGGACTTAGAGAAGGTTGACTCTACTCTGGGTCATGTGACCTGGAGGGAGGAAGAACATAGGCGTATCTATATATATAAAAGCAAAATGCTACTCACAAAACATCATGAAATTTCCAGAACTGTAAAACCTACAAACTTGAAATTTGGCACATAAGTTCCTCTTGGCTTCTAAGAGCTCGCTATGAAAGGATTTTTTGAAATGACCATCAGATCATTAATATTTCTTATACAGTAATTAACACGGTGTGTTGCTAAGGAGTTCTACTCCTCCTCCCCACCTGAAAAGAATTCTGTTCCAACTGCTAGTTGCCTGACATTCCGTTACCTCAGTTCAAACTGGCAGACGTTCCACTCTTTCACTCAGGAGCAGCCTGGGGCTCCTTACAGTACTAAACATGAGTACCTCACCAAAATGTCTATGTCTTCCACCTATGAAACTGCTTCTGGACTCAAGGCAGCAGGAGCGATATTCCCTTATGTGTTTCAATCACCAACCACCACTGAGCCAATGGATTGTGAACAGAGTTTTTCCTGCGTAGTCCGGTCACATAGTTTAATCATGAAGCACAGGGATCCAGCTAGTAACTAAATACTCACCATCATTCATTGCCTACCTGTCTATACCACAAAAGGGGATGCTTTTCCCTTCACAGCCTAAGTCGGATCTGATCTATATTTGGACTCAGTCTTTCTTTTTCCTCAATCCTAATTTGATCCTGTTCCATTCAATTTTTGGAGAAGTATTATGTTGCTAGATGAACAGACTCCTGCTCCTTCCCTTTATGTTACTTTTCCCAACGTTTTAGGTTGGAAAGCATAACAAGATTCATAGTTAGAAAAGTTTCAGCAATCTCCCTAATTTAGCACGTCCTGTTCTGTTGGGGCTATAATGGCCCAAATTCCTGGCAAAAGTGTACTCCTGGTGTATTTGGAGAGGGCACAATTGGAGAATTCAAATGTGGAGGGCTTAAAATTATCCCCAATTCTTCTGACCTATTTTACTACACTAATAGTAAATAGAATTGGGCTGCAACAACTCATATAATCATTGCATCAAATAATTAAAGTTAGAATTGTACTTCCATCTATTAGTTGTCCAGAGTTTTGTAGCTTTGATCTGGAACTCATTTTGAAGGATGAGGCAGCAAGAAGCACGTTCAGACTTACAAGGTTCAGTTACTAGAGCTGTTACAAAAAAACCCCCACAATAGTGCTGATCTATCTTGTAAAAATGTTGTATGAAGAAGGAAGGCCCTTGAGGGACAAGTTGCAGAGCTGGTACCAAAAGAAAAGTCAGATAAAAGAAACCTGAGTAAGGGGCTATCAGCCCTCCCAGGTAAACCAGGCAGGAAGCACAACTAAATGAATTAATTCTACTTTATTGTAAGGTTAAAGGTAAAGATTCCCCTCGCACATATGTGCTAGTCGTTCCCAACTCTAGGGGGCGGTGCTCATCTCTGTTTCAAAGCCGAAGAGCCAATGCTGTCCGAAGATGTCTCCATGGTCATGTTGCTGGCATGACTAAACGCCGAAAGCACGGGGAGCACTGTTACCTTCCCACCAAAGGTGGTTCCCATTTTTCTACTTGCATTTTTACGTGCTTTTGAACTGCTAAGTTGGGAGAAGCTGGGACAAGTAACGGGAGCTCACTTCATTATGCGGTGCTAGGGATTCGAACCACTGAACTGCCCACCTTCTGATTGACAAGCTCAGATCTTAGCCACTGAGCCACTGTGTCCCTCAATTGTAAGGTTACATTATTCCAAAGGTGCCTTTTCAGGAGGCAGCTGGACTTTCTTGATTTTTTTTCTTTTGAAGACATTTCACTTTTCATCCAAGAAGCTTTTTCAGCTCTGAAAAGATAGTGGGGAATGGAAGGGCTGTCAGAGCTGAGGAAGCTTCTTGGATGAGAAGCTAAATGTCTTCAAAAGAAAAAACAAGAAAGTTCAGTTGCCTTCTGAAAAAACACCTTTGAGACAACCATGACCTCTGGATGATTGAGAATCTCTACAGAAGGTTACATTACTAGAGTCTTGCTAGTCTGAAGTCATAAACTTCCCGTTTCCACTTGATCAATTGCATGATTGATTAGAGTGGGTCTTTCCTAAGTTTTTTTTCTCTGATTATGAAATGACTGCAAGCACCTGCCTCAGATATTTGACGGTTTCCTAGGTAGCATTTCCTCCTTTCTTTCCCTAAGGTCATTCATTCATTCCATTCCATTGGCAAAACAGTAACCTTAGAGAAGTTCCTTCTTAGATCTCACAAAGATAAAGGGAGGGAAGGGGAAGCAGATTCAGACTTCCAAGATTCTGTTAATACAACTTTACAATAAAAAAAAATCCCTGACCTATATAATATCTACTCTATCTTGCAGAGCTGATAGCAATCTTTCAAGTCTGAATGTGCACATTCTTCACTTTAACTTCATGTGGACCAGAGAGCAGCTTATCTGAGATGTTTTCTCATTATTTCCTTGGCTCAGACTCAAGCCCTGCTTATCTGATCATTGCTTTGGCAGTGATTGTTCCTTTGCTCATTGCATTATTTTCTATTTATTGGCTTAGCTAATTACTTGGTGCTAAGTCAGACTCAAGGGGATTTCCTTCTAAGAAGACAATATATCTTTCCTGCCTGCCTGCCTGCCTGCCTGCTTGCCTGCCTGCCTGCTTGCCTGCTTGGCAACCAATGGATTGGAGTGCAACCTCCCCGTATCTTCCAGGGTTAGGCAAAGCTAAGAAGTACCAGTGATGAATTATATACTGGCCTCCTACATACATGTTTAGTTTTAATGGGTGGTAGGTTGGTTGGTTCCCAGCGCTGTCTGAAGACATCTCAGTGGTCATGTGGCTGGCAGGACTAAATGCCGAAGGCACACAGAGTGCTGTTACCTTCCCACCAAAGGTTGCATTTTTACATGCTTTCGAACGGCTAGGTTGGCAGAAGCTGGGACAAGTAACAGGAGCTCACTCCGTTATGTGGCACTAGTGATTCGAACCACCGAACTGCTGACCTTTCTGATCAACAAGCTCAGCATCTTAGCCATTGAAACACCACATCCCTTGGGTGGTAGACAGCTTGACAAAAATAATGTTTTCTCTTTTTCTCCAGCAGAATGGAGCCCCTTTGTCCAAATATTTCCTGCTAAGAATACAACTTCCATCCTGTGCCTTCTAAAGAGAAACAAATCCTGTTCCCATTCTCTTAAGATTCTCTTAACACATTCATGTTCATTTGCAACACATAAATGCAGTTGTCTCATATTTATCTAATTTAGCAACTAGGATTTGTTCAATGACATCCTTGGTATGTTTACTCACATAACCTTTCTTGCCTGCAGATATTGTGCTTCCCTTCCAGTAGCTTCTGGTAGCCTCTTACTTAAGAGATTAAGAAGCTTCTGCAATGGCACCAGAAACCTGCAGAGGGAACAAACAGTTGGCTAAGAACTTCGGCTATTGCACTCAGTTGCTTAATTGCCCAGTTAGACAAGAAAAAGCTAGATAAAGGATGCAATGGATGCCTATTTTATCTCTTGCAGAGACTGTTGAGCACCAACTACAATCTGTTTGAGGTTTGCTTTCCACCCTGCTTTATACAGCTCTATTTGTTCCATCAGACTTTCAATGGGAGAATATAGAAGCTGTAGCCTTTCGGTATTGATGGATTCTAAGCCCCATCAGCCCTAATCCTTAGCCAGGTAATTTGGGATTTAATAGGAATCAAACTCCAATAACATCTAGAGTTTAGATTCTCCATCCCGATTCTTCTGGCAGTTGAGTCTTCACCAATGGAAATCTTCAGTTGATGATTTTTACACATCCAGCCACTGTTAAAAGGTAAAAAGTCTGATCCCAAAGGTGCTTTTTCAAAAGGCAACTTTGTTTTTCCTTGAAGACATTTCACTTCTCAGCCAAGAAGCTTCTTCAGTTCTGACTGAATGCGGGAGGATGGAAGGATTTATATTCCTTGCAGTAATCTGGTTGTTAGCCCTTCTTCTGAGAGTCACTGAGGCCAATTGGAGGTTTATCTGTGCCCTCAGAGGTCACCTGAATCGTGCAGATGGGTGTGGAACTCCTGAAACCACTGTGCTTAAACAGGAGATAGGTGGTGTCGTATCCCTCTCTCTTCATTGAGAGAGGGCTGTTCAAACTTAATGGCCTCTTTGATCTTTCAAAGTCCACATTCTTGATAGAGAAGACTGCTGATTTGAATAGAATAGAATTCTTTATTGGCCAAGTGTGGTTGGACACACAAGGAATTTGTCTTTGGTGCATATCCTCTCAGTGTAAATAAAGAAAAATAAAATACATTCATAAAGAATCATAAGATACAACATTTAGTAATAGTTATTGGTTACTAATAAGCAATCAAATCATACTAGAAACAAATAAAACAATATAAATCATAAAGATACAAGCAACGTTGTTATAGTCATAATTGGGAAGAGTTAGGTACTAGGAAGGATGAGAAGAATAATAGTAATACAGTCTTAGAAAATAATTTGACAGTGTTGTGGGAATTAGTTGTTTAGCAGAGTGATGGGAAAAAACTGTCCTTGTATCTAGTTGTTATGTTGCGCAGTGCCCTATATTTTGAGGGTAGATGTTGAAACAATTTATGTCCAGGATGTGAGGAGTCTGTAGATATTTTCACATCCCACTTTTTGACTTGTGCAGTATATAGGTCCTCAATGGAAGGCAGGTTGGTAGCAATTGTTTTTTCTGCAGTTCTAACTAGAGCAAGGTCCCCTAACTTGCCTAGAACACCGGCTGCGTCACCTAGGCTCCTGCTGCTACTGCCGCTCCCCCCCCACTTAGTTGAGGCCACGTGGGCAAAGCGAGCCTGGAAAGCTTGTGAAGGCCTTCGCGAGGTCCCCCGAACTTGCCTAGAATGACGCCCGTGCCACCTAGGCTCCTGCTCCCGCTGCTGCCACCCCTGCCCCCATGCTTAGTTGCAGCCATACGGGCTAAGTGAGCCTGGGGAGCTTGTGAAGGCCTTCGCGAGGGCCCCGGACTTGCCTAGAACACTGGCCACGCTGCCTAGGCTCCTGCTGCTGCCCCCCGTTTAATTTACTTACTTGATGGAGGCAGCAATAGCAGCAGGGAAGGCAAGAAAGGTGAGGATCTCAGAGGTGAGGCGGGGCAATTGGCGAGCCAGCCAATCAGTTAGTGGTGGGCAGGGCAAACATGGTGCGGATGGGCAGGGCGAGTGAGCGAACAAGCAGCAACTGGGCGGGCAGGGGGAGTGAGCGTTTGGGTGCGGTGCCACAGGACGAACGGGTACGCAAATGCACAGTAAATTTGACCAACGCGCATACTTGACTGTACCGGCAGAAACCCACCCCTGCTCTGTAGAACTGAATCAGCAGTTCTTTGGGCAGTTTGAGCTTTCTGAATTGGCACAGAAAGAACACTCTTTGTTGTGCTTTTTTGATGATGTTTTTGATGAAAAAGGATTAAAAGAAGCCATCTACATTAAGATTGAACAGCCCTGTCTCAACAGAGTGGGGTGGGGGATGGATACCACCTATGTCCTGTTACAACATGGTCCTTTCAGCAGTTCCAAGAAGGTTCCACACCCATTTGCACTATTCAGGTGACCCCTGAGGGCAGAGATAAACTTTCAAGTGGCCTCAATGACTCTCAGAATGAGTGCTAACAACCAGATGACTGCAAGGAATATAAATCCTTCTATCCTTCACCATTCAGTCAGAACTGAAGAAGCTTCTTGGATGAGAAGCGAAACGTCTTCGAGGAAAAAACAAAATCCAGTTGCCTTTTGAAAAACGCACTTTTGGGACAATCACGATCTGGATGATTGAGAATCTCCACAGACATGTTACCCTAGTAGGGTGAAATTCCTCTTCTAGTACGATGGGTACAGTGCAAAATCATATTTGAAATAGTAAACAGTAAATAAGGGAATTGTGTTACATTCCACCAAGAAGGCAGAGGGGTGGGTCAATTTTAAGGAAGCTGTCCTAGCAAGATGTGACAAAAGGAGAACAAACTGGAGGCATTGCTTTTGTTACTAAGATATCCAGGATCTTGGATTCTCCTTTTCTCTCATTTATCACATGGCAATGCTAAGTTCCATCAGGCTTCCTGAAGTATTTTGATCTCACGGGAACACTTCAAGAACTGCAACTGTACTTTGAAGACCTAAGGGCTTCGCTTCTTGCCTTCTCTCTGTTCACATCTTTCTTTTTGTATCATCCGGTTTTCCTATAAATTTAGAAGCAGGGACTGTTGCTTTGTTTTTAAAATAACACAAGCTGCTCTGGAAGGGGATATGGGTGAAAGTTTCTTCTTCAGAAGGAGGGGAAGGACCATTTTAAAAGAGAGAATGAAAGTTTTTGCTTTTTAACCTCTTCTCATAAAAAATACTTATTAAAAGCAAGTATCTTATTGGTTTTAAGAGGAAGCAAATAACCACATGGTTTAAAAAAGGAGTGGGGACAAGAAATCTGAACATTTGCCAAACAACCCATCACATTTACCCATATATACCAAGCATATACACCTATAACCAGTAGACCTTTTTCAATTTAACTGACATCGAGGACAAATGGGGTTGTGTTCTTGACCCTTTCAGATGGCTGTCTAAACAGACAATGCTATTTAAAATGCCATTAATGACCCTTTTGTTTCTGGCAGGTGGGAATTATGGTATGAAAAATAAATGAGGGAAGCCTGAATTTTGATGCCAAAAGACAAATCTGCTGTCAACCCCAGGAACAAGTCCTCCTTTCATTGTGCTTCTTCTGTTTCTGAGAAAGAAGACATCCTTTGCCCTTTGACAACAGAATGGTTATTTTTAAAAAAAATTCAAGTCCATCTCCCCCCCCCTATACGTTTGTGTGTGTGTGTGTGAGAGAGAGAGAATATATATAGTGATAAGGAGGAGGACCTTGTGGCTCAGTGGTTAACACATCTGCTTAAGATGTAACACAGCACAGGTTCGAAACCCAATAAGGGTATGGCTGGCTACCTACCTACCTACCTACCTACCTACCTACCTACCTACCTATCTCCCTGTTTTTCAGATCAGCTGATTCAGAGAGAGAGAGAGAGAGAGAGAGAGACAGACAGACAGACAGACGCACATACACATGTCAAATCCATGTATATAGGTGTATGTGTGCATACACACACACACACACAATATAGACAGATAAATATGACAATATACAATTTGGAAAGTGTCCCATTTTTGTTACTTTTTCATAGTAATTCTGAAATTATTTAGATGATGGAGATGTGTGCCTGACTCTTCAAGAAAAATATATTCCCATTTTTTTCGTAAATAGCATGATCTAAAATTAGATGCTGCCCAAGTTGATTTTTTAGAAAAGCCCCTGAAACATGGCTTTTCCAGAGCCTTGGAAATGTGAGTTACCCTTGCTATGAGGGATTTTTGTATGATACTTTGGATGTTCCTTGAGCATCATGGGAATTATTGTAATTTAGCCATCATTTAAAAAAAATGTTTTTAATCTTCTTACTGTAAGCCATTAGAATTTTCCTAGGACATGAGTGGAATATAAGCCCCTGTAAGCAGATAAAATCAATACTAATCAGCATAAAATATATCTTATTTCTCTAATAATTTTTATTTTCATTTTTTATCTTTTCCATACAAGCCAGGGGCCACACCAGAGGTGGTATTCAGCAGGTTTTGACCAGTCCTGGAAAACTGGTAGTGGAAATTTTGAGTAGTTAGGAGAACCGGTAAATACCACTTCTGACTGGTCCCGCCCCCATCTACTCTCTGCCTCCTGAGTCCCAGCTGATCAGGAGGAAATGGGGATTTTACAGTAACCTTCCCCTGGAGTGGGGAGGGAATGGAGATTTTACAGTATCCCTCCCCTGCCACGCCCAACAAGTCATACCCACCAAGCAACACCATGCCATGCCCACCAAGCCACGCCCACAGAACCAGTAGTAAAAAAAAATTGAATCCCACCACTGGGCCACACTCTATAAAATTAAAGACTTAATGTAATCCCTTTTAATATACTTCCAACAGGTTATATAATTTGTCCTGTCATTGTTAATAAAAAGATTTTATACAGTATTTATTTCTTAAAGATTTATTCTCTACAGTATTTGCTACACTAAGAAGTTCCAGTTCCTGTATTTGAATAATAATGATTGGTGGGTAAAAATGCCAAATTCAGTCTAAACATCTGACTGACTGCACATCTAACACCATCCAACATCTACATCCCAGGTTCTTGGGAAGACTCGATAGGTGGATAAAAATGTCATTTCCAGTCTGAACATCTGGCTGACTGTGAAATCATAATAATAAAATCAAAATTTAAAGATTACCAAATACAGAACACAAATTACAGAAAAGCAGAGTTGGAAAGGGCCTTGGTCCAAACTCTGCCCAAGTAGGAGATCTTGAGATTATAGCATAAACCAGCAATGGTGGTCCCAGTAGTTATCAGAATACTGGGTGCCATGCCAAAATAACATGGATGGCACTTAGAAAATCTGCACATTGACAAAATTTCCAGCTGTCAGTTGCAAAAGGCCACATTGCTTGGATCTGCACATATATTGTGGCGATACATTACGACATGACTCTAGGTTCTTGGGAAGAACTCAATGTCAAAGAAGCGGCAGCTATTACTTCACACTGTTGTGAACAGATAATAATTAATAATCTGGTTAAATTTCTGTACTATATTGCCAGACCACCATAAATGCAGAAAAAAATCTCTTTTCCTTATATCCTCTCCAATATAAAAATGAATAATGACATTATCATGAAAGAATACAATAAGTGTGAAGGTTCCATCTATGGAGTACTTTAAAATGCATTTATCATACTTTTCTTAGGTGAAAATAAAGCTTCTCTTTGTCTACTCCAAAGTATAGTATTAACCTGTGTAATTTTGGTATAGTATTCATAAGGTAAAGGCTCTCCATGCACATATGTGCTAGTTGTTCCTGACTCTAAGCGGCAGTGCTCATCTCCATTTCAAAGCCGAAGAGCCAGCACTGTCCGAACTGCCGACCTTTCTGATTGACAAGCTCAGCATCTTAGCCACTGAATCTTTTATCCATAAATACTGCTAAATAAAAATTTGCTGCTGGTTCAAAAACTCAAGAGTTTCGATTTTAACTTTTCAGGACATTGTCCTGAAGAGAGAGAGAGGGAGGGGGAGAGGGAGGGGGAGGGAGGGAGGGAGGGAGGGAGGGAGGGAGAGAGAGAGAGAGAGAGAGAGAGAGAGAGAGAGAGAGAGAGATTAACTTCACTGGGCTTCAACTGATGTATTAGATTTGGAAGTCAATTCTACTGTACAAAAATATCCTTTGAATCTAAAAGGTTTTTTTGCAGTAATTTAATGTTTAATTAAATGTTATTTAGTGCAGTTTTATGTGGGGTCTAGCTGATTGCAATTTGGTTTGTTGTGGCTTATGCTTTTTTTATCATTGCATAGATTTAATTATATGAAAACGACATGCTCTAGAAGATTCTTAAATTTTATTAGGCTACCATGGGAAAATCTGATTATTATTTTTTTTAAAGTCTGATTTCCCAGGTCATTAATCCCAGGCCAGAAAACAGAAGCTAGAGGCAAATCATGTTTCATCTCCTCTTTCTTACTACTCACTTCCAAATTATTTAACCAATTGTGCCTGAAGTCCCAGATTGATATATTGCTTGCCATAGAAAAATGATGGGCAGGTAAACAAGGCTCTATGGTCTACAAAGTCACGTTTATCCAATAGAAAGCAATGCATGAATAATGGGCCAACTCATGAGAATATGTAGAGCAGCAGGATTAATTTTAATCTTTTTCAGTGCTGTTGAAATAACTTTCCCACTATTTCTAAAACAGCACTTATGAAACAACCTAAGATACAAGTGCTATCTGAATTTACAACACACCAGCCAAGTGATTTTCATTACATTTTATTTCTTAAATACTTAGCATAATTTCATAGCAAATACATAACTAGTGATACAATTGTATACAGGTTTCTCCTGAGCAAGACTCTTTCAATCTGCATTCCAGTGTGATGAGCATAAGAATGTAGCCTAATTATGATTCCCAGAGCTAATGGTAATATCTCCCCTCCACGAGAATAAACATATTATGTACCAATTGGTAACACAATTATTATTCATAGAATGGGACTCTTCCCTAGCCACAATTCCCCTAGTTCATTTCCCCAATTGTGCAAGTGTTCTAACTCTGTACTAACAATTTAAATTTCTGCTAAATTTACATCAACTTCCCATAAGCTGATGTCTTGCATATATATCCCAAAACACTAGGGTCCTGGTTGATGAAGACCATGGGAATTGTAACCCAGCTAATCTTATCAGCACCAAATATTGGAGACTGAAGCAAAACTTTTTCATGGGCTATCTGAGAACCTGAATGCTTTCTCCTGAACAGATTCGCTCTGTAATAATAGATGACAGAGGGCAACTTGGGAAAGTTGGAAGCGTATGTCAGCTACATCTGAGTGGTCCCTGAGTGGGGCAGAGCAAAAAGTGGGGATTGGAAGAAAATCTGCAGTGGCCAAAACATTCACTAGTATTCTCTCTTCTGTCTTTTTACCTTACCACTGCTGTTTTGAAGTGAGGATAGTGTTCCCCATGAGATCATTCCGTTCCACATTCCCTTTTTTTTCTTTCTACATATTCAGAGTGCTGATTCTATACCAGAATAAATTAATTCAGTCTCTTCCATGCCTCTACTGCAGGGGTCTCCAAACTGGGCAACTTTAAGACTTGTGGACTTCAACTCCCAGAATTTCCTGGGCCATGATTGGCTGAGGGATTCTGGGAGTTGAAGTCCACAAGTCTTAAAGTTGCCCAGTTTGGAGACCCTTGCTCTATTGCATCGCTCCAAGTGACTGAATCACAAGTACATACTTATTTCTCTATTACTTAGTCTGGATCAAATGCCTTCTGCTTTCCAAATGGTTTAATATTTTATTGCTTATGTAGGCTGGTTGGGAGAGTATATACTGCTCTAAGGGCTGAAGGAAGACTGGCTTCATATCTCATTGAAACACCAATTAAAGCAAACAATTAATAGTGTTACATCGTTTAAAAAATAGGGGATGCTCCATACCACTTCAGTGTTTTGGGTTTTTTTTTGTTCAGGCTCAGTCTTAATCTGAACAGAGATATGCAGATCTCTTTTATCACCACAAGAGTCCCTTTGCTTTTATTCTTCTGGATCTGGTATCTCAAATCCACTCATAGCCAGCCCGCAGACAGGTAACTGAGCTTGCAATGAGGCAGGGTAGTATAGGATGACTTGATGAGAGCAAGGATCATGTGCTCTGACCATTTCTCTTCTGGTAGCATGCTATGCAGTAGCGCTCCTTGTGCCCACCACTCACTGAACAAGCATGACAAACAGTGCTCTTGCACCACCTGTGGGAGTGGAAGGGAAAGACAAATTTAGTGACCTAATTCCCAGCCTATCTCTCTCTCTCTGATCTAAAAGAATTATACAATCATGGCTGAACGTTCAGCTTCATCAGTATGCTGCCTAATTGCTCTAACTCACACAATAGCAATGAGAAGCACAATTTAATCTTGTTTCTTGGTTTACACTATGCACAGTGAAGTTTATACACCAATGCAGAAGGCAGCCATTATCTACCAAAGAAGAGAGAGTCAAGCTATTCTCCAAAGCACCTGAGGGCAGGACAAGAAGCAATGGATGGAAACTAATTGAGGAGAGAAGCAACCTAGAACTAAGGAGAAATTTCCTGACTGTTAGAACAATTAACCAGTGGAATAATTACCCAATCTCTTCTTTAAAACTTCCAGTGTTGGAGAGTGGACAACTTCTGGATGCAGGTTGTTCCATTGGTTAATTGTTCTAACTGTCAGGAAATTTCTTCTTAGTTCTAGGTTGCTTCTCTCCTCGATTAGTTTCCATCCATTGCTTCTTGTCCTGCCCTCAAGTGCTTTGGAGAATAGCTTGACTCTCTCCTCTTTGGTAGATAATGGCTGCCTTCTGCATTGGACTGGAAGATCTCCAAGGTACCTTCCAATTCTATTATTCTATTCTATTCTATCTCCCTGGGAAGCAGGCCATAACCAAAAAAAGTCTAATACAGTGGGTCCCAAAGTGGGCAGTACCATCCCCTGGGGCGCTAGGGGGGCGCTAAGAGGCAAGGAGGGGTGGCAAGGGGGCGCTAAGAGGCAAGGGGAGGCGTCAGAGGAGTGCTGGAGGTGGCCCCCTCTAGTGAGCCATTTAGAACCAGTTTGCTCACTCACCCCCACCCATCCGGAAGCTGCATTAACATTAACTACAAAGGTTTTTAAATTGCATTTTGAATAAATGTGCAATTAATTGTTACAGTTTTGAATTTTACTGTTACTATCTTCCTTCCGTCGTGCAAACCGCCCAGTCACATGACTCCCCCAGCCACGCCCACCAAGCCACACCCACAGAACTGGTCGTAAAAAAAATTGAATTCCACCACTGGGTGTGGGGCACTGAGGATCAGTTTGTAGCACCAAGGGGGCGGTGGACTGAAAAGGTTTGGGAACCACTGGTCTAATACAATTAATTGCCTTAGCTTACCTCAAAAAGCATGAACCTCTGTAAATCTCAAATACGTAAACATTGAAGAGTCCTGCTAGATCATACAAAGCTTAATCCAATATTTCAGATGCCAATTGAGCCCCACAAGCCAAGTTTGTGTTCCCAATAACTGGCATCCTGCTACCCACAATCAAAGCATAAAGTATAGCTATTATAACCACAAGCCAGGGGCCACACCAGAAACCTATCTTACTAGTTTATCTCTTTTAAAACTATTCTAACCCATGCACACCAAAACTGCTGATAGCAAAGTTCACAGTTTAAGTGGTATGTGAAAAAAAGTGTTCCTTTCCAGTGTCCTAAATCTTGTGTCAATCTTCTTAACTGAGTAATTGTAGGACTTATATTATGAGAGGGGAGGAATGTCTACCTTGATGCCATTTCACACCTCTATATCATGCAACCTTCTTTCACAGATGAGTAACTCTAACTTCTTCTTTTTAATTGACCCTTAGCTGCATTTTCACCAAGGTGACAATACAGTACCCTTTAGAGGTGCAGAGAACAGAACTGGACACTATACTACAATCATGGATGCACCAGAGATTTGTGCAGAAGCTATACAGTATCAGGACTTTCCTTTTTTATCCCTTTCCTGATGATCTTTGATACAAAATTTACAGTTTTAGCCAAACAATGAGCAAATCCTTTATTTGAACTATTCAAATACAGGTCTACTGTCAGAGAGCTATTAACACATATAGACCCGGGCTGATTAGCACAGCTGCCAAAGGAACAATGAAGTGTATGTAAAAGTACATCACAAATGGATGTCTATGGGCCCATGATAAACAAATATGATGGCCTCACAGCTGCCCCAGTCTCTGCGAGCCTCTGCAAAAGGCGTGGTATGCAAACAATAGTGTGGTACGATAAAGCCCAGCTGATTAAAGGTTAACTCTCTGTTTTTATCTCATGAGATATTTCTTATCACACTTGTTTTCTCTGCTTCTGAAAATGGCAACATCTAGAGTTTAGACTTCCCTTTTCTGAGGTTTCCTGGAAAAGAATAGCCAACCTCTTGAACTGTTGAAAGCACCCAATGACGTCCCAAAGGTGTTTTTTTCAAGAGGTAACTGGACTTTCTGGTGTCAGACCTGGAACCATCTTTTACATTGGGCCTTCAGGTCTCCCACATTTTTTCCAGGAGAAAATGTGAGGGGGGAGTATGGGTGATATATATAGTCAAAATGACATTCTTTTCTCAGTGTGTCAAGGACACCTTGCCCTGCAGCTGCAATGATGTAAGACACACTCCGCCCCTCAAAGGCGGAGTAGAAATTCAATAAATGAAATGAAATGAAATGAAAAGAGGTTGAAAATGTGGGTGCGTCTTATACACTGAAAGTGGCCCCGTGCGCTCACAACCAGCGAACCTCTTACTAAAGTTCACCTCTGGGAACAGCTGATTGAGGGTATTCTGGGAGGCCGATCCACCCGCCAATCAGCTGCTCGTGCTGAATCATGCTAAAGTGCGGAAGCTGACTAGGACACTAGCCAGGTGAATACCGATGGATGCTGGTAGGCAGAGGCAGATTTTTTTTCCTTCCCCAAGCTCTGGGACAGGTTGTAATGTGCCTGCTTAGAGCTCAATATTTGTTTTGATCATGGTATGCATGTTTCCATGTTATATTTACTTTATAGTCATTTGTAGATATTATATCTGGATAATACCACCAATAATCAGAATTGAACAGGGCAGTTTTTATAAATCAAAATTAGTAATAGATGTAAATAAATACGTCACCTGCACTGGTATCGGCGTGACATAAGCTTGAACTCTTTTTTGCACTGAGCGCACAACCCTGTGTTCTGAGGAGCAACGTTCACAACTGGCAACGTGATACCTTCCGTCTTCTGCCACAAAGCATCCTTCTCCCTAAAATACACACAGCAAAATACTTTAAATTTACTTCAAAATGCTTTTTGGCAGTTTGTTCCACTTAAACATTTGTATTTGGCTCGTTCAGTTAACATGCTATTGCTGTTTTTTAAGTACCTCAGTGGTTGGAGGTTTTAGAGGAATCTACTGTAACTTCCTTTTTAGAGGAAGTTGATGAAATTGATTTACATGACCTCTGGCATAAGAAACCTGAATATCAAAGGAAGGTAATTTTATACAGCAGCAAAATTGTTTTTCTATAATCTTAAAATGACTGGCTACAACAAAAAGTTTGCTTTGTGTGTATTTGAATGTCTCAGAAAATGTTTAACCAAGATCCAGCTACAATAAACTTCCTGTTCAAATGGTTTGGTCGTGTCCTTTTATGGTCACATTTTGGGCCAACTCCAGAAGGATTTTTAATACAATTTTGGATTAAGCCTTGCATGCTAAAATGATTATGTTTTTCTTCCCGATGGATGGCATCTATCATGAATTGTAGATATTTTGGATATGAGGGCTGATTAAAAGAGCTACCATTCAACACTAGAATAAGGAACACACACTTAATTTTCAGTGATGGCCTTTTGAAAGGTGTTGTCTGTCAATGTTAGAATTAGCTTTTTTTGGACAAAGGGACGAGGAATATAAACATGGTTTTTGGAATTGTTCTATATATGACATACAGGTAAGCACTTTTTGGTTGTCTTTTCCTTAATCGCCATCGTCCATCTTCTGAGCAAATATGCTCCATTGTCCAGCAGTTTGTACTGTTGAAAAACCTCTATCATTTAGTAAAAAACATTTGCTTATAACCAGTGGTGGCCTGCAACTGGTTCGGTGACCCTGTGCTTTGCACACATGCCTAACACGCATGCCTAACGCGCAGAGTCCAAAATACAGCAATTTGAAGCTCAGCTGCTTACCTTCTAAGGCAGTCCAGGAAAATAGAACAGCGGAGGCGTAGAAATCAACAGCGCGAATCAGCTGAGCCAGAAAGAAATACATATAGGACAGGATAGGGTGGGCGGGGCCAGTTGATCGTTGAAACTACCAGTTTGCCAAAACCGGTTCAAACTGGTAACAGCCCACCACTGCTTATAAACTGTAATTTTGGGGTTGCTTATTACCTTCTGGAGCAACAGAAATTTTTTTCTCTATTACCTATTTAATAGCTTTTTAAATATTTATCAACATGTAACCAGGTTAGACTAAACATACCCAACTCTTTAAAGTTTTCTTAGATTAAATAATGAGGATCTAGTCAAATTGTATGCATTGATCCAATATCTGCTAAGTTTCTGGTTTATGCTTTCTTCAGTGACTAACTAGGAAGCTTGCATAATAATCAAACTAATGATAAATCTTTTTTCCCTCCCTTTTACCGCTGCTAATTCTCCATCAACAATATATCAAGTTGTATAAGGTAACTCAGGGACAATGAATATGTCATCGGCCGGGACCTTGAAATCTGAACTAGCTTGGCAAAATCGGTCATTCATTATTACAGAACACCTGGTTGAAAATGGCTTCATACAATACAGCAGACCTGTCAGTAGATATTGTCCTCTGCCAGTACAAAATGACATCAATTTGATATTCACAGGTCAAAACACAGGTTGGACTATGAATGTATCTGTGCAAGGAGAGCACTGATTGCTGTATCTCCAGCTTCACAAGAGAGTTTTCTCATGGACCTCCTATTTCAGAGAGACGAATAGGAAAGGCAATACAATCTCTCTTAGCAGGCCAAAAAGAAAATTACCATAAAAACTGCTTGGAAATAATTAACAGCAAGATCAAATGACTCTGCTACCTTCTGGAGAGCAGTCACAGTGAGAACATAGTCTTCAGTCTTTCAAAATGAATGCTACATTGCAATGGTATCAGGGAGTCACACTTTCACGGTCTTTACTAAAGAAGAACATCTCTCTGTCCCATCTCTTTTAAAGTGGATACTGATCATCTTCCCCCATTATCATCTCCTCCTAACTTGATTCAGAGATATATGAATAGTTTAACCATCCAAAATCTGAACGGCACCATGAGGTAAATCTATTCCCCAGAGCTGATTAAAAAGAATTCTGTTTAGAGGATGCCAATTTTACCCTCATGTTCGCCCTCTTTTTTTGAATTAGCTCAGATTCCTAATAATTGACTATCATTTTTCTCATCTTCAAGAATACAGTAGTAGCAAAGATGAGCTGGCTAATTATCATCTAATTGGGATCTGAATTGCTATTTGTAAAAGCAATGCCAGGTACTATGAAGGCCTACCTCTGTGATAGTGCTGGGAAAGAACAGAAAAAAAGGACAGCCAACTATAAGGTAGCTTGACTCAGTTACAGAGGCAACAGGATGCATCGTTGGAAAGCTTGAAGGATCAGTTTAGGGGCAGATTGTCATGGAGAAAAATCCAGTGACATGCAGTCAGGTGAGGCACAGCCTTTCATCGTGAAAAGAAAAAAAATGTAAAAGGGAAAAGGCAAGTGCTGAGGTGAGGCTAGCTAGCTGCTGCTTCACCATGAATGACTGCCTAACTGTTTAAAAAAGCTTCTAAAAGAGCGCCCTCTACTATGAGGCAGGAGAACTGCATGCCTCATTTAGTCTGACTTTTTAGGCGTTTTATGATCCCTCAAGCAGAGTTAAGCGAGGCTTAAAAGCCTAAAAAGGCCCGAGGTAGTTCTCCTGCCATAGTAGAGGGCGCTCGTTCTTCCTGTGACTCAATGGCACCGCAGCTACCCGTCTTCCCTTTTTCTTCCCTTCTCGCTTGCAATACAGTGACAATAAAGGGGGAGCACAGAGATGTACCTTCATCTCTTCATTGATTTCCCTTTTTACGGGATGAGCCGGCTTCCTGCTTCTTTTATTTTCTGGAGGTCTCACTTCTTTTTCCATTTCTGCCATTTTTTATTTTATTTTTTTGTTTGGTGTGCGTGTGTGTGTGTGTGTGTGTGTGGTACGCACACGTGTGTGTATGTATCTACTTTGTTGGAGATGAAATGGCTGCTGGTATTATTTGGGAAAAAGCTTTCGGGGGAAGGTTGTGGAGAGGAAGGGAGGGAGGACAGGGATGGCTTTTAGCGCTGATTTGTTTCCCTCTCTTTTCTCTCTCTCTCATTCTCTCCCTTCAGCTCTCTTTCATTTCTCCCTCCCTCTCCCCCTTCTCTCTCTAATTTGTTTCCCTCTCTTTTCCCTCTCTCCCATTCTCTCCTTCCAGCTCTCTTTCATTTCTCTCTCTCTTTCTCCCCTTTTCTCTTTTATCTCTTTCTTGCACGTGCAAGCAAAATACCCCAGGATCACGGTGGCAGGGACAGCGACTCCTTCTGCTGCCGCCACTGAGAAGTGAATACCTGACTGCGCTCCGGAGAAGAGCCACGCTGTGCAGGAGACTTCTTAGTGCTAGAGAGAGATGAAAAGGGGAGAGAGAGAGAGAGCTGGAAGGAGAGAATGGGAGAGAGGGAAAAGAGAGGGAAATAAATTAGAGAGAGAATGGGGAGAGGGAGAGAGAAATGAAAGAGAGCTGAAGGGAGAGAATGAGAGAGAGAGAAAAGAGAGGGAAACAAATCAGGGGGAAAGAAAGGAAGAGAAAAGAAAGAAAGAAAGAAAGAAAGAAAGAAAGAAAGAAAGAAAGAAGAAAGAAACTTTCTCAGACTTATGACGAAAGCAATGGCAAGCTAGATCTCTTGCCAAGAAACTGTAGTTTGCCAGAAGGCACAAATTGGAAGCAAGTCTGATTTTTTAAAAAGAAAATAACAGAGATGGCAAAAAAAATGCATCTGAAAATAAGATTATTTATAATTTTGGATAACGTATTATATTGTCAAACTCAAAAGGCTTTTGATACTTAATTGTCATCATCGTCATCATCATCTCTCTCTCCTCCCCCTTCTCGGAGGGACTGTTGTCCCTTGTGGAAAACACAAGGAACTCCTCGGCTCCTTGCTCCCCCCACTAAATCTTTTTTTTTTGTTGGCCGCTGATGGTCACCGCATATGGTCCTCGGCGATACACTCTTGCCCGCCACCCCTTCGAAACGCATAAGGACGGGACAAAACGGCACGGATCCTTTTATTAAAACCCTCTGTATTACAAAGGCATTTAAAGATTGTGATGACGTCAGTGCCTCACCAGCCATAAACCTCACCACACGTCACTGGAAAAATCTATCCGTGTGATTATAAAAGTCAATTCTAACCTGATGGCATATAATCACTTATAATCAATGTCAGGCATTTGTAATGGAAACAATGACATTCATTATCTGGATGCAGAAAATATCCTGTCAGAGACAAGTAGGCCATCTGTTCTGTAGTGGATAATGGCCTTGTACTATATCATATGATGGAAAAACATGCCACAAGATCTAAATGGGCTCCATTTGCTGTTTTTCCATCAGGTTTTTTAAAACTCTATTTCTAGGGTAAAAGTATAGTGTACGGGTTCACCAATAGAGAACGTACAGGAAAAATTTAAATTTGACACTAAGGAAATAAAGGTCCAGGACATACTTGGAAATAAGGCAGCATGAAAACACTGGAGACCAAAAGGATTCTACTGCATGCAGCTTACAAGTCAAGAAATTCAACTGAGGTAAAAAAAAAAAAAAATAGAGAGGAGGATAAGTAAGCTGGATTCAGATCAGCCAGAGGAAAGGATGAGATCCAGCAGACAGAGAAGAGAGTGGACGGATCTGTTACACGAGACTCTGGCAGAGAGCCTATGTTCTGTGGTCATTTTTATTAGGGAAGGGGTACAGTTATTTTGTTTCAATATGTCCTGTACTTTCAAGCAGTGGTGAAATTCAATTTTTTTACTACCAGTTCTGTGGGCGTGGCGTAGTAGGCGTGGCAGGGGAATGATATTGCAAAATCTCCATTCCCACCCCACTCTGGGACCAGCCAAAGGTGGTATTTGCTGGTTCTCTGAACTACTCAAAATTTCTGCTACTGGTTCTCCAGAACCTGTCAGAACCTGCTGAATTTCACCCCTGCTTTTGAAATCTAGTGCATTTTTAAGGAGCAAGCTTCCTTTCATTTTTGAGCAAGCCTCTCAGCACACAGGGAGAGTCATTCCACTGAATTCATTTGTTTACAATTATTTAAATGATTTTCATGTATTGGGTTAATATTTCCTGTATATTGTTTTCTTAATGCAAATAGTAAAGTAAAGCTGATCATGTGTCTGATCATAACCTAGAGATTTAAGAAAAAAATTGGAGCCCCAGGACAAATGGAGAAAATTAACCCTTGGTGTCATCCTCCAACCCCTTGGTAGCAAGCTTATTTAATTAAACTGAATTAGCTAAAAACTAGAAGAATCTCCTTGGGATCTTGTTGCGAAGCTAATTCTAAATGAGGATCTACATACTTTTAAAGTTTCATTGATTACCTTGGATACACTGGAAGAAGTGTCCAAGGGCAACATTTGAGCCTTCCTGGCCTGTAATGTATGTAGTATGCTCCCCCCCCCCCGCAAAGTATGCATTTCCAAAGCTAAAACAACATGAAAGAAAACCAATATCTATTCTTGTTGGGCTCCCTTTACTCACTGCAGTAATTCCAAAAGTTTGATTTTCATATTGTTGATGAGCACTCCCTGTTCCAACAGATCCTCTTTCAATTTCTCCTTCTCCTTCGATTCCTGGCAGTTTTTCTCCAGCAAAAGTTGCAATTGTTCCTTTTCTTGCTGTGAGCTAAGGAAAAGAAAGTTCTCATGTAACTCAGGGTCTGAATATCAGAGCTGTGGAATGCTCCACAGTTCCTTCCCAAAAAGTGCTTTGAATCTCTTTCTAGTAGAGAGAGGAAACCTATGGATTTTCCATACAGCATCCCCCTCTGATTCCTTCTTTTCATTCCATAGGTAATTCTAGTGATATCTAGCAGAGGTGGTAGCTCCCAGCAGCTCTCATTATTAGTTACCATGGCAACTCCACTGCGCTGAACAGTAGAAGTCAGTACGGCAGTAGGGCACAACAGGCTGTATCTTAACAGACCACACACCCCGAGGGGTGTTAGGGGTGCCTTACCCCCACAGTATTTTTTTTCCAGAGGGTAAGTCATCTATGTACCAAATTTGATTGAAATTGCTCGAGGCGTTCCAGAGTTATGCTACACACACACACACACACACACACACACACACACACACACACTCTTTTTATAGATAGATACTGGCCAGCTATTAGAGGTTGTACTTCAATAATATTTGATGGATCATATAGGTTCCCTGCTGTAGTTTAGAAGCAAGAAGAAATGCTACTAGAGCAGTTTAAGCCTTGGTTTAGAATCTCTTCCAGTGTTTTAGACTGCTGAATGCCTATTGTTGTGATCTCTGTGATCCCACTCCATTACAAGAATCAAACAGCAAATAGACATGCCAAGACATATAATTTAATTGAGTCTACATTGATCATTGCTGATGGCCTTCTTTTCACTGGTAGCAGCCCACTGTCCAATGAAATTGTGCCTCACAGTTTCAGGCTCATTATACCGGAAGTTGTGTTTGTGTCCTTACCATTTAAAACAAATGAAATGCATTATTAGAAAGCTTTATAAAACATCAACACAGAGATTTTAAATTTATTTTGCAAAATATAAGTGGGATGAAAATGGGAAGTACTCGATTGGTGAGAAAGCTCCCTGCTCTTTATGTTTCATAATGATGAGGAATATAAGGGAGTGCCTCACGCCCAGTCAAACCTTTTGATCTACAGCCCCTTGGTAGTGTTTGCAGGGACAAGTAATACATCTCTGATATTTTAGATAAAGTTGTTTTCTTCAAGCATGACTTGAAGATGCCATGGTTTGAACCTTGAGCTCTGAATGCAAGACATGTGCTCTGTCACTGAGCTATGGCCAGTTCCCTAAATATAGCTTTAAATATAATGGGTTCATGATCTCACCGGTTCAGCTGTTCCATGAGATGACTTATTGTTTTATCCTTGGCTATTAACGTATTTTTTGTTTGCTGGACATCTTCTGTCATTTTATCCAAATGGCCAGCTAGACTCTGGGAAATCAAGGATGACAAGAAAGCACAGCAGAAGATCAGTGACTGTTAGATGCTGGACTGATCTGATCTGATCTGAGTGCCGTGGGCACACACAGTATCTCTGAATGCTGGTTTGTGTGTTCTCCAACACAACTCTCACAATGCTTCTCTGAACGTACTTGCTTTTCCAAAGGGAGAATACGCAAACCAGCATACAGAAGGGACACTGCAGTTTAAATAGGCTTTTACTTTTGTGGAAATAGGGGTATCAAAGTCCATCAAACAGTCCAAGTCATACACGGATAATTCAGTCAGTCATCAACGTCTCTCAGTAAAGGGATAATCCAAATAACATAGTCCAGTATCATATAATCAGTCCGGTACACAAAGTTTGCTAACAGTTGCAAAACTTACAATAGCTCATGGCACTTAGATCAGTTCAGCCCAGCATCTAAAGAACAGAGAGAGAGCTAACAGACATTCTGGCTCCCTCTTATGGCCAATTGAGGAAAACAGCACCCAATCACATTTACAGCATGATTTAAAGAAACAGTTACAACATTGTTACATGATTTATATATTGCCAACCCAACCGTTAGAATTATATTCCTAACAGTGACTATCAGACAGAGAGCATATACACCCATCTCCCGGGAGTAAGGATTATTGTCAAGATGTCAGCTCTAGCAGTACTAGTAGGTCAAGGTGTTGTTGTTTTTTTTGCCAATTAAGACTTGATTTTGAACCCTCAAATTCTTCAATCATGTAATTGCTACATGCTGATTTCCATTCCACCAAAATGCAGAGAACTGTGGCTTTTGCCCCCATCTCTATGTCAGCTTCATTTTACATTAGCTTTACAGCAAAACTCTCTTAAAACTCTTCCATTCTGGTAAAGTCTGTGACCTCTATGCATACCAAAAGGAGCTAATTTTCCAGAAAGCTAGCAAAATCCCTTTAATTTTCTAGAAATAAACATACGGCATCCCCCACTGAAGCCCTGTTTTCATTCTATAAGTATTCCTAGTGATATCTAGCAGAGTTAATATCCTTAACAATGCATGACATCTAGGAATCCTTTAGTAAAGACATGTCAGTTCCTTATAGGTTTTTTTTTCCCTATAAGCTTGCCATGGGCTTATCTTATTTAAAAAGATAAATATCAATTACATGTGGAATCATCCTCAGGGTTGTTGGTGATATCCTATTCCTTGGCTGTCATAGAATAATAGGCACCTACCTTCTCATGCACTTCAATTCTCTGTGTGGCACTGTCACCCGTCTTTACAGGTCCATCCAAATGCTGAAGCATCTCAGTCTGAATCTTTTTCATTGTCAGAGGTGATCTCGCTATTCCCTCTGTGGCAATGTCTCTTTCCTTGACAGGAGCCCTGGCTTCCTTGCTTTTGCTCTCATATGCTAGATGTGTCATTGTGATGGAAGAAACTGGCGCTATCTGCAGAACAGCATCTTCTGTGGGCCACTTCCAGCATTGCTCCAGTTCCTCACTCAGCTGTTTTGCTCTATTGGTGGTTTGCATTTTCTCCAGCTGCAGCTGTTCTACTTGATTTTTCAGCTTCTGGCACTTCTCTCTTAGGATGGAAGTGATGCTCTCACTTTTCTCCTGTTGGGTTTTCTGTAGAGTTTGGCTGGTGGCCTTCAATGTCTCCAGCTCACTTCGAAGCCATGCTATCTCCTGAGTCTGCTCTTTCAGACTAGCGTTAGCACTTTCTGCCTGTTTTACCAAGACTTCTCTTTCTTCAAGGGCTTGTTGCAGGATGGCCTGGAGCTGTTGCTTGTCCTCTTGAAGCCTGACTACTTCTTTTTCAAAAATATTTAGCTGGCCTGTGAGCGTCTGCAAAGTTCTTTCCCATCTCCTCTGATCCTCAAGAGTTTCTGCTTCCAGCTGGAACTTTTTGCTGGCCATTTTCTCTAACTGGGCTTCCAGGGTTGTGTTTTTCTCCAAACTTTCCTTTAGGCAGGCAGAGTGGTCATTCAGCTCTCTTTGCAAACTCAGGGCTGCTTTCTCATGGTCCCTCAGGGCCTTTTCCTGCTTCTCCAGAGACACTTGGAGGGTGACAAGTTGCTCCTGACACACCAGCAGATCTTTCTGAAGGTCTTTCATTTCAAGCTTGGAAAGCACCAGACTTTGTTCTTGAGACACAAAAGTTTCCATAAGAGTCTCCTTCTCTTTTTCTAAATTCTTTACTTCAGCCAAACTCCTCTCTAGTTTCTCCTTCAGCGGATCTATTTCTTGCATGGTTGAATGATCTTCTCTTTCCATCGCCCTGCAACATTTCTTGTCTGTCAGCTCCTTGACTGTTTCCAGTTGGCCATGTTGGCTCTTCATGGCTGCCACATGTTCTTCCCACCTCTCCAGGCTCTTTTCTGATACTTTTAATTTCTCCTGCAGCCCCCGACATTGAGAAATCAGTTGCTGTTGCCTCAATTCTTGGGCCTCCATATGCGCCAGATGCTGTCTCCTCTCTGCCTCCTGAGTACTCAGTCTCTGTTCAGCCTCTTTGAGAGCCTTCTCGGCACCATCCTTCTTGGCCCAGGCCTCTTGACATTCCTCAGTCAAACTGGCAATCTTACATTCTGCTTCTCTGAGTGCTTTTACTACCTTGGCTAATTCTTGCTGCTGTTTTTCCTGCTCGCCCGTTTTTTCTTTCTGTTGTTCTTCATACTTTGTCAGCTCTTCTTCTAGAGAGCGGTTCTCTTTAGAAAGAGTTTGCTTTAGTGATGTGTTTTCCTCTTGTTGCAAGGCTAACTTTTGCTGCAGAACACTGAACTCCCCTATTAATGTTCTCAAGCATTCTTGTTTCTGTATGCTGTCACCTTCCGTTATCCCATCTACTTTCCTGCAGAGGCATTGTTTGGGTTGAGGATAACATAATCCTTGGGCGGAAGGCATGTTGCCTAGCTGCTCCTTTTCCAAATGGACCTGCAATTCACCATCAGCCCTCTTCTGCTCCTTGCCAGAAGGTGGAGTCTGGACATACCTTTCCATAAAGGGATTCAGTTTCAGAAGGGAACCCATCTGCAAGAGACTGTTTTTTCTGCTTCTCCAGACTCCGATCCATTTCTCCAATGGCTGTTCCGGACCAAGCCTTGACTGATCATCCACCCTTGAATCAGGAACAACATCCATCGTTCTGAGCCTGCTCCTTTGTACGAAGGTGCTTCCTTGATGAAGCCCATGTTCTTGGTTTGAGTTTCCAACCTAGGATTAATGAATAAATATTTGGTGCGAGATGATATTACTACCCTAATAGAAATACTCAAAGATTTCAAGTTACGGTCGCCAAAGTGATGCTCATATTCATAAACAAAGTGTGATGGAATTCTCTTAGCCTGGGAACAAAAAGGGATTTTTCCAAAATATTGCAGATCAAGAACAGATGGGCATATTTTGTAGTGTAAGCTGCCTGGAATCGCCATGTGCGATTTGGGCAGCCATTTAAATAGGTTTCATAAATGAATAAAAAGTAATATCAAGTAAACAATTATCATCTTCCCCATTAAACCAAGACCAGCAAGAAAGAGGATCAAATACATTGGGTAACATACGTACTGATAAATGAGGGCCAAGATACACACAGCCAAGATTTTGCAACCTATCCCCATTTTTATTTGCAATAAACCCAAGGGTGGGATTCTACCGGTTCGGACCAGTTCGGGTGAACTGGTAGCTCTGGTGATTAGCTGGGAGAGAACCAGTTTTCCCCGATGATCAGATGGGCCCAGCTGCCAGCTCACGCTATTTTTCTACCTTTATTTTTTTCAGCTGATTCACGCAGCAGAGCAGATTGCCACAAGAATCAGCTATGTTACTCCTCCAAAGAAACTCGGTATCTCAAATTTTGCGCGACCACCGAACCGGTTGTTAAACCGGGAGGATCCCACCACCGAATAAACCTGTCTACTCTGACTCTGTGACAATTTTGCTCTATTGGCTCTCTGTCTGAACAGAAATAAAGTCTTGTCTGTCTGCTTTCTTGTTTAAAAAATTACTGTAAAGAAGTACACATTTGCAGAGCAATTTGCAACTACAGATAGTCCTCAACTTACAACAGTACATTTAGTGACCATTCAAAGTTACAAAAAGTTACCTTTGCACTGAAAAAAGTGACTTATGACCATTTTTTCACACTTACAACTGTTGCAGCATCCCCATGGTCATGTGATCAAAATTCAGGTGCTTGGCAACTGGTTCATATTTATGACGGTTGCAGTGTCCCAGGGTTATGTGATCAATTTTTGTGACCTTCTGACAAGCAAAGTCAACAGGGAAGCCAGATTTCCTTAACAACCAGGCTACTAACTTTAACAACTGCAATGATGCACTTAACAACTATGGCAAGAAAAGTTGTGAAATGGGGCAAAACTCACTTAACAAATATCTCACTTAGCAACTTAAATTTTGGGCTCAATTGTGGTCGTAAGTTGTGGACTTCCTGTACTCTCACTGTGCTTGAACACTCATTTTCCTACAAACTCTACAAAGCCGATGTTGTAAAAACAGAATGGGAAAGAAGATGGCTAGGAGAGATACTGATTACAGAAGCCATGATATCTCCCTTAATTACTTCTTCCCTTAATTACAAAAATGAATTTGTAACTTTTTCTAAATGTTTGCCTTTATATTCACATAAGAAAAGTGTCTGGAATTTTGGGAATTGTTCCAATCATTTCTACAGGACACCAGATTGGGAAAAATGGCTGTAGGTTTATCTTTTATGGGAAATAGCAATAGCATTTAGAGTGGTTTACAGAAGACAGCATATTGCCCCCAACAATCTGGGTCTTTATTTTACTCACCTTGGAAGGATGGAACACTGAGTCAACCTTGAGCTGATGAGAATCGAATTGCTGAATTGCTGGCAGCTGGCAGCCAGCAGAAGTAGCCTGCAATACTGCATTCTAACCACTGTGCCACTGTGGCTCTAGTAATGGAATAGTGATCTAATTTGAACTTTTGAAAGCCTGTTCCAGCAGTTCTAACTCTGAATATAATATACATCATGCATATTATTTATTTATTGTGAAAATGAATAGGTACCATCTCAACCAGAAGGTTCACAAAGCAATTTATGAATTTTTGTCCTTGAGTCCATAATCACTATTGTGGGGAATTATGTGGAAATTTCTAAGTTTCTTTCTTTTAATAGTACAATAAAAATCCTGGGATGAACCAAGAATCCAAACAATTGCTGATATCTTCTTATAAAGGAGGCAGAGGAAAAACTGGTATAGCCTCAAGACACATATTACACAGCTGTTTACTGAAGAAAAGCAAGTGAGGTTTGGTCATTGATTACACTTGGAGCCCATGATAGAAGAAAGGTTAAATAAATAAACTGTGTACCTTAGACAATCCATCCTCTGATTGGGTGTACTGTATAGCTCTGGTAAAAAATTGTGGCAAAACTCTAGAAAAAATAACAGTAATAGATCAAGGAAGAAACTGCTGACTTTTGCATCTAATTTCCTATTCATGCTCTGTTTCATAACATTTCTGGAGGAGATCTCTCAAGATAAGCTACTTGAAGTCAGTTTGAATTGTGATCCTCCATTGCTAAACTGCAATGTCTGGTATTTCCTTTCACAGATTCTTCACCACTACCATGAAGAGAGCATTACAGATTATGACATGGCTTAAGTCTGTGAGAAGGGTAGAAAGGGTACATACACAAGAGCATTGTGGACTATTGCATAATAGCAGAAAAAGTACATGCATCTGAATATGGAGAACTAATCTTGTAAAGTTATGGAGAATGATGATGAAGGAGGAAAGAAAAGAAAAACATAAATGTTATAATACTAGAGAAGCATATTTGTAAATAAAGAACACAATAGCTAAAGCCCGATTATAATTTCCAGTGTAGCTATCCTATCAAAAATATATGCTTCTTATGGCAG
Organism: Thamnophis elegans; assembly: GCF_009769535.1. Taxonomy (NCBI): domain Eukaryota; kingdom Metazoa; phylum Chordata; class Lepidosauria; order Squamata; family Natricidae; genus Thamnophis; species Thamnophis elegans. The sequence continues at coordinate 62,779,753 of NC_045541.1, read as the reverse complement.
CATTTTGAAGGTTGGAGGAATATACATCCCATAGTACATAGTATAGGTACTTGAATAATAAGCCACAGAACTGTTCCCTTATATTGCTCCAAAATGCCTTATTCAGAAATATCAGTGTGAAGTGGCTAAATGTGAATCTCTAGTTCCTCACATTGGGGAAGGCTTGCGTATTGTTACTCACTCTGAGACTGTGGGCCATGCAGCATCCAAATCTTCTCTGCGGAGGGCCAGGTGGAAAGCAATGCCATCCAACTCATAGAGGGAGCTCAAAATTTCTGTCCGTAGCTTTTCGTCCAAGAAGGGACTACGTGCATAGTACCACTCACTGCAAAGAACAAACCACAGAACATACTAACTCCCAGATGCCCGTGGTACCTCCATTTCATTCCCACCATGGATCAGAGCCAAATGTAACTGTCTTAGAAGACGGGGGACCACCTATGTATCATGAACCTTGAGAATGCAAGAGATGCTAATACCATTAACGTACATCTATCATCCCCTTAACTCTATCAACCAAGAATCGTGCTTTTAAATCAGGGTTAACATTGTATCGAGGCCCAGGGCAAAAAGCGAGCTAAAATCATTAGTGAGATTCTCAAAGCCTATCTAAAAATTACATTCATTCATTCATTCTTGATTGTATTTACTTGTATTTTTCGGAGTATAAGACACACCTTTTTCCCTCAAAAAAGAGGCTGAAAATCTGGGTGCGTCTTAAACACTGAATACAGCATTTTTTGCTTCCCGAAACCCCACCCCCTTCACCAAAATGGCCGTGCAGAGCCTGTGGAAGGCTTTCAGAGAGCTCCTGGGGGCTGGGGAAGGCAGAAATGAGTGAAAAATGGGTGGTTTTTTGCTCCATTTTGCCCTCGCCCAGCCCCCAGGAGCACTCTATAAGCTCCCAAAGGCTATGCATGCATTTTTTTTGACAAAAAAGGGCCAATTTTCATGCAAAATAGGCTGTTGTTTGCTCATTTGGGGGGGGGCATCCCCAGGAGCACTCTACAAGCCCCCTAAAGACTATTCATGCCTTCTTTTGGGGAAAAAACAGGCCCGTTTTGGCAAAAAAACATGCCTTTTTGAGAGGTTTGCAGAGTGCAAAAACTTTTTTTTAAAATTTGCCTCTTCAAAATCCTGGTGCGTCTTATACTCTGGTGTGTCTTATACTCCGAAAAATATGGTAAATAATAGCATTTAAGTATAATTCATTTAATTCAAAAGTAATTTGTATCTTGGCACTAGCTGTTTCTTTGTTCTGATCCCACCTCTTAGTTTTTAAAAAGTTTACCCTGTGAAGATAGTTAGGGAATTCTCTGGAAGCATTTCCATTCTGCCATGCTTTTCACCCCATAAAACCTCAGAAGCAATTTGGTTTCTAACTTTATTTGAGTTGACTTGAAATGTTGAGATGAAGGGTACCAGTACCAGTGTCCTCACTACAACAGTCTCTGCAACAACAAAAATCTCATCACCCGCCCTCCACACCAAATGCAAGAAAACAAGAGTGGCAAAAATAAATAAGGAGCCTTTATTAAATCTTGTAAATTTGACACCTTTTAATTTTTAAAAATTGTACAGAAGGGGATTTATGACAAGTCTTGTAAAATCACTGGACTGGCATTTTCTTACAGGTCTTAAAAGTCAGCAATCTGGAAAACAGATGGAGGAAGAACTCTCATCAACGTGGGTAGTCAAATTTTACAGTAGCTTTCCCTGCTCTGTACCTCAACCAGAAATAAATCCGCCTAACTCTCCAACACGGTTGATGTGGTGCAATACAGAGATCAAGCTGCTTCCATACCTGTACCAAATACTTGCAAGGAAAGGTTCTCACCTATTGACTTCTGGTTCCATGAAGCAGAGCTGCAAGGTCTCAGCTAACAGTTGATGGACTAGGCAGTAGCGGATGAAAGCCCGGCCTTTCCCCACAGCAGTTTTCAGCTATCAAAGAAACAAATTTATGTTCCAACAAAAGACCAAAGTAGTAAAGAACTCCTTAAATTGCCCTATTTGCTAAATGTTTTTATTTATACACTCCTTCTAGGCTATCCAACTTGGCTTACATCTTCTTCTAAGTTCCCTGTAATTTGTCTTTCCCACTTGCTTCCACTGCAATGATCAATTGTGCCAATGTCCTAGTCTTGGTGCAAATCAACCCATATTGATGTTCTTCACCAGAGTCTGAATAAAGAATGAACTATCATCAAATTTCCTTGAGAACTGGGCTACCTTGCTATAGAATTATGACTGACAGGTTCTAAACAGTATAGTGCATATGTATTTTTGTAGGAACACGTATGTATCAGAGGTGTTATGCCGCTGGTTTGCTGGTAGTGGTGGCAGCATGAGTCTCTGCCCACCCACCCTGACGTCATCAAGGACCTTCTCTGCATGCCCAGATACACGCATGCTCCCACTAATGAGCCAGTAGTGAAGAAAATAGAATACTATCTCTGGTATGTACTGTATGCATTTGTGTGTGTGCACACACATACTCAGGTATATATACATACAGCACATATATAGGTAGTCCTTAGATAATGACTGCCCTATTTAGTGACCCTTGGAACTTAAAATAGCACTGAAATTTATGATCGGTCCTAAATCTAGCAATTTAGACTTATATACCGCTTCATAGGGCTTTCAGCCCTCTCTAAGCAGTTTACAGAGTCAGCATATTGCCCCCAACAACAATCCGGGTTCTCATTTTACCCACCTCGGAAGGATGGAAGGCTGAGTCAACCCTGAGCCGGTGAGATTTGAACAGCGGAACTGCAGAACTGCAGTCAGCTGAAGTAGCCTGCAGTGCTGCATTTAACCACTGCGCCACCTTGGCTCTTATCTTATTAAATTTATGATGGTCACAGTATTTCTGCTGTCATGTGATTACTATTTAACCAGCTTCTAACACACAAAGTGAAAGGGGAAGGAAGTTGCAAATTATGCTCACATGATGTTTGATTTAATGCCTGAATCTTTTAGTGATGAAGGTGCTGGTTCCAATTGTTAAGTGAGGACTACTTGTATAAAGAAAGCAATGTAATCAAACAATGTTAAGTATGTCAGGGAAAGCTGTATCTCCTTTATATGCACTCTTGGAATAATCTATGTTCACAATTTCAACAGTTTCTTATCAAGGGAAAAAAAACACTTCAAAGAGTTGCAACCCAATCTTCAGTGCCTGTTAGCTACTCCAATTATAGCTAGGTCTCGATTAACATTGAAAATGAGTCCCACAATGGAGTCACATTATTTGAGGGTGCACTATTCAAAGTGATATTTCTGTGGGGAAAATGGCAATTGGTTCCAGTTTGCTAAAAATAAGCCATGGGCATTTTTTCAAACCAAGGATAAAGAGATGGAACCCGCATGTGCTCCAGATGGCTGCTCCCTAGGCTGGACAGTGGTCCTCCATTGGTTTGAATGCCAGGAGATAAAGGGATTAATTATCAAATTCACAATCATCACAAAGCCTTTTAAAGAACACTAAGTTTACTCATCTTGCTTCTATCTGTTTTGGGAATTGCTTATCTAACTATCTTAAAGCTATAGAGATCTTTGGGATGACAAATTTGAAAAGGCACCTGGTAAGTCTATCTTCATTTCTTTACACAAGGAAAACTATAAGTATAAGAACTTAAAGAATTTGAAATAAATGGCAAAATGTTAAATAAGATTTTGAAACAAAAATGTTATACATGAATTAAGGGACTAGAGAAATTTGGAATATTTAAACTTTTATTATAAAATGTTAGAACCAACTACATGAAATAAACAGCTTTTTGGGGAAACCAGAATTATGTTGTCTACTGTAAGTCATAACAGAAATTAGAGAGTTTATGATTTAAATTGGACACTAGAGGGGACTAAAGATGCAAGGCAGACAGAAAACTGCCTTTGGTGTTGATAAAAATTGGGATTTATGAAATGACACAGGAGATTTACAGGAGATTTTTGAAAGAAGGACCAGAATAGCAGTGACAATGTCTGCTTCTATCGATGGAATAGGTTTAAAGGATGTTAATAAAGGAAAGACAGATGTGAAATCATTCCTTCTTCCATTTTGCACCCACAAAGATTAACAGTGTCTAAAATCCCAACTGCAACAAGATATGAGTTAGCCTTAACTGAGCATGGGCAATCTTTGCAATAATTGAATTTTGGGTCACATTAAGCAGGACCTGGTATCAAATTACATTGTGCACTAAATAGAATATTACATTAATCAAATCCACACTAATCACAATCTGTGTGTATTATCATTGCTAGATGTCAAAATTTCAAATTTTTCTTCTTTAAAGGTAGAAATTAAAGTGAAGAAGATTCTTTAAAAATACTAGATACCAGGGGTCTTTGAAGTATTTCTATATCTCATGGATATTAGCATAGGGACATTATTTCCATTTCTTATCGGGATCTCTTTGTCAAACACAAAGACTAATTCCTATTTAAAACACAGAGCACAGTTCTAGACCACATCATCATTTTACTGGAAAAGAATGTTTTTGAAAGAAATGCAGTATGAACTCCTGGGCATATACAGGTTGCCAACAAGGGATGTAAGGTAAAGGTAAAGGTTCCCCTCGTACATATGTGCTAGTGGTTCCCAACTCTAGGGGACAGTGCTCATCTCCGTTTCAAAGCTGAAGAATCAGTGCTGTCTGAAGACGTCTCCTTGGTCCTGTGGCTGGCATGACTAAACGCCAAAGGTGCACAGAATGCTGTTACCTTCTCACCAAAGGTGGTCCCTACTTTTCTACTTGCATTTTTACTTGTTTTAGAACTGCCCAGGTTGGCAGAAGCTGGGACAAGTAACAAGAATTCACTCTCCGCTAGGGATTCGAAACACCAAACTGCCGACCTTTCCGATCGACAAGCTCAGCATCTTAGCCACTGAGCCCCCCCGTCCCTTATTCAATAATTCCATTCAACAAATTCCACAACTGTACCTAAGAAATAATGTAGCGGATTTAGTTTTGTTAATCACAGTGTGCAAACCCAATTGTTTCAGTTTTATAAACTTTAGTTTATGACTCAAAATTATTTGTAAAGCAAGTGAAAGGGGGTGTTCAAGAAATTATGATTAGAACAAGCCATAGCAGTTTGGTTATTTTATATGTACATGTGATCAGTAACAGAATGCTCTTGACATAAAAAGGCTGAAATGCAGCTTTGTTCAAATTGAGAAAATTGCAATGAGATTATCTTGGTCCCAGACATTAAAAATAAAAAGAACACTGTATCTGAGTGGATCTTTAAAAGCTTAAAAATGGAGATGTAGAAAGAGATAAACGTGAAGAGCTAATCTTGGAATGTATTTTTGGCAAATAGTTTTGACTAACCAGATTGCTATAGTAACTACATTTCCTTTTGATAGATGTTAATGTTTCTTATGATATGCACTTATATGCACTTTCAAATAGGAACAATTAATTCCCTCAATCTTTCCAAACCTAACAACCTGCAGATAGATGAATTTGACTACAGTTCCCAGAAACCTCATTCAGCATGGTGGATTTGTAACACATAATATCTGGAAGCTACCAGGCTGAAGTAAAACTGTAGAAACATAACTGCATTTAATGCCATCGTCATGAATATCATCTTAATGTCTTGCTTCTGGAAAAGTGGGTTATTTAAGCCACCATTGGATGACTCACAGATGTTGCTAAATTACTACTCACAATAGCCCAGCTAGCAGTGATGAATGATCATTCATCATTAGCCTTGCAGTTTAAGATATTAGAAATTGTAATCCAAAAATATTTGGAACATTCCAGAGGTGGAGAATTCCCTATACCTCCTCTATGTTTTCCTATGATAAAGCAGCATAATTGATTTGTTCTCGTCAGTCCATATTGCCCCATATTCCACAATAAACTCACATAAAATATAAGCTAGTCTTACTTTGTCCAAAGAAGTGACATGTTGAACCCCTGGATGTGGGTTGCTGTTTATCCGGGTAAGGTTTCGGCTCAGAAAATCCCAATAATCTTTTTTCTGTCCAAAGAGATTTTTCTTTTCTTTCAAATCATACTAGAATATGGAGGAAGGGAAATAATAATAATTTATATGTTCTTCATTGACGTTCTCATTAATTGTTTAGTAGCTGATTATAAGCTGACTGGTGACAGAACTGAAAAATAGGAGATTATATATTTTCTAAATAAGTATGTTTTTAGGGAATACTATAAACATATTGGAAATTCAGATAGGAATGCTGAGGGAAAATAACTCTCTCCTCCTCCTCTTCACCACATAGCAAAAAGTAAATTTCTGTTGGGGCAGCACAGAGATGAGACTTTGCCTCAGGAGTAAGGAACAATTTCAAAAGCTGGGAGTGCACCATGTTACAACATTAGTAGCTAGAACCAATTTAAATTGTATTTCTTGTGATGTACTCTATAATACATGAGTAGAAGACCAGTTTTTAGTTGGGGCCTATACAGTATTTCTTTGGGGTTATCTATGAGATAGTGGTGGCTACCGACACATTCAATGAGCAGAAATTAGTCAGGACAGCTCTCTCCCTTACTCTCTTTCTCTCCCTTTCTCTTTCTCTCCCTTTCCCTCTCTCTCTTCCTCCCTTTGTCTCTCTCCTCTTCCTTAGTCTCTCTGCCTCCCTCTCTCCCTTACTCTCTCCCTCCCTCTCTCTCCCTTACTCTCCCCCTCCCTCTCTCTCTCCCCCTCTTACTCTTTCTCTCTCTCCCTTATCCCCCCTCTCTCACACACACACTCCTTCTCCTCCCTTTCTACTCTCTCCCTGCTTCAAGAGAAGCAGATCACATTGTCAGAGATCTGAACTAAGTCCTAGCAGAGGGTTTCTGAAACTGGAGCAACCCCTGCTATTATCTCCAGGAGCCCAAGAGTCCTATTACCAAGCAAAGTCCTAGAATTGACAATTGAGTCTCATACCTGCAGTAGAAATTCCAGTTGGGCACAGAAGGGTTGCAGTTCCTGGCTACCATCTGTCACTGGGAGACCCCGCTCCCGGTAGTTTTGGTTCAAATCAACCAGTGTATCTAGTGGGGGAAAGAGGGAATTCATAAAAAAAAATCTGAGTCCTGCTGTAGCATTTCTCCTCCTAAAGTTAAAATCAGGTGAAGATGGTGTGCCTAACATACCCATTACAATCTAGGCGAAATATCAGAACAAGGAATAAGGAGGAAATATATTTGGGAAGACCCAATAGAGGGACTTGATAGTCTAGCAACAAAAAAGGGAGAAAACTTTTTAAAGGCCGCCCACAGTTCTCATGTACAGAAAGGAAGATGATGGAAAGAACATAAAAGAAAAGCTCATTCAGCAAGGTTATGTATGCCCTCCTCTCTTGCAAAGGAACAGATTTTAAAAGCAGTGTAATCTGTTCTGGGCAGAGAGGCAATCAATCAATCAATCAATGGTAGATTGACTTACAGAGTAAAATATGCTCTACTTATTGTTTTATTATTTAGCTCAACTTTCAGGCATACCACTGACTGGGAGGGTTTGTACTTTTTATCATTGAATTTCTGACAAGCTAAGTCTACTCTGAATTTAATTTTATTATTCCAGCCCTGTTAATCTATTTGGTGAATAGCCCATCTACGTCTGGGTTAGGATCTTATCCGGTGAGCCCATCTCTGATGGCAATCTGTTCGAGGCCTATATATGACAGTGTCATAGTCACAACAATATCAACACAAACAGCATTGAGATCAACACTAATAATCTCCTATGTGTAAAGTCTGGTATAAGAGTATCAGGGAAGCATCAGAATAATTTATTCAGTTTATGGGCATCCCTGCTAGATACTGTAGATGCCGTGAGTAAGGCTTAGAATAATCTGTCTTTTATTCTTCCAGACATCTTTCAAATTGCAGGAAGGCATGTTCTGGTGAGCAACTCCAAATAAATGCAGTGAGGATTCATGAGGTTTGCCACAGAAGCATAACTGAGGCCAGTATAAGACTCGGATGGGCACACATGATTCCACTGGGTTAATTATCCCGTTCTGAGTGGTTTCTTTTATAGCTTGTGGCATGATAGGCACTTATCTTAGGTTTTCTGGCTAATTCTTTCTAGCTAGAGATTTGACCAGAGATTATGTTAATCTCCCAGAGAGCAAAAGTGAAAACCCATTTTAATTTTAACAGGCTCTCTTCAATGACTGGTGGTCTGGTCACTCTTTCTAATTCTGGCTGGGTTCTAAGTAATTCTCCTAAGGGGAAGATCAGCAGAAACTGCCTATTCCCCAGCCATCAATTGTGCTTTGTTCAGAGATCAGGTATGAAACATAATATAATACAAAAGAATACCATTCCAAGGGATATCTGAAAAATATGCCCAACATTCAAGCAGAAGCCAGATAATGCTCATCATTTTAGTAATGCCTACAGCAGTGATGGGCAACCTTTTTGGCGTGGTGTGTCAAAAATCGGCAAAAAATCGAGCATAACTCGCGTTGTGTGTCACTTCGACAAAAACATAATTTTGCGCAATTTATAGTTTAAACTACAAAAATGTATAATTGCAATATATAATTGTATTTAATAAACCAAAAACAAATTATTTAACATACCTGCTTAGTAACTTTATAGATATATAAATTATAGATAGCCAATTAGGGGTTAACTAGCCTAACAAGCTAACACAACCTCCCCCTCACTTATCTCAGTTATTGTGGGCAATTACAAGTCCATGGCACCCCAATAGTTGCTGCTAATGGCGCTCACAGTTCCCGTTGGCACTCCGCTGTTCCCTGCTGTGGTGCGGTCGTAACCGACAGTCCCAGGAGTAGACTCTCTGTGCTGGCCTGACTGGAGAGAGGCGCGCACTGTTCCCGCGCTCCTCTCCTGCGGGTCCTCCCTCGCCGCGCTGATGACGTGTGTGCGCACGGCACGCACGCCTTACCAGCAGCCCCTGCGTTCAGAAAGGGGCAGCGGTGATACAGTAAGTGAGTGTGGGCGGGGGAGATCACACGTCCCGCCCCCCCCGTTCCTCCAGCACAGATTCTTTCATCCTCGGCAGCCGTGCAGGAGCCGAGGATGAATCGCATGAAATCCTGTGCGTGTCACCCCAAATGGCTACGCGTGTCAGCACTGACACGCGTGTCATAGGTTCGCCATCACTGGCCTACAGTGAAGAGAGTAGCCATATATACTTACTCTTTAAATCCTTAATCACATGAAGTATCTCTCTGTCAGCAGCCATAGTTCCATATCACCAATCCTTCAAAGGAATCAGCTATTAGTTAAGGAAATTCCATGTTGGGTCTACAGTCAGCAGGAACAGTAAGGATATTTCAAGGAAACAGATTCTGGTGTCATAAACAAATAAAATTATTTAAATATATATTATTATTTAAATATCTACTGTTAGGGATCCCTTATTCTGGGAATTTCATATCTTGACGGCTGCACAGACATGCATTTTAAGAATATCAGTATAAAAATAGGTTGAATGTAATGCACAGTATATAACCTTCAGAGAGGGGAGTTGAATCTTTGTGTGTTCATAATAGTTTGCAGATTATTGATATTCAGTGATTACTAATCTTGATAAAGCAAAATCTTTTTTCCACCCAGAAAGCGCTGAAAACTCTGAATAATAATTCTTCCCTAAAACATACAAGGAACTAAACTAATTAATCTCACATGGCCAACATTGGTTAGGATAAGTGTTTCACAGCAGCTGCCTTCTGAAAACAAGGAGCCATTTGTCCTTTCTTCCTACCTCACAAGAAGGAAGCCGGGAGGCTGAAAACACAGGCAGGAAACTACTAAGTAGGTTTTCCTGCTCCTCCTTCATCTGCTGTTCTAGATGTTCCTTCAATTGATAATACAAACAGTTTGCTATCTGATGGATTCAGGTGGAGATTCCCCTTGCAAGATCATCAAGCAGTGCAAATATGCCTCTCCATGGAGATCAACCTTGGAGACATCCCTATTGTGGTGATGGAAACTTCTGCTATCACCTTTTTCTTGGTAGTGATTCCTGGACAGTGGAAGCCGAGTCTCCCTTACAATGAGTTTAGCTCCTGGGGATTTCTCAGATAGATCTAAGCAGTTATCTCCGAAGCAGTGATGACGTGGTTTGCTAATATCTTCTTCTGGGAAGGTTTTCCAACTTCTCAATCTAGTCCACCCCCCTAGTATTTCTTAGAAGATTCCCATCCAAGTCCTAATCACCACTAATCCTTCTTGTTTTACTTGAGTTTAGGACTCAATTAAAGGAGACTTTGAATTCCTAAGAGTCCAACCCGCCTCTGTTACGCTAATAATTTTCAAAGAGGTTAATATGATAGCCTTGGAAATGATGTATTTTTCTTCCATCTGCTACTTAACTCCTTTCTGTCCCAACTGATGTGAACTCAGGAGGAAATAACACTCAGTTAGTTTCTCATTATTCACCCGCAGCTTTAAAGGGCTTTTCAGCCCTTCTGTGTCAACCATATTTCTATTCTTGCCTTCATATATTCCTTTATTCCCCACCCTATTTTCCATCCTGATCTGTTCTTCTGAAAGTAACAATGGCAGGTGTGGGTGTGTGCAAACAGACACCCCTCCCTAATTTGGATAAATATTGCACTAGAAAACAGAAACAACCATCATAAAATCAAACTTCATTTCTCTTCAGCTTTCGAGCAACAATTTTTCCTCCATGCCCCCCCACACCATATTTTCTAGCTACTTTTGGAACCACACAAAATATCCCAGTGACCAAGCCTGCCTTCTGTTATATTTGCCTAATGATTCGAAAGATCTTAGTCCCCAATCAAAATGCCTTGCACCTTTGGCCTATTCAAGGAACATTGACAAACCACTTCAGGCCTTGTAAGAAATCAAGAGAGACCTTGGTAACTCCCAGCTTTTGCAGCCCATGGGTAGAACAACAAATGATGACTTACTGGCACAAAAGAAGAAATCCAAACATCAAAACCATTACTTAAATGCTGTTTTTCAAAATGCAAATTTATAAATTTGAGCCACTTCTGAGCTTAAGATCCAGGTCAAATGACGTCCTCTCCTTCCCCACCCTTGATCCTGTGCCTTTCAAACCTGTGGAAGATCTGGCTCTCTCAGTTCTGCACCATAGCTCTGTAGAAACCTTTCAGATGTTTTCCCTGTAGGCAAGTTCAAATGTGGACCTCATGAAGCCTGATAATTAGCTGCCCTGCCTGTGGGCAGTTTTCAACAGTCTGACAGAGAGAGCTATCTATTTACAGTTGCTTCCTTCATGTTGGCCCCCAGGGCAGTTGCTACTGGCAATCCTGTCATTTGCCCCCAATTTCTGAGCAGCCCAGGCTACACATACCTGATTTGAGAGGCTGGATCCTAGCTGAGGACTGGAAAAACCAGCTCTAACACCGGACCTCTGGATAGCCAGGCAAGAGTGGTTTCCTCTTTCCACTGGAAGTCACTCCTTCCCTAAAGGGAAAATGTGATGTTAGAATCGCCACGGTTTCCAGAAAAGGAAGCACTAATGTAGGCCTTGTCTAACCCTTTTAGATTCAGAAACAGGAGGAGTGGCTGCAGTCACTTGGACTCTCTTCGCTACTTTCTGCATTGTGATTTGGTGGGCAATTTGCAATTTGGAGCAAAAGGGGAAGTCAGGAAGCCTTGAGGCAAAAACAAAAGTCAAGTACCACCGTGATTGCCAGACCTTTCAGATGATACTGTGAACCATTAGGCTGCTTAGTAGTGTTATTGGGAAGGCTGCTTCAGTTTCTGAACTAAATGCAATCATAATCTTAAAAAGCTGCTTTGCAGATAAAGGGAAGAATGAAAAGGAGCACTGCAGACCTTCCCCTCCAGAGGTTTATGTGAAGGATGGTATATTCTATTTCCTCTTTTTTTTATTTCAACACCAGCTCCTGTGAGGGAAAGTAAGTATTTCCATTAAGTATCTCAAGGTGCAGGAAAGTTCCTAAGTGCTTACTGCACCTTGAGATACTTAATGGAAATCCAACCCCGGATGGGGTGAACGGGCTAGCTGGAAGATGGCGTTGGTCAGTTTCATCGGAAGCCCGGCCAGCTCGCTTCCCGGTCGGTCAGGTCAGGTTAGCGGCGTGGGAACCGAGAAGAGCTTCTCGACGTCCTGAGTTGAGCGCTGGCCGCCGGATTTTGGGGCGTGATCGAGAGAGAGCTGGACTTTGAGGCGGGATCAAGAGACTTGAATTTTGGGGCGCGATCAGGAGACAGCGGAGTGTCTCTGTCCGCCCGTCCTTCGGCCAGATGCAAAGTGCTTGCAGCTGCGAGACTCACCGCCATGTCCGCCCCTCCGGCCCTTGGCACTGCGGTTCCTTTGGGACCTCCCGATCTCCACCGGTAAACCGAAAGTTTCTCAACGGAAAACCTCTTTCCGGGTTCGAGCGTTTGGTGCCCTTTCCTCCTCCGGAGGCGCAGCGCCACATCGTCCCCTCCTTAGGGGGAAGGGCGAAGTCGAGAGTCGCGGACCAAGAGCATGTGAAAAGGAGGACAGCAAGACCGGTGAAACAAGGACCCACATATTTTCCCCCTTAGACCAGGCCCCAGCCCCCCCCCGAAGGAATACACCTCCACATCTGAAAAGGCGCAGGGTCAAGAGCCGTCGCTATTAGTTTTAAAATTGTGAAATGTTTATGTGAAAAATATACCTTGAATATGCCATACTTGAAATAACAGAACTGCAGTAGATATTGACTGGCTAATATAGTAGATGGTGTGTATGTGTGTAGAACACACACACACACACACACACACACAAATCCACACATTTTTATGCAGTTTTAGTCCCACAATTTTATTACCTCCACTACAAGTGTGAAAGTTCTAATTCTCAAGCTCAGAATCTGTAAACATAGCTAACTCAGAAGCAGATGTCTGGTTCACACATCATGCTAAAGCACTGCTCATTTAATAAACCACAAATGGTGCAGTGAACAGTAATAAATTATGAGTTACAACGCAGACTACCCAAAGGCAAACAAATTACCAGTACTTTATAGTTTGCATTCTTGTGAACCCAATCCAACCCTGGCCCTATAAATAAAAAATGAATTCTTTGTGCTCCAGGAACAATGTTAGCGCACACATCTGAGAGCCATTCTGTTGAAAATAAACAGGATATGGATATATACTAGGTTGAGCTCAGTGTTTATGGGATCTAGACACATACTAAAGAAAGCATATCAATCTCAGCGACCTCTTGAAGGAAAGAAAGACCATGCTTCTATACATTTATATATACTTCTATATGTACATTTTACTTAAATGTTCGTTTGTGTTATGTTTTGTGCTCAAAAATATATTCCAAATGTAAAAGAAGCATCCTAAACAGTCCTTCCTTGGAATTTTAAGCTTCAAATCCTTGTATGGATTTATATCACTACAGTAGAAGCATATTAATATCTTTGTATATGATTTTTTGTAAAAGTCGTCATTACCTAAACTGTTAATAGCTAATATTGTATTGTCCAAAATGATGTCTTTGCAGCTTGCCTCAATAGGCACAGAGCTTGAAATATACCAGATCTATAAATTTCCTTTTCATGTGCTTAATGCATATCTCAGATTCATTTGTGCATACACCACTAGCACCACCTTCTGGAAGTTAAGAGGATATCCTAACAAATCTATAGTTAACAGAAAAAAAGGGGACAACAGTAAGAATAAAATGAAGACATTCATTGAAGACTGGGCCAGAGGTTGTGATGGTACTGTATGCCTCATACTGAATATTAGAAAAATCAGTGCAGTATAAGAGAACCAGTTTGGTGAAATGGTTAAGGCATCAGGCTAGAAACCAGGAGAGCATGAGTTTTACTTCTGCCTTAGGCACGAAGCCAACTGGCCAGCCTTTGGCCAGTCACTCATTTTCAACCCTGGGAAGGAAGCAAGGGCAAGCCGCTCCCAAAATCTTGCCAAGAGACTTGCAAAGACTGCCCCAGGAAGTCACCAGGAATCAACGCTGACTTGAAGGCATGCACAAATGCAATATGGTAAAAGAATAGAATAGGGGTGGGCGATCCTCAGGTTGGGTGCAGCACTTAGTTATATAAGAACTTGCGACATAACTAATTTGCCATTTGCGGACACTAGGGGGACCTTGCTCGCTTTCCCCACCTGTCAGCTAATTGGCTGAGAGTTCATGGCAGCAGATAACAAGTAATTGTGACCAGGATCCCTTAGTGCAGTGGTTCTCAACCTGTGGGTTGGGACCCCTTTGGGGGTTGAACGACCCTTTCACAGGGGTCACCTAAGACCATTGGAAAACACATATTTTTGAAAAAATACGGAAAACATAAAATAATTTTATGGTTGGGGGTCACCGCAACATGAGGAACTGTATTAAAGGGTCGCGGCATTGGGAAGGTTGAGACCCACTGCCTTAGTGAGTTTGCAGTGGGACCCTCCCAATGGCCTTATTGCTGATTTCCTGCAGTGGAAACCAGACAGTCTGGTGAAGGGGAGGAAGTGAGAGTCTTTTTTACTGTTTCTGTTTTCTCAGCAAAGGTGCTCAAGATCTCGAAGGAAGGAGGGCTGTGTGTGTGTGTGTGTGTGTGTGTGTGTGTGTGTGTGTGTGTTTTGCACTATATCCATTGCAGCTTTTATCCCCCGAATGGCAACAGTGGAAATCTCTAGGCCAAGAAAGCAACCCAGCCTGGAGCTGAACTGCTGCATGAAAAATCAAAACATGCAAGGTTCATCTTGTCAACAACCACTAAGTAATATTGACTTTGGGTAATTTCGTAGCCTGATCTATCTCACTGGGTTATTAAGAAATACGGTGTATAAAATATATGAGGGTTGCCTTGTAAATATTTCTTTGTAGGTGTGGCCGAAGCAGGAAGGAGCTGCACTGCATCGCAGCACCTAAACAAATAATTCAGGGTGCTTCTAAATGGATCATTTCATTTCTATAAACAAGCAGGCCCTGTGCACTTTTCCTCAATGGTTTTTTTCCCCTCCCCAGTAAGAAAAAATAAACAGCAGAAGCAGTGCCAAATTCAGGAAGATTACTAATGGAAAACAGCTTTCATCTCACATCTGATTCCATGAATGAAGCAAGATTTCTTTCATAAGAAAACTGCCTCAATTAGCCATCTTTGTTGCTTTTATTTTTCACTGTGTTAGGTGCCTACTTGGACATGTTTTTATTATGCAATAGGAATGGGCAAACTAAATGCTTTGGATTTCTGTTCCCATCCTCTCTGTTGTCATAGCACACCCTGGCTGGAGCTGGAAATCAAAACAATTATAGAGCGCCAAGAGTTGTTTCCAGGCTTGTACACAAAAATATGGCATGTGGGATGATCCTGTGAGTATTCCTTGCAGTCATCGCAGACCATTACAGGAATCCACTGAGCACAGGATTACATGTAACCCCGAAAAGCTGCTCCCTTTCTTTTGACCAAGCTTTTCAATCATTGACAACTGTGTGAGAAACAGGAAGCATGGAGAGGCAGGAATGTAGAAAGTTTTACTAATATGCAAATTGCCATCTTCACACTCTTTAGTTTTTAAACTTGCTATATTATTAATACCCTTAGTCTTGCAGGACTAGTCCGAGAATAATACTGCATGTAACTAGCAATGCCTATGCTTCACTAGTTGAATTTCTGCCTACAGTATCTTGCAGCTGGTCTGGACACACTCATTGTCACTTTGCTTTTGAGGTCACCCATCCCTGTCTTAGTATTTATTTATTTCAAAAAGCCCTTTAAAGTCTTGCAAACTCTTATGTTTTATTCTTCTCTAAGGCAAATTCCAGTTTCTATCTTTGCACTCAGATATTTTTGTTTGAGTGGCAACAGGCTAACATGACTGATACTTAGGAGATGAAAATATGGGGTGGAACCAATGCATGGAATTATGAAGATTTAATATATATAACATTATATAACATTTTATATATATATATATATATATATATATATATATATATATATATATATATATATACACACACACACACACACACACACACACACACACACACACACACACATATAGTTATATATATATATATATAGTTATATATATAGTTATATATATATATATATATATATAGTTATATATATAGTTATAGACTGCCCATTTGTTTCAAGGAGGGACTCTGAGTGGTGTACAGTATAATCATAAAAAACAGCATATAAAGTTAACATTAAAGTATTAAAATTAATAAGATTAAAAATTCTGAAATCATGAGATTATAACATAAATTTCAAAGAAAAAAAAACCTAAGCCATTTTACAGTAGTTAATAAGGTGGAGGGGTGGGGCTTCCGTGGTGATTCAGATTTTAGTAAAATGAAATCAACAGATGGAACAAAAATCTTTTTTAATTCGATGTTGGGACAGCTTGCCCTTAAGGATTTGAAAAACATTTACAAAATGAAAAAAGGAGAGCTGAGAAAATATAGTATATACCAGTAGGTAGACCTCATTTAGCAACTGCCTTGTACAGTGACCATTCACAGTTGTGACTAATGAAAAAGCAATATAGTGAGCATTCCTCACATTTGTGATCTTTGCAGGTCTGTAAAGCAAAGGAAAACTAAAGTTAAGATCATAAGCACAGTTCTGGCTTCACTTAGTGACTGCTTTGTTTAATAATTCCAATTATGGTTGCTAAACAAGTACAACCTGTAGTTCATAGAGATATGGAACTCTTTGATCCTCCAGATAGTTACTGAACAATACTTTCAGGAACCCAATCCATATGGCCAATAATAGGAGATGGTTAGGCTTCTGGACAGCCACAACTTCCTGACACCTGCCTTGGATTCAGCTGGATCACTGCAACTGTATTCCCATGAAGGAAGGACTTTTCTGATAAAATTGTAATTTTGATTCTGTATAACTGATTTATTTTTAACCTAAGAAATAACCAATAGGACATGGTACAGAGAAGGACTGGAGGAGGTGGAAGATGGGAGGGCGAGAAATAAGTGTTCTGATTTCTTTTCTGCTCCTAGAAAGTCCAGACATTAGCATTCACTAATTTTTAACAGGAATTTATATTCATGCTGGCTATCTACCATGGCCAATGGCAAACTATGATCTCAACACATCTGGTGCCAAGAGGTTGGGAAAGGCTGATCTGTAGATTCAGATATGTTAGATGGAGAATGGATGTTTACAGGACAATGATTAAAATATTGCACTGTTCTAGTTATTAGTCTAGGCTACCTGCTTTGTTTCTTGTCAAATGAAAACATACCATACAACAGAAACTACCAATAAATATCAGCGATGGAAAAAGTCTTGCTTCAACCCAGAGATATTTCACAGAGACAAGAGCTGTTTTGAGCCTTTCCCCATCTCAAAAGAACAGTTTCTATAGGAAAATGAAGAAGAATAAAAGAGTTACGGATAGCAGCCCTAAGCTGTTGGCCCACTTTCTCCTCTGTTGTGTTAATCTCCCTTCCTTTAATTGCATTTCTAGCTTAATCGAGCTCCAGGTAGGATTTTTTTATTAATGTTTGACTGGTGTAGCTATTTGTGTAAATTTCCATTCAGACAAACAGGTTCAGCTTTTATGCGTTCTCCTGCCACCTCCACAGCAAAACCAGGGAGAGAGATTGCTTTGCAAATATTTCTCTCCTTGTTTGTCAGCTGGCTGGCATGAGTGACAAGCACAATGCTTACAAACATTTGATATGTTACAAAAATGTGCCTGCTTAGCAAGCTGGCTAAATGAGGAATGATGAAGGAAATTGTGTCTCTGTGGTAGAGCTAGTATAAAAGGGTTCAGATTCAGTCGCAGATATCATCATCTTCATCTCCTCCTCCTCCCCCCTTCCTCCATCTCCTTCTCCATGTTTGGGTAGTAGCCCCATAAAAAGTTCAAGTTACTGCAATGGGAAAAGCCACTTTCATCCAAACACCTGAACAGAATAAATAAATAATCTTCTCTCTCCCCCTGCTTCTCTCTCCAAATTTTCTTAGTTTTCTATCCTGAAAGTATGTGTTGTCTATTACCTTTTACTTGCTTTAGAAAAATGCAAGTAACCTACCATTTCAAAGCAGAACTCAATTGCCAAATGCAATGCTACTGTATTTTTCAGAGGAGGAGGAAGAATAGGAGGAGAACTATTGAATAAAACCTAGGTTTTCAAGATTTGGTCATGTTTTCAGGAACATTGAATTCTCTGAACACTGTTTTCATGTGGTGGAATAAATTGCAGTGTAAGCCTACCTCACATCATGCAAACTTTATAAAGCATTTAATTTGTGATGAATTCCTTTTAAAGGGCATTGATTTCTTAAGCGCCAGTGCCTAAATAGCTAGCTTTTGGCATTCCATTCAGAAAGCATTGATATTTAACATAGGCACAGAGCCTTTCATTTGTAATGCTCTATATGCCTTTATTCACACAATTTAAAGATGAAATGAATCCTCTTTGCCTCTCCACCCTAAACACTCATTTATTTTAAATTTGCAGAAGGTCACAGCTGGTGTAGAGGCTGTTCAGAAAGGTTTTGTTCTGGTAGATCTGGAAAGTTTTGAATTAATGATGGCTGTTTTTCTATCCTGTTCAGGCAGGAGACATTCTCCATTTTCCTCTACTTTAAAAAAAATACTAAATTAATATACTCCTTTCAATTGCCATGTAATGTTAGATTGTAATTTAAAAAATAATTTAGGATTTCATTTACCTTATGGTTTCTTTGTCAGATACTAAACATGCCTAAAAGCAGTAGAATAATCAGCCAGAAGGGCAGTTTGCTAGAGTTCCTAGAGTCCTCAGAGAATCCATCCATCTTTGACCATCTACTGCCTCCTCTCGTCTTAATTTTGCTTATGAACTCTGAATTTGGAGGGTGAGTTTTTAGTCAGAATCAGAGCTGAGGTTTACATTGCTTTATTTCCATATGGAACTGTCTAGAACAGGAGACAATTCCCAGCCTTAAATCAAGTTAGTGCTGTACTTCAGTGGTCTATCTGTCTCTTTAGAACATTAGGTATATTTTTTTATATGTGGGATTCAAAAATTTTACTACCGGTTCTGTGGGCGTGGCTTAGGGGCAATAGCAGGGGAAGGTTACTGCAAAATCCCCATTTCCTGGGTACTCAGGAGGCAGAGAATAGATTGGGGTGGGGCCAGTCAGAGGTGGTATTTATTGGTTCTCCGAACTAATCAAAATTTCCGCTACCGGTTCTCCAGAACTGGTCAGAACCTGCTAAATACCACCTCTGCTTATATCATGTCCATATATCACCTTGTGTGCTGGCTCTTATTTTTCAAACTCCTGACCTCTATTTTTGGGGAGATCTCATAAACTCCATTTACCGGTATCTTCTTCCTCTTGTTTCGTTCACTCTTCATATTTTTGTTCTGCAGTTCAATCCTCATTCATTCTTCAAAGCACATTCCTACAGGACCCATTATTTCTTGCCCTATCTTTTTGTTTTATCTCACTCATTTTTAAATACCCATTCTCTGACTGAATTTACTTTTGATTTCTCCTGACATCCTCAACTCTTACTTCCATATAGGAAGTGGGGGGAAAGGATCTCATCTTCCGTCCCCACTTCTCTTTTTGTAAAGGAAAGAGCCAGTTTGGTCTAGTGGTTAAAGCACCAGGCTTGAAAGCAGGAAACTGTGAGTTCTAGTCCTTAGTCATGAAAGGCAGTTAAGTGACCTTGGGCCAGTCACTCACTCTAAGCCCAAATCACCTCACAGGGTTCTTGTTATGGGGAAAGGAGGAGGAGGAGGAAGGTGTGTTGGGTATGCTCGCTGCCTTGAGTTATTTGTAAAAATAATAAAGCTGGGATATCAATCAATAAATCAATATTAAGTGAACTGTCCCCCTCTATAAAAAGAAATTAAACATACACATATGAATCTAATTATCTAAAACACAATTTTATTTCATTGGTCAATTTTCTAAAACCTTTCTCTACTTGATTACTGGGCTGTGATCAACGCCAAAATGGAAGATCATCTGAACAATATTCAATCTTGAGGTAACAAAATAAAAGAAAATAGAAACATGGATTTAACATTTTTTGTTCAGAATTAAAAGAGATCCCGCTGAAAACCACCCAAAATCATGATTGTTAATATGCAAAACAAAGTAAGTTAGAGAATACCACAGATGGAGAAAAACTGAGCTCTATCTTAATTATACATTTACATTGAAATAAAGTTTCATTATTTCACATTTAAGTTTTCTTATTTACCCCCCCCCCCCCAAAAAAAAAAAGTGAAATAGAGCAGCAACACTCCCTCCAAGTTCTGTGGGATTTCCCCAGTAGTCCTGATAATAACTCCATAAATTAGGCTGACCTTCATGTGGACTAAACTGAAGATGGGCTCACTCTATTTTTAATCTACTAATTTTCAATAGTTGCATTTTGGTGTTTTGAGTTTTACCCTTCTCAAGTGTTCTTTTAATACAGGAGTAGATCTTTAGAGTCATAGAAACTTACAGTTGTAAGAGATTGGATTGGATTTATTACATTTATATGCTGCCCTTTTCCCCGAAGGGGACTCAGGGCGGCTCACAATTCAATCAGGGAAGGGGGTACAGACAGGGGAATAAAAAGACGAGACATAACAATACAAAATTTAAAAACACACAACAACCATACCATTCGAGAAGGGGGGCAAAAACTCTTTAGCCCCAGGCCTGTTAGAACAGCCAGGTTTTAAGGGCTTTGCGGAAGGCCTGGAGGGTGGTGAGGGTTCGAATCCCCACGGGGAGCTCGCTCCAGAGGGTCGGAGCAGCCACAGAGAAGGCTCTCCTCTGGGTAGTCGCCAATTGGCATTGGCCGGCGGATGGAATTCGGAGGAGGCCTAATCTGTGGGATCTGATCGGTCTATTGGAGATAATTGGCAAAGAGTAAGAGATCATCAAATCCAACTTCCAGCACAGTGCAGGATTCACTACACCATCTTCAATGGATGACTATTCAGCCTCTGAAAAAGCATCTTGGATGAGAAGTGAAACATCTTCAAAGAAACACCAAGAAAGTCCAGTTGCCTCTTGAAAAAGCACCTTTGGGACAACCATGACCTGGATGACTGAGAATCTCTGTAGACATATCCAGCCTCTATTTGAAAACTTCTACTGAAGGGGAAGAAACCATTCAATGTGGTGATTTTTTTCCACTGATTGGTAGGTCTTCTTCCATTACATGTTATTAACTGAATGTTGAATGTTGAATGTTGATTTTATTTATATGCTGCCCTTTTCCCCCAAAGGGGACTCAGGGCGGCTCACAACTCAACCAGGGAAGGGGGATACAAACAAGAATTTAAAAACGACATAAAGAAACAATGCATGATTAAAACACAACAGTCATACCAATTCGAGACGGGGGGACAGTTCTTTAGCCCCAGGCCTGTCGGAACAGCCAGGTTTTAAGGGCTTTGCGGAAGTCCTGGAGGGTGGTGAGGGTTCGAATCTCCACGGGGAGTTCGTTCCAGAGGGTCGGAGCAGCCACAGAGAAGGCTCTCCTCCGGGTAGTCACCAGTCGACACTGGCCGGCGGGTGGAATTCGGAGGAGGCCTAATCTGTGGGATCTAATTGGTCTAGTGGAGGTAATTGGCAGCAGGCGGTCTCTCAAGTACCCAGGTCCAATACCATGAAGGGCTTTATAAGTGACGACTAGCGCCTTGAAGCGTATCCGGAGACCAATAGGCAGCCAGTGCAGCTCGCGGAGGATAGGTGTTACGTGGGTGAACCGAGGTGCACCCACAATCGCTCGTGCGGCTACATTCTGGACAAGCTGAAGTCGCCGAATGCTCTTCAAGGGCTGCCCCATGTAGAGCACGTTGCAGTAGTCCAGTCTAGAGGTCACAAGGGCACGAGTGACTGTTGTGAGAGCCTCCCGGTTCAGGTAGGGACACAACTGGTGCACCAGGTGAACCTGTACAAATGCCCCCCTGGTCACAGCCGACAAGTGGTGTTCAAAAGTCTGCAGTGGGTCCAGGAGGACTCCCAAATTGCGAACCCTGGCTGAGGGGCGTATTGTTTGACCCCCCAGCCTGAGAGATGGAACACTTGGCTAATTAGTAGGAGGGAAGCACACCAGCCACTCGGTCTTATCTGGGTTGAGTACAAGCTTGTTGACCCCCATCCAGTCCCTAACAGCCTCGAGGCCCTGGCACATCACGTCAACCGCTTCACTGAGTTGGCACGGGGCAGACAGATACAGCTGTGTATCGTCCGCATACTGATGGTATTTCATCCCGTGCCGTTGAATGATCTCACCCAGCGGCTTCATGTAGATATTAAACAGGAGGGGGGACAGAACCGATCCCTGCAGCACCCCATAATTCAGGGGCCTAGGGGTCGACCTCTGCCCTCCGACCAACACCGACTGCGACCTGTCCGAGAGGTAAGAGGAGAACCACCATAGGACAGTGCCTCCCACCCCCACCTCCCGCAGTCGTCGCAGAAGGATACCATGGTCGATGGTATCGAAGGCCGCTGAGAGGTCAAGGAGCACTAGGACGGAGGCATAACCTCCATCCCTGGCTCTCCAGAGGTCATCGATCAATGCGACCAAAGCGGTTTCCGTGCTGTAGCCCGGCCTAAATCCTGACTGGAAGGGATCTAGATAATCGGTTTCCTCCAAGGACCGCCGGAGCTGAAAGGCTGCCACCTTCTCAACAACCTTCCCCACAAAGGGGAGGTTGGAGACTGGATGGTAATTGTTTAAAACGGCTGGATCCAGAGATGGCTTCTTCAGAAGGGGTCTCACCACTGCCGCCTTTAGAGCGGGGGGAAAGAACCCCTCCCGAAGGGAGGCGGTAACAACCACCTGGATCCAGCCCCGTGTCACCTCCCTACTGTTAGCAACCAGCCAGGAGGGGCACGGGTCCAGTACACATGTGGAGGCACTTGCAGCTCCCATGGCCTTCTCCACATCCTCAGGGGTAGCAGCCTGAAAAACAATCCAGTGATGTCCTGCCAGATTCTCCCCTGGTGCCTCAGCTGGTTCTGCGCAATTGGAGTCCAGGTCAGTCCGAAGCCGAGCAACTTTATCCGCGAGGAATTGGACATAATCCTTAGCTCTGCCTTGCAAAGGATCGCTCGTATCCCTCCTATTTAGGAGGGAACGGGTTATCCTGAACAAGGCGGCTGGGCGCGACTCAGCGGAAGCAATCAGAGAGGCAATGTGTGTTCTTTTAGTCGTCCTAATTACCCGGAGGTAAGCTCTGATGCTGGATGTTAAAAGCGCTCGGTCTGACTCGGATTTACTGGATATCCATCGTTGCTTTAGGCGTCTCTTTCGGCGCTTCATCTCCCGGAGTTCCTCAGTAAACCAAGGGGCCCTCCTGGATCCACTGCCTCGGATCGGCCGTAAAGGCGCAATCCGGTTAAGAGCTTCTGTCGCTGCTGAGTTCCAGGCAGCAACCAGAGTCTCCGCTGGACTGCGGATGAGGGTATCAGGAATAACTCCAAGCTCTGTCTGAAAGCCCAAAGGGTCCATAAGTCGCCTGGGGTGGAACCACCTAATCGGTTCCTCCTCCCTACAGTGGGGGTTTGGTCTCCGAAAGTCAAGCCTCAGTAGGTAGTGGTCCAACCATGACAGGGGTAAGATCTCACTACCCCTCAAACCAAGATCACAACTCCACTGCTCCGAGAGGAATACGAGGTCGAGCATGTGACCCGCTGAGTGAGTCGGGCCCCGAATTACTTGGGTCAAGCCCATGGCTGTCATGGAAGCCATGAACTCCTGTGCCCCATCAGAGTGTTCACCGAGCGAAGGCAAATTGAAATCCCCCAGAACTATAAGCCTGGGAAACTCAATTGCCAGCTCGGCTACCGATTCGAGGAGCGAGGGGAGGGCTGCTGCAACGATGTTGGGAGGCAGGTACGTTAACAGCAGACCCACTTGACCCTTGAGGTCCAGCTTCACCAGCAGGGACTCACACCCGACAAGCTCCGGAGCAGGGATCCTACGAGGTACTAGAGACTCTTGGATAACAATAGCCACACCCCCACCCCTTCCCTGAGATCGCGGCTGATGAAGCACCTGAAAACCCTCTGGGCACATCTCTACAAGGGGGACTCCTCCCTCCGGGCCCAGCCAGGTTTCAGTAATACATGCCAGGTCTGCCCTCTCGTCTAATATTAGGTCCCGGATGAGGGGAGCTTTGTGAACTACAGACCTGGCATTTAGCGACAGCAGACTGAGACCAGGGTCCTGATTACTCGCGCCATCTGGCCTTGGAGTGGGACTCATAGGGCCGGAAGGAGGGATCTCTGTAATGTAGCAAGCCCTCCTTCCCCGGTAATGGCCAGCCCTAAAGTCCCCACCATATCTGCCCCTCCCTGTTAAGACCGTAATGCTCCGGCCCACTCCCGTGTCCGTAGTCCCTCCACCCACCCCTATGGCTCCCGTATTCCCCGACAGGCCCTTCGAATCAGTCATCCTCTCACACAAACACTGCCACTCATCCATGCATTCCCCACATAGGTCAGTTAAAACACAAAAAATACAGCAATAATGAGGTTAAAAAGTGGGTACAGTCATCGATCAGACATACCATTCACACCGCATTCCTAAAAAAAAAAAAAAAAAATTTGCGCACTGCGCAAGTATAGCTTAATAACTGCGCAAATAGTTCTTAAAAGTTTGAGGTAGCTGAGCACCAACCGTGGGATACGGGGGTATGCAGATAGTATATCTCGTTCTTGGAAGGTATAATAATAAAGGGTCCAAAGTCTAAAGTCCGGGGTGGCCGAGATGGGTCGTGAAGGGGGGGGGGGAGTACATTAGGAACATTAAGTCCCCTCTTATAGTTTTTCCATCTGATGGCAAGATGGTGAAGGTAGTCCAGAACGGTCCCCAAGGGTTCAGCAAGTCGGACAACCGGGTGGGTGCAGTCAGAAGATGTTGCAAGTCCCGAAAGATCATAAAAGATGCCGCCATCATCCATATGCCACCTGCAGCGGCGATCAGAGAGGGGGCTGCACCAAGGAGAAGGGGGGGGCTAGAGGGCTGAGGTGGCCAGAAACCAGCCACCAGTCTCAGCAGTATAGATGGAAAGGTTCAACCACTCCCTCTTCAAAGTGAGGTGCAGGTCTAATACAGGCCCAGATCTTAATCTCTCGCAGTTCAAGAAGAAACGCTCGACATCCGCTAACGCCGCCCGCCAGTATGGAAACACGCCCTTGATATCTTTAGCGTTTGCACTGGCCACTCGGTGCCACTCACTCACACCATTCAAACCGCAAGTTATCCAAAGCGGCAGCCACCGTCGTCCCCAGCTCGTAACACGCTGGGAAGTCGTGGTCCGTGTGAGGGGGGGGCGCCCGACAGCGCCGACAACTCCAAAAGCCGCCGCCCGTGTGAGGGGGGGGTGTCCAACAACGCCAACAGCCAAGCCGCCACCCGTGTAAGGGGAGGGGGGGCGTCCGACACCACCGAAGGCCACTCAGGACTGTCCTCCAAGCTCCAAGTTCTTCCAAACTCCAAGCTCCTCCAGGCTCCAAAACTCCGAGAATCCCGGCAGCAGCGTCTCCAAGCCGCGCTAGCAAGCCGCGCCGGTATCGGCAACTTCCCCCAAGCCGCATCTGAAGCGCCGGCAGCCTCCACCCCAGCCCAGCGTTTTTTTTTCCGGTATCCCTGCGTCGTCCGCGTCTTCCGAGTCTAGCAGCTCTGGGGAGGCAAGTCTCCTCAGTACGCTGCTGGCACGGGTATTCTGGGGGGTTCTTACTCCTTCCAGCCACAAAACTGGGTTTCTGGACCAGGGTTCCACCTTCTTCCACGCTATTTTCTCAGCAGCCCAAGCCGGAGCGAGAAAACTCGGCAGCCATCTTCCAGCGCATGCGCAGCCATAACCTTTCCTAACTTTATATCTTTAGATATTTAGGAGCGAGATGGATGAGAAGACCGCATTTGAATAGCCTTATGTATAGTGACAGGCACAAAACTGTACTAATTCAACACATTCTGCCCCTGCCAACTCTAGCATCTTGCCAGCATTAGGAATAGTGAAGTGTAATGTCAGGTATAATAACTTGCAGATTTCAATGTTGCATTTTATTAACAGTTCCTGTTAATGTTTAAATGGATTTGCTACATAAAACATTTGATTTTTGAATAAATTCTAATATCCCAGCTTTTTCCTGTGTATCATTCTTGGGTGATGAACCTGTTTGTGTACGTACATACACACAATCATTGCAGTAATAGATACATACAAAAGATAAATCATGACAAGGATGTTGATGCCAAAGCCTATGTAAACTTAAGTGTTGTTAGGAATATAATTCTAACGGTTGGGTTGGCAATATATAAATCATGTAACAATGCTATACCTGTTTCTTTAAATCATATTGTAAAATGTGATTGGTTGCTGCTTTCCTCAATCGGCCATAAGAGGGAGCCAGAATGACTGTTAGCTCTCTGGTTCGTTAGATGCTGGGCTGATCGAATCTGAGTGCCGTGAGCTATTGTAAGTTTTGCAATTGCTAGCAAACTTTGAGTTCTGAACTGATTATATGATACTGGACTATGTTATTTGGATTATCCCTTTACTGAAAGACATTGATGACTGACTGTCTTATCCGTGTATGATTTGGACTGTTTGATGGACTCTGATACCTCTATTTCCATGAAAGAAAAACCCTATTTAAACTGCAATGTGTCTGTATGCTGGTTTGTGTGTTCCCCAACACAACTCTAACAACGCTTCTCTGAGCGTACTCACTCTCCCAACAGGGAGCTTACCTAACAAGTGTAAAAGAGGAAAGAGAAGCATATTCCATTAAGGAAAAGTGTTTTATTGTGTTGTTTAGTATCAGGTTCTAAAGTGAGGGGGTAGTGATATAGGAGGCTGGATGAGAAGAATATGTGAGGGATGGAGATAAACTGGAGGAGGAAGAAAGAAAAGGAGTTTTGAGAGGGTGGTACAGAATGCAAGGGTGATCAGTTCTCAACATTTGTATAAGAAAGATCATTGTAATTCCCTCCACCATTTAGTCCCCACTGATTCTCTTGATTGACAGCCCACAACCCATCAAAAGGTGGCTTCCACAGCCCTGGTTGCAGAAAGTGAAGATTCAAATTTCTCTAGAATTTTGGAGTTCTGAAATAGCAGGCCTTTGCTCCCCTGTGTCCTATAGTCTGTTGTATCTGGAAAGAAAGGGCAAACTTTTGAATTAAGTAACTGCAAGCAGCTTAACTAGGAATGGTCTGCAATCTCCACTGTCAAAATAGGAAAAGGGTATTCTTTAAATTAATCTGAGTTTTATCTGTTTGCATGTTGTTCTCTACTTAAATAATATGATGTCATGAAAATGAAGATATTTGGTACCAATAGAAGATAATATTTGTAGCTCACAATTGAATTGTGGAATCCTTGGTGCTCTCTGAGCTTGATTGTTTTCTTGCAAACATTTCATTGGCCAAACTAGGTAACATCATCAGTGCTAATGATGTTACCTAGTTTGGCAATGGAACATCTGTAAGAAGACAACTAAGCTCAGAAAGCACCAAGGACCCCACATGAAGATATTTAAATAACAAGTAGTATATTTATCTGGAATTGGTATATGATATCAACTTTCAGTAGGCTGTTGATACCTACCATTCTTGAAGTTGTTAACATCATGCTACTGTGTGGTTTGATTAATACAAAGATATAGAGTAGTTTGCTTTCTTTAAGATTTGTGGTTTGTGTAATTCCAAGCATTATTATTGCATGGATGGTGCTTCTGTGTGACATGTGAACTCTGTCAATTGTGGTTTATTCAACAAACTATGATTACAAAGCCATGCTCTTGTGAAGTGTATGTCCCACTGTCCTCTGTTGCCCCTGACACAGATTTATTACTTAATGGATTCCAAAATTTTGGTATATAATTTTACAGTAAATTCATATTTTAAAATCTTATTTCTCTTTCCAATGCTATATTAACAGCTTTATTAATATTAAGAGGGACCCGTGGCTCAGTGGCTAAAACGCTTAGCTTGTCGACCAGAAAGGTCAGCAGATCAGCGGTTCAAATCCCTAGTGCCATGTAATGGAGTGAGCTCACGTTATTTGTCCCAGCTTTTGCCAACCTAGCAGTTCGAAACCATGTAAAAATACAAGTAGAAAAATAGGGACCACCCATGGTGGGAAGGTAACAGAATTCCGTGCCCCTTTGGCATTTAGTTATGCCGGCCACATGACCACGGAGACGTCTTTAGACAGTGCTGGCTCTTTGGCTTTGAAATGGAGATGAGCACTGCCCCCTAGAGTCAGGAATGACTAGTACATATGTGCGAGGGGAACCTTTACCTTAATATTGAACCAATCCAGCTGACCTGCAAAACAGCCCCAAACATGAGTCTATTTCCCCTTCATAATATTATATTTTCGAGCATAGGGGAGTTAAGACATACCTCTTGCTAAATATCATCTGCATTGTCAAATATTTTTTTAAAAACCCTTTTAGTTGAAATAATTGCTATTACTATTGTATGATACAAGGGTTACATTTTCACTTGGTAAGGGAATATTTCTTGTCCAGGTCTCCTCTTACTAGTGCAACTCAAGACTATTTTCACCATGTCTTTGAAAAGGATCTTGCATTCCTGTTGAAACTGTGCAGTATGCTATAAACAGAAGAGAGATATTGCCAGAAAGGCATCTGTACTTTCTCAGTGTGGCAAATTGAAAAAAACAAAGCTGATGACAGTGGACTGAACATTATTTACAACAGGGTCTAGAACTGTAGTGCTTCCTGGTTGGCTGCCCATTAGGCCTTGAGAAAGAGTGATGACTCCATTGTTTGTTAGCTCTTTGAAAGAGTTTATATAAACCCCTTGTCAGATAGTTGGTATGCAATCCTAAACACAACTTGCCTTCTAGGAGTCAAAGCTCCCGCTCCCATCCCATTCCCATGGCCTTTGGTGGCTGGCGACTCCTGATTTCAATTAATTGAAATATGGCAGGAATGTATCCCCCTGGCAGGGAACTGACCTGGGCTTTTACCCTCTGAAGTCAATGGATGGTATAATGGTAAGTCTTAGGGGTTGAGGAAAGACATGAGGGCATAGTCTACATGAGGTAGACATTCTCCCTCCCCAGCTGCATTCTTGGTCAAAAGAGGACGGCTTAAATCAGTTAATCAGTTGTCTGTCTGGGATTTTCTCCCAATTTTATTTCTACTAGAATAATTATCATTTGAGACACAACTATCCTAGAATTGTGATGAAAGGAGGATTGGGAGTGGGATTAGATCCCATTGCATTGGCCCTTCCCTTTACTCAACACATATATATTTAGAGGGTCTTTCTACATAAAGTAATGTCAATGAGCTAAACTCTGCCCTCTGAAAAATCTTAGATGACATGAACCATAATAATATATCCATAATGCCATAGGGTGATGAGAAATATGAAAAGCATGGGGATTTAGTATAATAAGGATAGGAGGATATCTGCCCTTTTTCCTGTTTCCTTATAGCATGCCACTATACCACAGTAGCATTTTTCATGTTACCAATCAGGGCTAACTTCAATATAGTTTATGTTGGCAGAAGAACTTCTAGAGAAAAGGAACTACAGGTTGCAGTCATGATTCCACATATATATTTGCAGTTGTGTATTACAACATGGAGGGTAACTCAGATTAGGCTCTGAAGTTAACATAGCTCTAGAATGTTAAAATCCTGCTAATCAAGGCTATTATAGGAAAAGTTGTAGAACACATCTATCATGTTCTAGATGTCATTTCTTCTAGACCCTTGTACAATTTTAAAGCTTTTATATTCTACTCTTCACCCTGAAAATCTCCCTGACATAAAATAGTAAGAATGGAAGTCCCTGACATCAAACTTGCTCACAGAAAATATGATACAGAAAGAAGATAAGATGAGCAGGAAAAGGAAAAATGCTGACTAAGGAGTTATGGGAACTAAGAGTCCAACATGTTTGGAAGCCAAAACTCTGCAGAAGTTGGAAAGACAGATCCTGTGGAAATAACCCTCTTTGATTAAAGAACATATTAACTATGTTGCCAGGTTCGAAATGGTTGAATATGAAGAATGGAAGCTGTAGGAGATGTAATGTTGGTTTCTATATTGGCTAGACAAGAAGGGTAACACACCTGGACAGCATTAATTTGACAACTATTTCATAAAGGAGGCATATATGAATGATGTAGGCATCCATTATTATTGTCCCAGTCTTTTGCTCCCTTAGCTTCAGGTCTTTCAGTGACTCAGAAATAATTCATAAGAATGACAAGCACTAGATTATTATTTGATATTCAAGTGTTGTTGTTAATTCTTTTTTTTTAAAAATCTAGCAATCAGCATAAGCCCTGACCAGGGAGGGATGTGAACCTAGTTCCCTTGGACAATTGTGCCTTCTAAATGTTATTGTTAGTATCTAACCTATAATAAGAGTTGATGGTTTAAGTTGTAGCAGCAATATTTAGAAGGTGGGCTGCCTAAATTTCCACTCCATAATGAAAAATTATATTATTAGAATGGGAAAGATATGTTTCTTTCATTGGACTAAGGTTTGAAATAATTAGATACAGAACTATAATTTTTCATTTTTAAGTCAGGTGTGCATCAACTCCCCCCCCCCCACTTCATTTCTTTTAAGTCATGTTTTTACCCATCTTGTCTACTTCTTTAAAAATATCTGTAAAGGTCAGGACATATTTGAAGAATAATAATTGTGCAAAAGGCAAAAAAGAAATCACTGGGAAAGACCAGCCAGAGGTTTCTTGCCAAGGAAGGGGAGAAAACTTTTGAGATTGGGCCCATGTGGACTGGAGGAGGGTTGAATTAAACCTATGGACTGGAGAACTCCCATCCTTGCTTTTATCATTTGATCTAAAGTTACTACTTGCAAAGGGGCTCCTCCTAAGTCTTGATGCTCCAGGCTACAACTAGAGATTACAGGAGGGAAGGTTTGCTTCCGCTAAATTCATTCACAAGTAGGTGCTGAAAGCTGTTGGTTCAACCGCACATGTAAGTACATTTAGCAAGGAGTTAGTACATCACACTTGTGCTTGAAATGGCACGTTAAAGACTCATCACAACTTCCTAAATGAGTATATTCTCCTGCCTGTAATTTAACGAGAGACTTTACAAAAAAGTTAGACTTTCTTGTTATTCTATTCTATTTAAAGAAGCATCAATCTTTTCCAAATGCAAAACTGGAGTCCTATTCAAACAAAATGGAGGCCAACCAATTAGTTCCTATATGTCTTAGGCTGGGACTTTCTTTGGATGAAAGAGCTTAAAAGTTCCTGAAGTTGTACTCAAAGTATTTGTATTCATTTTACAATTTTTGAAGAATGGTAAATCATTACACAACGAGGCAAAAAGAGATTAACTCTTGAACACTTTTTGTTGTTTCTTTCTTTTGGAGGTTAGGGTTTGGTAAATGAAGTAATGTGACTGCAGAAAATAACACTTTTCTCCATCCATCCATCCATCCATCCATCCATCCATCCATCCATTTCCAATTACCAATATAGAAAGAAGGAAGGAAGAGCGGTAGATAAAATGAATATTTGTTCACCATTTTCTAATATAAAGATCTCAGGCTAAAGTTCACTGAGTTATTTTGGGGCAAATGTTATGATGCTCTTTCTAAATTATCACAGAAAAGATTTTAAAAAATCACCTGTAATTGTACTTCTGTAGGATTACAGTATTTCAATGCTGAATACACTCTTGGCTATTCCCAGCTTTGCTTTCTCTGACATATTCCAATTGACAATTAAAAGTAAAAATTAATTGAAGTTAGTTAATAAAATTAAGATACTTCTCTTCAAAAGTAGTAGTATTCTTAGCTTATATGTGAGCATACCAAGTTGCTTTGTTCTGGGGTGGCTCCCTGGTGTTTCCAGCTCTGATAATGATTTCTTGCCTATTAGGTAGACTCGTCAATCGTAATAATACAAGAAAGAATTCTGAGATTCTCTAAATGCTTATTTTGGTTGAAGCTGTTGCGGTCTGCAGTTCATTTCATTACATCGATGAACTGTCATATTGAATTAAACATATATGCAGCATGATTATAAGCCAACACTGCTTTACACACAAAAAGCTTTCTAAGTCCTGACATCTCCAGGTTGACCTTGGAAAGGATTTTGCCTGAATTTATGGAGAATTACTGACAGATACATTAAACTGGGAAATTAAAAAAGACAAGACCCAAAAGAAAGCAATATCAAGCCATTTTTCCAATACTGCTAAGAAAATTGCATGGGTAGAACTTGAGCTTAATTCAAAGACATCTTTATTGATCAGTTGACTGGTTAACCAGTTGTCTCTGAGGTAAAGCTACATGGTTTTGGGTTTTTTTTTTGCCTCTGTCAACTGCTATCGAAGTTTTAATCCAGCAGAACCTTTCACTTTCAAATTTAAAAATGTAGCAAAGTACTGAATGCTTGATTTCTATTTAAAAGATTTATATAGGCGCCCATCTTAAGCAATTCTGGGCAGTACACAATACAAAGTAACACTACATCAATAAAATACTATAAGATGCACATCAACAGCTGTTTATTTAGGTTTTAGGTTTTATTGGGATTTATATGCCGCCCTTTTCCCTGAGGGGACTCAGGGCGGCTTACAACCACAGGGGAGGGGAAGTGCAAGGTCAAAACAAACACTTTGTGAACAAAAGAAAAATAATAAAACACAACTTTCATTCAGCAATCAAACACTCGGGCGGGTAATTGGAAGCCTATCCCCAGGCCTGCTGGGAGAGCCAGATCTTGAGGGCTGCGCGGAAGGTCTGGATCGTGGTGAGGGTGCGGATCTCCATGGGGAGCTCGTTCCATAGGGTCGGGGCAGCAACAGAAAAGGCTCTCCTCCGTGTGGTCGCCAGTCGACATTGACTGGCAGATGGAATTCGGAGGAGGCCCAGTCTGTGCGATCTGATTGGTCGATTTAGGGAGGTAATCGGCAGAAGGCGGTCTCTCAAGTACCCAGATCCACTACCATGGAGTGCTTTAAAGATGGTCATCATTATCCTGAAGCGCACCCGGAGACCAACAGGCAGCCAGTGCAGCTCGCGGAGGACAGGTGTAACGTGGGCGAACCGAGGTGCGCCCACTATCACTCGCGCGGCTGCATTTTGGACTAGCTGTAGTCGCCGGATGCACTTCAGGGGCAACCCCATGTAGAGCCCATTGCAGTATTCCAGTCTAGAGATCACAAGGGCTCGAGTGACTGTTGTGAGGGCCCCCCGATCTAGGTAGGGCCGCAACTGGCGGACCAGGCGAACCTGGGCAAATGCCCCCCTGGTCACAGCTGACAGCTGATGGTCAAAAGTCAGCTGTGGATCCAGGAGGACTCCTAAGTTGCGAACCCTATCTGAGGGGTATAAAATTTGACCCCCCAGCCTAAGCGTTGGTGTATTAGCCAAATTATTGGGGGGGAAACACAACAGCCACTCGGTCTTATCCGGGTTGAGCACCAGTTTGTTAGCACTCATCCAGTTCTTAACGGCCTCCAGACCCCGGTTCATCACGTCCACCGCTTCATTGAGTTGGCACGGGGCGGACAGATACAATTGCGTATCGTCCGCATATTGATGGTATTTTATCCCGTGCCTCCGAATGATCTCGCCCAGCGGTTTCATGTATATGTTAAATAGTAGGGGGGATAGGACCGAACCCTGAGGTACTCCACATGTTAGGGGCCTCAGGGACGATCTCTGCCCCCCTACTAACACCGACTGCGACCTGTCCGAGAGGTAGGAGGAGAACCACCGCAAAACAGTGCCTCCCACTCCCACCTCCCGCAATCGTCGCA
This sequence comes from Thamnophis elegans, assembly GCF_009769535.1. Classification (NCBI taxonomy): domain Eukaryota; kingdom Metazoa; phylum Chordata; class Lepidosauria; order Squamata; family Natricidae; genus Thamnophis; species Thamnophis elegans. Next base: position 62,746,044 of record NC_045541.1, on the reverse strand, counting down.
GAAGGATACCATGGTCGATGGTATCGAAAGCCGCTGAGAGGTCAAGGAGAACCAGGATGGACGCATAGCCTCCATCTCTGGCCCTCCAGAGATCATCGGTCAATGCGACCAAAGCGGTTTCTGTGCTGTAACCAGGTCTGAAGCCGGACTGGAAGGGGTCAAGATAACTAGCTTCCTCCAAGGCCCGTCGAAGCTGAAAGGCCACCACCTTCTCAACAACCTTCCCGATAAAGGGAAGGTTGGAGACAGGACGAAAGTTGTTTAAGATGGCTGGATCTAACGATGGTTTCTTTAGGAGGGGTCTCACCACCGCCGTTTTGAGCGCGGCGGGGAAGTGCCCCTCCCGAAGGGAGGCGGTGACAACCGCCTGGATCCAGCCATGTGTCACCTCCCTGCTGTTGGCCACCAGCCAGGAGGGACACGGGTCCAGAATACAAGTGGAGGCACTTACAGCTCGGATGGCCTTGTCCACATCCCCAGAGGCAACTTCCTGGAACTCAACCCAGAACTGATGTGGCAAATGATCCTCCTGTGTCTCAGCTGGATCTACTGCGGTGGAGTCCAAGTCCGATCGAAACCGAGCTACTTTGTCCGCCAAGAATTGAGCATAATCCTCAGCCCTACCCTGCAAGGGGTCTCCCGCATCCCTCCTATTAAGGAGGGAGCGGGTTATCCTGAACAGGGCGGCTGGGCGTGACTCGGCGGACGCAACCAAGGAAGAAATATATGATCTTTTTGCAGTTCTTAATGCTCGGACATAGTCCTTGGTGCAGGTAGTTAAGAGTGCTCGGTTTGCCTCGGACCTATCGGACCTCCACTGGTGCTCTAGGCATCTCCTCCGGCGTTTCTTCTCCCGGAGTTCCTCGGTAAACCAGGGAACTCTCCGGGATCCACTGACCCGGAGGGGCCGTAGTGGCGCAATCCGGTCGAGAGACTCCGACGCCGCCGAGTACCAGGCGGCAGCCAGAGTCTCCGCCGAACTGTGGGCGAGGGTATCAGGAATAACCCCAAGCTCCGTCTGGAACCTCAAAAGCAGGTCTCACAAAGCAGTGGGTGTTGCTCACTATGTTCTGTGCAAAGGACACAGAACAATTTCAGTTCTCATCAGAGAGGAAAATGAAGGATAGTTTGTATTCATGAAGTATCTGCAGATATTACTATAGTATATAGTCAGTTCCCACGAAGAACGCTGATGATTCACCTTGGGAGGTGGCAGTTGTATCCCCCTGTCCACAAACACAGTCTGGCATGGAGACTCCTGATGTACCCGGGAAGACAATCCTTCACTTCATTACAGAGTTTGCTTTTCTGCCCCCACCAACATCATGTGACCCTGTGTCCTTCCTCTCCTCTCTCCTCTTTCTCAGTCAGGGACAATTTCTCTTTGTTGCTCTGAGCCAGGAGCTGTAACAGGTGCCAATTTCCTGAACTCTGTCTCAGCTCTCCTTCTGGGATACTGTCAGAAAATAGATCCTCTTCATCTCAGTATCTCTGGGCTTTCTCTAGGCACAGTGCCACCTAGGTTGGGAGCAATGGCTTTCCCTCCCTGAGGCATAATGGTGTGGGTAACAGTGTGTTTATGTGTGTGTGTGAGAGAGAGAGAGAGAGAGAAAGAGAGAGAGGGAAGGAGAGGGAGAGAGGAAGGGAGAGACAGAGTAGGAGAGGGAAAGAGAGAGAGAGGGAGAGGCAGTGGGAGAGAGAGGGAGAGTTGGAGGGAGAGTGGGAGAGGAAGAGGAAGAGAAAGAGTAGGAGAGAAGAGTAAAAGAGAGAGGGGGGAGAGAGAGGGAGTGTAGGAAGAGAGGGAGAGGGGGAGGAAGGGAGTGAGTGAGAGGGGGGGGAATGAAATATATTTCACGAGAAATACAATTTAAATTGATTCTAGTTATGAATGTTGTAACATGATGCACTTCCAGCTTATTCCTTAGGCTTAGACAAAGTCTCACCTCTGGGTTGCCCCAACAGAACTTTACTTTTTGCTTCATTTTTGTGATGAAGAGGAGTATAGATTTATTCCCCCCACCCCAGCATTCCTATCGGTATCTTCGGTATGTTTATAGTATTCCCTAAAAACATGCTTATTTAGAAAGAGAAGAATCACACGAAGAAAGGTAGTTCAGGCAGGCCCAGGGTAGGGAGGGAATGAGGGAGGGAGGAGCAACGGCAGCCCAGAGGGTGAGCCGACCAGGCAGTCTCTTCCACTCTCAGTGGTGCCCACTTGCGGAGCTTGCAGCTGGGCATGGGGAGGATGGCTTGAACCTCGCTGTCCGATTGGCATCCAGAGCCCCAGAGACCGGGGTCGGAATCACCCACCATCACCGCGAGAGCCTGGTTGGATGGGATGTACGGTGAATCTAGGGTGCTGTGAGGGAACCCCTCGCCCCCCGCAATCTTTGGTGCCCCCGAGGCAAACCCCAAAGCAGCCGGGCAAAAGGAAGAGGAAACAGCTGCCGAGGGTAAGTAGAGAGAGCCGTGCGGCAGCGTGGAGAGCCGCTCCAAGCCGCAAGAGGAGGCGCGTAGGGAGCCAACCGATGGAAGCAGCCGGGGGCGGGCAGAGGGCTAGGTCGGGGTGGGGGGGGGGGCGGCGGCAGTGCAACAGGGAAACTAAACGAGAAGTTTTCTCCCAACCTGGAAAGAGGTCTGAACGGAGAGGAGGAGGAGAGTCGACATCTAGATCTCCTTAGAATCATCCTTCTGTGGTCTTGTTGTTGCGTCGGCATAGGGGCTCACTCGGTGTTGCTTTAAAACGTCGCAAGTCCCTAGGGAGGAGCAGGAGCCGAATTATCCGAGGTAGCTAGGGGGAAGAGGAAAATAATAGCAGGAATGAAAGAGAAGAGGAAAGGGGGCTGTTTCATATGTCCGGAGGGGGTGGAAGAAAGTACAGGTAGTCCTCAACTTATGCTGAGCCCCAATTGTATGTTGTTTAAGTGAGAAATTTGTTGAGTGAGTTTTGCCCCATTTTACGATTTTTCTTGACACATTTCTTAAGTGAATCACGGCAGTTGTTAAAATTAGTAATACAGTTGTTAAGGTAATCTGGCTTCCCCATTGACTTTGCTTGTCAGAAGGTCGACTCCAGGATACAGCAATCGTCATAAATGTGAGCCCGTTGTCAAATCTAAATCATGTGACCATAGGGATGCTGCAATGGTCATAAGTGTGAAAAGTGGTCATAAGTCACTTTTAAAGTGATGTATCTTCGAATGGTCACTAAATGAATTGTTGTAAGTCTGGAGTTACCTGTAAAAGAAGGGTGAGAACAGGGATTCCTTGCACAAGGATTGGACAGCCATTTGTCTGAAATGGTACTGTATAGGGTCTCCTGCTGAAGCAGGGGGTTGGACTAGAAGACCTCCAAGATCCCTTTCAACTCTGTTATTCTGCTGTAAGCATCCTTCTCAAGTACTATTGGTTTGTTTGGCATGTGGCCCTGGGGTTTCATTGGCAGTGTGCCTCACTGGCACATTCCTCCTTCTCTCTTTGTTAGTGGCACGCAAGGTAGTTTGAGTTGGGGAAAAGGTATTCTGTTGGCTACTTCAGAAATGGCCCAGTGAATTATAGGATTCTCTATTTTCTGTGGCATGCTTATCCGTGCCACATGTTTAAAAATGGATGGTCAGGCATAGGAAGCATTTATCTGAAGTCCAGGAAGAATTAAAATATAATTGGGGGCAAGTTTCTCAGCTGATTCTAAATTTTGGGTTATTTTGTAGTTTACACAACTTTGGACATTTTAGAATACCTCTTCTTCTCAGGAGAGACTGTCTTACCTAACTTTTTAAAGGCAGTTCAGGACTTTTATTTTTCAATCCACTACCAAAGAGCTGTTCCATCCAATCAGTTGTGCTTCATTTTACCTTGTTGTGTTTGAATACTTAAAAATAAGAAGGAATTGTGTCATTTTTTTGTACACTGTCATCAGCACAATTGAAAAACTAGAATCAAATATTCAAATAAATATATGAAGATAATTGACTGGTAATCAACTTTGCAACCTCCATTGTTGTGTGTCTTAGTCAGCTTTCAGGGACTGGCCAGGTTTGATAAATTTCAGCAGGGGTCTCCAATCCTTGGTGTACGGGCCAGCACCTTTCTCCATGGAACAGGTCCCAAAAGGTTGGGGGGCATTGAATTACAGCATCATCTTCCCTTCATTGTTAGGAATGGTAAATATTGTGTCACATCTCTTAGAGAGATGGGTTCAGACAGGTTGCAATATAGGTGGCTCCTGACATATTTTTGGAGGACATTGTTACGGAGGTTGAACGAAGTCCCTTCCTTTGTGTCATTACTAGTCCTCAGCTCTTTCAAAATATGAGAATCACAATGATTGTTCCTTTCCTTAGATAACTGGCATTTAGGAAGAAGCAAGAGTCCAGAATAAAAAGAGGAATTAAAGGAAGGGAAAGGAGATGAGCTACCAAAAATGTGAATAAAGCACAATATGGAAGCCTGATATATAGTGCTGGCAAACATGTGGAATGCAGAAGAGTCGAGCAATAAGCAAGAGTTCTTATTTAGAATTTTAAAGGTGAAGTGGTGGCCCAATTTCCTCGCCAAACAAAAGAACACATGTAAGAATGTAAAGTTTAAGTTGCATCCTCATAACCACTGTATAGTCCTCAATATAATTGGTCAGAACCTCTAATGATGATTTGAATGGCCCACTTTTATAACCATATTGTTGTAAAATCTTGTGTTTTTTAACTTTCATGTGGGGACTGCTTGGAAGAGTATATGAGTACGCATGATTCGGAGGACCTGCCGGGAGATGCGGGGGCCACGGGGGTGGTTGAGGGGACTAGAGACACGGGAGAGGGTCGGGGTATTACGGTCGTAACAGGGAGAGGCAGATATGGCGGGGACTTTAGGGCAGGCCATTACCGGGGAAGGAGGGCTCGCTACATTACAGAGATCCCTCCTTCCGGCCCTAGGAGTCCCACTCCGAGACCAGATGGCGTAAGCAGTCAGGACCCTGGTCTCAGGCTGTTGTCGCTAAATGCCAGGTCTGTTGTACATAAAGCTCCTCTCGTCCGGGACTTAATTTTAGACGAGAGGGCAGACCTGGCATGTATTACTGAGACCTGGCTGGGCCCAGAGGGAGGAGTCCCCCTTGTAGAACTGTGCCCAGAAGGATTTCAGGTGCTACATCAGCCGAGAGCTCAGGGAAGGGGTGGGGGTGTGGCCGCTGTTATCCGAGAGTCGTTAGTTCCTCGTAGGGTCCCTGCTCCGGAGATTGTCGGGTGTGAGTCTTTGCTGTTAAAGTTGGACCTCAAGGGTCAAGTGGGTCTGCTGTTAACGTACCTGCCTCCCAACAGCGTTGCAGCAGCCCTCCCCTCGCTCCTCGAGTCGGTAGCCGAGCTGGCAGTTGAGTTCCCTAGGTTGATGGTCCTGGGGGACTTTAATTTGCCGTCGCTCGGTGAAAACTCGGAGGGGGCGCAGGAGTTCATGGCTTCCATGACAGCCATGGGCTTGACCCAAGTAATTCGAGGCCCAACCCATTCGGCGGGACACATGCTTGACCTTGTATTTCTCTCGGAGCAGTGGATTTGTGATCTTGGTCTGAGGGGGAATGACATCATACCCCTGTCGTGGTCAGACCACTGCCTACTGAGGCTCGACTTTCGGAGACCAAACCCCCACTGTAGGGAGGAGGAACCGACCAGGTGGTTCCGCCCCAGGCGTCTTATGGAACCGTCAAGGTTCCAGACAGAGCTTGGGGTTATTCCTGACACTTTCGCCCACAGTCCGGTGGAGACTCTGGTTGCTGCATGGCACTCGGCAGCATCGGAGACCCTCGACCGGATTGCGCCACTGCGGCCCCTCCGAGGCGGCGGATCCCGGAGACCTCCTTGGTTCACCGAGGAACTCCGGGAGATGAAGCGCTGGAGGAGATGCCTAGAGCACCGTTGGAGGTCCGATAAGTCCGAAGCGAACCGAGCAATGGTAACCACCTGCACCAAGGAATACACCAGGGCACTTAGGGCTGCAAAAAGATCCCATATAGCCACCTTGGTTGCGTCCGCTGAGTCCCGCCCGGCCGCCCTGTTTAGGATAACCCGCTCCCTACTGAACAAAAGGGAAGCGGGGGAACCCTTGCAGGGCAGAGCCGAAGAGTATGCCCAATTCTTAGCGGACAAAATTGCTCGGTTTCGGTCGGACTTGGACTCCACCCCTGCAGCTCCAGCCGAGGCACAGGAGGATCAATTTGAACAACTCTGGGTTGAGTTTCAAGACGTTACCCCCGGGGATGTGGACAAGGCCATGAGGGCTGTAAGTACCTCCACCTGTGTACTGGATCCGTGTCCCTCATGGTTAGTTTTTAACTGCAGTGAGGTGACACGAGGCTGGATCCAGGCGGTTGTCACCGCCTCACTTCGGGAGGGGAACTTCCCCGCCGCACTGAAAGCGGCGGTGGTGAGACCCCTCCTGAAGAAGCCATCTTTGGATCCAGCTATCCTTAATAATTATCGTCCAGTCTCCAACCTCCCCTTTTTGGGGAAGGTTGTTGAGAAGGTGGTGGCCTTCCAGCTCCAGCGGTCCTTGGAGGAAGCAAACTATCTAGACCCCTTCCAGTCAGGCTTCAGACCCGGTTACAGCACAGAAACCGCTTTGGTCGCATTGACCGATGATCTCTGGAGGGCCAGAGATGGAGGACATTCCTCCATCCTGGTTCTCCTCGACCTCTCAGCGGCTTTCGATACCATCGACCATGGTATCCTTCTGCGACGACTGCGGGAGGTGGGAGTGGGAGGCGCCGTGTTGCGGTGGTTCTCCTCCTACCTCTCGGACAGGTCGCAGTCGGTGTTAGTGGGGGGGCAGAGATCGTCCCCTAGGCCCCTAACTTATGGGGTGCCTCAGGGCTCGGTCTTATCCCCCCTACTATTTAACATCTACATGAAACCGCTGGGTGAGATCATTCGCAGGCACGGGATTAGATACCATCAATATGCGGACGATACTCAACTGTATCTGTCCGCCCCGTGCCAACTCAATGAAGCGGCAGACGTGATGAACCGCGGCCTCGAAGCTGTTATGGACTGGATGAGGGTTAACAAGCTCGTGCTCAACCCAGAAAAGACCAAGTGGCTGTTGTGTTTCCCTCCCAGAGATTCGACCAATATTCCATCACTCAGGCTGGGGGGTCAAATTTTACACCCCTCAGAGAGGGTTCGCAACTTGGGAGTCCTCCTGGATTCACAGCTATCGTTTGACCACCATTTAATGGCTGTGACCAGGGGGGCATTTGCCCAGGTTCGCCTGGTGCGCCAGTTGCGACCCTACCTGAATCGGGAGGCTCTCACAACAGTCACCCGGGCCCTTGTGACCTCTAGGCTGGAATACTGCAACGTGCTCTACATGGGGCTGCCCTTGAAGAGCATCCGGCGACTTCAGCTAGTACAGAATGCAGCCGCGCGAGTGATTGTGGGTGCACCTCGGTTCACCCGCATAACACCTATCCTCCGCGAGCTGCGCTGGCTACCTGTCGATCTCCGGATGCGCTTCAAGGTGCTATTAGTCACCCATAAAGCCCTACATGGCAGTGGATCTGGATACTTGAGAGACCGCCTTCTGCCAATTACATCCCTGCGACCAATAAGATCACATAGATTAGGCCTCCTCCGTATACCATCGGCCAGCCAGTGTCGGCTGGCAACTACAAGGAGGAGGGCCTTCTCAGTAGTAGCCCCGACCCTTTGGAACGAGCTCCCCGTAGAGATTCGCACCCTCGCCACCGTCCAGGCCTTCCGCACAGCCTTGAAGAACTGGCTCGCCCGTCAGGCCTGGGGACAAGGATAGTTCCCCTCCCGAATGATGAATGTATGTTGTCTACTATTTTATTATATGTCTTATCTTAATGTCTGTATTCCCCTTCCCGATTTTATGTGAGCCGCCCTGAGTCCCCTCAGGGAAAAGGGCGGCCTACAAATATTAATAAAATCACAAAATCACAAATTTAAAACACTAAAATAGTTTGGTCTGTTGGTTAAGGCACTAGGCTAAAAACCAGGAATCAGTGAGTTGTAGTTCTGCCTTAAGGATTATAGCTGGTTGGGTGACTTTGGGTCAGTCACACTCTCTTTCAGCCCAACCCACCTCAGAGGATTGTTGTTGTGCAGAAAACAATAGGAGGAAGGAGTATTAGGTATGTTTGCAGCTTTAAGTTATTTATAAAAATAAATAAAAGTGGGTTAAAAAAAATCTAACCCCCCCCAGTAATTTTTCTTTTGGAAGTTTTTGGGCATTCCTCAATTAAAAAATATGTTTGATAAATAGGCTAATGTGGAAGATAGCTTGCCTACAGCCACTGGGAGAGAAGATCCCAGGATGTTTTAATTTTTCTGTGGTCTTAGGTGCCCTGTCAATTGATGCCATATAATGATGAGAGATCCAATGGACAGTGACCATGTAGTAAATAATGAACTACGTGGGCCTTAAAATTTACCTCAGAAGGAATACTTCATCATGTGCACAGATTCTGTAGGTGTCACTGTTAAAAAGTCTTTTAGTCTTTAGTCTTTTTCCCTGACTAAATATCATCAAAACATTGGAAGTACGGTAAGTAGAAAGGCATTGTGGTATGATTGCCTTTACCTGGGGAGGTCCGGATTCCAAACCAGGTAGTATAGGCAAGGTCTCTTCTCTCTTCCTTTTTAAAAATATCCTATCTTTCAAGGCTGTTTGAAAATAAAATGGTCTTTATTTAGGTATGCAGCTCTGAAGAACATTGGGGTGAAGCCAAGATAAATAAAACCTACAAAGGGAGCAGCTGCTGAACCCGCCGAAATGCTCATAAAGTATCTATGAGACTTTTAGCTTAATCCTGTGTAGAGCTGTGGAGATCCTATGTAGAGCTATTTATGCACACGCCCATACACACACACACACACACACACACACACACACACACACACACACACACACCCCAAATAAGTTAAGTGTTGTTATACAATGTCCTTCAGGAATGCATAGAAAATGAAAGGTGTGGGGTTCTTTTTGATGGGATCAAGGGAAACATTTGAGAAGATTCTTGGCAACCTCCGGCTACCTTGTCCTTTCTCCTGATTAAGCCATCCATGGTTGTGGGGGAGTTTCAGGGAATACGATTACCTAGGGAAACAGCCTCTGAGTCATTGGCAGATAAATATGATCCTCCACACTCATCACATTGCTTATTATCACACATTATGCAGCATTTATCTGTGTGCAAATGGAAACCTACAGGCAATTGGCATGTTGCCCTCTCAGGTACTTACAGCAAAATCAGGTCCCCCCCCCCCCCACGATTTGCTGACCAACATGCCAACCCATCTAAAAAACTCACACCATAATTAGAATACCACCAGATGCCCTGCTGAGCCAATGTATAATTCAATGCTTGGTTTCATGCATGCAAAAGTTTAAGCCCAGGTGCAGAAGGAGCAAAGTGCCTACCTGAAGGGTGGAGAGCTACTACCAGCCTTTGCCAGCAATACTGAGCAAAATTCTGATGAGGTCCAATATTACTGCATTGCCTCTATCAAGGTTCTTCTACTGCTGATCTGGGACTCTTCTTGAGAAGAGTAGGACAAAATGGTTGGCATTGTAGATGCCCAAGTTTGACCACAAAAATCCCTCTCAGTTAATTCTGAATTGTTTCACATTGCTGTGTTTAATTTTCAAAAGCAAGCATGAAGTGGCATCATCATGCCAATTTACAGTCTGTGGAGCTCAATCTGCTGTTGTTTCTGTATGATTTTTCTTAATAAAGAATACAGTAAGCAGAAATCAAGGAATGTTTCCCCTGGGTGGCATAATGCAGTTGGGCTAATTTCCTGCAATTATGCTATTAGCTTGAGTAATTTCAGGAGATTTATGGGATATTTAACTCTTTCCTTGCCTATCTAGCATTGCCCCATAGAAAGGATCCTAAAGTCTTGCTCAATGTTGACAAACTGTTGATAACTCTGAGAGTGCTTATTGATTATGGAGACACTTACAAGCCATGCTTCTCTGCATGTAGATGTAGTTCACAAATTATGTTTCCTGAAAGGCAAGAACTAAATAATTTAAATAAAGAAATAATAGTCTTGGTGCTCTGATCTAGTTAGTACTCTGTTCATTTGAGAATCTAGATACTTTCTGCTTGAGTGGGATTTCTCCTCTTTGGCACAAGAACAATCTCTTTTCAAGTTATAAGGGAGCTTTAGGTCTTGGAGATTGAATGAAAACTTATTTAGATATGAAAAGTATATTAATGATTGTAAAAAATTACTATCTGAATATTTTGTTTTGAATATGAATAAGGGTACATCTATGGAATTTGTATGGGACGCAAGCAAAGCGTATATGAGAGGAGTTTTGATGAATATAAATAAAACTCATAGAAATAAGCAAGGGTTAAAACGAACAGAACTGGAAGAGGAAATTGAGAGAAAAGAGCTGGAGTTAACAATGAACCCAGATGATACAAAGGTTAAGGAAGCTATTAACATATTAAAATCTCAATTTGACATGTTGATCTCTGACCAGGTAGCTACTAATTTATTATATGCAAAACACAATACTTTTTGTAATGCAAACAAACCTGGCAGATGGTTAGCTTATCAGATTAGGAAAAAAAGGAAAACTCGAAATATATCTAAACTGATTTATAGAGGGAAGGAGGTGTTTCAACAGGAAGAGATTCAAAAGGCTTTCTGGGAATTTTTTACAGAACTGTATAAAGGGGATAAAATTAATGGTTTAGACATAGACAAATATTTAGACAAAGAGAAAATACCTTCAGTTAGAGAAGAACACAGGCAAAAATTGAATCAACCAATAACCTCGGGGGAAATCCTGCAGGTAATTAAGCAATTAAAGTCAGGGAAAGCACCAGGTACAGATGGCTTGACAGCGGTTTACTATAAAAACTTACAGTTAGAAATGGTAGAACCTCTTAGAGAATTATTTAATATGATTCAAACGGAAGGTAAAGTCCCTCCATCTTGGAAGACAGCGTTTATATCTTTGATACCCAAAGAAGATCAAGATACTACTCAACCCAAAAATTATAGACCTATTTCATTACTGAATGTAGATTATAAAAATTTTACTAAAATATTAGCAAATAGGTTAATGTTGGTCATTCAACAATTGATACATACGGACCAAACAGGTTTTATACAAGGGAGACAGATGAAAAGTAATGTTAGATTAATTATTAATGCATTAGAATATTTGGGAAAGAACAACCAGATCCCTGCTGCGTTTATATTTTTGGATGCTGAGAAGGCCTTTGATCGAGTTAACTGGCAATCTCTGCTGAAGATACTGCAAAAAATGCAGATAGGAGATAATTTTTTACAGTCAATTAAAGCAATATACCAACAGCAAACAGCACAAATCATAGTCAATGGAAGTTTAACAGACTCTTTTCAAATTGGAAAAGGTACAAGACAGGGCTGTCCTTTGTCCCCATTATTGTTTATTATAACTTTGGAAGTATTGTTGAATAAAATACGGGGCTTGGATGGTTTAAAAGGGATCAAGATTAGGCAGCAAGAATATAGAGTCCGCGCTTTTGCGGATGATTTGGTCATAATATTGGAACAACCGCAGGAATCCAGTATGGTTTTAATGAATACGATTAATCAATATGGTCAAGTGTCGGGCTTTAAAATAAACTTAGGAAAAACCAAAATATTAGCTATAAATATGAATATTAAACAAAAGGAAGAATTAGGAGTGATGCTAGGATGTGAGGTAGTTAAAAAAGTCAAATATCTTGGAGTTAACATTTTAACTTCAAATGGGAAATTATATAAGCATAATTATGAACCACTTTGGCATAGCATACAGACAGAGATGAAAAAATGGGAGAAATTGCACTTATCTTTGCTGGGTAGGATAGCGGCAGTGAAAATGAACATTTTACCAAAATTTTTATTTCTTTTCCAAATGTTACCTATACTTAAAAAAGATGCGAACCTTTTAGAATGGCAGAAGGGTATCAACAAATTTGTGTGGGCAGGAAAGAAGCCGAGGGTAAAGATGAAAATAATGCAAGATGTACGTGAGAGAGGAGGATTGAAACTACCTAATTTAAAACTATATTATGATGCAGTGGCATTATCTGTAATTAGTGATTGGACTCATTTAACCAATGATAGAATATTGAATATTGAGGGACACGATCTGGTATTTGGTTGGCATGCTTACCTGTTATTCAACAAAAAATTGGATAAGAATTTTAAAAGTCATATTTTAAGAAATGCTTTATTGCGGGTTTGGAAGAAATACCAATATAAATTAAATGACAAGATACCCATGTGGGCAATTCCTAGACACGCAATTGAAAATATGAATACAGCACAAAAACAGGATAGAATTACTTACAGACAGCTTCTTACCTCGGAAAGGGAGGTATTACAATTAAAATCTTTAGAGGTATTAAAAGAGGAGAAGGTAGTTCAAACATGGTTCCAGTATGGGCAATTACAGGCTAGGTGGAAAATAGACCAAAAAATTGGTTTTATCCAAGTTGAGGATAATCTGTTTAAACAAATAAGAGATCAAAGCTTAATGCATATAAAGAGGATATATAATGTATTAATACAGATGGATTCGGAAACAGAATTAGTTAAAGATTGTATGATAAAATGGGCTCAAAATATTGAGGAACCAATAATGTTGGATACATGGGAAAGAATCTGGGTAAGAAATGTGAAATTTACACAAGCTCAAAATCTGAGAGAAATTTTTTACAAGATGTTCTATAGATGGCATTTAGATCCTAAAAAGTTGGCTTCTATGTATCCGAATGTACAGCCTAAATGTTGGAGGTGTGGTTCTCTCGACGCTACATATTATCATATATGGTGGACCTGCCAAAAGGTTAAGGCATGTTGGATAAAAATATGGTGGGTCATGCAAAATGTTTTTAAAAGAAGGATAAAGTTTATTCCTCAGTTATTTTTACTAGGTATATGTACTGACTTTACAGTGGTAGAGACCAATTTGATTCTGCACCTGATAACTGCAGCAAGACTGTTGGTGGCCCAATATTGGAAGAAGGAAGACTTGCCTACAATCCAAGAATGGACATTGAAAGTAACAAACTTAGCCGAAATGGCTAAAATATCGGCATATCTCAAAGATCACTCAAATGAGATATATAAACGAGACTGGAAAAAATGGATTGACTATATACAAAATAAATACGGGACTAAGAAATTCCAGTTAGCCTATGCTTAAGATCAGAAATGATTTAAACTGTTAAAAGTCAGTTCAGTAAGAAGAAGCTAAGGTCAATCTAGAATGTCATTAATTTCTTTATTTCTTTTTTCTCAATAGATTTTAGACTGTGTTAGTTAAAATCCATACCGTGTACGGGTTCTGGGAAGTCAGGGGGGGGGAAGGAGGAGGGGGGGTGGGGGGGGTGGAGGGAGGGAGGGGTACACACAACAAAAAAAAATTGTACTTCAATGTCTTAATGATTGACAAATGATGACATATTTGGGTTTTTTTTTTAAAGAAAAATAAAAAAGTTTTGTTTATAAAAAAAAAAAATCAAGTTATAAGGGAGCTTTTGTGTGCAACCAGATTAACCAAGATATTTATATTGTGGTTGAAAGCATTAACTGATAGAACTCTCCTCCTTACTAAGAGCGCTATGCTCAAGAACAACCTTGGATATTTATTCTGCGCCAGGAAAGAACAGAATGGGAAAAAGATAACCTTAATCTGTACCAGGCCAAGAATCTGCTTTGAACTTCAAAGCGAATTCTGAGTCAGTGCCAAGTTAGCCATTGAATGTGTGCAGAATGCCGTGTCCCCTTGCCAAGAAACATCCTTGGCCTGTCCACACAATTAAAGTATCAAGAAGTCATATGGTGCCACACTTCTGGTACAAGATGGCATATTTCTGGGGCAGCCTTGATTTCTATATATTCTACCCTCTTGATTTAGCATTAGGCAACTGACATGCTAGCTAAGAATGCTGATTTGTCTGTCTGCACATAGGCTGGGCACCCCCCCCCCCCCAAGGCATCATTGGCTTGTTATGAGATTAATTTCACTGCTTTCTGATTAATCTCAGCCTGGCTTTCCTTTTTTTACTTTTAGACATCCCATTTGCTTTAGAAATCATTAGGATCCCCCTTTGCTTATGGGAGGGGGGGTAACCAGAGAAGAGAAAGAAGGATATATAGAGACACAATCAGTGTATTAGAACTACTGTGTCTTCAATATTGGACCTGTTGGATAAAATAAAACATAGGAAAACCATTTCTTTTCAGAAGATGTTAGTCTTAAAGCCAACCCCCGCCCCCGGTGTCAATTTATGATAATTAATGAATTAGAGTATAAATATAATGAAAGATGAAGAATATTTATTATATATAATAATTTATAACAATAAGATGTTACAAAAATATAAAATGTAAACGTGTCTAGAATGATAACTATATAATGTATACATAATAGTATATATAAATGTAAAAAAAAATGGATATAAACCGGTGTAGAGTTGTTGCAAAGTTGAAACTTTTATGTAAAATGAAGAAAAGTGTATAATAATAATAATAATAATAATAATAATAATAATAATCTTTGCAAAGAAGCTGATGAAACTGTTGATCACATACTCAGCTGCTGTAAAAAAATCGCACAGACTGATTATAAATTGCGGCACAATTCAGTAGTGCAAATGATCCATTGGAATTTGTGCAAAAATTTTAATATTAAAACTGCAACAAACTGGTGGGAACATCAGCCTGAAAAAGTCACCGAAAATCAGATGGTCAAGATCTTGTGGGATTTCCGTATACAAACGGACAAAATACTGGCGCATAATACACCAGACATCACACTGGTTGAGAAAAACAAGGTTACAATCATAGATATCGCAATACCAGGTGATAGCAGGGTCGCCGAGAAGGAACATGAAAAAATTGCAAAATACCAGGACTTAAAAATCGAAATTCAACGACTATGGCACAAACCAGCAGTGGTAATTCCAGTGGTAATTGGCACACTGGGTGCTAATTCCAAAAGCACTGGAATTACATTTAAAACAGTTAAAAATTGACAAAATCACCATCAGTCAAATGCAAAAAGCCGCACTGCTTGGATCTGCACGCATATTAAGAAAATATGTTACAATGTCCTAGGCCCCTGGGTGGGGCCCGACTAGTAACCAATGCCAAATCCGGCGAAACAACTGGCTGCTGTGATACAATTGTACAATAATAATAATAATAATAATAATAATAATAATAATAATAATAATAATAATAGGACTGAAAAACCAGGAAACTAATGACAATGCACTACAGTTTACATCCACGTGGTGATACTGATAGACTAAATCTGCCCTGAAAATCAGGTGGCAGAGGATTATTACAAGTGAAGCAAACAGTTGAAGAAGAAAAACATGCACTGGCTGATTATTTAAAAGAAAGTCAAGAACATCTATTAATCGAAGTAAAGAACAAAAATCTACTGAAGGCCCAACAGACGAAACAAGAATACAGAAAAGATGTGATAAAATCAAGAATGGAAAGTTGGCAGAACAAAGCACTGCATGGCCAATTTCTGGAAAAAATAAAAGATAAAGTGGACAGTGAACAAACTTGGTTATGGTTAACAACAGGTACATTAAAGAAAGAAACAGAGTCACTAATCCTGGCTGCGCAAGAACAAGCTATCCGCACAAATGCCATTAAGGCCAAAATCGAAAAATCCTCTGATGATGCCAAATGCAGACTTTGCAAAGAAGCTGATGAAACTGTTGATCACATACTCAGCTGCTATAAAAAAATCGCGCAGACTGATTATAAATTGCGGCACAATTCAGTAGCACAAATGATCCATTGGAATTTGTGCAAAAATTATAATATTAAAACAGCAACAAACTGGTGGGAACATCAGCCTGAAAAAGTCACCGAAAATCAGATGGTCAAGATCTTGTGGGATTTTCGCATACAAACAGACAAAATACTGGCGCATAATACACCAGACATTACATTGGTTGAGAAAAATAAGGTCACAATCATAGACATCGCAATACCAGGTGATAGCATGGTCGCTGAGAAGGAACATGAAAAAATCGCAAAATGCCAGGACTTAAAAATTGAAATTCAACGACTATGGCACAAACCAGCAGTGGTAATTCCAGTGGTAATTGGCACACTGGGTGCTATTCCAAAAGCACTGGAATTACATTTAAAACAGTTAAAAATTGACAAAATCACCATCAGTCAAATGCAAAAAGCCGCACTGCTTGGATCTGCACGCATATTACGAAAATATGTTACAATGTCCTAGGCCCCTGGGTGGGGCCCGACTAGTAACCAATGCCAAATCCGGCGAAACAACTGGCCGCTGTGATACAATTGTATAATAATAATAATAATAATAATAATAATAATAATAATAATAATAATAATAATAATAATAATAAAGAGATAAAATAAAACATAGGAAAACCATTTCTTTTCAGAAGATGTCAGTCTTAAAACCAATCCCTGCCCCCTTTTTCAATTTTTTTAAAAATTTCTGTCCAGTTGATCAGATTATCCAATTTCAGATAGATGTTCTTTCTTTTGAATTCTGTTTAATAGTCCTATACTAATGGATTTGCAGTTGACCAACCACACTCAGTGGGTAGTCCTCAATGGAGTTACATCTATATGGAAGAAAGCATGCAGTGGGGTAATTCAAGATTTGGGTTTGGGCCCAATGCTCTTTAACATCTTCATAAATGATCGATAGGAGGGGATAGGAGGAGAACTCATCAAATTTGCAGATGGCACCAAGATGTGGGAAGGGGGGGGGCATTGCTAAACTTCGAAAGATAGGCTCAAGATCCAGAAGGATCTTGACAGACTTGAACACTGGGCCTTAAATAACATGCAGTTCAATGGTGAGAAAAGTAAGGTCCTGATATGGGTGCTACATCACTGGGGGTTTGCAAAAATAGACTGACAACAATTTGACTGGGATGGTAAGGTTTCTGCCTTAACCAGGGTGTTAGACTAGAAGACCTCCAAGGTCCCTTCCACCTCAGTTATTCCATTAATGGCTTAAAACTGGTACATTAAGAATTAACAAAATGAAGGCTTGATTTTGGTTGCTCAAGCACTAGTTATTCAAATTAATGCAATCAAGCCCAGAATTGAAAAATCACCTAGTGATTCAAAGTGCTGATTGTTCAAAGAAGCAGAAGAAACAGTAAATCATATACTCAGTTCATTCAAGATCATATAAACTGATTATAAATGACATAACATACCAGTAGTTGCCAAAATGATTCACTGGGACATCTGTAAAAAGTGTCATGTGCCATTAATAAAAAAAATGGTGAAAACAGAATTGAAAATGGGCAGATTGAAATATTGTAGGACTTCCCAACACAAACTGATAAAGCCTTGGTTCATCACACATTATATTTAACTGTGATTGGAAAAAAAAGAAACTATAGATAATTGATGTGGTGAATATCAGGGGAGAGAAGACTAGGAGGCAAAGAATTTGAGAATTATATCTACTATATTGATACATTACAATCTCTTAGATTCTTGGGAAGAACTTGAAGTGTATGAAGGCCAAAACCATTATAAAGAATTGGCAGCTTTGATTTTACATTATTGTGTATATAATATCATCGTAATAATCAAGGTGAAGAGGAATGGATGTTCAAATTGGGAATAGGATTCACAAGCACACACAGCTTCTACAGTATACTTTCTGGTTTTACCTTATTATTTTGTTTTGTTTTTAAACATTTTTCTTTTTTTTATGGATATTTTATGATGAGATTGTTAACTGTCTACAACCCCTGTAATTGGATGGCATATTAATGAAGTAAGTAAGTAAGTACATACGTAAATAACGATTTTGCTAAATATTATTCTTGAGGAAGCTTATCTTTTCTGTTTTGACTAAAACCTATCGTTCTGTTTTGCAAAGCTACACAGCAAAGCTATTATGTCAGAGAAAACTATTCTACCTTTATGTTTTTCTTATTGCTTTGTTCCTTTTCAAGTAAATTTCTTTCATTTGATGTGGGAAAATTAAACAACTACAATTTTCATCAAGATTTCTTTGCACTTTTTTTTCTTTATTCTGAAGAAAAAATCTTTATCTTCCATATTGCTTTCTTATCACCTGCCTGCCATAACACTGCCATTCATTCACTCCCTCCCTCATTCCCTCCCTCATTCCCTCCCTCCTTCCAGATTAAATCATTTCCTTTTGATAATGCAGAACTTTTTGTGTTTACTGAATTGCTTTGCTTTTTTTTGTTTTTGTTTCGTTTTTCTTGTTGTTGTTTTTTTTTAAATATATTTTATTCATTTTTCACATTCCATTTGCAATCACTTATATACAGGGTATTTACTATAAGAAAAGAAAAAAAGAAAAAGGGAATAAAACGAACAAATAAAAAGGAAACACAACTCATCATTCACAACCCCACCTAACCCTTCCATCCTCCATACACCCCATCTACCCCCTCCAACTTTCCTTTCTCCCTCTAACACTCCCCTCCTACTTCCCTTTCCCCACAAACCTTTCTCCCCTTACTCCCCAGACACCCTCCTTACATTCCCCTTACTCCTTCCTTACTCCTCCCTCTTCTTTCCCTCTACCTCCCTCCTTGGTGTATGCCTTTATTCGAGTGTTGTTTGATCTGATGAAAGTAAAATGAACCAAGGAAAAAAAAAAAAAAAAGAAAGAAAAAACCACCGTATATAAATACATTCTTATTCTTATTAAGACTATATTAACACCCCCCCCCCACAAATCCCCATCCCCAATCCTCCCGACTTCCCAGGGCCCACACCTGGCACTACCTTCTGTCTAAAATATCTTGTATACATATGGATTAAAAAATAAAAGTAATATGTCAAAAGAAAGAAAAACAGAAAAAAAAAGAAGAGAGAAAAAAAAAGAGAAAAGAAAAAAGAAGAAAAAAAGAAAAAGAAACCACTCTTTGTGTTGATCTCAGCCCCCCATCTTTATCTATGCTTAAATAGTATAAATCATTCTATCTATATTTTATTCTCGTCTCTTACTTCTTTGCTATTTACCCCAACCTTCTGTAGACTCTCCCGTTCCTCTTCCTAAACCTCATGATCCCTTCCGATAAGATTTAAGCAACGTGGTTCATGCCACATATTCAAATATGACTTTACAGAAGAGTAATCAAACTTTCCCTTCTAGTAAAATTTAAACAGCGTAAGTGATCTTTCTTAACCTCCTTTTCAAACAGTAATTCAAAATAATCTAGCCAAGCTTCCCCTTCTTAGTAAAATTAAGCAGCGTAGATCAAATATTACTTTACACAGAAATCAATTTCTATCTTAAGATAATTCCAACCGACTTTCTCTTCTGATAGGATTTAAATAACGTAGTTCATTCCACATGCATTTTACCCTCATCCCTTACTTGTCTAATATTTACCACTATCAAATTTATACTAGCATTTGTTTAAAATCTAACTCAAAGCAATTTCAACCAACTTTCCCTTCTAATAAAAGTTAAATAGCATGGATCATTCCACATATTCAAACAATACTTTCAGCAAGAGTCAGTTAACCTTCTGTTTTAAAATAGTCCCTTCTAACAAAGTTTAAACAACATAAATCATTCCGCATTCTTTTTACACTTATCTTAAGATAATCCCAACCGGCTTTCTGTTCTAATAAGCCTTAAACAACGTAAATCATTCCACATATATTTTACCCTCATCCCTTGCTTGTCTGATGTTTACCACTATCAAATTTATGCTAACGTTAATTTAAAGTCTAGCTCAAAGTAGTTTCACCCAGCTTTCCCTTCTAATAAGAATTAGTCCGCTTTTTCTACCGGAGAGAGGTCTCAAACCCCCATTCAGTCCTCAACTTTGGCGAGTATTTTAAAATGTCTAAATTCTCGATCTCCGTTTTTCTGCTTCTCCGAGGGAGGAAGGGCTACCCCCTCCATCTTGCAACCACATGGCCTGCCGTTTGCCTTCTCCTTCCGCTTGTCTCTCCTCTCTTCCAAGCGAGTCAGGAAGTCCCGCCTTCAGAATCCTGCAATAGAAATCTTGAGCCTCCGAAACAGAGTTAAGACGAAATCTTTGATTCTCAAATGTAACCGTGATGCCGGCAGGGGCCTCCCATCTGTATCGAATCTGTTGACTCCTAAGCTCCTTAGTTAAAAAGGTGTAGTCCCTTCTTGCTTTCAACATCTGGAAAGGTATATCTTTGAAGACAATCAAGTTCTGGCCATCAACTCGGAGACTGTTATTATAAAACTTTTGCACAATCGCATTTCTAGATTCTTTTGTAGAGAAATGTATAATTATGTCCCTCGGGAGCTGTCGCTGTTCCGCTATCAATGAGTTCTGGCGATAGATTTTCCGAATCTGCCAATCAAAGTTAAGTCCCGGGCTTCCCACCGCATAGCTGAAGGCTTCAGCAAAGGTCTGTTTCAAATTCTCTTGCTCCTTTTCACGGAATCCTCTGACTCTTATTGCAAATGCCTTCCTATTAAAATTTATCATCATGAGCTGTTCTTCATTGTCTCTAATTTTTTGTTGTAAAATTTGAATATTGGTAGTCAAATTAAAATTAGCCTTCTCCAAACTTTCCAATTTGTTCTCTATTTCAGCAGAGTAATCTGACAGGGCAGACACGGCTACAAACGTATTCGCCTTCATTTGATTAACTTTAGACTTTAAATCATCATATAGTTCCAATACAAATTCCTTAATTTCTTGTTTAAAGGCATTAAACATTTTAAAGAAATATTCCTGTGTTAGAAATTCTCCAGTAGAGGGCATAGGAGACAAAGGCTGTGGTTCCAGTAAAAATTCTTTAAATTCTTTAGACACATTTGTAGCAAGACGCTTCTTTGACCTGGGTGCCATAATAAATAAACAAGTAAGCAGCGCTTTGCTCCCCTCTATTTCCAAAGAAGAAGAGTTTATTTTGTTAAGGAGCGGTCTGCAGGAAGGTAAAACCGGCTAAGTACATCCACTATCAATCATCCACGGAGAGAAATCGCCATTTTGAAGTCCATTTAGACAAAGAAGTCTCTAAGACAAATGGTGCTGGTATTTAAGATAGTAATAAAAGCATAAATCTCACAGGGGTGGGACCCGCCCGTATCAATTCTAGCTTGAAAAAACTTTGTTTTGTCCTGGGGGGGGCTAGCCTGTCTGGGGCTGCCAAAAAAAAAAAGGCAGCTGAGAAGAACTGGCTGGAGATAAAAGCTCTGCTCCGGCTGGATCTAATCTCTGTCCACAGCCAAAAAAAAAGAAAAAGGCTGTGGCTTACGAATAGACCCTCGCCTACAGAGCTACTCCCTGCCCCTTTTTTTGCCAAAAAGGGGTGCTATCTATGATCTTATTTAGATATACAGACCAGATCTCTGAGGAGCTCGGTGGAGCCCTCCTCGGCAACAGGCCACGCCCCCAGGAAGTCCAGAATTGCTTTGCTTTTTAAACAATCTTAGAGAGAATAATTAAAATCTCGTTTGGGAGAATAAATGATGGCAAAGATTGCAATAGAAAGCCGTCTTGAACAGAATCATCACTTGACTGTGACTTATGATTTTACTGCTGGCTTCTCCATTAACTCTGATTGTTGGAAGCCGGTCTGTGAAGTGCACAAATGGTGATAATGAAGGTCATAAATGTTCACTGGTTATGAAGCACCAGAGTTTTAATCCATGATTAGCAGCATTGAGTGGCCATACAGGTATGGTAGTCCATAATGTACAACCATAATTGAGCCCAAATTTATGTTGTTAAGTGAGAAATTTGTCTTTTCTCCCTTTTACAACTTTTCCTGCCACATTTCTTAAGTGAATCGCTATGGTTGTTCAAGTAGTAACCCTGTTGTTAAGTGAATCTGGTTTACCCCAGATTGACTTCGCTTGTCAGAAGGTCGCAAAAGGTGATCATATGACCCTGGGACACTGCAACCGCTTTTAAATGTAAGTCATTTATCAAGCATCCAAATGTAAATCACATGACCATAGGAATGCTGCAATGGTCATAAGTATGAAAAATGGTTACACAGTGACTTTTTTCAGTGCTGTTGTAACTTTGAACGGTCATTAAGCGAACTGTTGTAAATTGAGGACTACCTACCGGTATAATCTCTACCCATCCATAGATTAATTCCTTGCTTTGGTAGCTTCTGAATATTTCCATCAAACAGATTCATGGACCGCTATTGCACAGCCAGAGAACCTACTTGCACTCATTCTGTGCAGTGCTTGTTTTGCAGCATGAAGGCTCTTCTCCTCTGCTCAGCTGTTTTCACTGCACTTCGGTAATGTGATGCACTGGCAGTGGAGACACATCCACTTCATTGCCTGTATTAAAAAAAGGAGGCCTTTGAGCATCAGCCAGTGGGATGTTGATGTTTCCATTGGCCTTCATGATAGCATTTATCTTTCTTAAATCTAGTAGTGGAAAAAATAAAGCTGTGCCAGCATGAGATGACCCAGGTGTTAAACCCAGTGGAAAAACAAAGGAACAGAACTCTGAATGACGGCACAGTTGCACTGTCAAATTAATAAAACATTCAGGTCAAAAACTCATTGCCATGGCGCCTTGAATTTGATTCTTGAGTTTGCCACAGATTTCCCATGTGAGTTTTGTTTCCTTTTTAAAGCTTCAACAAAAAGAAAAATGAAGGGATTATTTTGCTATTAGACTGGAGACACTGCTACTCTTCTGATCCTTATGCTGTATTAGACCACTAATGTCTAAACAACATTTGGGGATCTGCTTTGCTATGCAGCGCACTCACATAAATTTTGTTCATTCAGTCAAGTTTACCTCATTGAGGTTTGTACATAGGCCTTATCATGCATCCCACATCTGATTTAAAATGCTATCCACCCATCCTTGAGTAGATAACCATACCAATGTATTTGCTACCATGCTGCTGATCCTAGTCTGCCTCTATTCTAAGTAACAACCAGTATACCGGTAGTTTGTCCAATGTCTGAAATGGTATAAGTTCTCCTGCTTGAGCAGGGGGCTGGACTAGAAGACCTTCAAGGTCCCTTCCTATTCCTATTCTATTCTATTCCATTCCATTCCTCTTTGGCAGGTCACTAGCCGGCAAGTACAACATCTACCAATACTTCTGCTGCAGAAAGAATAAGGCATTAATAGAAAAGAATATTTGTACCTCAGGTTTGAACACTGAGGATGTTATCTAGTTGGATAATGAAACATCTACAAGAAAACAACCAAGCTTAGAGAGCACCAAGGACTCCACAGAAAAGGTGGCAAGACTTTATCCATCATAACTTGACTTCATTCTCCCTCATATGTTTTAACCTGTTGTTTTTATTCAAGGGATCTTGAAGATCTTCTACTCCAACCCCTTGCTCAGGCAGGAACCCCTATACCAGTTCAGACAAACGGTTGTCCAATCTCTTCTTTAAAAAGTGAGTGTGAGGTTTGCTGCCTGCTTAAATATAGTAGTTTGCCTTGCCAGTTTTGATAGGGGTATAGTTTCTTCCTTGGTGACTCCTTGATTAGGGTATTACTTTCTGCCTGATTGTTTGTCTGGTGTTGATTCCTGCTTATCTGGATATGAGTTGCTGGAGGGGATATGTTCTAGTCATTTTTGTTTCTTTCTTAGGATTTTTATTGTCTTTTTTTAATGGTGGGTAAATGTGGTTTATCTCTATGTACACACAGTTCTTACACTACTACTAGGTGAGCAGTTCTCTTTAATCAAAAGAATGATGCACTTGGTAATATAGCCTAGGGGGACCAGTAAACATGACTATGAAATGCATAGCTGACTCACTTCCATTTCAACAAGTTCCTTTAAGGCAGAGACAGGCAACTCTTACAATTGCTGCTGTACTTCAATTGTTTTCAAATTGACCTCTGAGGAACAAAGGGCATAATTGATGTGATAATATTTTCTGGAGAGTGCAGGGCTAAACATGTGGGGCTATTTTAGGAATTCTATAGGAAGAAACTATTTATTCAGTCTTGCAGCTTCCTCCTCTGCGAGTATATTTTCAGAAAATTGCAATTTGTCACTGAATATTAACAACATAATTCTGAGAGACTTTGGGGGCTACAGTAATGGGATTTAGAGCCTCATGTAGCTAACTATGAGGTGCTAAGTGTGATTGATTGATTGATTGATTCTTTCATTCATTCATTAAGTGCCATCAAGCCATTTTTGACTCCTAGTGACCATAAAGATAGTCAACGCTAGCCAGATTAGAAAAAGGTGGCATTACAGATGGGGCAACAGGGGTGGATTCTTTAGTAATGGGCCTTCTTGATATTTTCTGCATGTTTCTGTCCTCCCACCACATCACATCGGGCATGACCTGATATATGTGAATACATAAGAGCTTAAGTAAGTGATGGATTTAGAGGAATTCCCTACCCTGTGTAATATCAATGAACAGACAAGTAAATCTTGTAAATGGTTTAGTATAAACTGGGTTATACCACAACCTTGAAGAATAATAGAGATTCAAGCATAGTTATTCCATTGTAGATTTGGTGACTTTGTTTGGATTCTCCTTGTCTGATAATATACAGATCTTAGCATTGTAAAATGTACAACATAGCTTAACAAAATAATTGCCAAAATTACATATCTAAGGAAAAAGTCATTAACAAAATCAATCCTGAATGTATGACTCAATGTTTTGCAAGGTTTTCTTTATATGTTTGCACTTTAATTCCCATCATCCCCAGCCATTTAGCTAACTACATCCCTTTAGGAAAAAACAACTTACTGGAATAATATACAAACATTCTGATAATGGCTACTCCCAGATCCACCCAAAATGGAAAGGAATTCTATAAAACCTTGTATTTTTAGTGTAAGCATGTCCCATTCTAGTGCTTCATGGCTGAAACTACTGTTTCAATGAATCAGCATTTTCTCCATGTACCAAACATGTTAGCCATGATGAGACATGATGTAAATCAAGATAATTTCTTCCTCCTTTTTTGCATTAAATAAGTTGCTATTGACAAGAGAGTTGGCTTGTACCCAAGTCTGCTACATTTTACAGCTTCTATGACATTCTTCTCTCTGACTTCAGAAATAAAGGGAATTCCCTTCCTTTTCCCATTTTCCAGGAAAGATTGTGGGATTTTTCATCTTAGACTGACCCAATGCAAATGGTTAAACGTAAGTCATCTGCCTCCCAAACTAGACTGACTATTTATTCCAATTTATAACTTGCACAATCTGGATTCGTCATTTATTTTCAACTATACATTTTAAAAAGGCCAACACTCCCCTTCCTCTGTAATTCCAGAAAACTCAATTTTAGTAAGCATTCTAAGATACTTCATAATGAGCTGTGATAGTGCAGTGGTTAGAGTGCAGTACTGTAGGCTACTTCTGGTGACTGCCAGCTGACTGCAATTTGGCAATTCAAATCTCACCAGGCTCAAGGTTGACTCAGCCTTCCATCTTCCCGAGGTGGGTAAAATGAGGACCCAGATTGTTGGGGGCAATAGGCTGACTCTGTAAACCGCTTAGAGACAGCTGTAAAGTACTGTGAAGCTGTATATAAATCTAAGTGCTGTTGCTATTGCTATAATGCAGTGATTCTCAGAGTGTAGCACCCCTGAGGGTCCCTGAAACCCTTTCAGGGGATCCACAAAGTCAAATAACTGTATCTTCTAAAATTTCTTAATTTTAGTTTCTAATACAGTACATATCATTAGATATAATCCACATAAACCAAGGCTCTTTGGAGTCCTCAATTGTATTTTAAGAATGCAAAAAGGTTCTGAGACTAACATTTTTTTATAAAGATTTTTTTTATTTTTGAATAAACACAAAGAGACAAAACACACACAAAAAAACCACAAAAACATCTTCCATTACAAATTGTAGAAAGTGTGTCAATTGGTTACAAAAACCTCCGTGCATCCCTTCCACAATCATCACCTACAATTCATATCACATCATATATTTTAAATAAAATATATATATATATATATATATATATATATATATATATATATATATATATATATATATATATATATATTACTATCATCATACCTCAACCTTCATTTGACTATAATTGTTTTTACATTCTTTTATATAAAATATTCCAAATTTAAAGCAAAAACACATAATGACATTCCATTAGCTCTTCCCAATATCATTCCGTAACATTACATCTTTATAACATGTTCTAAATAAAAATTGGTTATATTTAATAACAGAGTTTCTAAACCTCCTTTTGTAGTCACCATTTGCAATCATATATCAAATTTTCTCTTATCAAACCAATACATATATATATGCATTATTATCATTATCAATCAATTTTTAACTGTATCCATTATCACTTCATATTATACATGCTGCTCTAAATTTAACTAAATTTGACTTAATTTTTTATTATAAGCTTTCATTATATCATCCTATGTCTTTCCAGTAATAGTGCAGTCTTATGACTCTTGCCATTTGTGGCATTAGTATTCTGGTTATTTCCTTAGTAAGTTTTGTATGGACTTCTCTTCGCAACTTATTGCTTATTGCATATCTTGTATAAGCTTGAAACCCTCCATCTGCTTCTTCAATCACTTATCTTTGGTTATCACTATTTGGTTATCATTATTCTTCTGACAAAATTTATCTCCTTAGTTCCATCAATTCTTCTCTCTTTTCTTCTTCTATACTTTGAAATCTGGAGTAGAGCTCCAGTCCATTTATCTCTCCTTTCCATATTCCACTCTTTCCATTTCCAAACACGCTCAGTTCACTGTCAATATCAGCAATTTTCTTGTCTCTGTTTATTTTTTCCTTCAATTTTTAGAACTCTGACCTCCACTTTCTTCATTTGATGAACATCTTCAATTTTTCCATCAAATTTTACTGTTCTACGATCTATGTTCTTCAATCTCTTCTCAATTTTCTCTGTTACTTCTAATAATTTTTGAATTTCAAACATAATCTTTTGCAATGTTAAGGTTTCTTTTTCATGTTGCGCCATTCTTCCAACTTGTAAACACTGTCACTCTGGCATTCAAAACTTTTTATTAAATTTAAAGCAAGTTCATTTATAATCTTTCAAGACAAGGCCTTGTTTTCACTCAATTCCAGCTGCCAATAAAGCTCCCAAAGAGCACCTGTATAAACAACCCATGCTCTTCTCACTATCACTCTCTGTAAACAAGCTGAGGAACCTTGAAATGCAAAGTCAAATGATCAAAGAGAAAAAAGAAAAGATAATATTTCCAAGCCTTCCAAGTCTCCAGCCTCCAAGTGGCAGTGTTACTTCCTTTTCCTCTGTTATTACAGCCCTCTTTGTATTCCTTTTATATCTTCTTTATATTCCAGGCTTAAAGAAAACAAAATTCTTAAATGGAGAAAAAAAAACCCCATCCAATCCAGCATTATAAAAATAAGGAAAAAGATTTTAATACATAGGTATAAATAAAAGAATATAAAAAAATAGAAGAAGAAAAACTAATCCGTTCAATTTAAAGAATAGGAAACATTTGCAAAAGTTCCATCCGTAAAAGAAAATTTAAAAAAGGATAACACACTGTCTAATGTAGCTTAATTTCACCGCTTGTTCTCTTCTGTTTTCAAATTTAATTTAGCTTTAATTTTTTGGGGGTAGTCTCTTTTATAATAATATTTCCTCACCAGATAGACACACTTTCTCTTTCCATTTTCCTCCCGTTCTGGAGCTGTCCCAACTTCAGAAGCTTCAATGACTGCACTTCTGTCATTAGCAAAAAGAGATTCTCCTGGATCAATCAGGGACTTTGCGTTGTCCCTGAGATCAGCAGGACGTACTCTTCCCTGTCACCATTTCTTCAGGACGGTTTAGATCCAAAAGGACCATCCAGCGGCAAAAGTATCGACTGCGATCTTGGCGGGGCAAGATTGCACATTGTGTCGTTGAGATGTTAGCTCCTCCTTCCTGAGACTAACATTTTTGAGAATTGTTGCCATAATGAATAATCTGGGGAAATCCAGGATTTTAGCTGCTGCTGGCATCACCATCATTAAACTTAGTATTACTATCATAATACCCAGGTGCCCAGAATTGCTGCAGATGAGATGGGCAGCCATCAAGTGGATGAATGGATGGACGGATGGGTGGACGGACGGACGGATGGATGCCCAAAGTAGCAAGTAAAGTAAAGCACCCAAAACTGATCTGGGCCGCCCCAGTAACTGCACAACAGAAGTTATTTTGGACCAAAGTTCACTAGAAAGGGTCATGAAAGGATTAGGATAGCATTAGACTGTTTTGGTTTAGTGGTTAAGGTGCCAGGCTAGAAAGCAGGAAACCATGGGTTCAAGTCCTGCCTTAGTCATAAAAGCCAGCTGGGTGACTTTGAGCCAGTCTCTTTCTCTCAGTCCAGTTCACCTCACAAGGTTGTTGTTGTGGGAAAAATAGGAGGAGGAAGGTGTGTTGAATATCTTCATCACCTTGAGTCATCTGTAAAAATAATAAAAGCAGGATACAAATAAATAAATAAAATAAACATTTAGAAATCCTTGAAGCATCCTTTAATGAAGAAACTATTAGAAAATAAAAATGCTGTGTACCTGAGAAGATGGTGGAGCGACTAAGTTTGTCTTGCAAAAGTAGTGCATTGTTATGTCCAAATATATGTACAGTATCTAAGGCAGATATATTTTTGAACTATGTTGGAAGATAGCCATGGCCCTGTCAGGAATTTTCCACAGAGCGGTGTCAATCTGTAGCATCTTTTCCAACTGATCTTCAGAGACTGCAATCCTTCACTCTGCAGATTTTCTTTTTATTCATAATGATACCTCCCATATTTCCTCCATTTCCAAATGGTAGACTAGAAACTGTTTGGAATGAAGATTCTCTTCTGTGTCAATATATAACTCTGAAACCCAAGCTGGATATTCAATTCAGCAGTCATTCGGCTGCGACTGGTGCATGGAAGCAGAAGTAGGAATTTTAATGTTATCCTGTCCTTTGCCTCAGACAGCAAAATACTTTGGAATGGCTTGACTATGAGTTAGAATACTAGATTTGAAGGGAAAAAAATAGGGATGAAAAAAGTAAAAGAAGTGTGTGGGGACTTCAGCTACTGTTTTGTTGTTAGTTGCGAAGTCATGTCCAATCCATCGTGACCCCAGAGACAATGTTCCTCCAGGCCTTCCTGTCCTCTACCATCTTCTGGAGTCCATTTAAGATTACGCCTACTGCTTCGGTGACTCCATCCAGCGACCTCATACTCTCTCGTCCCCTTCTTCTTTTGCCCTTAATCTTTCCCAGCATTAGGCTCTTCTCCAGTGAGTCCTTCCTTCTCATTAGGTGGTCAAAGTATTTGAGTTTCACTTTCAGGATTTGGCCTTCTAAAGAGCAGCCAGGGTTGGCCATGAGAGCAGCCAGGCCATGAGAGCTGTGAGTGCCTCCACCTGTGTACTGGACCCGTGTCCCTCCTGGTTGGTCGCCAACAGCAGTGAGGTGACACGAGGCTGGATCCAGGCGGTTATTACCGCCTCCCTTCGGGAGGGGCACTTCCCCTCCGCACTTAAAGCGGCGGTGGTGAGACCCCTCCTGAAGAAACCATCTCTGGATCCAGCTGTTCTCAACAATTATCGTCCAGTCTCCAACCTCCCCTTTGTAGGGAAGGTTGTTGAGAAGGTGGTGGCCTTCCAGCTTCAACGGACCTTGGAGGAAGCCAGTTACCTAGACCCCTTCCAGTCCGGCTTCAGACCTGGTTACAGCACTGAAACCGCTTTGGTCGCATTGACCGATGATCTCTGGAGAGCCAGGGATGGAGGCCATGCCTCCATCCTGGTTCTCCTTGACCTCTTGGCAGCTTTCGATACCATCGACCATGGTATCCTTCTGCGAAGACTGCGGGAGGTGGGGGTGGGAGGCACTGTTTTGCAGTGGTTCTCCTCCTACCTCTCGGACAGGTCGCAGTCGGTGTTAGTTGGGGGGCAGAGATCGACCCCTAGGCCCCTAACATATGGGGTGCCGCAGGGTTCGGTCTTATCCCCCCTACTATTTAACATCTACATGAAACCGCTGGGCGAGATCATTCGGAGGCACGGGATAAGATACCACCAATACGCGGACGATACCCAGTTGTATCTGTCCGCCCCATGCCAACTCAATGAAGCGGTGGACGTGATGAACTGGGGTCTTGAAGCCGTTAGGGACTGGATGAGGACTAACAAGCTTGTACTCAACCCGGAGAAGACCGAGTGGCTGTTGTGTTTCCCTCCCAATAATTTGGCTAGTGCTCCATCACTCAGGCTGGGGGGCCAAACTTTATACCCCTCAGACAGGGTTCGCAACTTGGGAGTCCTCCTGGACCCACAGCTGACCTTCAACCACCATCTGACGGCTGTGACCAGGGGGGCATTTGCCCAGGTTCGCCTGGTGCGCCAGTTGCGACCTTACCTGAACCGGGAGGCTCTCACAACAGTCACTCGGGCCCTTGTGACCTCTAGGCTGGAATACTGCAACGTGCTCTACATGGGGCTGCCCTTGAAGAGCACCCGGCGACTTCAGCTAGTCCAGAATGCGGCCGCGTGAGTGATCGTGGGTGCACCTCGGTTCGCCCACATAACACCTATCCTCCGCGAGCTGCGCTGGCTACCTGTTGATCTCCGGGTGCGCTTCAAGGTGCTACTTACCACCCATAAAGCCCTTCATGGTAGTGGATCTGCGTACTTGAGAGACCGCCTCCTGCCAATTACCTCCTTGCGACCTATTAGATCGCACAGATTAGGCCTCCTCCGAGTTCCATCCACCAGTCAGTGTCGACTGGCAACTACACAGAGGAGAGCCTTTTCAGTAGTAGCTCCGACCCTTTGGAACGATCTCCCCGTGGAGATTCGTACCCTCACCACCGTCCAGACCTTCCGCACAGCCCTCAAGACCTGGCTATCCCGTCAGGCCTGGGGATAAAGATCGTAATCCGTCCCCACCCGAATGATGAATGTTGTGTACTATTTTTACTTATGTATTGTTTTATGTCTTACTGTCTTGTACTCCCCTCCCTATATATTGTAAGCCGCCCTGAGTCCCCTCAGGGAAAAGGGCGGCCTATAAATAATAAAACCATAAACCATAAACCATCTCTTCTAGGACTGACCAATTTGATCGCCTTGCAGTCCAAGGGACTCACAGGAGCTTCTCCAGCATCATAGTTCACAGGCCTCAATTCTTTGGCGCTCAGCCTTCCTTATGGTCCAACCTTGACAGCTACACATTGCAACTGGAAAAACCATAGCTACTGTTTACAGCCTTATAAATCTCCATTTACTTCATTTATATCCTACTCCATGATCCATCCATTTTGCACATATTTCTATGTATCTGTGACACAGTGGATGTCAAATGTACTCTTTAAATTCCAAAGAGAAAGACTGATGTTCTAATGGAGTCCAAAAGTGTGTTGGACATTTTGGGGAAGACCATATGGAAGTATAATGGAGTCTCACATCTTCTTGCAAGTGGCCCTTTGCAAACTACTGACGGTTCTTCTTCAGCAGATATATTTCAGAACCTGGGCTCAGGAAATGTGTTGAAATAAGCACATCCCATACAGGAACATTCCCTTGTCATGAGGCCTCCTTCCGTATACTTTCCTCAATTAGGCCTTCTCAAAAGAGGGGATGTGAAAAGCTTGCACAGTCCAGCAACACTTTACAAAGTGCAACTATTGCACACACCAAACATCACCCGTATTTATTTCCATAGGGCTGTTCAGTTCTTTTTGGACATGCAGGGAAGACCCTCTTAAGTGGAAATACTTGTTTAATGAGAATGAATTCAGTGACAAAGAAAAATTAGGAAAAGAGCAAATATGAGTTATGAACCCTTGCTTTATCAGTTTAATTATGCAGGATTACGCAGTGCTCTCATAATAAATAACAGAAGCCTTTATGTTCCATCAAAAACTCCTATGTGCCATTTCTTCAATAGAGCAGATGATTTATAGCCCTGACATCACAAGGATGCCCACCCAGAATTTTTGTGACAGAAATCCTGCCTCAAGAAGTGATCTGGGGGATTACAAGGACAAATCATGTTTTTAGTAGCAGAAATAATTTTTCTTCTGCACACCTGCACTGGAATATTTCCAGCTACAGCATCTGTCACCGTGCTATTGGACATATTGTTTGCACACTAGTTTCCTCAGGCTTTCCGGGATCCTGTGCATCTGGTCCATTCACAACTGATTTCCTAGAAAATCTCACATCTTATTTACTGAGACTTCCAGCCATATTTAGTGAGCATTTCCAGGCTGAAGATATTGCAGGTCAAGACATTGATTTTCACCTGCATTTCAGGCAAATCTCTTGGTGTCCAAAAGGAAGATCTTGATAGGGTGGTAGGATGCCTGCGTTTGACAAGAATGATGCACCTTAACTATTTAGAGTCACCAAGGTGGGTTTGGACAAGTCATTCCTTAGTTTCATCTTTCTCCAATCCAAAATGTGAAAGTTATACTGACAGGCCTATTTTAGAGGGATGCGTTAAGGACACTTTTGATTTGTTCAAGAATTACTACCAGACCAGGAAAGGTTTTTTAAGCTTCTTCACTTGAGGACAGTCATAACTTAATGATTATCTCCTGAATCTTGAGGGCGAAGCAGAGTAATATTGAAGGTTAGTCTTATGGCCAAACATTTATATAAAGCTTTGTACACTCTGATAAGTGCAATACAGATAGAGGCAGACTTTTCTTTAAATCTCCAGCACTTATTCCTTACCAATATGTTTTAATGTCTCATCAACTTGCTTGTCCTACATTTTGGTTTATATCGCTAATAATAGAAATTTCTGGGATGGTTGCACAAACTACTTAGATCCCAAATCCCTGTGCTCCAAAAGAATAAGGGCTAGTTCAAGGTCACCCAAGTGGCTATAGTTATGAGATGTAAAGAAATGACCTGAGTGCATTCATTTTCAGATTTATGATAAATATGCCTAGGAGGGAAAAATTATTGTCAGGCCTGCAATTATATTCCTTTTAGAATTTTGGTCTGCCACACTTTCTCTTATTTCATTCTGCTCTTTCTTTAAGTATAGTCAATGGGAGGGGGGATTAGAAGGAGTAGAATTTTGGAATGTATTGTTTTCATTCTTTGCTAGAAGTCAAGATCATCCTTTGTCTCCGCACTTTCACACCGGACCGGAAGAAGCTGGGCATGGACGCCAGCGTGGAAGAAGGAGATTGGACCATGTGATGGATTGAGACAAGATCATGAACTTTTAACAGGGTGGAATTCTGATGTCATTTTGAGTATTAACACAGATGTGCCTAAGATGTCTGTCTTATTAAATTGGAACAAAAAGGATCGTTTTGCCTTGGACTCTGATTTAATTCTGCATGATACTTGGAACACTGATATTATCCCAATACTCCCTTCAAAATAAATCACCACACCCCTCCCTCGTGGGGGGGGGGCTGGTGAGGTTTGCTGTTTCTCCAACGCTGAACCACACCGGCCAGCGTAAAACATCAGTGAACAATTAGGAGAAAGCCTTTTGAGATAAGAAGCTGAGATGAGACACTCCTCTGCAAATATCTGCAAAGGCAAAAGCAGTTTCACTTTTAAAAATCATTGCCGCTGGCAAGAAGCCCAGCCTATGGGGGATGAAAAGAAGAGAAATGAACGCGGTCAGCTCCAATGGAGATCCCGGACCATTCTGGACAACTAAAAGTGAGTGCATTCTACCCCTCCTTCCCCATAGCCAAGGCTTGGGAAAAACCCTGGAGTGGAGATTTTGACTCCTTCCAAATGAGCCAATGCCCTGCAACTGAGTTGAAGACAGAATCCCTAGCAAGATGGGATTTTCAACCCAGCCAGCGAGAAGGAATTTGGCAAACAGCCTCCACTTACCGGTCACCAGAAATTGGGCTGCAGCTAGTGGATGAGCCACCACTAAATTGGATTTTCTTCCCAGAGTGTGGATGGTTAAGATGCCAGTGGGCACCTCCAGGGCCATCAACATGGGAAAGTCCCCCAAGCCAGCAGAAGGGCCCTTGGGCCAGAAATCCTCCAAGCCAGCAGAGAGGCCCTTGGCAAATAAAACCCCTAACCCGCCATCATTGGGTGAACTGCAACCTGTGAATCAGGCACCCTCTGGATGGGTCTTAATCCCAGGTCATGGATGGAAGGGATTCCAATTGGTACCTGCCCTTCCTCAGCAGATGGCAGCATGGCAGACAACTGGGCAGTGGCCAACCAAGCGATTGACCTCCCCACCGGTTCCAGTCTCCTCTGCAACACCCCAAAAGGTTCTTGCCCAACCTTCCTACAGAGAAAGGTTCTCAACAATGGAAGAAGGGATTACCAAGGGGCAAGCTACAGAATGGATGGTGGGAAAATGTGATGAGGCGGTTCCTAAGTTTAGAAATGTAACTAGGTCCCTTTCCTCATGGGGGCAATTAAAATGCCACCTTTGCTGTCAACTTGGCCACAAAGCGTCAGAGTGCTTGGCTCCAGCCCCATTGCCACAAATGTGCACACCAACCGCCACGGCGGAAAAGAGAAGGCCCCAGATGCCACCACAAAAGAGTCATCTAGCCCAACAACCTCTAGAAGAGGATCCCCAACTTAAGGTGACAAAGAGTCCTACCAAGGGGGAGGCCTCAGAGGAGGGAAAGGGTCAACAACCTCTGGAAGAGGATCCCCAACTTAAGGTGACAAAGAGTCCTACCAAGGGGGAGGCCTCGGAGGAGGAGAATGCTGAAGATGACCCAATGGTGAATGCACCCATCCGCCCCTTCGCCTTCCAAGTCAACCTCCAAGTGCCTAAGACGGGGTTGGAGGGGGAAGTTGAAGCAGTTGTGAGCACCAGTTGCGCTCGATGCTTAATCAGCATGTGGATTGTCAAGCAACTAGGCATAAGCACAAGACCTCTAGCCTGTCCCATTCAGGGTGAACAGGTAGATGGAACGCTAATTGAAGGGGCCCAACTCACACTAGTAACTGAACTGGTGAAGTTACAAGTGGGCCACCACTGTGAGCTTCTCAGATTCATTGTTGCTCCAGAAATGCCGGAGAAAATAATATTGGGGCTTGCATGGCTTGACAAGTGGAAACCTATGATAAAATGGGAAGACGGTGGTAGGAAATTGATGATTGTGGATGAGCCAATACCACCGATGGAGGAAAAGGGCCAGCCAGGGATGATTGAATCCAAGAGCCCAGAATCTGCAGCAGAGACAAAAAACCCAGCTGTCCAACAAGAACCCAAAAACTTGTTGGGGGATGTTTTGTCAAGAAAACTGCAGCATAATGGAAACCAGGATAAGCTGATGACAGCTATGAGATTGGTGCTCCCAACAGACCAGTCTGGACTGCTACAACGAGTGACCAGCCCTAACAGACTATGGGAAGAGGTCACAATAGATTTCATCGTGCAACTCCCAGACAGCAGTGGAAACAGAGTAATCTGGACAGTTATGGACTTGGTTTCTAAGCAGGCGCACTTCATTGCTTGTTCAGAGTTGCCGTCCGCAAAGAAATTAGCGAAAATGTTTGTGAAACACATTTATCGCCTGCATGGATTGCCAAGAGGATCATTTCAGACCGCGGAGTCCAGTTCACAGCCATGTTCTGGAGCCAGGTCCTGAGATCCATGGGGTCCAC
The DNA here is from genome assembly GCF_009769535.1 of Thamnophis elegans. Classification (NCBI taxonomy): domain Eukaryota; kingdom Metazoa; phylum Chordata; class Lepidosauria; order Squamata; family Natricidae; genus Thamnophis; species Thamnophis elegans. The sequence continues at coordinate 62,710,441 of NC_045541.1, read as the reverse complement.
ACAAGAACTGAGTTCAGAGGTTCATCCCAGCATGAACTGTGCAGCAGAGAGAGCCAATGCGGTAGTGGAACAATACATCCGGTGTTTTGTGGACTATCAGCAAGACTACTGGTCAGACTTGCTACCCTTCGCCAAAGTGGCGTACAACAATGCAAGTCACAGCAGCACTGGATTCACTCCACCCCCTTGTGATAGACAGAAATGTAGCAAGTTAAATACTTGCTACGTTCATCTTAATTTTAAACCCAGAAAGACACATATTAAAATTCTAGTCTGCCAGGCCAGGTATTAAAACCTAAGGGTCTTGACCAAGAAAAAGAATCAATCTGTCACACACAAACCCCTGGGTGCAGGAGCTGTTTTTTCCATTTTTAATCCTTGCATTCTGCCCTCTTTCCCAGCCACCTTTGCCTTGGCAAAGCCCTTCCATAATGTTCCTGATCCGTTCTTTAGTTCTAAGTGAGTCAGAGTCATCATATTCTTAAAAGGGCCATTCTGATCTCCCAGTTAGATATCCAGTTGTTCTCCTTTCTCTCCTTATTGCCTTATCTCCTGTCACGGATGGAGTTTTTTATGTCCTGGCCAAGAGCTTTTGTTCCGCCCATTCCCAGGGTGAGCCTTCTTGCAGTTTTGTTCCCAGTTCCTTTTGAATGGGGCTGTTGCCGCTGGACACCATCCAAGAATGAGGCAAACAGGTCTGATGCCCGCTTCCCTTGTGCTCTGTGGAGAGAAGCAGTGACAAGCCCGGGGGTAAAGGAGATCGGCAGCCTGAATCGAAGGCCTGTTTGGCAAGGCAGGCACTTTTTCTTTCCCCTTTTCCCAGGCCCTAGAAATGACCTACTTCCATTGTTCACCTCTGTCTATCTCTTTCTCCTAATATTTACAGGTGATTTACTCCTCAACCCACTCCGCTTTCAGATGGATCGTGACAAGGCAATTCCGCTAGGATTTGTCAGATTAACCTGACGGCCTCTGCGAGATTTGTTGGTGGCAGAGAGGGAATAAAAACTTTGGGTTGTGTAATAGCTGTATGTTGCCACTTCCTTCCCAACAAAGGCTCTGAGCCTTAGCAGCTGCAGGAGAGAAAGGAATGCAAACGGCGGCCTTTCCCAACGCTTACATCTGCGCACCAGAGAAAGCGGCGCTTTGAAAGTCTGTGTGGCAGCTGTTAAAATCTCAGAACTTCTGTCTTGCACACTGTGCTTTTTGGGATAGACATGTTTATGATATTAATTCCTTGTTTGATCAATGTACATTCCAGAGGGAATGTTCTAATTGTTGTACCATGTTTAGTGACTGTTGGAAGTTGCAACAGCACTGAAAAAAGTTACTTATGGCCATTTCTTACGCTTATGACCAGCCCCAGGGTCATGTGATTTACATGTTGCTTGGCAACTGGCTCATCTTTATGACGGTTGCAGTCTGCCAGGTTCATGCAATCCCCCTTTGCGACCTTCTGTCAAGCAAAGTCAATGGGGAAGCCAGATTCACTTAACAGCCAGGTTGCTAACTTAACAACTGCAGTGATTCACTTAACAAATGTGGCAAGGGAAGTCATAAAATGGGGCAAAACTCAGTTAACAAATTGCTCATTTAGCAATGTAAATTTTGGGCTCAATTATAGTCGTAAGTCGAGGACTACCTGATTTACTGTTATCTGCCCCAGATTACAAGGAATACAAGTGTAATAAATAAATCCATACATAAGCAGGGACATTTGTATATAGGAAATGTTGTTTATGTAGTAGGTTTAGAAGCCACTTGACTGCAGAATGACTCCGGGTGGCTTATACTTAAAATAGGAAAAGAAGAAAGAAGTGACCAAGCAGACTAAATAGCAGTCAATCCCGTCCCACAAATGTCATCTCTTAAGGCCTGGGAGAACAGCCAGGTTTTTATGACCTGTAGAGGGCATCATCCGGGAGGGGACTAAATGAACCCCTGGGCTCCCATATTACTGATCTTTGATAATAGCAATACATTTTGCTTTATTTCATTTGCAAAGGGCACCTATTCTGCTTAAGGCAACAATACTTTATTTTTCTTCCTAGGGAATCTTTTTTCCTTCTTGGCTCCTCTTTGCAGGGTCGAAAAACCTGTGGCTGTTAGAAAAAAACTGTTACTGGGATTACTGCCATAATCCCAGGAACCTTTGAGGTTGCAATTTCCCCACCTCTGCCCAGAAAAAGTGGCCCTGATCTCAGACCCATTTGCCTTTCGTGGTGCGATTTGAACACCTAGTGTAGGAGTGTGAATAGTTGGGTTTGTAGGCAGTCTTCCCCCAGGCTGGACCTACAATTCCATGACCCCAGGCCACTTGGCTGATGTTGGGTGATGGAAGCTGTATTCCAGGGGAGGCCAGGCCAGGAAGCTCATGAAAATGGGGTTCTTGCAGTGGAAACTTCAATCGTTTTGTAGGAAAAGGCCTCCTGTTCCCTGTCAACAGCACCTTGACTCTGATACAGCCAGAATCTCACACACACACACACACACACACACAGGGAGGGAGGGAGGGAGGGAGGGAGGGAGGGAGGGAGGGAGAGAGAGAGAGAGAGAGAGAGAGAGAGAGAGAGAGAGAGAGAGAGAGAGAGAGGGAGAGAGGTCATCTCTCACAAAGTCTCACAAACCTTTTGGAAAAACAGCTCAATCTACTCAGCCAACACATCTCGCCTTTTCACACTTCGTGTCACAGTCTTTAAAGAGGTTTTATGTGTATATTTTTCATCTGGAACTGTTTCAGCTGAAATTCTTTTCTGTTTCATTCTCACATCTATTCTATGTGTGGAAAAAAGAAAACTGAAGAGGGGAGTAAAAAAAAAGCCCCCCTCCTTCTAAGGGAATCAGTGAGGATAAGAATTTTTCTGTTGCCAGACTAAATGATGCCACATTGCTCAATTTTCAGAAATGACCAATATAGATGATTAGCGAACATATGCTTAAACAGTGACAAAAAACAAAAGGAACATATAATGGTGATCCTGTATCCCTATCATTGATTGAAGCTTGCTATCCTCTTTTAAGATGTTCCCATCAGCCTGATTGTTCTAACACTTTTGTGTACTCCTGGCTGATGTGTTTTTGCTGTCATCATGAAGATGAGAGAAGAGAGGTCACCAAATTGTTTCTGGACAGAAGGTGCCAGGTATGACTTATCAAAAGCAATGTGTTCTTCCTCAGTGGGTTTTCCCTGAGAAGATGGGAAAACAAGAGAGGGCTGCAAGTAGAATATGATAGTCTCAAACCTCTTCTGTAAAATGCTCTTACAAATGAGAGAATACAATATTTAATTTTATCTGGAAGCATCTCCTCTTTCCTACATCACTATAGACTTCAAAATCCAGCTTTAAAATGAATTCGAAGGTCAGCAATCAACAATATACAAATAGTGCTTAAATACAGGGGTGGGATTCTACCAGTTCGGAGTGATTCGGTCAAACTGATAGCTCTGACTATCAGCTGGGAGCTAACTGGTTCGCTCTGACTTTGAAGCGGGTCCACCTGCCCACCTGCCCCTGCGCTATACTAACCTATATTTTCTTTTTCAAAGCCCAGCTGATCAGTGCGGCAGAGTGGATTGCCGCCCCTCAGCTGTTTTCCTCACCAGAAGTAATGCTGAAGGTGAGTTTTCAGTAAACTGCAGACATGAACCGGTTGTTAAACCAGTAGAATTCCACCGCTGCTTACATGCTATGGCCTTATACAGCACTGAAGGTGTTTTGATATCTTTCAGTAAAGATGGGAAAAACACTCCTGATAATGTCCATGGCATAGAGGCCAATGGTACCGTATATTCTGCCGTATAAGGTGACTGGGCATATAAGACAACCCCCTACTTTCAGGCGCCCGCGAGCTGGCTGAAGGACTCAGCGCTGCTGGGCTTTTGTAGTTTGAGCTCAGCGCCTTCCTCCTCCAGACCTCCAGCCAGACCTTACTAAGCCATCCCAGTGCTCATCCATCCACGTGCCCAGGCGAGGAGCGCCGAGGTTATCGATCAAAAGGCCGGCAACTGCGCTGGTGGCGGTGCGGCTTCTTGCTTAGCGGCATTGCTTTTTCTTTTGTTTCGTTTTTTGGTATACCTGGCATATAAGATAACCCGCGATTTTTGAAATAATTTTTTGGGGTTAAAAAGTAATCTTATACGCCGGAAAATAGGGTACACACTGAAGTCTTTTCTACCCTATTAACTTACAGCTTCTTCACAGCATCACCCAGCTATTGTTGAAGTGAAGTTTGTAGCTGTTTCTATTAGTGCAGCGAGGGTTGGATGACTCCAGAAGATACTATTTATTTATTTAGAAAATTTATATTACTGCTTATTCACACATGGCGATTCAAGGTGGCTTACATGAGTATAAAAACACATATATATGTTTGTGTGTGTGTGTTTGTAGATTTTCACGGGTGTAGGTGTGCTGGTCTTGCTGTATTTGGATCTTTTCCCATGTAAGATTGAGATTGTCTTGGCAACGTTTCAGCGAGGTCTCACTTGCCATCTTCAGGCCGGGTTTTGGGCTTAAAGTGTGATCGGAGCTGCCATATTTCTTTAAATCTTAGAGGGGGGATATGGAGTGCTGGCTTTGTTTCAGTAAGTAGAGTGATTGGTTGTGTGGTTGTATCATGATTGGTAGATTGGTGCTGACTGTGTGTACATTGTTGTTTTGTGTTGTAATGGCCTGGGTGGTGGGTGGGGCTCGTTTGTTGACTACGGCTGGTTTCCAGATGTTTGGTAGGCAGGAAGTATCATCACGTTTATTCATGTTGTGGGGCTGTTTCTCTATTTCGATAGCTTCCATAATTATTCTCTTGTTGAAGTGTTCTGTTTTGGACATTAACCTGGTTCCTTCAAAATTAATCTCATGTCCTGTAGCTTTAAGGTGCTGGAAAAGGGAGGAAGTTTTTTCTTTTTTCCTTACTGCGTTCTTGTGTTCTGCGATGCGTGCATTTATTATCTTATTCGTTTGTCCTATGTATGTTGCAGGGCAGATTTTGCATGGTATTTCGTAGACTCCAGCTAGAAAACTGCCTACCAAACATCTGGAAACCAGCCATAGTCAACAAACGAGCCCCACCCACCACCCAGGCCATTACAACACAAAACAACAATGGACACACAGCCAGCACCAATCAGCACCAATCTACCAATCATGATACAACCACACAACCAATCAATCCACTTACTGAAACAAAGCCAGAACTCCACACCCCACACCAAGATTTATAGAAAGACAGCAGCTCCGACCATGCTTTAAGTCAAAAACACCAGCCTGAAGATGGCGAGTGAGACCTCACCGAAACATTGCCAAGACAATCTCAAATTTACACGGGAAAAGCCCCTAATACAACAAGACCAGCAAATACATACATACATACATACATACATACATACATACATACATACATACATACATACGTTGCATTTGTGCTGATAAATAAATAAAGGGAGACTAATATAGATCTATTTCAAGCTATTTAGCTCTCATCAGCTAGCCATACCCTTACTGGGAATCAAATCTGGGCTGTATTACATATCAGGCAGTTATATTAGCCACTAAACCATAGGCTCTCTTCCTTTATCAGCTAGGCCAGGGAAATAGATATGTATTGTGTCACAACCCCTGGTATGCCCAAATATGGGAGGAAGTATACTGCTTCCTTTCTCTGTCTATCGGTTCATCACAAGAGACCACAACGACAGAAAGCCATTATTTTTACTGTTGCCTTTGTTACATTTGTGTTGCATTTGTGCTGATAAATAAATAAAATAAAATAAAATAAATAAAAATAAATATATATATAAAATCATAAAAGCCCCCCACCCCAGCCACAACATATTACACAAGCCATTTAATGGGCTCCATCCCGCTTTGGGTTCCCCAGACCCGCTGGCAGAACCAGATCTTCAGCGCTTTCCTAAAGAGTGTTAGAGTCGGGGCTATTCTAATCTCTGTGGGGATGATGTTCCAGACAGAGGGAGCCACCACAGAGAAAGCTCTTCTTCTGGGTCCCCCCAGGTGCATCTCTCTCGGGGATGGGACCCGCAACATTCCTTGCCTCCCCACTCTGGTAGGTCGGGTAGATGTGACTGGCAAGAGATGGTCCCTCAGATAACTACAGTGTATATACTGCAGTATCTTAAAATTCTGTGCAGCCCAAAAGTTCCCCAGTTTCAAAACATGGTTGTGAAACTAATGGCTCAGTTCCCACACTGCACTAAGAAATAATTGTGGCCTGATTTTGACACAAGGCACATTGTATGAATCCAACTGATGAGATGGTCATTCTGTTTACTAAAGATTATAGGATATTATTAAACTGATTGAACATATATACGGGCTTACAATGTCCCATCTTTTCTCCTAATCCTAGAACTTCAGTTTGCTGAATGAATAAAAATTAATATAATTTATAATGAGATCTTTTTTAATGGACCTGTTGAAGCATTGTGTATGAAATCTCGTGATGGGAAGGATAATGATAAAAAAAACAGCCAACAATGCTTTTCTGGGACTTTTTTTGTTGCTCCTGCTAAACCCATTCCAGATGTTGCTTTTTATGCCAACCTTCCTCAATCTAGTGATCTCCTCATTAATCTAGTGTCTTGAATGCCAGTCAGTGATCCTGTTGGCTGAGAATTTGGTGAATTGTTGCCCTATCCTGTCTGGAGAGATTTGGGGAAAGAGGTTGCATGCCATGATAATTAAAGTAAAGAGTTCCCAATATCCAGACTGTTCCTTAACAACCAAGGCAAGTCCCCCAGATGTTTTAGTCTAGGACAGAAAAACAACCTTTTAACAGGCTCTTGGAGTTGTACTCCAAGGTGGAGGGCCTCTTAGTATGGTTCTGGGGATCATCTCCCCCACCCCATTAGTATTCCTGCAGCTTTATTCCTGCTGGGATTGCTTGATCTTCTATTGCTGTTTGAGAAAGAACTCTTATCTAGATGGAATGTTGGCTGTTTGTCCTTTTAGTAAGAGTTTTCTTCTGCAATTTCTTTGAAAGTGATGTTACACTTATAAAGGGGCTTTATCAAAGGTAGCTGGGTGAATTGGGAAAATGTTTTTATTTTTTTTAATCCATACTATTTTAAATGAGTTTCTTTTTGTCTAAAAGCAAAATAATTTGAGAGGACTTAAGATGAAAGAGAGAACAACTGCAGGAACATGAAGCTGCACATGGAAAAATAGAGAGATTATTGCTGCCCTCTAGCGGTTGCTTAGATAGTGAATATAACCATTCTTGCACTAAGAGTCCCATTGAAAACACTCAGCCTTTGGGCAGTCTTTCAACAGGACTCTCTTTTTTCCATCATGATTATGTCATTTCTTGACATCATGTAACAGATGGTGAAGAGGAAAAGACTGCATATACTATAGATCAGTGAGGGCTAACCTTTTTCAAAAGGTGTGCCAAGACTGTGTGTGCGTGTGCTATCGCGCATGTGCGTGCCCACCCACCCACCTGCGCATAGGGGTCACTTGCACATGTGCAGGTGGGTGGGAACGCATGCACGCAATAGCGAATGACTCCCCACATGCACATGGGCGAGTGAACCTCCCGACCACGCATGCGCAAGTGACCCCCGCGTGTGTTCTTTCCCAAGCCTCTACAATATGTACGGATGTAGACTTGGCTGTCTGCCACAACTAAGGAGGTGTCAGCATTGACTTCACTTAGTAATCAGGAAAGAAACCACTGGACTCCATTTGAATTGAAATCAAGTGTACTTTTACTAATTATAAATGAACAGTTGCAAAGCAAAGCTGAGTCTGGTTAATTAGGCGCGAAAGCGGATAATATCAAGTACAATTCAATCCCCTTCCCTTGGCACCCCTGAATATAGTCCAATTATAATGCACCCAACTGTCAGGTGGGAGATAACTTCAAAAGGTGTCATCAGGATGGAATGCCGGACAGTTAGCCTTGGCGGGAAACTCCCTTCTTCCACATGCGCAGTAAGGTGGTCAAATCAGCGACTAGAAACTTCCTCCAGCACATAATGATTCCCCTCCCAGATACCATGCCCTCCCTCCCCGTTTCAATGACGGCCGAAGCAGCAGCAAAGCAGAGGCTGACATCCGGCCCTCCTCCAGAAAAGGGTGGTCAGACCTGCAGAAACGAAAAGAACACAAACAAACAGACAGACAACAAGACACCGAAAAGGGAAAGGGAGAGGGAAGAAAAACAAGAAAAAGAAAAAGGAAAATTAGGAGAATGTCCAAATTCAGGGCTTGTCAGGATAAGCAGAGTAGAACTTGCGGAGCAGACGAGGCGCCCAAACATGGGATCCATCAACCCATTCAGTGTGAGAAGGTGGGAAATGCTTCCAAGCCATCAGGTACTGGACACAGTTTCGGCACTTACGAGAGTCTAAAATCTCACAGACTTCGAAATGTTGCTCACCCTCAACCAAAAGCGGAGCGGGCGGAGGAGGGAGAGGCGGCCTCAACGACGAAGTGCAGACAGGCTTCAGGAGGTTAACATGGAAAACAGGGTAAACCCGGTTGAGGTGCTTGGGCAGCTGGAGCCGGACAGAAACAGGGTTGATGATTTTTACAACGGGAAATGGGCCAACATACTTAAGTCCTAATTTCTTCGACTGTTGGGGTGTTTGAAAAAATTTAGTGGACAAATATACCTGATCACCAACCTTGTAGTCATAAGGCTTAGTCCGTTTCTTGTCAGCCTGTTTCTTATGAGCCTGGTGCGCAGCATCTAGACTCCGCAGAGCCAAAGGCCAAATGTGCCGAAGGCGGTCACTCCACTCGGACAGCGACGATACCTGGGGCTGTTCACGGGGGACCTCAGGAATGGGCACAAAGTCCTGGCCAAACACCACATTGAAAGGGGTGGAACCAGTGCTGCTATGCACGGAATTGTTGTAAGCCACCTCCGCACGCGGCAACAAATCCACCCAATCATCTTGCTGGTAGTTGATGAAACAACGCAAATATTGTTCTAGAACAGAATTAGTCCTCTCACAAGCCCCATTAGTCTGAGGGTGGTGGGCGGAGCTTAATCCCTGGGCGGAGCCAATCCGTTTCAGAAACTCCTTCCAGGTAACGGAGGTGAACTGCACACCTCTGTCCGATATAATGCGGTCAGGCACCCCATGTAAGTAGTAAATATGGGAGATGAACATCTTAGCAAGAGACTTAGCAGAAGGAATCTTGGAGCAAGGGATGAAATGGAACTGTTTGGAGAACAAGTCAGTAACAACCCAGATAACAGTGTGTCCCTGACTCTCAGGAAATTCGACAATGAAATCCATAGAGATCTCCTTCCAAGGGGCCACTGGGCGAGCTACTGCCTGGAGCAACCCTTGCGGCTTCCCGGCGGACGTTTAGCAGCAGCACAAACAGGACAACTGGCAACATATTTCTCAATGTCCTTTTTCAAAGAGGGACACCAAAACTGTCTCTTGATGAGGTGGAGCGTCTTGACGAAACCAAAGTGCCCCGCCATCCGGGAATCATGAGCCCGTTGAAGAACAATGAGTCTAAGAGACACAGGAATTTATAATTTCGTCCCAATCCAAGGCAATTCATCTCACATAGTGCATTCATTCACATGCTGCCGGAACCAATCATCTTCAGCGACGGCTTTTTTCAGGTTGGAAAGAAAGTCCTGAGACACCCCTACCTTAGAACGCGCTTGACTCCTAGTAACAACAGGAGCAGTGAGGCTTGTCGCGGGAATGACAGGCTGGACCACACTGAGTTTAGAGTAGTTGTATTGAGGAAGTCTGGATAAAGCATCAGCCATAAAAATTTTACCCCCTGGAATGTATTTCAGGGTAAAATTAAATCTATTGAAATGTTGAGCCCAGCGCATCTGTTTAGGAGAAAGTTTTCTGGGCATTCTCAAAGCTTCCAAATTCTTATGGTCAGTCCACACCTCAAAAGGGTGCTTGGCGCCTTCTAGAAAATGGCGCCATGTGGCCAAAGCCCAGCGAACAGCAAATGCTTCTTTCTCTCAAATGGCCCAACGTCTTTCCGTGTCAGTTAGTTTGCGAGAGGTGTATGCGCAGGGTTGTAAATTACTTTGACTATTAGCTTGGAGCAACACAGCCCCCACAGCCACGTCACTGGCATCAGCTTGAACCACAAAAGGCGCGTCTATGTCCGGGTGTTTGAGGACTGGTTCCTCCGCAAAAAGCCGCTTCAACTTCTCGAAAGCAGCTTGGCATTCCATGTTCCAATCCAGCGGCTTGCTAGGTTTGGGTTTCGTCCCACCTTTAGACTTCAAAAGGTTAGTTATGGGAAGAGCTATCTTAGCAAAAGAGGGGATGAACTGGCGATAGAAATTAGCAAAACCCAAAACTTTTTGCAATTGCCTGCGTGTACGAGGCGCCTCGGTGACTGCTTTCACTTTAGCGAGGTCCATCTCAACACCCTCGTGGGAGATGCGATAGCCCAGGTAGTCAACTTTCTCCTGATGAAACTCACACTTGGACAATTTGGCGTAAAGTTCAGCTGCCCGAAGTTTCTTCAACACAGTACAAACCAGCTTCACGTGTTCTTCACGTGTTTCTGTGTAAATAAGGATATCATCTAAATATACGATAACGCCCTTGTAAAGATGGTCATGTAAAACCTCATTAATTAGCTGCATGAAGACCGCTGGCGCCCCCTGTAGGCCAAATGGCATTACTCGAAAGTGGAAACAGCCAAGGGGACAGTTGAAAGCAGTTTTCCATTCGTCCCCCTCTTTAATCCTGACTCTATAATATGCCTCCCTTAAGTCCAATTTAGTGAAGATGCGGCCCTTCCCCAATTGGGCCAGCATGTCCTTCATCAGTGGCAACGGGTAGAGGTTCTGAGAGGATATCGCGTTCAGGTTTTTAAAATCCACACATAATCTCAGGGAGCCATCTTTCTTCTCTCTGAATAGTACAGGAGCCGGTACCTTGGGTCTCGCCAGTTCAATGAACCCCCTCTCCAAGTTCTTATCGATGAATTTTATCATTTCCTCCATTTCCCTAGGGGATATTGAATATATTCGGGGCTTTGGAAGCTTCACCCCAGGCAAAATATCAATGGTGCAATCAGTGGGTCTGTGGGGGAGTAATTTATCAGAAGATTTTTCACTAAACCCCCCCCCCCCTGAGATCCCAATACTGCTTTGGAATTTTTTCTTCCCCTTCGATTCTCTCCTGCCCCCTGGCTGCCAATGTGGGGCTAATAGCGGCAGAATCTGGAGTCTCAACCTTCCGTTCAGGGGATATGTTTGTGCGAATTCATAGCCAACCCTTTCTCCAGTTAATGCGAGGGTTCCATCTACGAAGCCAGGGGAGTCCCAAAATAAGGGGCCGGTCCATTCCAGGTGCCACAACAAAAGTTATTAACTCCCAATGGGTCCCCATTTTCATCTCTAGGGGCTCAGTAGAAAAATGAGCAGGGCCGCCTCCCGCAATAGAACCATCAATTTGGCAAAAAACAATAGGGGTTTTCAAAGTCCTCAATTTTAAGCCTAGTTTCTCCACCATTTCAGGGCTTATCATGCAGCGGGAACAGCCTGAATCGAGGAGAGCTAAAAGTTTCTCAGTTGCACCAGAAGATGGCACTCTCATCTCAATTGGGATAAGCATAGGGCCCGTTCTGGAACTTACCCAGTGATGAGAGTCCTCCTCATCCGATTCGTCAGACAAGCTGGGGCTCATGCCTCCCTCTTCCTCTGGCTGGAAATGCTGGGGAACATTCTCAGCAGCGAATGCAGCCTCCTTTCTCTTGCCTGGAGTTTTCACTGCCTTCCTCTCTCTCTGGGCAGCTGGGGCGTTCTGAGCCAATTTTACGCAGCAATTCACAGCGCGATGGCCTTTCTTCCCACAGCGGAAACAAGTGAAAGGCTTGGCTTTGCCTGCGAGACCTCCTCTGCCCTCACTCCTGGGGCAGGGGGATTTTGGGACTGCTGGGGGGGATTTCTCCACATCTTCTTTCATGCATTGAAGCCTGGCTAAATCCAGCTCCACGTCAGCGGCGTGCTCATACCAAACGGCTACACGGAGGGAGAGAGATAAGCAACCCTTGGCTGGGAGCCCAGAAAGCTATCTCTATGAAACAAGGCTTGAGCTCACGAAAGTCTCCCAATCTTTCTCTACGGCTGGATCAGTAAATTGTTATTTCCTGCAAAATTTCCTTCCCGTCGCCCCATCTATAAGCTCAGGCCACTCAGTAGCCACCTGTTCCTATTTCCTTCTGTGACCCTTTTTCCAAAGCTGCTCCCTCCTCCTCGCAGTCCTATGCATATGTACGTCAGGGACAGCCTCCCTCTGTTGTTCCTCACTGCTCCCTGACTCAGACACCACCTGGTGGCCAACAGGCCTCTCTAGTCCCTGCTCTGACTCCGAACACCCTCCAGAGTCTTCCTCAGCCTCCAGGGCAGTCCCATAGTGTTAATCGCTGTCAGATTCCACCAACAACTCAACCGGCTGCTGTTGGGCCACAACATCAGAGGGGGGGATTTTGCCTTCCCCAGGCTCTGGAGGCTTTCCTGAAGCCTGGGGAGGGCGAAAATGGTCTTCCTCTGCCCTCCGGGAGGCCAAAAACCACCCTGGCCCACGCATGCACGCAGGAGCTGAGGGCTGCCAAGGGCTGCCATGCCGGCAAATATGGCTCCACGTGCCACCTGTGGCACACGTGCCATAGGTTTGCCATCACGGCTATAGTTGTTGGAGGGGTATCAGATACAGAACAGCATCTTGAAACTTTATGGGTAAAAACTGAGGAGAGAAAGAGAGAGAGAAAGGGGAGAGAGAACACAACACACTTTTCTCATTCTGAACTTGACAAATTGCATCTGAATAATCCCCTCTGGGGCCTTACACTTAAAAACACCAAAAAGAATCCTTTAAAATTTTGTAAGATAATGCCTGTGCGTTGAAGAGGTAAACTACTTAAAAAGTAGTCCCTTCACGCATGCAGAAATCAAATGACTTCATGCATTGTGTTAAGTGGATTAGTGTAGGCATCTCCAAATACTTTGGACAAGCGGGAGTCATCGGACATTTTGAGACCACTTTTTATTGCTCAAGAAAATAGTTGTCATGGGAGAATAAGCATTTACAAATGCCTACTCCAGTGGAAATGAACACCCCTTTGCCGGAAAGCAAATTGTTGAAGTTGCTTCCTGTCATTCATGACACTTAGTACCCACTTCTGATTTATTTGTTCTAGACAGGCAGAGTCCAACTACTCAACACTTTTAGTTTCTGTGTGGAATCCAAGGGAATCTTTGAAAATAAAAATAATTCTTTGCCTTGCAATATACCAGTTTCCTTTTTGACTCTGTTTAAAATAAAACAATTTCAAAAGCAGAACAGAGAAAAGAATTTGATAGGTAGCAAAGTTGGTGTCTTCAGGCCTTCTATCACTCATGGATAAGCCCAAGCTTAGAATAATATGTTATGTATAGCTTAGGGGTATGTGAACCATGTAAATCGTGGCTTATTCAGGAATTCCTTGAAAAAGTTGTTCAACACTGAAAGAAAGAAAAAATTAGCTCAAGCACTATAAATGAGAAGGATAATTAGTTTTCACACAATAAATTGATTCTGTGCATCCTGTTTCATAAAGAAAAGTGTTTTGGAATTTACATGTAAAATCGACAAAGTCTAATCTCTGTTTCATTACAAAAGAAAAACAGGTTTTGTGAATTCAGAACTAAGAATTCTTGCTGTTGCTTAAATACTCCAATTACCCCTTTGCATTCCTGCTTAAAGTTTTTACCACTCCTATGCAAAACTCATAGCAACGTTAGATTTCCCCCAATTGAAATCTCAGTGGGAAAATGCAATGACCCTCCTGTCCTTTTGTCTTCCACACTAAATATGAAAGCTGCATAGCCGTCCTGAACAGTTTCTTTCCAACTGTGACTCCCCCCACTGGCCTTCTTATGATTAAGTCTCTCCCCCCCCCTTAGATTACTGTGTGAGTTAATTAGTTAAATTACAAAATTGTTGGGTGCCCAGTCAAGAAAGCTCTTGGAATTGTTGCCAATAGCCAGTCTTAAAGCTCATCTGCAGAAAGGTTTTTCTGCTGCGTCAGGACCAGAATCCAAACTGAGAGTGATGATAAGCTAACGTAGGGCGCACTATTCCCTAAGCATTCGGAGCAACGGATGCAAACCTGAGAAGCCTTGGAAGCAAAAGAGGCGATAGCAATAGCACTTAGACTTATATACCACTTCACGGTGCTTCACAGCCCTCTCTAAGCGGTTTACAGAGTCAGCCTATTGGCCCCAACAATCTGGCTCCTCATTTTACCCACTGCAGGAGGATGGAAGGCTGAGTCAACCTTGTGCCTGGTGAGATTCGAACTGCCAAATTGCAGGCAAAGATGCTGTGTATGTAATGATAGCAATGGAATTAAAAATGGTGTGTGTGTGTGGGGGGGGGGAAATAAACACTCAAGTTTTATTTAATGTATCCCATGTTATTTTTGAAACACATCCAGTCATGTAGATATTAGTGGTAGAAGTGAACGCAGAACGATAAAGTATTGCCAACACAGGTAGTCTTCAACTTACATTTAGCGAGTGTTCGAAGTGACGATGTCACTGAAAAAAGTGACATGATGGTTTATCACACTTATGACCATCGCAGTATGGTCCCCATGGTCATGTGATTAAAATTCAGACAAGCCAGGTTGAAGCCAGATTCACTTAACAATCCTGTTAACTAACATAACAACTGCAGTGATTCATTTAAACAGCTGTGGAAAGAAAGTTTGTAAAATGGGGCAAAATTCACTAAACAACTATCTCGCTTAGCAACAGAAATGTGGGCCCCCACTGTGGTCATAAGTTGAGGACTACCCGTATACCTTGAAGCGCTGTGCAAATCCATGATTAGAAAAAGCTGGATATGAGCATCATTTGGCACATTATAAAGCAAGCATTATTTTGCTCCTCTACCTACCCAGCAGGCACTTACTACTACAGGTAGCCCATGATTAAGTTCTGTTGCTAAGCGAGACAGTTGTTATGTGAATTCTTCCCCGTTTTACAAACTTTCCTGCCACTATTGTTAAGTGAATCACTGCAGTTAAGTTAGTAAGACAATTGTTAAGGGAATCTGGCTTCCTCAGTTACTTTGCTTTTTGGAAAGTCACAGTGATCTCATGCCCCCAGGATATTGCAACCATCATAAACACACCTTGACTTACCGCAGTTCATTTAGTGACTGTTCCAAGTTACGACAGCACTGAAAAATGACTTATGACTATTTTTCACATGACTGTTACCACAGCCCCAGCAGTCAACTGATCCCAATTCTGATGCTTGGAAACTGGCTCATGTTTATGACTGTTGCAACGTCTTGGGCTCACACGATCCCCTTTTGCAGTGGTTCTTAACCTTCCCAATGCTGCGACCCTTTAATACAGTTTCTCATGTTGTGGTGACCCCCAACCATAAAATTATTTTCATTGCTACTTCATAACTGTAATTTTGCAATTTTCCAATGGTCTTAGGCGACCTCTGTGAAAGGGTTGTTCGACCCCCAAAGGGATCCCGACCCACAGGTTGAGAACCGCTGTCCTTTTGCAACCTTATTGACAAGCAAAGTCAATGGGAAAGCCAGATTCACTTAACAACCATGTTACTAACTTAACAACTGCAGTGATTCCTTTAACAATTCTGTTAAGACAAGTAGTAAAATGGGGGGGAGTCACTTAACAAATTCTGGGCTCAATTGGGATGGTAAGTCAAGGAATACCTGTATATGCCAGTTGCCAAATGTCTGAATTTTGAGCATGTGACCATGGGGATATGGCAATGGTTGTAAGTGTGAAAAATGGTCATAAGTCCCTTTTTTCACTGCCATTGTGACTTTGAACAGTCACTACATGAATGGTTGAAAGTTGAAGGCTACCTGTATTTTAATGCAATGGGGGAAATGTGTTTGGGGTGTCCATCCACTTCCTTTAATTTCCTGGATTTGTCTTCTTTTTAGACCAAGGCCACTGCATGCCATAGAAAGGGCAAGTGTAGCCTTTAGCTGTTTTCACCTAGGCTTCCCAAGAGCATGAAGCAAACTCCTTGTCCCGACAAAAAGCCCTTCTATTAATTTACTGTGAATTCTGTCCAGTCACATCCAGCAAAGACTTTCAAGGGAGGATTTACAGTCATAGACCTTATCTGGCTTGGAGAGCTCACAGGCCAATATCTGCAAAACTTGGAAGGATTCTCCGAGAGTCACGAGCCAATTAAGCAAACTAATTGTCTCCTGCAAACTCCACTCCTCTTTTGCTCTTCTTTTATTTCCTCTAAAAGGGCCATTTAGCAATAGCAATAGCAATAGCAGTTAGACTTATATACCGCTTCATAGGGCTTTCAGCCCTCTCTAAGCAGTTTACAGAGTCAGCATATCGCCCCCACAATATGGGTCCTCATTTTACCCACCTCGGATGGATGGAAGGCTGAGTCAACCTTGAGCCGGTGAGATTTGAACCGCCGAACTGCAGATAGCAGTCAGCTGAAGTGGCCTGCAGTACTGCACTCTACCCACTGCACCACCTCGGCTCTTATTTATCGTCCACCTGTGGCCTTACTCCCAAATCAACCCCTGTTCTTTAGCTGTTCTCTTCATCTGGTGACTCTGTTCATGCACACACTGGGAACAGGCTCCAGCTGTTCATCTGCCTCACTGATGTCTGACTCTGAAGGCAGCTGATAACTGGCATAAGGCTCTGGCCCCCTCTCTGCCTCCGACACAGAGCCCTCCTCAAAGCCTTCCCCAGACTCCAGGACTGGCCTATGTTCCTCCCCAGCCTCCTCATTGTCCAAATCTGCTGCCAGCTCTGCTGGCTGCTGAGAGGCCACAACATTAGCCTAGAAGAAATTGTGCATCTCTGCTCTAAACTATGGTCTGACATGCACATAAGCCTCAGCCTAGCTTATGTTTTTCTCCTCTTCTGGCATGGTTGCAAAGAGATGATGATGATGATGATGATGATGATGATGATTTGCTTCTAGTTAGAATTGAGGTAGCTTTAGTTAGTTTAAGATAAGCTAGAACTAAACAACCAGTGCAGAGTCATATCAAATCATGCAACAGCAAACTGTCTTAACTCCCTAGAAAGACACTGGGTGGGGAAAAAAAAGAGATGACAAGAAGGCAACACAATATGGCACCGTCTTGCGGTGGTTCTCCTCCTACCTCTCGGACAGGTCGCAGTCGGTGTTAGTGGGGGGGCAGAGATCGTCCCCTAGGCCCCTAACTTATGGGGTGCCTCAGGGCTCGGTCTTATCCCCCCTACTATTCAACATCTACATGAAACCGCTGGGAGAGATCATCCGCAGGCACGGGATCAGATACCATCAATATGCGGACGATACTCAATTGTATTTGTCCGCCCCGTGCCAACTCAATGAAGCGGCAGACGTGATGAACCGAGGCCTTGAAGCCGTTATGGACTGGGGACTGGATGAGGGTTAACAAGCTTGTGCTCAACCCAGAAAAGACCGAGTGGCTGTTGTGCTTCCCTCCCAAAGATTCGATCAATATTCCATCACTCAGGCTGGGGGGTCAAATTTTATACCCCTCAGAGAGGGTTCGCAACTTGGGAGTCCTCCTGGATCCACAGCTATCGTTTGACCACCACTTGACGGCTGTGACCAGGGGGGCTTTCGCCCAGGTTCGCCTGGTGCGCCAGTTGCGACCCTACCTGAATCGGGAGGCTCTCACAACAGTCACCCGGGCCCTTGTGACCTCTAGGCTGGAATACTGCAATGTGCTCTACATGGGGCTGCCCTTGAAGAGCATCCGGCGACTTCAGCTAGTACAGAACGCGGCCGCGCGAGTGATTGTGGGTGCACCTCGGTTCACCCACATAACACCTATCCTCCGCGAGCTGCGCTGGCTATCTGTCGATCTCCGGATGCGCTTCAAGGTGCTACTAGTCACCCATAAAGCCCTACATGGTAGTGGATCTGGATACTTGAGAGACCGCCTTCTGCCAATTACCTCCCTGCG
This sequence comes from Thamnophis elegans, assembly GCF_009769535.1. Lineage (NCBI taxonomy): Eukaryota > Metazoa > Chordata > Lepidosauria > Squamata > Natricidae > Thamnophis > Thamnophis elegans. Next base: position 62,692,470 of record NC_045541.1, on the reverse strand, counting down.
ACCAATAAGATCACATAGATTAGGCCTCCTCCGTATTCCATCGGCCAGCCAGTGTCGGCTGGCAACTACAAGGAGGAGGGCCTTCTCAGTAGTAGCCCCGACCCTTTGGAACGAGCTCCCCGTGGAGATTCGTACCCTCTCCACCGTCCAGGCCTTCCGCACAGCCCTTAAGAACTGGCTAGCCCGTCAGGCCTGGGGACAAGGATAGTTGCCCCTCCCGAATGATGAATGTATGTTGCTCACTATTTTACCATATGTTTCTTTGTCAATGTTTGTTTTCCCCTCCCCTGATTTTGTGTGAGCCGCCCTGAGTCCCCTCAGGGAAAAGGGCGGCATACAAATATTAATAAAATCTCAAAAATCTCAAATCTCACAATATATTACCTTGCCACTTTTGCTACAGGTTCCCACACTTGGGAGAGGAAAATCCATTTGCCACAAATATAGTAATAAGGGGTTGGTGAAATAGACTTCCTGCTGAGATTTGAGTGATGTGCGCTGAAAGCAAAGACAAAATACATTTGTGATATCAGAAGCATGTAGAATTTGATGTCTATTCCCTGGTGTTTTCTGGTACTTAAAGGTTCTCTGTTTCATCATCTTGATTCTGCTTTTTGCCAGAGATAATCAGGCTTGCAAGGTCTACTTCAATTGTGTGCTAGAACCCACATCATTGATTTGAGCCAGGAAATAAACTCACATAATGGTAGGTAGGCATTAAATGCCTAATCCACAATAGTGGATTAAGATACTAAACACGATGACATGGGTTTTTCATCATCTCTGCTTGCAACACAGGGTTTACAGTTTATGGATACATGTCAACCAGATTATTATGGTCCATTCAACCACTAGAGTGAAACAAGCCATGTTTTGATGCAATGCAGAAATATACAGTTTAGTGCCTAGGGAATGTTTAGCCAAGTACATTTTTGGCTCCAGATTTTTTTCCAAAAACCCGTACCTTCCTTTTATTCCCTCAAACTGAAATAATTTCACAAGACCTGAATTACTTTTTTTAAGTTTCTTCTATTGTTGCTATTGTTAAGCCACTGAAAACTAGAATCTCTTGCTGATGTATAGCAAAACATTAGAAATCTAACAATGGATTCCAACTTGCTTTTTCTGCCAGTCCCATTCTAAAGTTATATTTCTCAGGTTCTAGAAGTAAATATGTAACAAATTACCTCTTTTTCCTCACACACATCCAGTAGCAACTTGATTGTGTCCCCGTCAACTTGGTATGGACTCTTAACAAACAGGAAGTGGGAATGTAAGAAAAGGCTAGCTCAGATATTTGCATTGTGGTATTCTTCTGCTTGCTATACTAGGCAAAAACAGTAGGAAATAAAATGTGTGAGTAGTTGAGGCCAACCTAGTACATATGAGGTTCTGCACTAAGGACAGAGAACGAATGATTCTCCAGAATGGCTGATCCAGATGTTCCAGCGTTCCTGATGATTGGCCATACATTGGGTGAACTGCTGAGAGTTGTGTTCCAGCTTTGAAGTTCTGAAAAGTCAAAGATTCCCTAATCTGCTGTAAAAGAAAGAATGCCATCATATTCTTTGCTTACCTGGTCACAAAGCTCTATGTGGGCTCACCACAAATCCATTCCTTGCCCTACTTCACAGAAAATCCTAGCAAATCTAGGATATTTAAATTTCCTACAACACTCTTGGCATGAGTAGTAATTACCTTCAAGGCCATAGAATAGAATAGAATAGAATAGAATAGGACAGGACAGAACAGAACAGAACAGAACAGAACAGAACAGAACAGAACAGAATAGAATAGAATTCTTTATTGGCCAAGTGTGATTGGACACACAAGGAATTTGTCTTTGGTAAATATGCTCTCTGTGTACAAATAAAGACAAGATACATTCATCAAGAATCATAAGGTACAACACTTAATGATAGTCATAGAGTACAAATAAGCAATCAGGAAACAATCAATATCAATATAAATCGTAAGGATACAAGCAACGAAGTCAAAGTCCTGCTGTCATAAGTGGGAAGAGATGGGTGATAGGAACGATGAGAAGATTAATAGTAATTAGGCATAATAACAAATTCAGATGACAGCTAGACTCCACTGCTTGATATTATTTGGAGATCAGTTAGTAGTGCCAGTAATAAGCAGGTCTTCCCAAGGATCCTGTCCACTTTCTCAGGTCCAACAGGATTAAGCTGTTCCCAGACAATCTGGCAAGTCCATAATCCAGGCCTCTCCAAGGGGCCTGCTCCACGCATGGACTCACATTGAGAATGGATCTGAGTGATTTTATCAGTCAGATGTTCAACAAATTCCTTGGCACGGCCCCATAAACGATTGCCCAAGACCTCCTTCCCAGGGAGCGGCCAGATGACCTTGAACAGGGTCATCAGACAACACATCCTTTCTGCTCGTCTGGTTTCTGCTCATTACCCACAAGAAATGTGGGCCTTTTACTTGGGATGAATCTGAATAACATTTCTTTGGTCACCTCGCCATGTTCAATTCATGTATTTAGTGAAAGGGGGAACTCAGCTCTGAAAGCTTAGGGGTGGTAGCCCCAGAAATAAGCAGGAGGGGTATCGACTTAAAGGAGCTCTTCCCTCCTTTTCCCCTTCCCCCTGCCCCACAGAAGCCAGAGGACCGCTGTGTGTCCTTGGTCAGAGTGCAAAATTAAATTAGTTGGGCCTGAGCTCTCTGGAGACAATAAAGCAAATGGGCCAGGGCTGACAAGGAAGGAGTGGACTTGCCGGTGAATTCTTGAGCAATGGCTGTGTGAGCCCACAATGGCATTTTCCTGATTAAAGTGCCTGGCAGAGTCATTAGCCAAGTGTTTCTGGAGGTGAGGCCAGGCTGAAGCTGTGACTCCGCTCTGTCAAAAACACTATTAGCTAAGCACTTTTATGGCTGTTGTTGTTATTGTTATTATCTCAACAGTTATTGCTACCATTAATAGCTTTTTTTATTTTAGTACATAGCAAACACATTTCTTGGGGTTTTTTGGCACTGTGGCCGTGTTCCTTCTGACTTGTCATATTTTAAACCACAGAAGTAATTTTTCTTTCCTTGGCAAATTTTAGGACTGTCATAGAGCAGGAGATGTACAATGGTCATGGGCTGAAGATGGTGATGAGTTTCCTTCACTCAAGATCCGGATGATCACCTGCCAGAAAAGTTGTTCTGGATTGTACATTGAACAAGATTGAACTGAATGGATTTCTAATAGCCTTCCCAATTGCATTATTCTGTAAGATGAGGATGTACAGTAGTCCTTGTTTAGCAACTGCCTTGTTTAGTGGTCATTCATAGTTACAATGGTGATGAAAAAGTAGCTTCACACAGACAATCCACACATTTACCCCCTTTGTAGTTGTATAAAGCAAGGGAAAGCTAGGGAAAATAGGAGGAGGAAGAGAGTGTGTTGGATATGTCTTCCCCCTTGAGTTATTTGTAGCAATAATAAATGTGGGAAACAAACAAACAAACAAACAAACAAATAAATAAATAAATTCATTCTCACTCAGTTTCATTTAGTGGCTCCTTTGCCTAATGACTAAATTGCTGGTCCAAGCTGTGGTCACTGAATGAGGACTATCTGCATAAATATTCCAGGGTGCCTGTTTTCATGTTCATGCATGCTATTTGTTGATTTTGCTCAGAAAGTATAGCCTGATTCAGATACAATGCTGGGCCATCATTGTTTTTTTTGTGGGGGGGGGGGTTACTTAGTACAGTGAACAAACCTATCTTTATGGATTGAGATATTCATTATGCGAATATTGGGGTGCCAAGGTATGTTCAATAATGAGTTTTTTTTAAAAAAAATGTGGCTTAATTCAGGTTACCAGATCTGAACTGCAAAAATCTGAACAACTACTATGTGATGCCAGAGAGATGCAAGAATTTCTTGGGTGCCATCTAGTGTTCTTCAGATTTTTGTAGCCCAGCTCTAGTAGCCATTAACTTAAGGCACATACTGTAGAACAGGGGGGTCAAACTCAATTTCATTGAGGGCCGCATCAGGGTTGTGTTTGACCTCAGGGGGTTGGGGTGGGAGTGGCCAGAGAGGGCATGGCCAGCTCGACATCACTCGTGACAGGGGTTCCTGTGGTGGCCCGAGTGCTCTGCCAGTGAAAATGGGCTACCAAGCTCCATTTCCGGCTGCAACTGCCTCCTGCAACCATCTGCCAATGAAAATGGAGCTCGGGAGGGCTGTCTACAGCCCTCCCAAGCTTCGTTTTTGCTGGCAGAGGCACCACGGGCCGGTCCTTCGCTGTTTCCAGGGTGGCCCCACAGGCCAGATCTAAACACCGAATGGGCTGAATCTGGGCCTTGGGCCTTGAGTTTGATAACCCTGCTGTAGAGCGAGGGGATGTAAATAGGACCCAATGGTATCATTTTAGGGTCATGCTTAGCATAATTTGTCATACAAGCAGGGCAGTCCAACACTGAATCACCTTCTACTGTTGGAGGTGATCTAGTAAGGCAGTTACTAGTTTAGTATTCTGCCTGCATTGGCTTAGCAGGGAACGAAAGGGAAAGATTGAGGTCAGAATCAAATCTAGCAGTAGTGCAGTGCTGAAGCCAGTAGATGGCTTTCCCACTAAACTAGCATTTTCTGGCAAGGTAATCAGTAGCATTGATCACAGCAGCTCAACTTAATTCCTAGTGATGGATTTATTGAAAGATTGGCTCAGTACGATCCTGCTTGGGCCATTCAGATGAATGCAGACCTCTGGCTTTTCCATTGTAAGAATCAACCAGTTGACAGGACAAGATCATGCCAGATGCCAAACCGGAATCCCTCACACTGAGAATGGATCACAGCTGGCCTGTTTTCTTTGGGAACTGAAATAAATGTATAAGGGCCAGGAAATTAAACTGTGATCCAGGAAACATCTCCGATTGCATGAATTCACCAAGTTCTTGGCATATTTCTTCAGGTATAATATATATTTTATTCATTTTCATATTCCATTTTACAATCACTTATATACTGGATATTTGCTATAAGAAAAGAAATAAAATAAAATAAAAAAGAAGACACAACTCATCATCATTCACAACCCCACCTGACACTTCCATCCTCCATACACCCCATCTTTCCCCTCCAACTTTCCTTTCCTCCCTCTACACTCCCCTCCTACTTCCCTATCCCCTCAAACCTTCCTTTCTCCCCTTCCTCCTAACATTCCCCTTACACCCTCCTTACATTCCCCTTACTCCTTCCTTACTCCTCCCTCTTCTTTCCCTCTACCTCTCCCCTTGGTGTATTCCTTTATTCAACTCTTATTGAGCTATAATATGATAAAAAATAAAAAAAATAAAAAATAAAATAAACCAAGGAAAAGAAAATATAAAGAAAGAAAAGAAAAAAGAAAGAACAACCGTATACAAGTGCATTCTTCTTCTTATTGAAACTATATAAGCTCCCACCCACCCACCCCCCATAAATCCCCATCCCTGGTCCCCCCGACTTCCCAGGGCCCACACCTGGCACTGCCTTCTGTTAAACCCCTTCTAAAGTATCTTATGATCGTATGAATTCAAAGTAAAAGTAATATATATAAAAAAAATAGATAAAAGAGAGATTACAAATTATAAAAAGGAAAAGAAAAGAAAAGAAAAAAAAAGAAAAAAAGAGCTCTTTGTATTAAGCTCAGCCCCCCATCTTTATTTATATTTAGACAGTATAAATCATTCTATATGTATTCTATTCTCGTCTCTTGCTTCTTTGTTATTTACCCCAACCTCCTATAGGCTCTCCAGTTCATCTTCCTTAACCTTATTTTCAAATAAAAATTTATACAACTTTGTGCAGACATCAGTTTACGATCTAGCTCAAAATAATCTCACCAAGCTTTCCCTTCTAATAAGATTTAAGCAGCGTGGATCTATCCACATATTCAAATAATACTTTACACAAAAATCAGTTTGCATTCTATCTTAAAATACTCTCCTCAAGCTAACCTTATATTCAAATAAAAATTTATACAAATTTATACAGACATCGGTATACAATCTGGCTCAAAATAATCTCACCAAACTTTCCCTTCTAATAAAAATTAAGCAGCGGGGATCGTTCCACATATACTTTACACAAGAATCAATTTGCCTTCTATTTTAAAATAATCTCATCAAGCTTTCCCTTCTAATAGAATTTAGACAACGTAAATCATTTCGCATGCATTTTACCCTCGTCCTTTGCATTTAAACAACATAAATCATTCCGCGTGCATTTTACTCTCATACTTTGCTTCTCTGATGTTTACCACTATTTCCCATAGTCCCTCCAAATAATCTTTCTTAACCTTATTTTCAAACAATAATTCACACAGAGGTCAGTTTACCTTTTAACTCGAGATACTCTGATCAAGCTTTCGCTCCCCCTCCACCTATCTCGCGTTACCCTCCTCCCTCCTCCCCAACTAAAGTTCAATAAAGTTACCATCACCACTCTCTTCACTTTAGAGTCCTGGACAGTTTAAATTAAAATTCAGACATACAAGTCCCGTGAAGTATACATTCAGCATCCACATAATTCAGTCCCAATATCGCACCACCAATATCCAGTTCCACTTTTTCTACCGGAGAGAGATCGCAAACCCCCATTCAATCCAAAACTTTGGCGAATATTTTGGAATGTCTAAATCCTCGGTCTCCGCTCTTCTGCTTCTCCGAGAGAGGGAGAGCTACCCCCTCCATCTTGCAGCCATGTGGTCTGCTGCTTGCCTTCTCCTTCGGCTTGTCTCTCCTCTTTTCCAAGTAAATCAGGAAGTCCCGCCTTCAAAGTCTTATAGTAGAAATCTCGAGCCTCCGAAACAGAATTGAGACGAAATCTTTGATTCTCAAATGTGATCGTAATGCCGGCTGGGGCCTCCCATCTATATTGAATCTGGTGGTTTATAAGCTCCTTAGTTAGGAAAGTATAGTCTCTTCTTGCTTTTAACATCTGGGATGGTATTTCTTTGAAGACAATCAGATCCTGCCCATCGACTCGCAACCTGTTATTGTAAAACTTTTGCATAATCGCATTTCTGGATTCTTTTGTGGAGAAATATATAATTATGTCCCTCGGGAGCTGTCGCTGTTCCGCTACCATCGAGTTCTGGCGATAGATTTTCCGGATCTGCCAATCAAAATTAAGTCCCGGGCTTCCCACCGCATGGCTGAAGGCCTCAACAAAGGTCTGTTTCAGATTCTCTCGCTCCTTTTCACACAATCCTCTGACTCTTATTGCAAATGCCTTCTTGTTAAAATTTATCATAACGAGCTGTTCTTGAGTATCTCTAATTTTTTGTTGTAAAGTTTGAATATTAGTAGTCAATTTAGAATTAGCCTCCTCCAAGCTTTCCAATTTATTCTCCATTTCAGTGGTATAATCTGTCAGGGTAGACACAGCTACAGACGTACTCGCCTTCAGTTGGGCAATTTTAGACTTTAAATTACCATATAGCTCCAATACAAATTCCTTGATTTCCTGTTTAAAATCCTTAAACATTTGAAAGAAAAATTCCTGTGTTAAGAATTCTCCAGTAGAGGGCGTAGGAGACAAGGGCAGCGATTTCATAATAGATTCTTTAGATTCATTCATAGATTCTTTAAGCACATTCGTAAAGAAACGCTTCGCTTTTGACCTGGATGGCATTATAAATAAACAAATAAACAGCGCTCTCGCTCCCCTCTGTTTCCAAAAGAAAAAAAATTATTTTGTTAAGGAGCAGTCTGCAGGAAGGTAAAGCCGGCTAAGTACGTCCCCTATCAGTCAGCAACGGAGAGAAATCGCCATTTTGAAGTCCGTTTAAACAAAGAAGCCTCTGTGACAAATGAGGCTGGTGTTTAAGATAGTAATAAAAGCAAAAATCTCACAGGGGTGGGACCCGCCCGTATTAATCCTAGCTTCAAACAACTTTGCTTTGTCCTGGGGGGGGGGAGTCGCCTGTCTAGGGCTGCAAAAAAAACAGCTGAGAAGAACTGGCTGGAGATAAAGGCTCCGCTTACGCTGGATCTAATCTCTGTCCACAGCCAAAAAAAAGGAAGAAGGCTGTGAACTACGAATAGACCCTAGCCACAGAGCTAAAACTCCCTGCCCCTTTCTAGCCAAAAAGGGGTAATATCTATGATCTTATTTAGATATACAGACCAGATCTCTGAGAGGAGCTCCGTTGAGCCCTCTTCGGCGACAGGCTCTGCCCCCTGGAAGCCCTTGGCATATTTCTTCACAGGCCTCCAGGTCTGTCTCTCAATAATTGGTCAATAAAAGTAGCCTGTTTCCGAAAATAAGACCTCCCCTGATAATAAGCTCAATTGGGCTTTTGAGTGCATGCGCTAAAATAAGCCCTTCTGGAAATAAGCCCTCCCCTAAAATATTTAACTGCATGCACAGCCGGTTCCCTATATTCCCTATTTCCTGGGGGGCGGGGAAGAGGGGGAACATGCCCCATGCACCCCACATGGACTTTGTTGCTACCACAAACCCCAGCTACTGCACCCCATTTCTTAGTGGCGGCCGCAAAAAGATCAGCAGGCCCAGCAACGTTAGGGCTGGCAAGAGTGAGCCAGAAACAGGGACAGAACCTCCGGCCCTCTCTGGATCAGCTGATCCTCAGACTGCTTAGGCTAAGGAGCCTCCTGAACCAAAAAAATTATAAGTCCTCCCCGAAAATAAGTCCAAGAGCTTATTTTTTTGGGGGGGGGGTGTCCCAAAAAAAATAAGAGACCCTCTCTTATTTCTGTGGAAACACGGTAGCTATAAGGATTATTAAGAAAATCTAGGTTGGGGAGAAGGGAATATAAGGTGACCAGACGTCCCACTTTTCGCGGGACAGTCACAATTTTTCACAATTTGTCCCGCGTCCCGCAACATTTTTAAAAAGTCCCGATTTTCATGGGTGAGTGGACGAAAGGACATTGGCAGTGCAGCCAGGACCCGCTGTGCGAGGGCGAGGGAAGAGCAAGGCGGGGCCTGAGGGAAGCCGGAGGGAGGGGGCTCGGAGGGAGGGGGAGCCAAGATGGCAGTGGCTGAGGAGGAAGAGGTCTCGCGGCCGCCGCTGCCACCGACGCCACCAGGATGATAGTGGCTGTGCGCCGGGAGGGTGGCCTGCGGGGCTGGAGGCTGCGTGGCAGCAGCGTGCTGCCGAGCACTAACAGGAGTTGCGGGGCGGGCTGGCCGAGCAGCCTCGCATATGCAGCTTGCCTTGCCGCCCGATGGAGGCTGCCCTGCTGCTGGCGCTGCTGCGCTTCTGCTCTGCCACAAAGATGCCACCGCCACCCCCGCCGGCTCTTCCTGCCCAGACACCCGCCGCCCAGGAGGGGCCCGAAGCCCTCCTGTTCACCACTGGCTGCACCGCGGCCGACTCGCCCCGGGCGGGCTGGAAGGCTTCAGGCTTCCGGGCGGGAAGAGCCAGCGAGCGGATGGTGGTGGCATCGCCACCTGGGAGCCGCCAGAAGCCTTCCTGCCCACCACCGGCTGCACTGCAACTGACTCGCCCTGGGCGGGCTGGAAGGCTTCGGACATCCGGGCGGGAAGAGCCGACGAGCGGATGGCGGTGGCATCACTGCTCGGGAGCCGCCAGAAGCCTTCCTGCCCAACACCTACTCTCCCTGCACTTGTTTTGATGAGCGCGGGGCAACTGACGGTAGTTTGCGCCGGCCGCGCCCACTCAAACTATCGTCAGCTCCCCCATGTTAAAATCTGGCCACCTTATCGTAATCTTGAGGCTCCACGCGAAAGGGCCGAACGTGGAGGAAAGGAAGGTGCGTCGCGCATCCAGATTGCAGCGAGAAGGAGGAGGAAGGGGAGGAAAAAGGTGAGGGTGGAGGGAAGCAGGCAAAAGCAGCCGCAGCAACAGCAGCAACAACCATGCTGCCCGGGGTGGGCATGTTCAGCACCAGCCTGACCTCCCGGGTCATCATCCCGCTTCTAAAGGACAAGGGCTTCGCAGTCAAGGCACTCTGGGGCAGCACTCAGGAAGAGGCGGAAGAACTGGCCAAGGAGATGAGCGTCCCCTTCTACACCAGCCGGATAGATGAGGTCCTGCTGCACCAGGATGTGGATTTGGTCTGCATCAACCTGCCGCCTCCCCTCACCAGGCAGATTGCGGTGAGTCTCCGCGGAGAGCTTGGTGGGCAGCTGGCTGGACTTCCAAGAGGTGGGGGGGAGAAGGAGGCCGTGGAAGAAGCGGCAGCGCCTTGAAATGGAAAAAGGCCTGCTTTCCCCCCCCCAATGATATCCCGCTTTACCAATTTTAAAATCTGGTCACTTTAGGGGAATAGAGTCAAGTGCTCTATAAATACGAAACATTGCAAATATACAGTATGCTTTAATTTTATCAGGAAGGCATTTGAGATCTTCTGATTCAACCTATTTGTGCTTGGTGCCACGCAGATGTGCCAAATTAACTTTCCCTTCTCAGCTTCATTATCTGAAATTATTAAATTGCTTCTGGCAGCCTCCATATCGCTTAGAGACAGTCCTCTACCTAATCTGAGTTTAAGGCCCCCTGTGTTTCCACTGCACATGTTAAGCTGGTCGTTTGTCTCAGGGGTTCTACCTCTCAGCAGAAGTGGGGCCTATACTGAGCACTGCAGCCACACTGACCTTTACTGCTAACAAGGTGCAAAAGTGTTTATGTTTAGTGTTTATTAGGATTTGTATGCCGCCCATTCTCGAGAGACTCAGGGCAGCTTACAGATAAAGCAGGAAGGGGGAACATATAAAAATTAAAAAACAGACATTAAAATTCACAACATTCATAGCTCAGAATGAGGCTGGATAAATCAACAGCCGCAGGCCTGCCGGAACAGCCAGGTCTTAATCGCTTTGCGGAAGGCCGGAAGAGTAGTAATGATCTGGATCTCCACGGGGAGATCGTTCCATAGGGACGAAGAGCAAAGCCTAAGGTGTAGCTTGGCCAACCTAATGAATCAAATTAGGCTGAATATTCAGCACTGGATGAGATGACTCCCAAAACTCAGGACAAAAATCTCTTCTCTCCAGCTAGGAGAAAAAAAACACAGTTGATTGCACAAATAGTAATCGTGAACCCTCTTTGGATTTTGGGTGAGGCTCTGTTGAATCTGTTTTACAGTATATAGTCTGGTCCCCATGGACTGCCTGCATTCCTTCAACTCGTACTTAGCTTTGCCTATAAGGGTAGAAACACAAATAGGAAGAACAAAATAATTCTTCATTCTTTTGTATAATTTCTCATTCAACTATTTCTAAGCTGTAGGAGATTTCCACTCCCCACAATCCTTCTATCTCTAGCTATACCAAGGTTAAGAAACTCTTTTAATGAAAGTCAGGATCAAAAATTAGACAGTTCTAAATTAATGGTAAATGTGTCTGTCTGTCTGTCTGTCTGTCTCTCTCTCTGTGTGTGTGTGTGTGTGTGTGTGTGTGTGTGTGTCTCGTTTTTAAAAATCAGTATCATTTAGCTAGTTTATACATAACCTCTTTTTAAAATGCTGCTGCTGGACAAAGCCTAAAACAATAGAAAAGCGAGTTGCCAAATTTCTGCAGCAACAAAAAATTTCCAGAATCTGAATCTGTGCTCAGTAATCCAAAGTCTTATTGTGCTGCCAGTTGGCCATTAACTTCTAAGAAAGAGGTTAAAAATTGTTTGTGTCCAGAATAAAAAAATAAAACAGGAAACTTTTGGTAAAGAGAGATGAACTTGTGCATTTATTAAACCAATCCCAAATCTAACTGTGAAAGCTAAATATTGACTTCTAGTGCAAGCAGAAAATGCATGCTTAGAGTAGTGTTACAAACATTAGCCAAGTTTAAAACATATTAATGTATTTGGATCAAAGTAATCCAAATAGAAGTCTGAGAAACATTCCCATTTTTAAAGCAAATCCTGAAAAAGCTTCTTGAATAGAAATTTGCTGTAGTGTATGATAAATAATCTTTGTGGATTATAGTCCATCAGATACATAAAATGTTATCTTCAGCTAACCGAGCGAGAGATCATTGCAAACAATGAGGTCAGATGAGCTGAACTTCCTTCAAAAAAAAATTACATCTTAATACATTTCTTGATCATTAAAATGCTAGAAACCTCTGGTGTTTGTTTGTTTTTGCAACAGCAGACTGTTCTGGCTAGCTATCCATTTGGAAATAGTTTTTATTTTTTAATGAAAACATGCAGGGAATACTGTACAATTGTGCCGGGAATATCATTGTTTAAAAGGTAAAGGTAAAGGTTCCCCTCACACATATGTGCTAATCATTCCTGACTCTAGAGGACAGTGCTCATCTCCATTTCAAAGCCGAAGAGCCACCACTGTCCGAAGATGTCTCCGTGATCATGTGGCCGACATGACAATACCAAAGGTGCATGTAACACTGTTACCTTCCCACCAAAGGTGGTTCCTATTTTTCTACTTGCATTTTTATGTGCTTTCGAACTGCTAGGTTGGCAGAAGCTGGGACAAGTAACGGGAGCTCACTCTGTTACATGGCGCTAGGGATTTGAACTGCCAAACTGCCGACCTTTCTGATCGACATGCTCAGTGTCTTACCAAGGCTTTTCTTGATTGATTTACCAGAACTAGGTAGTTTTTCAACTTAATTTACTAGAATCAGATTTTCACACTTAAGGAATGACAGTATCTGCAGAACCACCTAAGACAAGAGAAAACCCAGAGCCTTTTCCCAGTGCTGAGTTAAAGAACTACCTCATATCCTTAAATTGGCAGAAATTATACCCCATGAAATCTGTGTCTCTTTTAACTCTCTCTTGAATAGTTTTGTTCTGGTTTTGGATGTGAGGCATACGATAAGTAAAACAATTAGCTGATTCTTACTCTGGCATGTTCTCCTCCCTTTTTTTCACATCACCAGCTGATGGGAAAAAGATTTGCCTAATGCAGCACTGGCTATATAGACTGTCATCTCTGGGCTCCTTTCTGTGTTCTTCCTACATCCCTTTTCCAAAACCAGCTAGAAAAACAGACTTGGGTAACAAAGGTAGCCAAGTCTTCAGCAACACATTGATTTAGGATTTCTGTCTCCTCCTTCCCTTTATTTAAACAGATGCTGACTTCTAGAAGCCAATTTGCTTCATCTGGGAGGATATAGAGGTAGGAGAAAGACGAATCACTTTATCCTTTCAGCCTTGTATTAAACTTGTGAAGGCAAAGAGTTAAAGCAGCCAGATTACAGCCAGCCAAATAGCCTACCACTACAGCCCCATGTAGTGGGGACAGGGTGGTTCAGTGGCTAAGACACTGAGCTTGTCAATTAGAAAGGTCTGCAGTTTGGCAGTTCGAATCCCTAGCACCATCCCAGCTTCTGCCAACCCAGCAGTTCGAAAGCATGTAAAAATGCAAGTAGAAAAATAGGAACCACCTTTGGTGGGAAGGTAACAGTGTTCTGTGCACCTTTGCCATTGAGACGTCCTTGAGCAGCGCTTGCTCTTTGGCTTTCAAATGGAGCTAAGCACCGCCCCCTAGAGTTTGGAACGACTAGCACATATGTGCGAGGGGAAACCTTTACCTTTATCTTACAGCCCGATGTCATCCTGATAGACTGCTGGTCCGGTGCTAGTATCTTTGGCTTTTTGGACAGGTAACAGCAGAAAGGGGAGCTGATGAAGCTGTCAAAGGACTGGAGGAGATACACCAGCATCAGGCTTAACTAGGAAGCCCCCACTATGATGTCACCGGCCTTTATACACAAGGTAGATTTTATACACTTTGCAGCTACTGTTGCACATTCTCAGTTTAAGGGGAAAAGCAATTCTTTAATCCCAGCCCAGCTAAGAATGACTTAAAGCTGTCTCCATCATGAACTGGAGAGGTGGAGAGGAAGGCAGCTTCGTGGGGAACGTGGCAGAAACACATTGATGCCAGGCCTGTTTGTGCTGTGCGGAAAGCCTGATACTGTCTGTCCACCAAGGCTCATGTGATTATAAGGAAAGGCTGTTTGGTGGGAAGAAACAGTACATTAATTAGATAATTGCTTTCTTTGGCCTGGAAGAAATTATATCCCCAGCAGGCCTTTTTACTGCAGAGATGAGACTATGCAGAAAACAAATGTAGGGGGAAAATGCTTCTGAAGAATATAAATCTCTGCATAACTGCAGAGGCAGCTTGTGGGATCCATCTAATATGGATGTTCTTAAGACAAGAGGGAATCGGGAAGAAGATGCACACATTCTCTCATGACACAGGGTTCAGGAAAACACAAAATTTGGTTTAATGAAATTGACTACAGATACAGTGTTAATACATTGCACCAAAGCCAAGTGACTAATTAAATTATTGGTGGCTTAGCAACTTGTGAGCATTCAACCTCAGTGGCTTGCAAAGATGGTTTGTGGCTAAATCTAGGTGTTTGGAGGTATTGGCGAATATCTGTAGCTCTGGTTTAGGATGAGGGGGGAGGTTCAATCTCCGAGCTTTATGGGTTGGTGTCTGGACGTTTCTTTACCAGGCTAGGTAACATCTTCAGCGGAACTTAGGGGAGGTCACTGTCGGCGTCCTTCCGCTTATAAGGGCTTTGCGTGGTCAGCAGGGCTTGTGATGGAGAGGTCATGTCAGGTGAGGGTCTTGTGGTAGGTCTGGTGACAGCAATAGCACTTAGACTTATAGACTACTTCACACTGCTTTACAGCCCTCTCTAAGCGGCTTACAGAGTCAGCATATTGCCCCCAACAATTTGGGTTCCCATTTTACTCACCTTGGGAGAATGGAAGGCTGAGTCAACCTTGAGCCTCATGAGATTCGAATTGCCAAATTGCAGTCAGCTGGCAGTCAGGAGAATTAGCCTGCAGTGCTACATTCGTTAACCACTGCGCCACCATGGTTCATGGGTTTGTAATGGGTCAGGTATAGGTCACATCAAGTGAGGGTCTTGTGATGGAGAATGAACCTCCACCCTAGGTATATATCTACATCCTTTTCTGATTGCACTAAGAAGTTTGCTGGATGACTGAGCCAGTCACTCTTTCGTAGTTCAGACCTCCTTAGATCTGTTGTGTAGATAATTCTGGAGGAAACAGGTGCTTTAGCTCCTGGACAAAAGCACCACATAATAGGTAGAGAACGATTGGTGTTTCTCATCCTAGACAGCTTCTCCCAAGTCTTTCCACATATTGAAGTTACCTATACATTTTGACTATGGAGATTCTCAGTCATCCAGGTTACGGTTGTCCCAAAGGTACTTTTTCAAGAAGCAACTTGACTTTTGGGTTTTTCTTTGAAAATGTTTCGCTTCTCATGAAAAAAAGCTTCTTCAAAGCCGAAGAAGCTTCTTGGATGAAAGCGAAACATCTTCAAAGAAAAACTATACATTTTGACTTCTGGGAGAATGGGGAGGGGAGGATGAGGTCAGGAAGGAGTTGCTGCATCTTGTCCTGTGGAAATCTGGATTAACGACCACTTTGGGGCAATTTTCCAGAGTGATGTAGAAGATGAAGAGGTGGAGCTTAAGGGCGGGGTGAAATGTGTCATCAGTCTGGAGTGGTTGCATTCCCACGAGACCCAAGTCCAGCCCCATGAATTCCAGTGACCCTTATTTAGTGCCAATTTAGCTTGACCATTAGTAGATCAGCAGATCCTTCTGCATAAGCAGCATATAATAAACTTTTAGTTTTTTGAATTCAACTCCTGTTACTTGTGCCTGACAGTTGAAGACCCTATAATTTGCAGCATTCTGCAAAGTTTGGGACCTGGCGACTTTAAGCAAACAAGATCCCTGTTTTTAGAATCTCATGGTCTCCTGCTAATCTCCAAGGAGTTTCTCCCCTTGTGTTTTTGGAAAGGAGAGAACATTCACCAAAGGTTCCTGCATACTTGTCTGGTTACATTCTTCTCTAGTATGGATGTTAGCTGCTGCAGCAGCAATCCCTAGGTTTTTTTTTTTTTAAAAAAGCTCGCACTGATGCAGGCTGAGAGATGAATGCATTTAGTATGAGTCTCAGGTAACAGTAAAAATTCCGTTACAGAAACATAATTTCTCCTAGCAACCAGGACATGGTTCCATTGTCCCCCTCTGAAATCCAGTTCCTCAAACTAGGTACCCCACGTTCTCCAAGAACAAGAGGGAGGTTTTAACCTTATGGGTTTTCTGGGGAAGTTATCTTGCTCTTTCCTCTTGGTCTTGCCTGCTACCCACTGAGAAGGAAGGACTCACTGGAGAAGAGCCTAATGCTGGGAAAGATTGAGGGCAAAAGAAAAAGGGGGGGGGAGAGAGAATGAAGTGGCTGGATGGAGTCACTGAAGCAGTGGCGTGAGTTTAAATGGACTCCAGAGGATGGTAGAGGACAGGAAGGCCTGGAGGAACATTGTCTAAGGGGTTGCGATGGGTCCCACACAACTTCGCAACTAACAACAATTGTTACATTTGCCCTACTGTTCACTCTTTCCCAAAGCAAAAGGCTCCACCTGCTTGAACCAATAGGTGCTTCTTCAGAAACCAAAGTGGAGCACAATAAGCATTTGTGTGCAGGTGGGGACTGATGGTCCTGTTCATCCACACACTAATCTACCCCGCAAAGGGTTCGAGAGCTGCTTTTTTCATAGAGCAAGCATGTCCCTGGCCAGGTCACCAGCCCATAAAGAGGGGCAATCAGATCAGCAGAGAAAGGGGGCAGGAACCTGGGCAGAAAGTTTGACAGGCTCCTTGACCATTGGAGCCCCTTTAGGAAAAGTTTGAATGGGTCGATAGATGAATGGAGGGGAGACCATCGAAGGCAACGCGGCGGTGTGTGATCTGCCCGTCCGAGTACGGAGGGGGGGGGGAAAGGTGCGCAAAGGGGTGTGAGCGACCGCGCGTGCCATGATTGAAGTCCAGAGGCAAAGAGGCTGAGGATTATTGATTAGCTCAACCCCGCAGGACGGCCAGGCCAAGCCAAGCCTCAGAATCTGTTAGGATGAAGGCGAGGTGGGGAGCGGAGGGGAGATGCTGCTCTCCTCCGCCCGAGGCGGATAACGCAGCTGGACTCCGCTGTCCTTCGCGGTCCGGTTAAGCGTCAAAGCAGGTCCAGGTTCGCGAATGCGGCACGTGCTTCTCCGCCTACCGCCCTCTTCTCTCTCTCTCACCCCTCCCCTCCCCACCTTGCGCTGCCCGGAGTGAAGCCCGGCTGGTTGAAAGGAGCTGCTCCAGCCCGGCGTCCTCGTCGCTCTCACACACACGCACTGCGGGGCTGAAGTGGCCGCGCCATCGGTTGCCGTCGCCGCTAAAACGGCGGGGAGGCGGAGGGCGGCAAAGGAAGAGAAGGAGGAGGGGGCGGTGTCGTCGGCTTCGCCACAGCGCTCAGCAGGTCGGGAAGCCGCACTCGGCGTGTCAAAGCTGCGGGGGGATCCATCGGGCCAGCGCCGCCGCCGCCGCCGAGTCCAGAGGATCCGCAGAAGCCCTCGCTGCCTTTTCCTCTGGCGCCGCGGCGCGCAGCGCTCTGCAGAGGCTTGGGATCCAGAAAACGAGCGGGAACGCTCCGCGTCTGCAGCAACGGGACCAGCAGCGGTTTCCCGCCAGCTTCTTTCTTGTCGTCCCCACCCCCCATACTTCCCAGGCTGGAAAGACCCCCTTGCAGAAGTCACGCAGCCGTGCGCCCCCTACACACACATACACACAGTCCCTGAAGGGTCAGGAAGACTAAAGGGGATTCCCACTCAGGAGCGAAGTGGGATCCTAGCTGTCCAGCAGCTGCTGCTGCAACGATGACGCGCCTGAGCTGGTGTTTTGCTTCCCTGATCCGCTGGGGAAAATACTTCTTCTCCTGCCTCCTGCCCCTGCGTTTCTGCCTGCACCGGGAGGTAAGAGAGCAGGGCCCGGAACGCGCGGGTGAGGGTGTGTGGGTGTGAGTGGGTGGGAAGCGGGATGGCCTCAAAAACCGTGGGCGAGGAGAGGCGGCCAAAGCGGTGCGCCTTCGGATTGCTTCGGTTTCTCCCACCGCTGAGCCTGGGCGCTCGCGCCCCTTGCCCGGTTGGCCCGTTTGTGGCTTCACTTACGTCTGTTTCTCCCCCTCTCCTTCCCCATCAAGTTTTCATTCCCCCTCCCTCCTCCCCTCCCCACGGCCCGGTCATCTTTATGGATCATAAGCTGTCCTTCTCCCGAATTAACGACCCACGTGCGGTGCCAATCTCTCGCTTGGACGCACAAGCGCCCCGCGCTGTCCTGCTGGCGGGCGCACAGACTGCAGAAGCCTCGCGTTCAGCCGCGGACAGAAGCGCGGCACGCACAACGTCCCTCTCTTATTCACGCCGGGGGCGGGGGGGGGCGGGGGAAGGCAGCCTCCTATTGCCTCCTTCCGCATACTCTGAAATGGGATTTTCTTCGGCGGGCGCAGGTCCCTCTACGCGCCTCACGAAAAAAGAAAGAAAAAAAAGAAAAGGTCTCCAAGACATCGATTCTTCTCTTGCCCCACTTCTACAAGAGTCCCTGGTGTCGCCCGGTCTTCCTCCAAGTGTAGCGTCCAGCTGTGGTGGGTTACAGTTCCCATCACCGGGATGTAAGGAATGGTGATGCAGGCACAAGCGAGGGCTTTGGGAAAGCGGTAGTATATACACAACAGCCGGACTAAGGAGAGACGTATGTCCCTTACCTATCTGCCTCTAACGTTGCTCCAAGGATCCGTCTCATTCAACCCTATTTGGTTCCCAGGTACTTTTGGCCTTCCCTGGGTCCCTCTCTAGAAAGTCTCTACTAAGGGATGAAGAAGGATGAGACTATTGTAAAGAACTTCTCTGCTGCATTATGGGGCAGGCCCTGTCTAAATAGCTAAATCTGCAAAGGTAGCTCTATCCATCTCTGGGTAGCTTTTCTGAATATGAAGCTCTTCTAAAAACACATTGCAGTCCTGGATCTCTGATCTATGCCATTTCTGCCCTGACGAATGCCTTGCGTACACCCTGGGCCAACGGGAGAACATCCCTCTCCACTGCACCTTACCCACTATGGGAGTCTTTTGGAGGCAAAGTAAGAGTTGCCATCTGTTAAGGAAAAAAAAACAATCAGCCTTTGATTGTTTCAGGTTTTAGAGAACAACTGGGTGTGGTAGTCCCAAAGTTAGGGCCATTTGGGAGGAATGGTCGCACTTCCAACAAGATCTGGAGAAAGAACAGAACTGAACAGGTTCAGATGTTCATGCAGTTCTTGGCATGAAAGGATACTGAGAAAGCATGGAGAGGAAAGAATTTCTTTGGAATGATTCCCCAAAGCTTGGTAAAATGCAGAAAAGAAGCTCAGTCAGCAAAACCATGTCATTGTTTCTTTTTGTTCCTCTGTCTTCCTGACTTGTTCTTCTTTGATTCCCTGTCATGAAGGAGGAGGAAAATATTTCCCACTTTCTCACTGACATCAATGTCTGGACCATGGGATGGTTAGCTAAGGTGCTCATGTCCATGATTCCACCGAGATTCTTCATTCTGCAGCCTCTATCAGTGGGAAAAGAAAATAAGGGTTTTCTTGTGTTCTTTATACCTTTTAAGCCATCTTTTGGAAGGGATCTTAAAGACATTTAAAATCATGGGTGCTTCATCACTGCAAGTTTTTAAGAAGCGATTGGACAGCCACTTGTCTAAAATGGTTTAAGGTCTTTTGCTAGAGCAGGGGGCTGGACTAGAAGATCTCCAAGATCCCTTTCAGGTTCTGCCCTGCCCTGCCCTGCCCTGCCCTGCCCTGCCCTGCCCTACCCTACCCTACCCTACCCTACCCTACCCTATTAACATCTTGGTTATGGAACTCATCTTGCTTGCCTTTGTTAGCTACCAAAAATTTATTTCCCCTAAAGGCTGAATTCCCTGATAAAGAAGGTTCTTTCTTCCCACGTTAGAAATGCATAAGTCATGCAACTTGTCGGGGCTCTGAGAAACCCAATGGCTGAGAGACCAAGGAGATTTAGGAGCTGTAGTCTTGCTGGAGAGTACAGATAGTCCTTGACTTACAACCATTAGACTAGTGGTATTTGAAGTTACAATGGGACTGAAAAAAGTGGCTTACAGCCTGTTTTCATGCTTACAACTATTGCAGTATCCCCATAGTCATGTGATGGTGCTTGGCAATGAGCATATATTTATGAAAGTTGCACTGTCCCAGGGTCACGTGATCACCATGTGTAACCTTCCCAGCCAGTTTCCAACATGCAAGGTCAATGGGGGAAAGTCAGATTTGCTTAATGACTGCATGTTTCATTTAACAACTGTGGTCATTTGCAGAAAACGGAGCAAAACTGACTTAACATTTCTCACACTCACTTCTGTTTGCCTGGCTTAGCAACTGAAATTTTGGTGCTGAATTGTGACTGTATGTTGAGCATTACCTGAACCGTTATAGTTTATTAAATTACCTAAGTTGTAAGTGTTAAACCCACTACATCATACATTTACAACAAGACCGCAGACTCTACAGTGAAAGAAACCAGAGTCCTGTCAAAGTGGAGCAGGAATTCTGAATCCTGTGTTCAGAATAAAATTAATAAATCAATCAAATCCTTGTTTTGCACAATTTTTCCATCTAAGAAGGTGGAACAAAGGTTTTCCCTTCTTCAGAATTTAAACTGATATTCAGCAATTTGAACCCTATTCAGTTTCTGTGCTATGGTCGAGAGAGCAA
Source organism: Thamnophis elegans (assembly GCF_009769535.1). Taxonomy (NCBI): domain Eukaryota; kingdom Metazoa; phylum Chordata; class Lepidosauria; order Squamata; family Natricidae; genus Thamnophis; species Thamnophis elegans. Next base: position 62,671,910 of record NC_045541.1, on the reverse strand, counting down.
AAGCTAACTTTGGCATCTTGCATCCTTTCCAAGCAGTCTTCTCTCCGAAGACTTAAACTATGCACAGCCATGTTAACTGTAGCTGAATTGGACTGTAGATTCTAGTCCTAGCTGAGTAGAGAAACCCACTCATATTAATGGCTAACATCTGTAACCAACACCGAGGTATGATTCTGTGGCATGAGTTGGCATGCAAACCTGCTGCTGGTTCTTAATCATTTCACCACTTATATGGGAATCATTTTCAATCTATCCCAGGCTTCCGGTTTCCGATCGCCAGTTCCATTTTGGGGGCTTTCTTTTGCCACCTTAACTCCTGGAAATTCTGATGAATAAAATTTTAGAATCAGTTTGAAACATTAACAACAGTCTGCTCAATGAGCAGCAGTTCTGAAACATCAGATTTTGTGTGGGTTTCCAAATTATGCCTTTAAAGTGCACTGCAGTTGTGAAATTACATAAAATCACGCTGGTTGCAAAAGGCCATTTGCTATGCAATAAACAGGCTGTTATTATTGTGTTTAGGGAATTAAAATCTCAGCTAGCACAGCTGTTATTGGGAAAACATATGTTTCCAGCAGTCAGGATGTAATACGTTGTTCTTAAGATGCAATTTTCCTTCTTTTCCTAATGGCTATGTCTTTTGGATTAGTGAATGCCCTGTGAAAGTCATTGGGTAAGCGTCACAAATACTATTGGATAATGCCTGTGACATCACTGCTGATGTGAAATAAATTTCTCTATCTTCACATTTTATGGTCCTAAGACATACAGAAACCCAAATACATTATATTCCTTAGAAAAATATTTCATTTTAAAGAACAGAAGTCCCAGAGCTCAGCAAAAAGCTACTTCCCCTGCAGCGTTACCCACGAACAGAATTTCATTTAAACTTTTCTTAAACTTATTTTCTGCAAACCATACCTCTGGTTTTGGCAACACATCCGTGGGAGTTTGATCAGATTAAGAATAGCATTATTTATCCTCTTTTGAAAACCCCTGAATGGTGGCATGGATTTCATGGAGTTAGGAAACATTTTTATTCTGACAAGAGGCAGGTTAGGTTAAGATAAGAGAGAATGACTGTCTCAAGGTCAACCAGCAAGTGGTGAGCTTGAGCTGATATTTGGAAACTGGTATGAGCCTCCATCCAATATAGCATAATGTTGGTTCTTAGCCTATCAGCAAAGCTTCAGTTCTCTTCATAGTTTCTTGAAAATAAGAGCTGCTGAGAACAGAAGACTCCAAAGTAAAGTTGCTTAGAAATCATCATCATCTTTTAATGACCCCATAATCACTTGCGGGGTGAAGTCTGGGCAACTGAATGGAGCTGAGTGTTTATTGACCGGATGCCTTTCCTGTTGCCAATGCGGAGCTTTGTTCAGCAGATACATTCTCATTGTGCCCAGAGAGAGAAATATCTGATTCTACCTAGAATTGAACTCACAGCTTCCTGATTATGTGTGAGGCGAGAGCTTCACCTCTAGGCCACTGCACCACTCTAAAGATGCTTAGGAATGGCCTGAGAAAATAGAATTTGGGGGAATTTTTTTTGGGGGGGGGAGTTTCCATATGAACATGTGCAAAAACTAATTTGGTACATCCTTTGAAAAACAGAGAGCTGTACAGATTTTGAACCATTACATTTCAAAAGATTTGATTGAAGTAGAACCCTTCTTGGTAAAGGCTGAGAGGTTGAAATGCTAAAAGGGTGGGCAGAAGGCAAAGGCCAGGGTGGCTTAGAATGAGGGACTGGGAATCTAACATACAACAGTAGCATGATGCTATCCTATCTGACCGTTTTGGGAGACAAGATATTAGGCTGCATTGATTATTGGCCTGATCAAGTAGGTTGGCTTTCAGGTGGTGGGCTAAGCATGGGGAACATGATGGAAACTTAAGTGGGAAGACTTGTGCCCAAAGAGGGTGTTCAGAAAAAACCATTATGGCACAGCAGTCCTGGGACCAGCTTTGCCCTCATTCTTTTTGCTCTTGCAGGAACCTTTAATAATGAAATGGTTTGTCTTTTGACTGTGCAAAGCTGAGCTGAACTGAACTGAACGAAGAGATGCTTTGTATCCCTGTCACTTTTGCCTCCTGGTTTCCCATTCATTGGCTCTTTTCATCAGAGTGATTAGCTCTTTCCTCTGCTTGCCTAGAATGGAATCCAAGTCAGAGACTGTACTGCATCTCTGCTACAAATCATCTGCTCTCCATCACCAGTGATATTCCAGAAGTCCAGACGAATGGGTGTTTGCATAAAAAGGGGATAAAGGATGCAGTGGCTCAATGGCTAAGACGCTAAGCTTGTCGATCAGAAGTCCGCATCCCTAGTGCCGCATAACAGAGTGAGCTCCCGCTACTTGTCCCAGCTTCTGCCAACCTAGCAGTTTGAAAGCAGGCAAAAATGCAAGTAGAAAAATAGGAACCACCTTTGGTGGGAAGGTAACAGCTTTCTGTGCAGCATTTAGTCATGTTGGCTATATGACCACAGAGACATCTTCCGACAGCGCTGGCTCTTTGGCTTTGAAACGGAGATGAGCGCTGCCCCCTAGAGTTGGGATCAACTAGCACACCTTTACCTTATAGGAAGGGGATATTGTAAGCACCAGCTTTTGGAAAGGGGTATCTTTGAAAGAGTTTGGGAGGGCCGCGGACTTCTTGCTAAGTGGGGGCTAAGTGTCTTGCTAAGTGAGGGCTAACAGCATATTTTGCAACTACGGTACTGTAGAACCACAGAGGTTTAGTAGCAAACTCTGTAGAGAAGGGAAAGACATCAGCTCTGGCCCCGTGCTGCACTGAGGCCTTGGAGAGGATGTTAGACATCACAGATACCCTGTAAAGTTGCTGCAATGACTCCAGTGAAGTGCTGATCATGGCAGCTACCATAGTGTGATAAGTAAGAATGACAGTTTTGTCAGACCATGCTCTCTTCGGTGCTCTTCCAAGTGTTGCTGCTGCTAATTAGATCTGCTAAGGACCCACTTATGTAAGTGGTTGAAGGTCGAAAGCACTCTCACTGATGAAGGGATTGAAGATTGAAGGCACTCTCACATCCAGAGAATATCTGGATGCCCTACCCATAATGGGACATTATGGTTAGGGCATTTGTGGTTTTTTCATCTTCTCCTTTTTTAAAAATAATGTTTTTTAAAACATGTTTATTTTAAAGGAATGTCATTTTCCAGCATTAACTAGACATCCACTTCCACCCTTTCCAGCCAAAAGGTTGAAAATTATAGTTTAGCTAATATCAAGAAGGCCGCAGGTTTCGCATGGCTTGCATTAGTCTACATACTTAGAAGATTATGGTACCTTTCAGATTAAACCCTTTCCAGAGGCTGAGAATGCATAAGCTGCTAAGTGGCTGATGGGAGCTTGGACATCTATCACAAGCAACATTTCCTGCAACCAGAAATTAGGGGTTTCTTTCTTCAGGAGTTGTTTTCAGAGAGGAGACGGTTCATGTGAACCCATTTATGGATGTGTATTTTCATTATTTCTTCTGAAATCCTACTTTATCATGCACTTCCCCTCATAGTTGCAAAAAGTTATTTATTTATTTATTTATTTATTTATTTATTTATTTCTATGGCTGTTTCCATCTCAAACAAGTAACTCTGGGTGATTGAGAAATTGTGTTAACTTGCTTCTCGGAAAGCATTTGGATTTGAGAAGAGGACTTATATAAACTCACTAGCTGATAACCCGGCATTGCCCGGGTATTTATTTATAGGGGGGAAATGTCCAGATCAAACGTAATGTCTAATGTTGGGTTTTCCCCCTTACCGGAGGGAGTCCCCTTGTGGAGTACTGTGAAGCTGTTACCATGGCAACTCCACTTTAGGCTTCTTCAGTAGAAGCCATTTTACGGCAATACAGTAGAAGTCATTTTAAGGCACAACAGGCTGTATCTTAACAGAACAACCCCCCCGGAGGGGTGTTAGCGATGTCTTATCCCCACAGTATTGTTTTCCAGAGAGTAAGTCATCTGTGTACCAAGTTTGGTTGAAATTGCTCAAGGCGTTCCACAGTTATGCTGGAACACAGACACACAGAAACACACACACACACACATGCACACACACACACTGTAAATAATATCCAGCATCTAGTTATAAGAACAATTATAATGAGAGGTTGGCATCAGAACTGGGGGTATCTTGAAGTGAAGTGGTCTGATTTGGAAAATCCAGGGATCATCTGAATCAAAATGTTGCCTCTTTGAAATCATCTTTCATTTGAACCATTGTAAAACTATTTGGTTGATCACAAAGATACAGGTAGGGTTTCTGCAAAAAGTGATACTTTTCTTCTCAGGATTTCCATGGAAGAAAGACTCTAGAAGGGGAAATGAGGCCAAGCAATGTTGAACCAGGAGGAGTTTTGTGACTATCAGCTCTAGCTTGTAATCACAATGAGTGATTTTACTGGATTCTTCAATTAGAGTGCTTGATGGGAAAGATGCCAATATATTGTTTATTTCTAGTTACAGTTAATAGGCGATAACAAGATGCAGATTTCTGAATCAAGATTCAGAACTTAAAGTAAAATATGTACGTACAGGGAAGGCTTGAATCGGAGACAAATTGAGCTTTTTAAAAATAAAATCACTCAGTGTGGTCCAAACTAACCTTTTGTATTCCTAGTCGCAACTGGTGGGCCCAGAGGCATAATGGAATTTATAGATGACTAACTGATATCCTGGCATTGCCTGGGTATTTATTTATAGGGGGAAAATGTCCGGACCAAATGTAATTTCTAATGTTGGTTTTTTCCCCTTACCAGAGGGAGCCCCCCTTGTGGAGTACTGTGAAGCTGTTACCATGGTAACTCCACTGCACTATACAGTAGAAGCCATTTTACGGCAGTACAGTAGAATCCATTTTAAGGCACAACAGGCTGTATCTTAACAGAACACACACCCCAAGGGATGTTAGGGTTGTCTTACCCCCACAGTATTTTTTTTCCACAGAGTAAGTCATCTGTGTACCAAGTTTGGTTGAAATTGCTTGAGGTGTTTCAGAGTTATGCTGGTATATACATGCACATACCCACAGAGCATGCACACACACACAGTAACACAGTGCATCTTTGTAATTCAGCAAGGAGAGGATTATAGGTCAATTTGGTAAACACAATACAATAACCTTTTTTTTTTTTGCAAGCCTGATTTGGAGACTGCATTGAAGAACTATCTATGGTCTGGCCATCTTTCATTAATGATCTTATATGGATAGTCTTTGACTTACCACCATTTTTTTAGCAACTGTTCAAAATTGTTATAATAGCAACAGCACTCTTAGGCTTACATATATACTGCTTCACAGTGCTTTACCCCACTCTCTAAGTGGTTTAGAGAGTGCATGTTGCCCCTTACAATGCTGAAAAAAAATTGACTAACAATCATTGTAGCATCTGCCTGCTCACATGATCAAAATTTGGGTGTTTGGCAACCAGCATATATTTACCGATGGTTGTAAATTCCCAGCAACACATAATCTTTAATTTGTGACTTTCTTGGCTGGCTTCTGACAAGCAAAGTCAACGGGGGAAGATGGATTTGCTTAACGATTGAGTGTCCCAAAGGTACTTTTTTCAAGAGGCAACTGGACTTTCTGATTAACCAGAAAGTCCAATTGCCTCTTTAAAAAGCACCTTTGGGACCACCATGACCTGGATGACTGAGAATCTCCATAGACATTTAATGATTGGGTGATTCACTTAACAACCCTGGTGATTTGCTTAAGGACTCTGGCAAAAAAAATCATAAAATTGGGTCTCACATGGTGTTGGAAGTACTGGTCCCAATTGTCGTCATAAGTAGAGGAGTACCTGTAGTTCAAAAGATGGGAAGGACTCTAGCGGCTTAATGTCTTATGTGCAGCCCCTTTGATTTTGGCTCTCCGCCTTTCCTGTCCTTTAATTATCTACTTTGTGCTCCTTTTGAATCCACTGCCAAGCACGTTTAGCATCAGAACTTGGCTTCAGCACCTTGCTTGAAACAGGTATCTTTGCTTACGTGATTCCCCTGAATGGATGACAGTCGATAATTGCTCACTTATTTGGCCGTGTGCCTGGGATCTCCTGAAGGGAAGGTGGTGGGGAAAAGGACCAGTGTTTATCTTGTTACTGTCACTGGCTTTTAATTCAAAATCACAGCAGAGTGCATTTGCATACATGACATTGTTGATTTGTACTCCTGTGACACATCTGGTCCCAGGGCTAGTTAATGCTTCTCTACCGCAGATCCTCAACTGCATTGCCATCTCCGGGGTGACATTTTCCTTCCTTCTGCTTTATTCTCCGACATATTCCACTACTTTCTGTAAGCCCACTTTCTCCTGTGTTTTTTTCCCCTCCCACAACATCATGCTCTGTGCAGGAAATTAAAAACACCGCCGGCACCATCAACAACTTCTATGCTTCTTCAAGGGGACCCTATATTATCTTGGAGCTCCTGCTTGCAATCTGCTTGCATCTTAGAACTTAGGCAATTTACAATGAAACTATTCTTAGTATGGAATGACTAATGTTGTCATTAGGTGACAAAGTAATCAAGTGAAGAGAACTTTCCAAGCCATGCCATGGAGAGAAAAAAAACACGAATATCAGAATCAGGAGAGGAGGGGAGGTATTGAAGATTACAGAACATTTTTTTTCCTGAACAAGGAACATCCAATTTTGGAAAAGGTGCTTACCTTGCCATTATCTTGATTCCTTCTGCCTCTTTTATAGAACGTGGCTTGGCATGCTTGCTTGACTTACCTGGGAACTCTTTGCTTGGCTGGTGCTTTTATGTGTACCTGTCTTAATTATGGTCCAGGTTCTCTCAGCTAAGGTGTGTGCAGTAGACCAAAGCATGAATGAGCCTCTTTAGCGAAAAGAATAGGATTAGATAGTTGTTTTATGTCTTTTAAGTCCACAAACATCAGAAGGATGAAGGAGCTTGGGAAGACTAGAGTTGTGTTTAAAAGCAAACCCAAATAAGATGGATGTCCTGGTCCAAATGCCATGAACATGTAGTAGTTTGGGGGCAGGAAAGCTGTTGCCTACTTCACAAGAATGTGGACAGGAACTTACATACAGTGGTAAATGGATATAGAAAGATGCTGACACATCTTCATCATCCTCAGTAGCCAGGGAAAAACTGGCTAGGACACAGAGGCAGATGAAATATCTAGAACCCCATGAATTGGATGCTCTTATCAGGGCACAGGATGAATAAGGCCAGGCTGAGGATGATTCCTTATAAAGGAGCATGCACATCTTATAATAATTTTCACCAGTAAGTTCAATCTTAAATTCTGCTGCATATTTCAGCTGGGCAGAGTTGGGTTCAAAGGCAAAATCATGCAGGGGACTCACCTACATTTGATAAATATTAACTGTAGATTTTAGTTGAGGCTGGGGGGCCAAATTGTACGCCCCTCAGATAGGGTTCGCAACTTGGGAGTCCTCCTGGACCCACAGCTGACTTTTGAACATCATTTGTCAGCTGTGACCAGGGGGGCATTTGCCCAGGTTCGCCTGGTGCACCAGTTGCGTCCCTACCTGAACCGGGAGGCCCTCACAACAGTCACTCGTGCCCTTGTGACCTCTAGGCTGGAGTACTGCAATGTGCTCTACATGGGGCTGCCCTTGAAGAGTATTCGGCGACTTCAGCTGGTCCAGAATGCGGCCGCGCGAGCGATCGTGGGTGCACCCCGTTTCACCCACGTAACACCTATCCTCTGCAAGCTGCACTGGATACCTGTTGATCTCCAGGTGCGATTCAAGGTGCTACTTGTCACCTACAAAGCCCTTCATGGTATTGGATCTGGGTACTTGAGAGACCGCCTACTGCCAATTACCTCCACTAGACCGATAACATCGCATAGATTAGGCCTCCTTCGAATTCCATCAGCCAGCCAGTGTAGACTGGCAACTACCCGGAGGAGAGCCTTCTCGGTGGCTGCTCCGACCCTCTGGAACGAACTCCCCATGGAGATTCGGACCCTCACCACCCTCCAGACCTTCCGCGCCGCCCTTAAAATCTGGCTTTCCCGGCTGGCCTGGGGTTAAAGACTCTAACCCCACTCGAATTGTATGACTGTTGTGTTCTTAAATAATGTAGTGTTTTCATGTTGTAAATTGTTTGTCCTTCCCCCCCCCCTTTTGAACTGTGAGCCGCCCTGAGTCCCCCCAGGGAAAAGGGCGGCATACAAATAAAGTGAAAACTAAACTAAAGTGCCTTAGCTTAGCATATTATGGAAATCCAGTCCTTTGGATAGTATATGTCTCCGTATACAGAGCAAACTCAGAAAATAGGTTAATGTAGTACAGGGATGTGGATCGTATGTGCTGTATATATGAAAGTGAAAATGGCATGAATGTGAATACAGTCAGGACTGTTGCTTCTTTTGCATATATATCTTTATATATCTCTAAACCAGTTGCTTCTGGTTCATGCCTTAGTGAACATTCAAGCTTTTCAGACTCCTGCCTTCTCATTCTGAATAACCTTGAGACACTCAGGCAAGGCGATGGAGTCCAAAGCAAGTCAGGTGGTGGAAAAAGCACCTCAGACTTGACCCTCCCTAGAACTCTGAAATGGAATGGGACAAGTCGCCACAGCCAACTCGTTGCGGCTGACTCGTCACAGCGGGCTCAAGACAGCCACCTCATCGTGGGACAACTCACCATGGCCAACCTGCTGCACGACAGCTCGCTGAGGGACAATTCAATTATTTAAAATAATTCTAAAAATATTTTAATTTTTGTCCTTCACATTTCATTTTGTCTCTCCTTTGGCATCCTTTTTTAAAAATGATTGTCTCCCATCATTTCTTAGATATTAGTATAACTCTTGTCCTGTGGCAAGTTGGCCATGCCGAATTGTCCTAGACTAGTGGTCTCCAACCTTGGCAACGTTAAACTGGCTGGGAAATAATGGGAGTTGAAGTCCGCTAGGCTGAAAGTTGCCAAGGTTGGAGACCACTGTCCTAGAGCCCTCTGGAACATAAAGGCAAAGCAGGTGGAAGAATTTTCAGACTTACAAGATATGGTTACTATAACCTTAAAATACAAAATAGCATTAGTATTCTTGGATTTAGTCCTCTGGTATGGGCTATCTTGAAGCGCTGACACATTCCCATAACAGCTGACACCCTTTCTTCTCCAATATCTTTTTGTGTGGACAGTGAATGATCTCCTATTTTCTTCAGGACTTGATGTAAATCTGTGCCTTGAGATTTGTCTTTACTGCCTGGTTCGAGGCCCATGATATTGGTGTATAGAGATTTTTCTCTGCCCTTTACCCTTTGGTATGTCTTGCATAGATGAGAATTTATGGACCGAGTGCAGTGTCATGCCTGATGGGATACATCCGCTATCTGATATTCTTTACATCATTTTCTTTATTTTCATGTACGTGCCATTAGACAATATTTCAGAGAAGTAGAAAGTATATAACCTGTCCCTTCAATAATCATGAGTGTCAACAGAATCATTCTCATCTCTGTTTCTCATCTCATCTTTGATGCTCTTGGAGAATTTGAGAAGGTAAGTAAGGCAGGATTCACCTTTTTTATTTATTTGCTTGCATCCCTCCTTTCTTATTTTTACAAATAATTCAAGGTAGCAAACATATTCATCAGCACACTTTCCTCCTCCTATTTCCCCCATAACAATAACCTTGTGTGGTGGGTTAGGTTGAAAGAGTGACTGGCCCGAAGTCACCCAGCTGGCTTTCATGCCTAATTTCATGAGTTCAAGTTCATGACTTGAACTCATGATCTCCCATGTTCTATCCTGGGGCCTTAACCAGTAGGCCAATCTGGCTCTTTGTGCAACCCATGCTGATCTTCTTTCAGCAAGACTTATTTCTCAGTGAATTTAATTATTTTTCCTTTGATTGCTACAACTTTGATCAAAGCAGACATTAAAATGATTACCCTACAATTTTCCAGCTTTTTCCTGCTCCCTTTTATAAAAACTGGGTTAGCATTGGCTACCTCCCACTGAACCTGATTGCAGTGACAGTTACATATTTTTGCTAGGAGATTGATAATTTAATCCTGAGTTCTTGAAGAACTTTCAGGCAGATGCTGTTAGGGTGAAAAATATTAAAGCACAAATAAATCAATTGAACAAAAGAGTTTTAAACAAACTAAATTTGACTTTTCATTGGTCAAATGGTTGGCTAATAAATAGTGGAAGTTGGCTATCCTAAGAAGAAAAGAAAGGAAATTTGATGGAAAAACAGATAATCTTATGCATATGTACATAATCAGTCCCATCCATCTATGACTGTACCTCTCAGTAGCCATGCTGAGATTCATTATCTTTCAAACAAGGAAAATAGAAACATAGTGAAATGGTCTTCTGGGAGGGCTCATGTCACTTAATAGTCCTCCAAGTAAATTACACCTCTCCACACAGGCAGAAGAACTCAAGCTGAAATGCTCATATTGGTATTCTAGGGAGAGAGTTTGTTTTATGAAAAAGAAACATTCAGTCATGTGCATTCCAATCCACAGACCAAAAAGATATTGTTGAAGCACAAGTTGATCTTCCTTTTCTCATGGTATGCGTCGAATACATTGTGTGAATCATCTACTCCAGGGGTGTCATGGTGGCATCACATGACATATCATGACATTTCCCCCCTTCGCTAAACCGGGCATGGGCGTGGCCAGCGTGTGATGCATCCAGCCAGCAGGCCAGAAGTTTGACAGCCTGGATCTCCTAAGCTTAGGACTTTCCAGAATACACATTTGCCATTTTACCTAGATAAATAGCACTTTGAACCTGTTCACTTCCTCCCAGATAGCAAACCAGAACAGGCTGCTTATTTGTTCTATGAATTGCTTAATTCAGCTATCACATCAGGGATGAGTTGCTATGGGTTCGGGAGAACCCAAAGCTAACATGGCCGGTTTGGAGAACCTCCAAATCCCACCCCTGGTTGGCCCTGCCCCACCCACACCACACCATTCCCCCCATCCCTCCCACACCTCCCCTCCCAGGAGTTTCCACACAGCCTGTTTGGATGCGAGGTAAGTGTAGGGCCCATGTGGAGGTTTAGGGAGGGGGGGGGGTAAACGGGTGTCCTGGAAGTTCTGGAAGGCCAGAAATAGGCCCATTTATGGCCTCTGGAGGATCTCCAGAGCCTGAGGGAGGCAGTTTTCACCCTCTCAGAAGCTCGAGGGAAGCCTCCAGAGCCTGGGGAAGGTGAAAACGTTCCCTTCCCACCATGGTGCAGGAAGCAGACGAGGCTACACCCACCATGATCACGCCCATCCAGCAACTGGGCAGAGAACCTGTTGCTGAAATTTTTGAATCCCACCCCTGTATCACATGCTAGTTGCTTTTCTGTGTAACTGCATGTCCACATTGAATAATATTAACTAAAATACAGGCTTATAGAAAAAAGGTCTTGTGCTAACTTAATGCGTCCTTATAAAAAGTTGTAAACTGGGTTCACCCCCCCCCCCCGACTTTAATTAAAAAGGTACCTTAAAATGGCTTACCGCAGAGCATAATTTCAATGAATTTACAGTGGTGATGGGTGCAACCATTGGAAGACCTGAAAGAACAGATCAGGGACAGATTCGTTTGGGAAGAAATCTATTTGGTCGCTAAGAGCTGACACCAACTTCATGGCATATAATCAATCAACCAGTCAATTTATCAAAAACCTCTGGAAGGAAGAAGATTCATAGAGTCAGGGCTGCTACCAAGGAAGTCCTGCTGCGTGTACAGATATTTGTGAAATCTGAACTGACAGTTTCATTTGGTAACTAGAAGACATGCCCAGGAGGTGAGCAAGGCAGATACAGAGATTCCTACCGAAAAAGACAGCCCTTTGTCCAGATGTTGCTATTCTGTAGTATCATACGTCATGTAGAGATCAACAGAAATCAGCATGGAAGCATTTGTGGATGGTCTGCAAATGAAGACTATTCTGGAGAGCCATAAATATTGTCTTAGTTCTAAGTTCAGATCCAAACTAGCCTGAAGGGGTTGCATCACTCAGAAAGCTCTAAGGTTGCTTTATCAGATAGAGGCTACCTTCTTTTCTTGCCAAAGATATTTTTTTTAAAAAAATCTGGCAGTAATCTCAATCAATGAAATACAGAAAATCACATCTCTTCTCTCATAGTGGAAAGTGTAAAATATTAATATGAATATTAATGCAGATATGTTTGGGAAATATTTGGAACTGCTTAGAAACAGCTGTGGCTGGGAAGGTGATCGAGCCAGTTCCTTTCCAACAATTCATTTAGTTATATAACCATTTAGGATGTTGGCTTCCTTCCATAATAGACTTGCCATTCCCTGCCCCCCCTTCACTGCCCCTCCCTTCTCCTGTGTCTAAAAACTGCATGAGAAGCAGAAGGAGCATTATTTTTTTTTACTGATCTGCAGAACATCTCATGTTGAATTTGTCTCCCCTACAGAACCATTGCTACCATTGCAAGAGTTCTAACAGAATAAATAGATATCAGGGCTATATTTGGAAAACCCAAAAACTGGCCTCTTTCAGCCTGAAGATATTTCATTGCAATATAAGTTTGCTATTTGTTTTTTAGCAATTTGTAGAAATCATCGAATTTTCAAGTTGGCAAGGGGACTTAGTGATCACTTGGTCCAACCCACTACTTGTTACAGACACGACCAGTGAAATTCATTATTCCTAGAACCCTCTGCTTCTTTATAAGACTAGCTTTTAGCAATTAGAGCCTTTCACTAATATTTAGCTGAAATCCGCATAAGTGTATTTGCAATTTCCACTCATTAATTCTAGTTCTGTTTTCTGAGCACGTCTGATGCATCTCATAGATGAAGACAACTAACATGACTTCTACTTTTCTTTCCTCCTAGCTAAATATATCCACTCCTTTCAATTGTCACTTCCAGAAATCATTTTCCAGTCCCCTCTTTTCTCTGCCCTCTGGTTAAGCTCTAATCTATCAATGCTGTTTGTAACATGTGACTTCCAGATATGGCCATGGTTGCTTCAGATAGAGCCAAATTTGTTTGTAATCAAGTGAAACAATTACGTTCCATGAATTGGATGCAGTGTTTCTGTCAAGATTGCATTTATTTATTTTTATTAGCAGATCACTGAGAGCTTTTCCCATGTTGAATAATGTTCAACATGGACATGAACATGGAATTTAGATATATTGCTTCCAAGTCTTAACCAACCTCCCCTGCTTCAAATTATACATTTCTACCTTTCTCTGGTCCTTATCCTGCCTACTCAAAGAGATTTTCAAAGGAAAACAAACAAAGTGGGAATAAAGGTTTGCTGTTAAGTATATGAAGACATTTTCAGTAGAAACTTTGTCTGACGGCCCCCTGGTCCAAGACGGGGTGACTTCTATACACTTTGAGTACAACTCAAAGACTCTTTAAGAGTAAATTAAAGAATCAGGAGATTAGATATTTTAGGTACAATTCCCCCCCCCTTTTTAAAAAATAGTAATATTTTTTAATATTAAAATTTTAATTTTTTAAAGATCACTCTTTGAGATAAAATGTATAGATCATAGGTTTATTTACAGTACCTACTTGCCCCCAGATGAATTTTTCTGCAGCAGTTTCAAAGTTTTCTCCTTATGTTACCTCAAGCAGTTCTTTCTGTTTTATTTCTTCAAGCTAGGCCCACCAGTTCATTCTCTTCATTTGAAAAGAATTCCAAGTGTTTTTAAGAAAATCCTTTTCTACCTGAGTTACAATCCTATTGCAGTAGTACACTAGTTAGAACTCTTGCTTCGCATGAAAAGTCCTGCAAGTTTCTGAAGCAGAAACACTTTAAAAAAAAAAGAACTACTGTTTTTCTTTCTCTTAGTAGTCTGTTTTCTCCTGGACTCTTAAAAAGTAAGTCCAGAGATGTAATGTTATGCCACTTCAAAATTCCAAATTGTATACTGGGTTTAAAGCTGGGGATATTCTATACATGAAACAAATGTCCCAAATGCCATGCCAGTGATATACTATTGCAACAACAGAAGCAAACAACATTCTTTAAAGAAATGCCTTGAAAACGGAACAAATTTTATTTTAAAGCTGATAGTTTTGCTTGCATATATATGCTTCAATTTTATGTACACAAGATATGTGTGTGTATGTCTGTATATGTGTGTGTCAGGGGTGGGTTCCTGCCAGTTCTAACCTCTTCTATAGAAGAGGTTTCACAAATCTACCGTGCCGTTTAGAACTGGTTCCAGCTCCCTCCCCCCGCCCGTCCGCACATCATCAAGATGAAGAGCGAGAGGAGGAATTCTGGGAGTTGAAGTCCACAAGTCTTAAAGCTGTCAAGTTTGAACACCCCTGGGGTTTTTTTCTAAAGGGTTAGGGGTGCAAGGGTCTCGTAACTTGACAGCTTTAAGACTTGCACACTTCAATGCCAGAGTTCCTGAGCCAACATTTTGATTGCTAAGCAAGAGCGTTGTTAAGTGAGTTTCACCACATTTTACATTGGTCACGCCCACCCAGGAACATGGCTGGCAAGCCTCTCCCATCTGGTCATAAGCCACTCCCACAAAGCAGGCCACAACTACAGAAGAGGTTCTAAACAATTTTGAAACCCACCACCGTCTATGTAGGAGATGATCAGTCTGAGCCCGAGTGGGGCGATAAATGTGTCATCAGTTTCGAGTCCCTTCGCGCCCACAGGAGATCTAAGTCCAGCCCACCTTCTATTCCATTGACTCTAATTTACCACTGATTTGCTTTGACCGTTAGAAATTCAGATTCTTGTAGAGAGTGTTAGCATGTAATAAACCTGTAGTCATTTGAACCTCCTTGCTTCCTGATTTCTTGTGCCTGAGAGTATATGAGTGTGTGTGTGTGTAAAATTTAATATATTACACTATATTCTCATATTTGTGTTTTATATGCATGTAAAATCCTTTCCAATTTTTCATGATGTGTACCATTAGATCATTGTTTCCCCATAAATTTCAGATTGGTTGTGACTTCAACTTTCAGTCACAAGAGACATCTCAGTGGGTCTTGAAGAAGGCCACCATGGTAGGGAATACTGGTATAAATCACAACTCTGATTACTATCTTGAGTATCAGGATTTCCTCTGAAGTTTATATGGCTTTTGTTTACAGTTTTGTTATTAGTCAGAGACACAAAGGAATAGAATCAGCTAATGAACTTATTTTTCAAAAATGCACGAAGGAATGTGCTAGTATGGAGCAGATTGATATGTGCACGAAAGGTGTTTTATTTCCCTGGGTTGAAGGACTTTTATGTTAAAAGATTGTTTGATTATATAGAGAGTGGGTGGGAAAAAGATACTTTCTTCTTTAAAAAAAACATTCATTCTTGACAGTGAGGGAGCAGAGACAAATGGGCTAGAAATTCCTGTCACATGAGTTGCCTGTGCAAAAAGCGTGAAGGTGAACAATGTTAGTATCTGGGATTCCTGTTTCTGACTCACTCTCCTGAATGCCTGTCTTTGGATTCATCTGGAAGAAATCTTCATCTCCCCAAAACACAGGCACAAAGAGAGGTTGCTGGGGAATATAGCATATGCATATGTGCACTGAGTTATCCAAAGATGTAAAACATTGGAGGATGTTCCGGCAATACTGTGTGAAACAAGCTTTCTCTGCAAAGCAGCATTTATGCCAACTGCCTGCAAAGAGGCCTCCTTTATGTGTTGTGCTGCAAGCCAGCAGGAGGTGTACATGGTATAAATTACTGAGCTCTGTTGAAAAAAACAACATGGAAAGGAGAATAAATTAAAGCAACCTGGACACAGTCACCATCTGAGTGGAAGAGGCCAAGGAACTGAAATAATCTGTTTTTTTAATGGATGTCTTGCAGAAATGAGACGCAGCATAAGAAAACAGCACCGGATGGGAAAGGGGAAAGGTTATTGGCAAAGGGGGCTGGAATATTGTCTATTGGATATGATTATTCTGTACCAGGCAGAACAAGCATCACATCTACTTGGATGAAATGAACATTCTCAGACTGCTTTTTTTCTTCTCCCAAGAAGAGAATACTCCCCATGTTTTCTAGTCCTCATAATTGTAGCCGACAGCTGGATGGCAGGCAGAACATGTTCTGTTTGTGGTTTAGAGAACCAGAAGAGATCTAAGGGGACCTACCTCCCAACTGCGTTACAACAGCCCTGCCTGTGCTCCTCGAGTCAGTAGCCGAGCTGGCGGTTGAGTTCCCCAGACTTATAGTACTGGGGGATTTCAACCTGCCGTCGCTCGGTGAACGCTCTGATGGTGCACAGGAGTTCATGGCTTCCATGACAGCCATGGACTTGACCCAGGTAATTCAGGATCCGACTCATACAGCGGGTCACACGCTCGACCTCGTGTTTCTCACGGAGCAGTGGAGACGTGATCTTGATTTGAAGGACATTAAGATCTTGCCCTTGTTATGGTCAGATCACTTCCTATTGAGGCTCGACTTTCGGAAACCAATCCCCCACTGTAGGGAGGTGGAACCGATTAGGTGGTTCTGCCCCAGGCGCCTGATGGGCCCTATGGGATTTCAGACGGCACTTGGTGAGATACCTGACTCTCTGGCCCACAGTCCGGCCGAGTCCTTGGTCACTGCTTGGAATACAGCGGCGGTGGAGGCTCTAAACCGGATTGCGCCTTTACGGCCTCTCCGCGGCAGTGGATCCAGGAGGGCTCCTTGGTTCACTGAGGAACTCCAGGAGATGAAGCGCCAAAAGAGATGCCTAGAGCGACGCTGGAGGGCTAGTAACTCTGAATCCGACCGAACACAATTAAGAGCCTTCATTAGGACTTATCTAGTGGCGATACGGGCGGCAAAATGTGCGCATTTTTCCGCTCTTATTGCATCCGCAGAATCGCGCCCAGCCGCCCTGTTTAGGATAGCACGCTCCCTCTTGAAAGGGAGAGATGCTGACGAGCCTCTACAGGGTAGAGCTGAGGAATTTGTTCAGTTTCTGTCGGATAAAATAGCTCGGATTCGGACGGACCTGGACTCCACTTGGACGGTACCAGCCGAGATGCTGGGGGAAGGTCTTGATCGGATTTTATGGAGCGAGTTTCAACTTGTCGCTCCTGAGGAAGTGGACAAGGCCATGGGAGCGGTGAGTGCCTCCACCTGTTTACTGGACCCATGTCCCTCCTGGCTGGTCTCGTCCAGCAGGGAGGTGACACATGGCTGGCTCCAGAGGATTGTTAACACCTCTCTTCGGGAGGGATCCTTCCCGCACTCTCTAAAGGATGTGGTGGTGAGACCCCTCCTTAAGAAACCTTCCCTGGATCCAGCCATCTTGAACAACTATCGCCCAGTCTCCAACCTCCCATTCGTAGGGAAGGTTGTTGAGAAGGTGGTGGCCTTTCAACTCTGACGGACCTTGGATGAAACAAATTATCTGGATCCCTTTCAGTTGGGTTTCAGGCCTGGTTACGGCAACGAAACTGCTTTGGTCGCGCTGATCGATGATCTCTGGCAGGCCAGGGATAGAGGACATTCCTCTATCCTAGTGCTTCTTGACCTCTCAGCGGCCTTCGATACCATCGACCATGGTATCCTTCTGCGATGGTTACGGGAGGTGGGAATGGGAGGCACCGTCTTAAGGTGGTTCTCCTCTTACCTCTCGGACAGGTCGCAGTCGGTGTTGGTTGGGGGACAGAGATAGACCCCTAGGCCCCTCAAATATGGGGTGCCGCAGGATTCGGTCCTGTCCCCCCTCCTATTTAATATCTACATGAAGCCGCTGGGTGAGATCATACGCTGGCATGGGATTAAATATCATCAATATGCGGATGATACTCAATTGTATCTGTTCGCCCCGTGCCAACTCAGTGAAGCAGTTGAAGTGATGTGCCAGTGCCTGGAGGCTGTCAGGGTCTGGATGGGAGCGAACAAGCTTGCACTCAATCCAGACAAGACCGAGTGGCTATTGATACTGCCTCCCAAGAATGGTCCAGACGTTCCACCTCTTAGCCTGGGGGGTGAAGTTATACACCCCTCGGAGAGGGCCCGCAATTTGGGTGTCCTCCTGGACCCACAGCTGACATTAGAACACCATCTGTTGGCTGTGACCAGGGGAGCCTTTGCCCAGGTTCGCCTGGTGCACCAGTTGTGGCCCTACCTGGACCGGGAGGCACTTCAAATGGTCACTCATGCCCTCGTCACCTCAAGACTGGATTACTGTAACGCGCTCTACATGGGGCTGCCCCTGAAGAGTGTTCGAAGACTACAGTTGGTCCAGAATGCAGTCGCGCGAGCGATAATGGGTGTATCTAGATACATCCATGTTACACCTATCCTCCGTGAGCTGCACTGGCTCCCCATTGGTCTCCGGACCCACTTCAAGGTGCTAGTCGTTACTTTTAAAGCCCTACATGGTATTGGACCTGGCTACCTGAGAGACCGCCTCCTGCCATTCACCTCCCAATGACCAATAAGATCGCACAGGTTGGGCCCTCTCCGGGTGCCGTCGACCGGCAATGCTGGCTGGCGGTCCCCCGAGGGAGGGCCTTCTCTGTAGCTGCACCGGCCCTGTGGAATGAGCTACCCGCAGAGATCCGGACCCTTACCACTTTCCCGGCCTTCCGCAAAGCGATTAAGACCTGGCTGTTCCGGCAGGCCTGGGGCTGTTGATTAATATTCAGCCCCACTTGACTGAATGAATGATGTATTAATTTTAAATATTGTATTTTTTTAAAAAAAATTAAATGCTTTTATTTTGCTGTGAGCCGTCCAGAGTTCCAATGGGAGTGGGCGGCATACAAATTTTATTAAACTCAAACTCAAACTCAAACTAAGAGTTTGGGATGGAACTTCTTCTGAAAACCTAACAACATTCTATATACACCGGTTTGTTTCAAAGCAAGGGTATCAAACTTGCAGTCCAGGGTCCAGATGCGTCATGTGCTGGCCATGCCCATCCCTGTTTTAGCAAAGGGAAAAAAGTTGTGATATGTCACGTGATGCCTCGACTTTGACACCCCCTGTTTTAAGGGGTCCTTGGTGCTCTCTGAGCTTGGTTGTTTTCTTGCAGGCGTTTTGTTATCCAAACCAGGTAACATCAACAGTGTTCATATGGAGTGGGGTTTGCTCAACTGAGAGGAAACTTCACTTTTTACTAGCACTATGATATTAGTTTGGATAATGAAAAGTCTACAAAAAAAAATGAAGCTCAGAGAGTACCAGGGACTCATTTCAACCCTGAGGTTTGTTTGAATTCTGAACTGCAATTTCTTCCCAAACTGAGCTCAGTTTTGAGGACAAAATGGTGCTTTTTTTTTTTTTTTGCTATAAAATGCATTGCCTATTCTAACCTGGGTTGATTATTTTTTATTACATATACTGCCTCTAGTCTATGAACTTTCACACTTTTAGTATGGTTCCATAACATGGGAAAATCTCTCTGTCTCTAAATAAATAGGTAAAAATCCTCACATGCCACGTTCAGTTGAAAAGAAATGACAAAACTTGATGTTTGCGAATGTTCATTATGGTTATCTTGTTAATTTATATTTGCAATACATAGACTGCCATACATTGCTATTATTTTTAAGTACAATATTATTACACAAGAAGGAGTACCTGTTATAAAAAAAGAGGTTACAGCTAACCAATTTTAAATTTAAAGATGGCTTTCCTGGGAATCTGTCAAGTGATCAGATATTGAAGAATGGCATGCACATTTTTAAAAAAGCTGTTTTTTGGCTGCAAGAGGGAAGGGTGGCAAACACTCTGAGCCATATTTAGCCATCAACTTATGTAAGCAATAATGCTGAGATTCCCAGAGTTGTACTCACGGTACCTGTATTTCTGCAGACACCTGCCTTAGACCTTGACACCTTAAAAATAAGACTTTCTTTAAATGTAGGCGCTAGCATGCTGTAAATTTAGGGCCAGCTTCCAACAACTCTCTTCTTGTATTTCAGAGAATGCCTTTGGGCCCCAAATGGGATCCCATAAACATTCTTAGGAAAGTTGCAGTTGAGTTGATTTTGTTGCAAGTGTACTCAGAAAAAAAAATTAAATAGAGGTAAAAGCAAATGTCTTAATTAGAGATGGTGGCCCTTTGCTAAATCAGATATTTGTTCCTCATTTTAGAAAAGGACTGCCCCTCCCCCCCATTTTTTTCCAAGGGTGTCCCACGATGGCACGCACTTTAACATTCCAGACAGAAAAGCTGGGGGCAGCTTTCTTTAGTTTTTTCTTTCCCTACCCCACCCCAGCAAACCCAAAATGTTTTAATTAAGGCAGGAAACAGTGGGCCTTCATGCATGTTTGACTGGGAAACCGTTCCCCCCACCAGGACCCCCCTTTTCTTCACCAAAGGAGATATTTCAGGCTTTTAAAAATAAAAGCCTGGGCATTAATCTTTTGCTTATTGGCAGCTGAATGGTTTGCCCAAGATGCTATCTGCTGTTGCTCCTGGTGTCATTTTTCTTCTGATTAAATAAGACGTAGGGTGGAGAGAAGTGCTCTTTGTTAGGGGCGACATTGATTTACTCTGGTTTATTTCATTTTCAAAAGGTTGGAAGGGATAGGTTGCAGAAGATTAAAGACTGGGAAAGAAAGGGGGTGGGTGGGGTGAGGAGTAAACAAATCGCTGAAACCTCAGAGCCTAATAGCCATCTCTGATCTTGGCTCTTTCTGGGAGCATGTTCTTAGAGCCCCTACAAAGGTGGGTGTCCTTTTCTTGTACAGCATAGACTTCTTGTTCTCCTGCTCAATAGTTTACCATGTTTGTGCAATTACGTATGTGTCTGTTACGTTGTGTGCATAAGCTGCACAGACCACCCTGGACTGACACCCCCACTCCTCTTGAACAAATGGGAGCTCTACAAAGAACTTGAAAAAACCCTGTTTTTGCCCTGGTGAGCCTTATTTTGGGCCTTGCAAATCCAAAGCAACTGATAGCTGTTAACCAAGGAGGGTATCTCTAGAGCAAGAATGAAGCTTTGCTCCATCATTTCCTTTGACATCAGATGGCAGGGAAATAGAATTGCAAGCTGGGAACCTTGAACTCAAAGTTTTCAGACTCTGCAGGACCCTGTAAAATGATAAACGGATCTGTAGGGCTGTCCATGAATAAGATGGAGACCCTTACAGATTGATCCCATTGGTTTCATGGTTAGCAAAATGTAAAATAAATTATGTTTAATGATTTACGGTACTTTTAATCTCCCTATCACAGAGGTTCAGAAATATTGGCCACTTCTGCAGGCAAAACAAGGAGTCAAGTCTTGGGTGATTGTTATATGCCTTGACAAAGTGAAAATGTCACCCAAAATTACGCTACACTGTTTGAATAGGTCTGCAGCTGGCTTATATGGGCAAAGCAAGGAACAAAGCCCAAAAGAGTACAGGTAGTTATGGATTTATGGCATTCATTTAAAGATGGTTTGCAATTAAAATGGTGCTGAAAAAACGTGATTTACAACGTCTTCTTGTAGTTACAACCCACAACCCCAGTTTTCATGTCATTGTGATTTGGGAGCTTAGCAACCGGCTCATATTTTCAATGGTTGCAGAGTCCTGCAATCTCGTGATGTGATCTGCAGCTTTTCCATTCAAGTTCTGACAAGCACACACCATGGTAAAAATGGTTGTAAGCTTGGGTCCAATTACGTGATGACTTGCTTAACTACCACATCGCTTAGCGACCAAAATTCTGGTCCCAACTGTCATTTAAGTTGAGGCATATGTGTTTGCCTGCACAAGCCTCACCGGATACTTTTTTAAAAATTGTGGCAATATCGGTTCCACCACAAAACCGTGGACGACAAAATCGCGGTCAATGAAAGCGCGTATGTGACGTCATCACAGCGCGACGAAAAAGATCGAAAAATGTAAAAATAAAGCGAAAACCTTACCCTAACCCCCCTAAACCTAACCCTAAACCTAACCCTAACCCTTAACCTAACCCTAACCCTAACCCTAACCCTAACCCTAAACCTAACCCTTAACCTAACGAAAAACCTAACGCTAACCCTTAACCTAACGCTAAACGTAACGCTAACGCTCTAACCCTAACCCTAACCCTAACCCTTAACCTAACCCTAACCCTAACCCTTAACCTAACCCTTACCTTTATGTGAATTGGCTTGCTGTAATGTAATTTTTATTTCAATTTTTCGATCTTTTTCGTCGTGTTGTGATGACGTCACATACGCGATTTTGTCGACCGCGCTTTTGTGGAACACGGTTTTGACGGGTCACGGCAATATCCCCACTCAGGTTTCTGTAGGGAGAGACAAAGCAACATTCACATGAGGAACGCCTAAAGTTGTGCCTAGATGTTGACTCTCTTGGATGGCCTTTTTTGGTCCTTGGGTTTGGCTGGCCCTTGACAGCAGTAGCACCACCATCAGCAAGATGTTGCAAAATATCTTTTATGGATGGCGGCCCTTGGCCCTTGCTTTTGGGGAAAATCCTCAGAGAATCTTTCCTCTGAGAATTCCACCATGTAGTATCCATTGAATTCTACATTGGATCCTTCAACATTAGCTTGGGACATATATATTGGCTTTCATTTGCGATAATCCATTCTGACTGTTGTTCTTAGAGACATGCAATTGCAATTAGACTAGAATAGAATAGCAGAGTTGGAAGGGACCTTGGAGGTCTTCTAGTCTAATGCTCTGCTCAGGGAGGATACTCTATACCATTTCAGACAAATGGTTGTCCAATCTCTTCTTAAAAACGTCCAGTGTTGGAGCATTCATAACTTCTGGAGGCAAGTTGCACTACTGATTAATTGTTCCAATTGTCAGAAAATTACTTCTTAGGTCCAGGATGCTTCAGTCTTTGATTAGTTCCCACCCATTGCTTCTTGTCCTGCCTTCAGCTGCTTTGGAGAATAGGTCAACTTCCTCTTCTTTGTGGCAGCCCCTGACATATTAAAAATTGAAATGACAGACATGATCAGAGTATCAAATCTTTCAGGATTTTAGTCAGTATGGAATTTTATTAAAGTATTTTGGGAAAGAGACTTTGGCTGACACTATCCCAACAAAGGAGAATATTTGAGAGCAAACCTCACTCCATACTAGCATTGATGATGGTACCTAGTTTGGGTAATGAAACATCTGCAAGAAACCAACCAAGCTCAGAGAGCACCACTGTCTCAACAGCTCTTAAAAGTGGAAGCACTCTATTTATGCACTGAAAATAAATGGATGCACTGGACTGTCCCCGAGTGGAACACACTGGAAGGGAAGGCAGAACTGTTTTGTGGGCTGCCAATTGCTGATCTCTTCCACAGGATTGCCTAAAAACTGAGGCTTCCTGGGAAGAATAGGTAGAAATACCCAAGAGGGAGGAATGGATTGTGAAGCTGGCAGAGCATGCAGAAATGGCTGAACTGACTTGTTGGATTAAGGAAGGAACAGCAATTTTAAACGAATGGAGGCCCTAAATGAACTTTTTGCGGAACATGGATAAAAATGAATCGGTGATTTTGTGATTTATTGATTGAAAAAGGTTGTTTATGGGAAGAAGGGAACCATAATATATAATTTGGGAGGGTGGAGATGGTAATTGCTATGTTGGTAATTGCTGCAAAGAGGAACAGAAGTTGCTTCTTTAGATATTTTTCTTTTTCTCTTTCTCTTTTATTATCTTTCACTTTTCTTTTATGCTTTCATATTTCTTTTTTTCTACTTTTCTTTTGTATTTCTTGGTTTTTTTAAAATCTCATATAATTTATTCATTTAATAAAAATTATATTAAAAAGAAAAAGCTCGAGGCTTTTTGGCTAAGCGGTGTCCATTACCTGAATATCCTATCCTGTATAAGGAATAATTTCAGATTGGTCTGCATGGATATTTCTTATCCACTAATACACAGGTCAGCATGTAGATGAACATCCATATTTACAGTGTTAAATCATTTGAAAGTGATGGAATATTTTCACTTTTCTCTCCTGGTGAATTTTTACATGTAGCGAAATAAAATGCATCTTCAGATAAGGAATTGATTGTGATTTAACCAGTATTTAAAGTATTTCATTAGACATATTTGATATGCATGAAATCTGATCTGATTCCACCCCCACCCCCTGCCCATAACCAGAACTCTATGATGTAGGTTGAGTTGAGAGGGAACAATTGGCCCAAAGTCACCAGCTCCATGGTTCAGTGAGAACTTAAAGCATTTCAACTAGCAGGGTTCAGGATGCAACCCTTCTCTGCTGCTGCCCCCTCCCTTTGGAATATCCTTGTCAAAGGCAGCGAATCAGGACTCAAGCCGGTTCAAATGAATGCATGCTAACAGTCTCTACAAGAATCTGAGCTACTAAAGACAAAGCAAAGTAGATGGTTGATAAGAATTTAAGATGGATTGGACTCAGATCTCTTGTGGGCGTGAAAACACTTAAGACTGATGACATGCTAGACCCCTTTCTTGGGCTCAGCCTGGTTATCTCCTACAATTTTCCTCCCTGAGGTGAGACAGATTCCCACCCTCCTGGCCTTTCAGAAGTACAGGTACTCCTCAAATTATGACCACAATTGAGCCCAAAGTTTGTGTGGTTAACAGTGACGTACGGTGAGGTTTATGGCTGGTGAGGCAGTCCTCTCCCCCGACACCCCACTGAGTAAAGCACTTTCTTTCTCTGTCGCGAGCTCAGGCGGGTGAAAGAAAGTGCTTTAGTCAGTGGGGTGTCGCGGGAGAGAAGAGAATGCCTGAGCATTGCATTTATTAAAGAAAAAAGAAAAAAAGGAAATTTGAAGGAAAAGAGGGAGCGTGGGGTGGGGGGCATCAGAAATGGAGAAATATAGGAGGAAGAGTGAGCGTGACGCTGCAGCTTTAAACAGAATGACAGAGTTGAAGCCTCTAAAAAATGCGCCCTCTACTATGAGGCAGGAGAACTGTGTGCCTTAACTACCTCGGGATTTTTTAGGCTTTTAACCCTCGCTTAACTCTGCTCAAGCGCCCAAAAAGCCAGACTAGATGAGGCATGCAGTTCTCCTGCCTCATAGTAGAGGGCACTTTTTTAGAGGCTTTTTTAAACAGGCAGTCATTCACGGTGTGGCAGCAGCTAACTAGCCTAACCTCAGCACTCGCCTTTTCCCATTTACATTTTTTTTCCTTTTCATGATTGACAGTGGTGAGGCTTTGCCTCCCTTGCCTGCACATCACTGGTTGTTAAGTGAGAAATTTGTTAAGCGAGTTTTGCCCCAGTACAATATTTCTTGCCACATTTGTTAAGCGAATCACTGCAGCTGTTAAATTAGTGACAGGGTGGTTAAGTGAATTCGGTTTCCTCATTCACTTTGCTTGTTGGAAAGTAACAAAAGGCAATCCCATGACTCCGGGACACTATGACCGTCATAACTGTGAGTCAGTTGTCAAGTATTCGAATGTAAATCACGTGACCATGTGGGATGCTACAACTGTCGTAAGTGTGAAAAACAGTCATGGCATTTTTTCAGTGATGTCATAACTTTGAACGGTCACTAAATGAACTGTTGTAAGTCGAGGACTATTGTTTCTGAAAACCTGGTTCTGCTGGTTTGCTTGGTGCTCACAGAGCAGTCTGCAACCTTGGAAGTGCCTTAAAGGCCTTCCCTCCACCTTATTAACTTTAATTATCCTACTCCTGTTTTAATTGCCTCCTATTGGTACTTATATGGTTTTTATGGTTATATGTTTTTAATTGTACACCGCACAGAGATGGGCACTCTCTAAATTTGATAAACAAATAAATAAAACCTCCCAAGACCAGTCCAGCATCTCAGCCACTATACAAACTCTGTTGAGTTTTACAGGAATCAGGCACCATCATCATTTAACTTCCTAACTCTTCTACCGCCATCTCTTTCCAGTAAAAATACTAACAATAATAAAGGAAGAAAAATAGAAATAGTTGCAGAATGTCTTTGGTTGAATAACTTTAGGAGGAGCATCCGCTACAGTATTCTTTTCTCTTCTCCGTGAAAAGATCTTTGCTAGACAGAGGGAAAGAAAAAGATGAAAGAAACAGGGAGAGAAGAGGGAAGACGCTAAAGGAAAGATCACAAGACCTACATTCCTTTCCCCCAGTCATTTTGGCTTATTAACCCTACCCATGGCTTAACATGCTGTGCCAATCCGGTCATAGGAAGGGAAGAAGGGACAAAAGTATTCAGCAAAATAATACACGCTGTCTTGGATGTTATGAAGGCTGAAGAGTTCTTTTTTTTTTTTTTTAAAGCAATTTGGAAACCGGGCCAAGACTGGTCCTTTGAGAAGCAGATCTGTATGCTATCCCTTTTAGCCCCAATGGTTAAATTTAGGCGGAATCCTGATTTCTCTTTTTCTTTTGCTGAATAATTTAGAATCTTTATCGGGAAAGCCCTTCTAAGGATAAGGGTTCAGATTTAAGAATGGGAAGATCCTTAGTACGACCAGCCATAGAAGCTTACTGGGTGACTTAGGTCAGTCGCTGTCTTACATTGCAAATTTACTGTTGTTGGATAAATATGGGTAGTCTTCGACTTACAGCAGTTCATTTTGTGACAGTTCAAAGTTACGACCCTGAAAAAGTGATTTATGAGTGTTTTTTCACACTTAGCGACCGTCACAGCATTTCTATGATTGCGTGATCCAAATTCAGATAAATTCATATTTATGACATTTGCAGTGTCTGTGTGGGTGTTCCATGATCATCCTTTGTGATCTTCTGACACACAAAGTCAGTGCGCAAACCAGACTCACTTAACAACCGTGTTGCTAATTTAACAACTGCAGTGATTCACTTAACAGTTGTGGCAAGAGAAGTCTTAAAATTGAGCAAAATTCACTTAACAAATGTCTCACTTAGTAACTGATGTTTTAGATTCAGTTGTGGTCATAAATGGAATACTACCTGTAATTTATATTCAAAATATCTCCTGTTCTAGCATTTCCAAGTAGTCACACTTATGTTATGAAGGATGTGGATGATACCCCTACTTTCCAAATAGCTCCTTGAATTTTGTATTCTAACATACTTCTCTTTCTGATTTTCAAATATAGAATAGAATAGAATGCGCTGGAAGGGACCTTGGAGGTCTTCTAGTCTAGCCCCCTGCTGAAGCAGGAAAACCTACATCATTTCAGATAAGTGACTATATAGACTCTTCTTAAAAACACTCAGTAATGGAGCACCCACGATTTCTGGAGACAAGCTGTTCCACTGGTTAATTGTGCTCACTGTTAGGAAGTTTCTCCTTCATTCCAGGTTGCTTTTTTCTTTGCTTAGTTTTCAACCATTGTTTCTTGTCCTCTGGTGCTTTGAAGAATAATTTGACCCCCTCTTTTTTGTGGCAGGCCCCTCAAATACTGGAATACTGCTATCATGTCACCCCTAATTCTTCTTTTCTTTAGACTAGCCAAACCCAAATCCTGCAGCCGTTCTTCATATGGTTTAGTCTCCAGGCCTTTGATCATCTTAGTTGCTCTTCTTTGAGCTTTTTCCAAAGTCTCAACATCTTTTTTTGTAGCATGGTGACCAAAATATTTAGGTATAAGGGAGCCTCTGTGGGTTTAGATGGCAAGGATCATACCAGGAGTCCTGTTATGATGTAAAGCAATGACCATATTCATACACTAAATATGTATTAGATAGAAGGAAAAGATGAAATTGAAAAAAAATGTAGCAGACTAATGTGCCAGCTGCAAAAACAAATACTTGCTTAAAGTTCTTGCAAATTAAACCAGAAGGGCTTAATCAATGAGAAAAGAAAGACCACGTCTAGATGTCATTATCATAGCTTCTTTATACTACATATTACCAAGGAGATGTGAGCTGATGTTAGCCATGAATCTTCTTTTAGTTCTGGAGAGGGAAAATAATGTAGGCTAATTAAATACATTCAAATTAAATTTGCATAATTAGTAGAGTAGAATGTTAGTTTCCATCACACAGAGAAGAGAAGACTTATTGTTTGGCTTCTCTTAAGTTTGAATCAACGCTTCCCAACCAGAAACATCCAGGTATGTGGGAACTGCAACTGCCTGGGAATTTTGGGACCTGTAGTCCCAATGCATCTGGAAAACATAAAATTAGGAAACACAATCTTAATCCTTGTAATATTTTTATGCTATTAAGAATGGCCTGAAACAATAATTGCTGGGTTAATAGAAGGTATAGGAAGTTCAGTTTTCCTTTTGGAATGTGTTAAAAGACACTTTTCAAAGATTCCTGTAGTTGCAAAATCAGGAGACTTGCTGTAATGATAACTATATACAGATAATCCTTGACTTACAACAGTTTGTTTAGTGACCATTTGAAGTTACAATGTCACTGAAAAAAGTGATCTATTATCAGTTTTCCCATTTATGTGTTTGGGCATCCCCATTTTCACATGATCATAATTCAGACATTTGGCAATTGACTGATATTTATGA
Source organism: Thamnophis elegans (assembly GCF_009769535.1). Classification (NCBI taxonomy): domain Eukaryota; kingdom Metazoa; phylum Chordata; class Lepidosauria; order Squamata; family Natricidae; genus Thamnophis; species Thamnophis elegans. The sequence continues at coordinate 62,643,568 of NC_045541.1, read as the reverse complement.
CGGCTGTAGTGTCCCGGGGTCATTGATCATCCTTCTGACAAGCAAAAGCAATGGGGAAGCCAGATTCAATTAAGAACCATGTTGCCAACTTAACAACTGCAGTGATTCACTTAACAACTGTGGCAAGAAAGGTTGTAAAACGGACAAAATTTATTTAACAAATGTCTCCCTTAGCAACAAAAACTTTGGGCTCAATTGTGGTCATAAGTCAAGGACTACCTGTATTAACTACTCTGCTCTCCTAAACTAACTGCATCAAGTATCGTGCTTTGGATTGAGTCGGATCATTGAGGTGTCGGAGAAGGGGGGGATTACATCAGTTTAAGATGTCATCTGGCTACATTAATGGTTGTTTTATGATTCTGACTGCTGGGTACTTTGGGAATTTTTTTTGTACGGCATGTATTTTATTTATCTATGTTTATGTTAGGCAAGCGTCTCCTATGTCAGATGGGTGGCAATATAATTGATTAAATAAGTAACTAAGATCTCGTTTCACATCCTACTTTATGATGCATTGGATGTCTGGCAACAGTTTGGGGCATGCAAAGACAGTCTGAGTTTGGGTAAAGGGATTTGACAGTCATGGGTGAAAAGGGCAAGGGAGAATCAGATTGCCCAACTCTTCTTGGTTGCTAAGTGGCTGGAGTCATTCCTGTTTGTGGGGGAATGCAATGATGGCTAATCTGCCCTTCCTTCCATTACACCTCATAATGATTCTTTAAATCATGCTAATGAACTGGGTCTCTACCCCCCATCCAGCTTGACTCTGGAGGGCAGCGTAGATCCATTATGTTAGTGAATGGGTTGTGGCTAAGATTTATAGAGCTGAAGGGGGGACTGTGAAGTAGTCTAGCTGTCTCCTTGGGCCTTGCAAGAGACACCTGGGCTGGTCTTAAAGGTAATTAGTGAGCCAGTGCTGATGGATGAGAGGCCCTGATTGCTGCTGAACTCAGCAAGGGGGTCTTGTTGGCCGGAGGCGCTCCTTTTGATGCCCTGAGTGTAATGAAGTCTCTGATTTGAAATCTTCATTAGGACTCTCGATCTGTTTGGCTTGTAATTTTATATGGAGGGCCATTTGGGTGTTGAGCAAAACAGGTCTCAAATTTTCATTCAGTTATCATCTTCTCTGCTGCTGCTGATGTCTTCTCTCCAAAGGAAAATTGGTATGGGAAGAGGGGGAAATGACTTCTTTGTTGTTTTACAGTTATTTATTCTGCCTTTATCCTAGACATCTTCAAGGAGTTCAGGTTGTGTATCTTTGGTAAAACAAAACCGTTTAAAAAAGAACCATCAATAAGTTCACACTGATGCACTTCATTTTTTAAAAGGCAAAAAAAACAACAACACCCCCATAGCACCAATAAACCAGTGTTAAATTATTCCCACCTCCAAATAAGTTCAACTAAAAAAAAGTTAACCCACCTAAACAAACAAGTAAATAAAAACAAAAATAAATATATAAAAAAATATAACATCAGACTGCAGCCCTGTGAAAAAAATTCCAAAACAGAAGCACCCTTTTAGGACTATCTCTTTGGCCACGTTTCTTGATTTTTCTCATTCTCCAAGTGTTAATTTTAAGTCCAGAAATTCTAGCTGCATGTGGGTACCCCAAGAAAGCAACTGCTTACTGCCACAACAGCATGGCACTCTCTCTTCCCCTCTTCCTCCTCTCTTACTCTCAGCATTCGCTGGCTGGGGAATTCTGGGAGTTGAAGTCCAGACAACTTCAAGTTGCTAAGGTTGAGAAACACTGTCTTAGAGGATCTATCACTTCTTCTGTTACCGGGGATGATTGACAAGTTCAATTGCCAAACTTCAAGCAACCAGTTTTAAGACCATTGGTCCTTTTGCTACAATCTCTGACTGTGGGAGTTTTGGAGCAAAAAGAACAGTTGGAGGAGTTTCGTGTCTGATGCACAAAGGCATAAAGGTCAGTCTGTCTTCTTAGACCACGGCTCTGGTGGGACAGAGTGATGGTCTTTTGGCTACTTTCCCCCCACACCCTTTTTGGCAAATATGCTGTGTAGTGGAGAGAATTAAATGATATTTTGAAAACAAGTAAGCGATTAGAATAGAGGAACAAAAGTATTGCTGACACCACCATTTTGTTGACCGTGGTAGTCCTTCCTGAACTGGCCAAATGCATGTTTCAATAATTGCACTGGGTATGAAGTCATTCTCAAATGGAATTTTACATGAACACATAAAATACATGGGAGATTCAGTCACTTATGCCATTTATACCCTTTTAGTTTGACCCCAAGGCAGAAACAACAGCTTTCAACTATTTTTTTCATCCAAATATCAAATATTATACAAATTCTGGTCAAATTGTCTTATTTTGAGATTTGGAAAGGCATCTCAAGGGACATTCATCTCCATCAGAGAGGAATTTCATTTTGAAGCATCTATAAAGTAATGCATTCTTGAGTTTGCCATCTGAGATGTCCTAATCTCACATATATTTTATATCAGTGAATATCTTAAGAGTTGTAGACCTTAGTCTGATTTCCTTTGGGGACATAAAAGAAGAACTTTATTTTGCAGGCCAAAAGTTGTAGTAGAAACTCATCATATACATCATTTTTGTGATTACAATTCTTTATTGGACAAATATGATTGGATACAAGGAGTTTGTCTCTGGTGCATAAGCTCTCAGTGTACAAACAAGCAACAAATGATCATAATCATAAAATACAATCATCATAAATTATAAGATACAATAGTCGTAGGATACTAAATAAGCAATCAACATTAATCATAAGATATAAACAACAAATTTATAGTCATAAGAAGCTAAGGAAATAGGTAATAGGAAAAATAAGAAGGATAATAGTAATACAGCTCTACTGAGTGGTTTGACATCACAGGGCACAAGACAATGTGGGAATCAGTTGTTAAGCAGAGTGATGACATGGGGGGAAAACACGCACACAATAATGGCATGCAATTACTCGTGTAGGTGGAAAAATGAATTGGACAGAAAATCCAGGGATTTCCCCCTCCCCTTCTCTGGTTATTGTTATGTTGACTTGGCACTATAAGCATCAGCTGCTGGTTAAAAACAAAACAGTATTATCCAATCACAAAATGGCTGCTGCCATTGTCCTACACCAGAGTACACAAGGAGGACCATAATAGATTTAAAGCAGCATGCTGAAGCTCTGCTGCTCTCAAGGTGAATGGGAGCAGAAGATCCATTTTGTAAGATGCCAAAGGTTTTCTGAGGTAAAATGCTTCAGAATATGCAAGGCTATTTCCGCTCAACATCCCCAGAACAAAAAGAGAAATAAATGTTGCCCCATGCTGTACTTTGGAGGCCACAAAAAGATATGGTCCTGGGGTGTGCCTCTTACACCTCTGTCCTATGGTATTGTAGACCACAACAACCAAAAAAGGAGCCAAAATTATACAGTTCATCTTTAGTATTATATATGAACAAATAGTAACAAAGTGTTTTCAAAATAGACTGTCACAACAATAAAATAAATCCCAACATTGTGGGAGAGGCAATGAATTTCCAGAATCACAAAATCCAGATTCTGGTATCATTTCCAGATCCTATTTTGCAATGAAATTACGATGATATGATCTTAGGGGACGCTGAGGTTGGATGAGGTTAGGCCCCTCTTGCAGGCCACAGATTGTTCCTCCTTAGCATAGGATTATGAAACTGAATTGAAAATCTCTGAATTAAAAAGTCATGCCTTAGCTATAAACTGAACATATGGCACAAGGTAGTGCAACAAATAAATGTTGGATAGTTTGTGTGTCAGTATCAGGCAAAAAAAAAAGAAGTCCCCTTGTTTCTCAAAGAAAGTTTCTCAAACTTTCTCCTGTAGCCTTTCCAGGAGGTTGAAACCTATCTCACTAGGCAATGAAGTCAGCTGGGCTACGAAGGACTTGGGTACATCTAACACTTTGTAAAGTTTTTAAAGAGGAGGCGAAACAGTAGTAAAAACACTTACGAGGTGATAAAGGGCTTTAATGAGTTGGCTCTTTGATAGCACAGCTGTAAACTGATAGGGCCTGGGGGGTGGAGGATTAGTTAAGGGGAGGTGGTGGGGAGGAGAAAACTCTAAATCTTTCAAGAATCATATTAATGTCTTTTTGCTGGTTATGAAGGACAACTAATTGTGGACATTTTCTGAATTTGCCCCACTTTAAGGACAATGGACTCTTCATATATTTCAGCTTGTCGGGCTAGGATACAATTAAAAGTTGAATTTGGGAAGCAAACTTCACTGTCTGAATCTTTTTAATACATTAACTATCAAATAGCAGTAAGGTTTCCGTGTGGCTAATAACCAGAGTTGGTACAATTTAATTCATTTTCTGGGAGACACAACAGACTGATCAGGGATGCAGGATTTCAGAACCTGCTAAGCTACAATGTCGCTGCTTCTTTGTGGGTCAGTGCCTCTTACAATTATGGCTGCAGTGTTATAATAGTCTCTATGGCAAAGTGCATATGGAACCCCTGTTTTTGGAAGTCATGGAATAGAGTTGAGATACCTCTCCGAGAGAGCCTTCAAATACTGAAATCACTGAGAGTAATATCTCTAACAGAGATTTCTTCAGAGATCTCCTTGGATCCAAAGAAGGATAACTCTGTGAAAGTTAACATTCTTGGAAAACTGTTGAAAAGGAATGACATCTTGGGCAACTGGTTTGCTGAGAATATTTGTAATATATGTCTGTATTTTCCTTAAGATGTTGGGTATATATTCTGAATTGCAGACTGTATGTCCAACAATCCAACTTTTGGTTATTCCCTGTTCCAGAATATAAGCAAATACCATAGTTATGGCTTCTAAGGTTCAGTAGAAGGCAGAATCTCTGACTTCTGCCTGATGGGAGATATTAGTGGCTGTTAGGATGTACATAGTTAAATGCCTTTTTCTTGAGGTCTGCTGCAGCACTATAGAAGATGAGCACTCTCCTGCAAGCTAATTATCAGGATACACTTGCCAAAATGTCAGCTGCAAATCAATTATAATCAGAACCTATATGCAGAGCTGAATGAGAAAGATGGAAACTTATCATCTAGCCTTCAAACTTGGCAGTAAAAAGTCCCTTGAATGCAAAATGCAAAATATTTAATCTTGTTTTACTGGCTTTAATTTTCAGAATGGTTTAAGGAACATTGATAGGATAGGCATGGGGTAGAATACTAAATATATGTCCCTTTCATTTTCAATTCTTGCTTCCCTTTGCCTATTCATCCTTTGACCTGTACTCAGCAATAGAATAAATCTATGTAATTAACGGATAGATTTGTTTGTACCGGGTGGCAGAATTCCCAAAAGATGCCCTAGTCTTTTCTTTTTTCAATAGGAATCTGCAACAATTTCCATACTGGACTTGATGTGTTGATTCCTCTTTCTCACCTGCAAATGTACTACTGGTAGCAAAATTGGGGAAGAGTGTAACTCAGCCGCTTAGGGAATAAGCTGTGGACTAGAGTACTTGATGCTGGTCATGCAGTGGGGGAGAAGCATTTGTGACAACACTAGATAGAACCAACCCACCCTGTGCGCTCATCTTGGATGGTGGTGTTTCATGTCACTCATTCAGAGGTGGTATTCAGCAGGTTCTGACCAGTTCTGGAGAACCAGTAGCGGAATTTTTGAGTCATTTAGAGAACCGGTAAACACCACCTCTGACTGGCCCCACCCCCATCTGTTCTCTGCCTCCCGAGTCCTAGCTGATTGGGAGGAAATGGGGATTTCACAATCATGTTTAAACTGGATTTGACATTTTTATCCACCTATTGAGTTCTTTCCAAGGGCCTGAGATAGGGAGGTGTAGTTTTTTTTTGATGGTGTTAAAGGTAAGATGGTGGGATGTAAGCTGTTCTGAATAAAGCTGCCTTTTACAATTAACTGGTGATTTTGTCAGTGTTGATGGGTTCACATGATGGTCCAGATGTTTTGGGTTTGCACTCAAGGCACCTATTACTATTGGTACTACCTTTACTTTCTTTCCCCACAGTCGTCCTATTTCTATTTGCAGGTTATTTATATTTTGTAATTTTTTTCAGTTCTTTCTTTTCACTTCTGCTATCTCCAAGTACTGCCATGGCCAGCTGTCCACTGTCCAAACTTTTTTGTTTTTCTTACTGACAGTTGTTATATCTGGGGGGTCATGTGGCTGGTGCTTGTCTATTTGAATTCTAAAATCCCAGAGTGCTTTAGTGTTTTAATTTCTATTATTTTGTCTATTTTCTGGTCCCACCAGTTCTTGCTTCCAGGCAACTGATATTTTTTGCAGATATTCCAATACATCATTGTTGCTATTATGCAGAGGTGGGTTTCAAATTTTTTTAAAACCTCTTCTGTAGGTGTGGCCTGCTTTGTGGGAGTGGCTTGCCAGCCATGTAACTGAGTGGGAGTGGCTTGGCAGTCATGTGACTGGGCGGGCGTGGCCAACTTGTAAAATGTGGTGAAACTCACTTAACAATGCTCTTGCTTAGCAATCAAAATGTTGGCTCAGAAACTCTGGCATTTAAAGCACGCAAGTCTTAAAACTGTCAAGTTACAAGACCCTTGCACCCCTAATTCTTTAGAACCCCCCCCCCATGGGTGTTCAAACTCGACAGCTTTAAGACTTTAAGATTTAGATAGGACTCTTGGAAGCGGGTTGGGCGATTAGTGAGCCAGCCAATCAGTGAGCGGCAGGCGGGGCAAGCGTGGTGCGGACGGGCGGGGAAGGGAGCTGGAACCGGTTCTAAATGGCACAGTAGATTTGTGGAACCTCTTCTATAGAAGAGGTTAGAACTGGCAGGAACCCACCCCTGCTACTATGTCATTCTGTTTTTTGTGGTCACTGTGCAATTTTCTTGCAGCAACTAACTCAGGGATCCACTGTTTCTTCCGCTTCTTTGCAGAGACAGCATTTTCTGTCTGTTGCTGTCTTCTCAATTCTGGTTTAGTATGCATTTGTTCTTAAGGCTTGGGTCATGTACAGCCATAATTAGCTGTTCCGTCTCTTGTTTCAACTTTTCTGCTCTTAGCCATTGTCAGTTCTTGTTGTTATCTGCTTTCACTTTTTTTTCTGTGTGTGTGTACTGGCCAGTGGTGGGTTCCGGACCCCGTTGCAACTGGTATAGTGCAACAGGGCCCAGTGTCCACCACATGAATGTGCACAGCACGCGCACAGCGTGTGCCTGTGTCCTCATCTCCTCTGACGCTCCGCGATGCCTCCACAATGCTCCAGCTGCTCGGCGGAGCATCGTGCAGGCACTGTACCCTCTGTGTACGTGCACAGAAGCGCCAAAGAGCTCAAATACAGCTAAGGAGGGTGGCTGGGCTCTCTGGAGCACCCTACCGGAACGGTACCCGGTGCTCCCAGCATGCACCGGTACGCCCGTTCCGGGGGCATACCACCTGCAACCCACCACTGGTATTGGCCGTGTAATACTTTGCCTTGTCATGTTTCTTTTCTATTCATGTGGTCTTTCTTGTAGGCCAGTTTGGTTTTTCCAGTACGCAGTAAGGCTTCATGGTATATTAGCTTCAGTGCATCTTCTTAACTATCCTTCACATATTCCTCCCCTTTTATTTCTTCCACTATCCAGTATGCTTACAATATTCCATGCCCACCTATTTTCCTTGGTAAATAGAGTCTGTCAACATCTATCTAATGACGGGAACAGCCTAGCTGTTAATTACCTTGAGGGTATTTTCTTAGTTTGGACTTTAAAATCTTCACCTTCCTGATGATCTTTTCTAACCTTCTTATTGACTTCAGTATTGTCATACTGTCAGGTTGAAGGATGCCCAGATATTTGTAGTGATCATCTTCATTTATTCATTATCTCCATAGTGCATTTTGAATCCTTCAGTTTTCATTATTTTCCCCTTGTTGACGGTGAGAGTGGCAAATTTGTCCAGTCCCCAACTCCTTTGCACTTATTATTCCTCTTAGAGACTATTTTTATAATTGATGTTGGGTTCTTTGGGGAGAGGGGAAAGGTTGTTTTGCATTTATATGGTTCATCAATATCTTTATTGCTGTATGCCACTGGGAGTTGTTATTGATTTAGCAGTATATAAACAGGGATCGATAAATTCTATAGCTTTAATTTTGATTTACAGCAACTTATTAATTTAAGTACAACTTAGGCTGACATATTCTTAGAGAAAAAATCCTTAAAACTATAGACTGAACTTTATCCTAATATGATAAGTTACGGTTGTCTGGATTATTTTCTACACAGTATATTAATATTGCCTATAGCTGTGAATAGTCCTGGAAATCATTAGAGAACAACTTAGCTCTCACTTGGTAAACATTTTTAAGTATTATGTTTGGTTTTCCTCCCCTCCCTCTTCTGTAGGGGATGGCAGATCTGGGTTAATTTTATGCTGCCCAGAGGGCAGTATGATTTAACCAGAAACTCCTTTGGTACCACTTCAGAAGAGGACCACGCCTATTGAGAAAGTGCTAAGCCTATACTCCAATTACAGATTATTTCCTGTGCAGGTTTATTCTGTTCTGTCCAGCTAATTGTATCCTTGAGGACTCAGAATATCCTCCCTAGGTTACCAAGGAAAGGGAAGATGACTTTTTCTTTTAGTTTGAGTTTCTGTGTCACAAATTTAGGTGATTTAAGGACAAATGGGTTAGTAATATCTGTAAACGAATTTCCAAGACTATGTTTATTAATTTGTATAATTGAACAGATGGAATCTCCTTGTACTCAGTCATATACATTAATGCTGAGCGATGCTTTCTTCCCTAACATATTGACCTTTATACTATAACTCCCATCACCCAAAGCAACATGTCTGTACTCCAACCCATCTGGAGAAGGTGGTTCTAGGCCTTTTAGGTGGAGTAGTACAAGCCTATATTGTTGCCAAAACATCCCACTTCACAGCGCATCAGCCAATGCATGCAAGCCTTTATTTTCAGCAGAATAAGGATAATATATTTTGATCCCCCTCTATGCTTTGGGAAAAAATCCAAAATATGATGACGGTTCATTTCTCTGCCATTTACTTTTTTCTTTCTTTCCAAGCAACCAGTGATTGGTTCACCCCCTGCTGGGTTCCTCAGGCTTGTCTAATTTGGAAAGTGAATGTGAACCGGGCTGGTGAAAAATAATAGGAACCAAATGCCAGCCTGGCTGTTCAGGACAAACAGAGTTTCAGAACCAAGCTGTTCTCAGTTGGTCGAAATCTAGCAGTATGAAGCTGGCAAAAAGTAACCCAGTGTTACACCAGTACACAGAAGACCCATGCACTGAATTCAATGCTGCTGTTGCTTTGCCCACTAAAAACGCTGCTTAGCTTATTTCCCCTGCCCTCCTATTACTTGCCCTTCTTTGTATGGACGCAAGCTCTCCAAAGCTGAAAAGTCACATTCTTCTTGGAGCCTCATGCTGTTGCTTGAAGTTGTTATAAAAAAGGAGTTATGGTACTTTTTCTGAAAATTGTGCTGATTGCTTTGGAAACGTCCAGGGGCACATTTTGTTCATTCTCCTCTCTTTCATGTAATTGAACACGGGACCCCTTCTGGGTAAGCCACCAATTAGTTGAGGAGTGAGAGGTGTGGTAAAGCATATTTTTGTTAATGGGTTACACAAGACACCATCTTGCTGAGTAGCCCCTTGGAGAAGCTAAAGCCCATTAATATCCCTCTTACAATCTCCGTCACCCCTTCCAAGCATTTCCACTGCTTTATTCCCCCATCCTGTGTTTAATTTTGTTCCTGGTTTATTTCACTGGAGAAGTGAAGCCCTGAGAAAGTTTTGATGTCTCTAGTTTCTGCTTACAGTTATGTGATTATGTTTTTCCTTCGACATCACAAGGAATTATGGATAGATGTCCTTAACGTCAGGTTTGATTCTTAAACCCAAACAGGAGAGATGCTGGGACTGATGCTTGCCTTGTAACTACAATCTGTAACCTAGAAAATGTGCAAACAGTCCACCTTTCCCCTTTGTTTGCCATTCCAAACCCTTCCTTTCTCCCAACTCTTCCTTGAAAGTTCATTCTTCTGCAACTTTTCCTTACCATCCTCAATCTCTGTCCAATTCTTCCCAGTGATACACACACACCCACCCCCCCCCCGTCACACACACAAGCTGGAAGTTTTCCCATCCTACCGGCCTGGTCTGTTCCACCTTCTTCACTGCCTTCTCTGCTCATTCTCTCCCCCAACCTCTTGAGAAGCTGCAGCTTCCCTGTTCCTTCCAAAAGAAAAGAACCTGCAGCAATTATTTTTAGCAGAGAAAGCCAAGACACTGGGATTCTGTTTCATATTCTCTTCTACTAATGAAAAAGGCTACATTTTTAACCCCCTTTCTGATGGATTGTTTGTTCCAAAACCATCCAACCAAACAAAAAATGCAGTCCTTTTCATCAGGATAAATGGCTATGAACATCCAATATTGCAACACCCTCTACTGATGAAGAAAAAAGTTACAGCTTCTTTTGAAAGTTTGCAATTACAACCCTCCCAAATATTAATAAAGGAGTATGAAATATATAAAAAATAAAATACAAATTAAGTTAAAAAAAAGGCTCCACCCACTTTTGGAATGTACACATGGCCACGTCATATCAATCCTGCTATGGCCCTGAGGTCAACGGTAGCTGAGATCAAGATGCTTTTTTGAATCCCAGGTGTGCAGTGTTTCTCTAAGGGTAGGTGGGGATGCTGATGGTAGATCAGTCTGAACATGATTCCGAGCAGGATTTTTCCTTAAGATTACTTCAGTTATTCCCTGGAAAGTGTTCCTGATGTCTCTTTCCATTCCCTGATCTTAATCCAGAACAGTTTATAATAATACTGTTTTCACTCTTCTGGAGCTTTTATACCATGCTCATATCTTACGTCATTGTGAGACTCTGTTTTAAACAAGGGGGCTTGTCTTTAGAGTCCTCTGCTCACAACATCCAATCACACCCCCCCAAGTGTTGATGCTTATGTCTCCCTGTAGACGTGGTTGATTTTTATGTTCCTCTGAGCAAGTCCTTCTGTTCCTTCTTCCAGGATCAATCTCCTGATTGCAGACTTACCAGGTCCTTCAACTCTGGAATTAGGTCGTCCCTTCATCTCCATGTTTGATCCTACTTACTCTCTCCAACCCTGGCAATTGCTCAATTACTACTTGTTTTATTTTAATTATGGGTGTATACAGTCCATTGTATTGTATGATATTGTTTTGAGTGCTTTCTTTCTCTTTGTTAATATGCTTTTTTTTTGGGGGGGGGGGTGTCAGCCAGTAGCTTGTGAACATGCCCCGATGGAAATCCCAGTCTCAGATAGTCTATGTGTCTCACTTGGCAATAATGAGATTGTGGGGGTATTTGAACTTTCTGGGAAAGCAGAAAGTCACAAGCAAGATCTAGTATTAATCAGAGGACAGATCTCCCCAATGAATATTATATGGGATCTCCTATTTCTCTTTTAATAAACCATGTTCTATTTTCACCATCCCTTTCCTTTAGATAAAGATAGTAAGAAACGTCTACCGTCTTGCTCTTAAAATAGAAGTGTATCCAAAATTTCTACTACTACTATTTTTTAAATGCAAAAACCTTCCGAGACGCGGGGGGGGGGACGACTTAGATTGCAATAATTGTGCCGGCAGCCATACTTAAAAGTTTTTTTTTTTTAAAAGCCAGCAGTACCGTATCTCCTTCTTTAAAACGAAAAGGATCAGCCTCTTCTTATGTCCCTCGTGGACTTTGATCTTTTCGGACTAGAACACTCTCGTTTGCAATGAAACTCCCGTGTCCATTCGGGACATAAACTCTATTATTGATAAAAAATAAAATAAAACAAAGCATTACGGTATTGTACGTTTAACATCAGAATTTGCTTGGTGCAATGTAAGCCAGAGAACCTTTTATCCTAGCCAAAGGATTTCAGTTGTCTTGAATATTGATTTTTTGACTGATCAAACGCTTAGATTTCGCTAGAGACGCTTCCTTACCCTTCTGTTGCTTAGGGGGGCCCAAATCCACCTAAATCTCCCCAAAGCCGTTTGGGTGTTCTTTGGCAGTACGTAGCCGAACCGATCCTGGGTCTTTCCTCCCCCCTACCCCCACCCCACCCCCAAGATCCAGACGCGACGCTCCGCCCCGCGCTCCCCTTTCTCTGGTGACGCCGCCACCGCCGCCGCGGTTTGCAGCGGGACCCATTCAACGTTATAAAAGCGCGGCAAAGTTCTGCAGCTGGCCAGGCGGGAGGGGTTGGGAAAGAGGGGAGGGGTTTTGTGCCCATAAAGAGAAGTGTTCTGGTCCCAGGCCCCGCCCCCTTCTCCCCTTCCTTAGGAGAGGTGAGGAAGGCTGCCCTAAGAAAGCAGGAGGTGGGGGGGACCTAAAATAAAAACTCCGCGCCGATACTAGGAAGGGAAAGCGCTGGTGGGCGAGAATGAGCTGCCTTCTCCGCGTCCGTGCCTGCCCCTCCTGCCCTGGCTTAGCCGGAGGATGTGAGCCGCCGATGCTGTAATGCTCCCAGTTTCCCTGAGCCTCTCCACGGCCGATCGGATGACAGGATGACCTGGGTTTGCCTATCCTGCATGCTTTGGGTACGTAAGAGCGTCCAATCTGAAGTGGGATGGGATGGTGGTGGTGGTGAAGAAGGATCTCGGTTTGCAACCGAGGGTAGCCGAGGAGAGAGTTGGAGAAGAGTTGTCCGCGGGATGGAGGGATTGGAAAGCTCCGCTCGCGCAAGCGTTGCCCAAGGCTGGCTGGAAAGAAAGGCGTCCCGGGGCGGGAGGGGAGAGAGAGAGAGAGAAACAGGGAAGGGGAAGGAAAGCCCTGTTAAGGGATTCCATCTGGATGCAGGGTTTGTGAGGAAAGCCTTTGATGCTTGCTGGGAAGCAGATGTCCGGCTCTCTCTTTTTCTCTGCGGCTTGCCGTGCTGCTAAAACTGCTGGCGACCAGAGATCGGGCCTTAAAAAGCACGTTCTCCTTCTTCCCCCCTCTTCACTCTGCCCTTCGTTTCCGTGCCAGGGACACGTTTCTTTATATTGGTCCAAATCCCCTTCCCCCTCCTTCCATATTATCTGGACTTGGTGGTAAGGAAGGAGGCGATCTATAGATAGATTCAGAGAGGAGTGGGGAGAAGAAAGGGTGATGTTGGGAGGCCAGATGGTGCAAGCAGAGGTTGGCTTGGTCTTAAGGGGTGCTTGAAAGAATGAAGAATGCTGGCTGAGCTTCAGTGGAGGATTGGGCTGGGATTTTTTGGAGAATGGCAGTACCAAAACATCTGGAAGGTGTCCAGTTGGGAATCTGAAGGGGAATGCCAGGTGTTATAAACCAGCAGAGTAGAGATGTTAATGTGATCTATAACATGTTCCCCTCTGCATGAGAACAAACAGGAGACTTGTTACTTAAGCTTATCAGAACAGAACTATTGCCTTTTATGGGAGAGGAAATTACAACAGCAGCATTAGGATGTAACTTTAAAATGAGTAGAAGATGGCAAAAGAATTCTGGATTTTGTGTGTCCCTGGTACAGCACCCTGATTGATAACGCTGCTAACCATATGCTGATAGGAGACACAATTGCAATTCCTCTTGGATATCCATTTATTATTATAAAGGAAGATTTTTGTGTTGTTGTGTGCGGGTGGGGGAGAATCAAATATAACTAATGGAGGATACATTTGCATGAAAAGAGAACTTTGCTTCTTCAGAGCTCAGCCTGTCTGCTTGGTCCCAGTTACAACCCACTGTTTGTGACATCGCTTTGTTTCCATAGTGATACTTTGGGTGGTCCCAAAGGCGAACTGGGATGGGTGGGGGTGGGTGGGGGAAAATGACAGAATGAATTCAAGTAGATGCCCCCCCCCAATAATAAATAATCAACTCATTCTGGGAAATAGTCTTGGAAAATGAGAGAGGATAGTGCTTAGATAAGAGGTTTCTAATTGATTGAAAGTCCAGAATTAGTCAAGAGACTTTCAGACTTTTAGCATTTAATATATAGGTCGATTAACTCCAAAGAGATATTGGTGTGTTAAGTTTTTCATACTGATATTTATGTTAAGTATGGAGATTAAATATCTTGGTGTATTTCTTACTGTAGTGGGCTGCTAATCTTTCCCTTTAGAAATGACCACAGAGGGGTACATTCTTAGAGAGCTGAAACAAATAAACATTTGTAACATTATGTCTGTCTTCATACAACAAACGTAGGTCTGTTAAAAAATAATGGCTGCATTTTTGCGGCTAGCTTTATTTCTGCAAATTTTGTCCATTTGGGAAGTTTATGTTTATGTGTATTGTGTCAATCAAAAACACTGATTAATTCAGTGACTAAGTTAAGTGTGTTGTGTAAACGTGGCCTTTTGTGATCATTTACTGAATGCTTTGGCACGGTAACTTGTCTTGGGGCAAGTTAGACATTTATTTTGAATTCACTGCATGCTTGAAATATGAGGGTTGAGCAATTTTGCAAAGGAGTTTATTTCTATCTTGTTTACAGTTACAGACTAGCAGTTTCTGTGGTTGAAGCCACTGCTCTCGAGAACAGCCCAAACTCTTGAAGCAAAGAACCAAGTACTTTGAAGGCTTTGTAAGAAAGTATTTTTCAATCATCTTTCAAAAGTGCAGGACTTCATGTCCCATAATCCATAGTCAGCGTGTAATTGAAAACTTAAGTCAACATATGTGTAAGGTGTAAGGTTGAGAAATCTTGTTTTACTGTATAGAACATGATGCTATGTTTGAAGAAGAGACAAATTTCAAACTTCCTTGGACTCACGGGCATAGTTTTTGATGTATGTCCTTGCGTATAGAGAATGACAAAGCCATTTGTCTGCTGTTACAGTCCCATATTAAGGAATTACAAGGTTCAAGATCTATGATCCCTCCCTTGACATCAGACATCATGATAAATACATAGCTTTGTAAACTGTGATCTGTGTCTGGAGATAACACAGCCTTCTACTTCTTGCCTTCTGATCCCTTAATGGGCTAATGAAACTCTTTGGAGTTTAAACCTTCCAGTGTACATGTGGGGCTTTACCTTGGTTCCAGGGGGAGGAGGGAATACATACACAATTGGGATGATTTACATGAAGTGATGTAATTTATCATTGTGGACAAGAGCAAGGGAACAGTCTGATTAGGTCAGAGAGTTCACTGTAGTCAGCATCCTTTCTTAGATAATGGTTACTTCCAGATGCTTTAGAAGTAGAAAGGTGGAAAGGTTTGAACCACATGGGGTACTGACCAGGAATTCCAGTTCCTCATGATCACTTCCAGCTTTTTATAATCTGACAGTTCTGGCAGTTCTCAGGAATTTTATTTATTTATTTTCAAAAACAGCAGAATAATCAGTGGCAGCCTTCTGAGAAGTGTGGGGTTAGAAAGAAGAAATCCATCTAATAATCAGATACTAGTTCAAGAGCAGAAGCATCCCTTTCTAATTTAGTACTATGTCTTTATAATCAAACGGATTTTAATAAGGGCTCCTTGGTAGGGCTGTTTTCCTGGCTGTTAATTATTTTAAGACTCCTAATCAAAATTTGGGCCAGGTGTTCAATTAAAAAAATAATAAAAGGATAAAAATCGATGATCATTTAAAATATCAGATAGTATGAAATAATGTTTATCATGATTGAATTTTTAAATTAAGAAATGTTCTTAAATATAGCTTGACCTTAAACCTGAATTTAACAGATAAGCTAAAGGTATAATCAATAATTTCTCAAAATTAGATATGTGACTTGCTACCAAAGATCCTCCTCCTAATTTTTTTTAATTTAAAGTATCTTCTAATTGAAACATGAAATATGGACGAAGCATCTGACCAGCTTACACACCATCCAACTTAGATGCCATCTAAAATTGAACTGGTCATGTGTTTGTTATTGAGAATTTCCCAAATATGCAGAAATATACCATAATGCCATGACAATTCACTTAAAGAAAAAAAAAGGTCAATCCACTGCAAAAAGCGGCCTGTGATTTTGGAAAGTGTTGTGAATTCATTCAAAGTGCTAAGGAACTTCTGAGGCTCACAATCTAACCCGAGTCATCAACATCATTGTGAATTTTCAGAATATGTCAAAATGGCTGTCAAAGGTAAAGTGACCAGATTTTAAAATTGGTAAAGCGGGATACTATTGGGGGGGGGGGGGGAAGCAGGCCTTTTTCCATTTCAAGGCGCTGCCGCTTCTTCCACGGCCTCCTTCTCCCCCCACCTCTTGGAAGGCTTCGGGCGGCTCCTGGGCGGTGGGCGTCCAGGCGGGAAGAGCCGGAGTGATCGGGTTGATTGGGATTTTTTTAAAAAAAAACAAAAACGCTGGATTCCTTGAATGCCCGTGCGTGTGTGCAACGTAGCAGGCCTTTTTCCATTTCAAGGCGTTGCCGCTTCTTCCACAGCTTCCTTCTCCCCCCAGCTCTTGGAAGTCCAGCCAGCTGCCCGCCAAGCTCTCCGCGGAGACTCACCCAGAGTTTTCACCACGATCTGCCTGGTGAGGGGAGGCGGCAGGTTGATGCAGACCAAATCCACATCCTGGTGCAACAGGACCTCGTCTATCCGGCTGGTGTAGAAGGGGACGCTCATCTCCTTGGCCAGTTCTTCCGCCTCTTCCTGAGTGCGGCCCCAGAGTGCCTTGACCGCGAAGCCCTTGTCCTTTAGAAGCAGGATGATGACCCGGGCGGTCAGGCTGGTGCTGAACACGCCCACCCCGGGCAGCATGGTTGTTGCTGCTGCTGCTGCGGCTGCCTCTGCCTGCTTCCCTCCACGCTCACCTTTTTCCTCCCCTTCCTCCTACTTCTCCTCGCTGCGATCTGGCTGCTGGACATGCCTTCCTTTCCTCCGCATTCGACCCTTTCGCGCGGAGCCTCAAGATTACGATAAGGTGGCCAGATTTAACATGGGGGAGCTGACGATAGTATGAGCGGGCACGGCCGGCGCAAACTACCGTCAGTCGCCTCGCACTCATCAAAACAAGTCCAGGGAGAGTAGGTGTTGGGCAGGAAGGCTTCTGGCAGCTCCCGGGTGGCGATACCACCACCTTCCGCTCACTGGCTCCTCCCACCCGGACGCCTGAAGCCTTCCAGCGCGCCCGGGGCGAGTCGGCCGCGGTGCAGCCGGTGGTGGACAGGAGGGCTTCGGGCCACTCCTGGGTGGTAGGTGCCCAGGCAGGAAGAGCCGGCGGGGGTGGTGGTTCCTTGGTTTATCGAGGAACTCCGGGAGATGAAGCGCCAAAAGAGACGCCTAGAGCAATGCTGGAGGGCTAGTAACTCCGAATCCGACCGAACACAATTAAGAGCCTTTATTAGGACTTATCTAGTGGCAATACGGGTGGCAAAATGTGCTCATTTTTCCGCTCTTATTGCATCCGCAGAATCTTGCCCAGCCACCGTGTTCAGGATAACACGCTCCCTCTTGAAAGGGAGGGATGCGGGCGAGCCCTTACAGGGTAGAGCTGAGGAGTTTGTTCAGTTTCTGTCGGATAAAATTGCTTGGATTCGGACAGTACCAGCCGAGATGCCGGGAGAGGGTCTTGATCGGATTTCGTGGAGCGAGTTTCAACTTGTCGCTCCTGAAGAAGTGGACAATGCCATGGGAGCGGTTAGTGCCTCCACCTGTTTACTGGACCCGTGTCCCTCTTGGCTGGTCTCGACCAGCAGGGAGGTGACATATGGCTGGCTCCAGAGGATTGTTAACACCTTTCTCCGGGAGGGATCCTTCCCTCACCCTCTAAAGGACGCGGTGGTGAGACCCCTCCTTAAGAAACCTTCCCTGGAACCAGCCATCTTAAACAACTATCGTCCAGTCTCCAACCCCTCGTTCGTAGGGAAGGTTGTTGAAAAGGTGGTGGCCTTTCAACTCCGACGGACCTTGGATGAAGCAGATTATCTGGATCCCTTTCAGTCAGGTTTCAGGCCTGGTTACGGCACCGAAACTGCTTTGTTCGTGCTGATCGATGATCTCTGGCGGGCCAGGGATAGAGGACATTCCTTCTTGACTTCTCAGCGGCCTTCGATACCATCCACCATGGTATCCTTCTGCGGCGGTTACGGGAGGTGGGAGTGGGAGGCACCGTCTTACGGTGGTTCTCCTCCTACCTCTCGGACAGGTCGCAGTCAGTGTTGGTTGGAGGACAGAGATCGACCCCTAGGCTCCTCAAATATAGGGTGTTGCAGGGTTCGGTCCTGTTCCCCCTCCTATTTAATATCTACATGAAGCCGCTGGGTGAGATCATATGCCGGCATGGGATCAAATATCATCAATACGCGGATGATAGTCAATTGTATCTGTCCGCCCCGTGCCAACTCAGCGAAGCAGTCGAAGTGATATGCCTGTGTCTGGAGGCTGTCAGGGTCTGGATGGGAGCGAACAAGCTTGCACTCAATCCAGACAAGACCGAGTGGCTATTGATATTGAAATTATACACACCTCGGAGAGGGCCCGCAATTTGGGTGTCCTCCTGGACCCGCAGCTGACGTTAGAACACCATCTGTCAGCTGTGACCAGGGGGACTTTTGCCCAGGTTTGCCTGGTGCACCAGTTGCGGCCCTACCTGGACCGGGAGGCACTTTGAATGGTAACTCATGCCCTCGTCACCTCAAGACTGGATTACTGTAACGTGCTCTACATGGGGCTGCCCCTGAAGAGTGTTCGAAGACTGCAATTGGTCCAGAATGCAGCCGTGCGAGCGATACTGGGTATACCTAGATACACCCATGTTACACCCATCCTCCGCGAGCTGCACTGGCTCCCTATTGGTCTCCAAACGCGCTTCAAGGTGCTAGTCGTTACTTTTAAAGCCCTACATGGTTTAGGACCTGGCTACCTGAGAGACCGCCTCCTGCCACATACCTCCCAATGACCAACAAGATCTCACAGGTTGGGCCTCCTCCGGGTGCCGGCTGATGGCTCCCCGGGGGAGGGCCTTCTCTGTAGCTGCGCCGGCCCTACCCTAGAGATCCGGACCCTTACCACTCTCCCGGCCTTCCGTAAAGCCACCAAGACCTGGCTGTTCCGGCAGGCCTGGGACTTAGACTGAATGGATGGTGTGTAATTTTAACAATTGTATTTTTTTTTACTTTTAATTTTTAAATGCTTTTTATCTGTCTGTAAGCCGCCCAGAGTCCCAAGGGAGTGGGCGGCATACAAATTTTTATTAAATTGAAAATTGAAATTGAAAATCTTCGCGGTGGAGCAGAGGTGCAGCAGTGCCAGCAACAGGGCAGCCTCCATCGGGTGGCGAGGCGAGCTGCATACGTGGGGCTGCTCGGCCAGCCTGCCCCGCGACTTCTGTTAGTGCTCGGCAGCGCGCTGCCGCCATGCAGCCTCCAGCCCCACAGGCCACCCTCCTGGCGCACAGCCACTATCATCCTGCAATTCCTTGGCGGCATCGGTGGCAGCAGTGGCCGCGAGACCTCCTCAGCTACCGCCATCTTGGCTCCCCCTTCCCTCCAAGCCCCCTCCCTCCAGCTTCCCTCAGGCCCCGCCTTGCTCTTCCCTCGCCCTCACACAGTGGGTCCTGGCTGCACTGCCGATTCGTCCACTCACCCATGAAAATCGGGACTTTTTAAAAACGTTGCGGGATGCGGGACAAATTGTGAAAAATCATGACTGTCCCGCGAAAAGCAGGACGTCTGGTCACCTTAGTCAAAGGGGAGTACTCACTCACTGTTTAACTGTCATGATAGGGGTGGACAGTCACAAAATGCTCATATGTATTAAAAAGGACTATAAGAGAAAGACTTTCCCCAAAACTAGAGTACAAGGCAGAAGTGAAGACATTTGATTTTTAAAGTGAACTTTTACATATATTTGGAATTGTGATTCAAAACAAATGTTATACTCTATGATCAAAGGTTTTGGAATATAAGGATACAGAAAGATTCCATTAGAATGAAAACTGATAGGTTAAAGCAATCAGACAGCATATCTTCTTTAGGAAATATGTGATGTACAGAATAAAAATGTGATTCAAATTATATTCTTGGTAAATTTAAGATGAGATTTAAATTGTAAATAAATGATACCTGTTATGCTGAATGCACTTTTCTTTGCTCTTCAATCAAAAAAGACTTGCAGAGCAGTTTTCAAAGAATAAAATTGTCCCTTCCTGGCAGCTTGCAAAGGGGAAAAAAGATAGGAAAATAGGACAAAAATACTACTGCAAAAATTGAAACATTTATATATGCAGCATTATGCTATATATTGCATTGCTGGATATTTCATCTTGCGTAATTGTTGTATTTTGTTTCTAATAAGCTCCATTTGATAACACTTTTAAAGGCAAAAGTAAATTACAGAATCTTGAATTTGTACTTGCAATGTGTTTTTGAATAATTTAAATATAAATTGGAATAATTTAAATTTAAATTAGAATCCATTGATCATATATAATATCTGAAAGCAACTATATGAATTACTTTTGCCTTCTTTCCTGTAGAAGATAATAATACATGAATGCAATTTCCCCCTGGTCTTACATTAAACAACAGGAATTAACAATATGGGTAAATAAAACTTTCCAGGCTTGAAATATTCTGAATATTCAACATGACGGGTTTGCAATTTTGTCTTGCATTTGGGACATGTAAGGCATTTGATTTGAAGTGTTTTGCCATAGGGTACAAGAACTCAAAACAACCTGTTGCTTCCCCATTATTTTTTTCTGGCACCTATATGTGCAGAGAGTGACAGCTTATACTGAAATGTGCCTACCACCAAATTTATAGAAAAAAATGGCCAAGTGGCTGATTTTCAAAAATCCCCACAGCAAACAATGCAAGAATAATTACATTTTACTCAACATATGGTTTTAAAATATGTAAAAGATCTCCCCTAAGTTGTATCCTCGCTATACACTTAACAATAAAATACTATTTAACATAACATATTTTCTTATTAAAATTATTTCATTCACGGAGTAAAAAAAAAAAAGCATGAATTTCAGGGGTCCTAATCTTGACCGATATTGAGAAAGCAAAGCAGAGTAAGATATGGTTAGTATTTGGCTGGAAAACCACTACAGGTTGATTTACTAGGCTGCATAGTAAAACCAAAAACAAACATAACCCCTTAGCAGACAGCTGTGGCAGACTAGATCCATATTGGGCCCAAGAAAACAACATTAACCTGGCTAAATAGTTAACCAGGAATTGAACTCAACTTGAGAGAGACTTAATTTTTTTAAAAAAATACCTTGACCTTATAGCATTTTTGAGGGTATACAGGTAGCCCTTACTAACTAAGTCCAAAATTTCTGTTGTTAAGTGAGACATTTGTTAAGTGAGTTTTGTCTGATTTTATGACCTTCCTTGCCACAGCTGTTAAGTGAATCACTGCAGTTGATTAGTTAGTAACCCGGTTAAGTGAATCTGGCTTCCCCATTGACTTTGCTTGTCAGAAGGTCACAAAAAGGGATCACATGACCCTGGGACACAGTCATAGTCATAAATATGAACCAGTTGCCAAGCGTCTGAATTTTGATCACATGATCATGGGGGAATGCTGCAATGGTCGTAACTGTGAAAAATGGTCATAAGTTACTTTTTTCAGTGCCGTTGTAACTTTGATTGGTCACTAAATGAACTGTTGTAAGCGGCTGTCCTAAACACTAACCTAGTGTCTTGGGGAATTATACGTTTGTCCTCATCATCAGTTGCAGGTTGGATTGATTTCCAGCCAGTATAGGTTAAGGATGATGCAATTTCTGTGTTTCAGTAAATCTCCCATTCCATTTAAGGGCAGTCATGGCCTGTGAACTGAATGAGAATAATCCCTCTTAATTAGATAACAATGTAAAAGGAAGCAGTTTTGCTCATGATTTGGCAGTCTTACAGTAAAAATGTGCTTGTGAGTTGGTGAAGGAGATGTGACAAGAGGAAAACTGTTTGGATTGAAAGGAAGAATTAAATGAGTACACAAGACAACTGCTTCTTTGTAAATAATTTTTTTTGAGAGAAGAGAAAGCAACTAGTTGGGCAGCTTTTCAAAGCAAACAAAATGGGAAGTCAGAGGAAAGTAAAGTCCTTTTTCCTAAGACTACCTAGAGGGCACTTCAGTTGAATCTCATCTATGCTGAAAGCCAGTTTCATGCTTCCTCTTTACTTACAGATTTAGGATAGTGGCCTGCTTGAAGGATATTTTCTGCTGAACTAGCTTTATTAGATATAAGTTGCTGGTATTTTTGGTCTTATGATAATATATATATACATATAAAAATCATTTGACCAACATTTTGCCTTGTTTTTAATAATCCTTTCAAAAGCCCAAAATGAGCCCACATTTGAACAGCTTTTGACAGCCAGGCTGAATTTATAGTGTAAAGTACTTGTAGTGATTCTTGGTTCAATCAACATCTTGATCGCCCGAAATAGTAGAGGGAGATGGGGTTTACAGATCCTGATTGTAAGACGAAGAAATACATTTTTCTGATGAATCTCAAGAAGACACCTTAAGGCAGTGGCCCTTGAACCTTTTGGTCATCAGGGTCCAGTTCTGTGAGGAGAGGTTTTTCTGGGGTCCAGTGGAGACCTGGTTTCGCTTGCTGCCTGCATCCCACGGATGGGACTTTGCTTGTTTGCATGGCCCAGTTTCTGGCATGCCGTGGCCCAGTGCCAGTCCACAGATCAGAGATTGGGGAGGCCTGCCTTAAGAGCCTCTGTTATTTATCGTGGTTTTAGTTCCTTGAGGTGGTACCTATTCTGTTCTGTTCTCTCCTTGGTTAGCTGGATTAACTATTAATTGTAGAGCAACAACAGTAGTTTTCTTGTGCCTTTATCTGAAGAGAGACTACTCTCTTCTTCACTTAGGACACTTTCTAACTTCGCCTGTCATGTACCCAATCTCAGACATTTAAGGTAATGGCACTTTTCTCTCCTCTTCCTGTTCCCACTTCTCTGACTGAATTTTTCCAGGAAAGCTTTCTGATTTAGTAATGTCGGTCCTAGGGGGGCTGGAGGTCACAAGGCCAAGGGAATGATTGACAAGGTCAACAGGCTAAAATGTTGGAGAAAATGTCTGGGGATATTGAGCAGACTGAGAGAAGGATGTCCAAGAATCCCAAGGGGTACTGCCATTATTACAAGTGGGTGGGGTGAGGATAATTGTTGGATGGAGTAGAAGCCATCAATGCAATTATTTGCCAGGTTCTTAGCTAAACAGTTATATGATCAATATTTTTCATTGTTTCTACTAATGATAAAAAATGAGATTTCTCTATAGATGATAAAAATGAGACTTCCTTCAGATCTTAGATGATTAATGGTAGGGCAATAATCTAGTCAATGTATTAACAACGACTTCTTTACTTCATATATGGTACAGTTTTGTTTAACTGTCTTCGTCATTTTGATACTAATCAAGTTGAGGCCATCTTCCTCAACTTGGTATTATCCAGATACATTGTCTTAACTCCTACTACTCCTGGCAAGAATGACTAAAGGTTGTGCTGCTTGGGACTTGTATGAATTATTATTTAGCATATCTGGAAGACACCAGGGTGAGACTAAGAGAAATCAAAGTGATTGGAATAAAAGAAAGGATTGCACAAAAGACTAGGAACCATTGCCATTCTCTTTCCCTTCTTTTGCTGCCGATGTCTGATTTGCTGAAATATATGGAGATTTAATAATAACTTATTTATGTATTTGATTTGTATAGCTGCCCATCAAACATGCATGACTCTCTGTGGCTCACATAATAAAAACAATTACAAAAATCTCCAAGCAAAACACAAATGTCAATAAAACAACAACCCCATTCAAACCAAATTAAAAACTACATGGAAGCCAGTTTGGTGCAATGGTGAAGGCATCAGGCTGGGAAACTGAGTTTGATTCTTGCTTAGGCACCTACCCCTACACAAACTAGCTAACAAAAGAAGACACCCCAAAAACCCTTTCTTGTCATAGCTAACACTGAAAAAAGCAAACTTGCCCGGGTTAAGTTTGAGTAGAAACTTAATTACATTTCCCTCCCACCCAGGAAAAGTTTTGAAAACATACCACATAAAGCCCAAAGATGTTCCACCAGGATTATTTTACTGAGACAAATGTCCAAATTTACCCCTTTAAACTGGTGTAAGGGAAAAGAGAAAATTGGGGCGGGGGGAGGGAAATCTAAGAATGGTTTATCATATTCTTTTTGGCATGATGATGTCCATTGTTTTTCCTGTATGAGATCATTCAGCTTTTCTCAATATAGTATTCTTCACATATTTTGGAAAATAACTTCCATCAATTCTTGGCTAAGTGTGTGCAGTGATCAAAGATGATGCAAATTGTAGTTCAAAACATCTGGTTTACATGGAATGCTGTGCCTCCAGATATGAATTAGCTAGGAAGAGGGGCTGGTGGAAATAGCAGATCATATTGCTTAATGGTAAGTAATGGTTTTCATATAGTTCTTCAAAGTATTTCCATACTGACATGCCAGTTGTGGAACTTTTGTGCATTTCTCTGTAAAGCAGCTAGATATATTTTAGATTATATTTCCATCTAATCCAAGTTGCTATCAAGACAGTTTAGATTTCATAGTTGCCTTTATGGCTTGCATATGTCAGGGGATGATTAATTGTAGAGAGGCTTGATATTGTCATGGGGAACTTAAGGTAAGTTCCCAAATACTATCTAATATCCTGAAGAAAATTAAAATGTAAGTACACCAAGATACAGCACATATTTGGCCCATGAGCCACAGGTATTTCCTTTAGAAACAACCTCCTGTTCCCATACTAGTGATGCTTCTAGTAATTATGAGATATATTCAGCTAATTGGCTGCTGTAATTAGATACAGATTGAACCCATTCATTATGGAAAGGGGAAAGGAGAAAATCCCTTCTGTGGATTGGCTCTGAGCCTTTGGCTTCTGCCTGATCACAGCTAGTTGAGGTTGCAGGCTGTCGCAATGAAGGTAAGCCTTTGCTCTTTGCTGCTGTTACCTGCTTTTGCTGATAAGTGTAAATTGGGAACAGGCAGAATAAGAGGAGTCATTTTTCCCTGATCAAGAAGCAAGGGATATATGTGAAAAAGTGGGTTTCTTTGAAGCAGAAGGGAGGGAAAAGGAAAAAGAAGAAAACTTACATTTTTGAGGTTATGTCATATCTTGGGTGTATACTTTGATTAGCCATTTAGCTTTCTTTCTGTGTGATAGGAGTTTCTGACATCAGGTGTGTTCTTAGACTACCTAAGCAATATTCAGATGAAATCCTCTTCCATAACAATACATTGGATATTTTAAAGAACTCCTTTCTATCATCTTATTCAAGGTTAATCTATTATATTTTTTTTAAAAAAAGCCTCCTCCTCCTCCTCCTCCTCATCATCATCTCAAGCAGAATTAGAAGCCCTGGACAGGAAGACTGGAAAAATAATGACAATAAATCATGACCTTCATCAATGCAGGAACATTGATAGACTCTATCTACCAAGGAAAATGGGTGGGTGCAGAATGTTGCAAGTGCATCAGGTAGTTGAAGAAGGAAAAAGGGCATTGAAAACAGTGAAGAAGATGAACTGAAGGTAATACTGTGTTTCCCCTAAAATAAGATAGGGTCTTATTTTGTTTTGACCCGCAAAACTTGGCCTTATTTTTGGGGAGGTCTTATTATTTTTGAGGTGCAAGAGGTGATGAGTGTGGTCACCTCATGGCTGCTGCTCTGCTGCAAATTTTTTTTGGGAGGGCTTATTTTCAGGGGAGGGCTTATTTTAGCGTATGCACTGAAAAGCCCAATTGGGCTTATTATATGGGGAGGCATAGCAAGACAAAGTATTACATGGCCAGTACTTTAAAAAAATTAGCAGGGAAAGCAATAGTAATAGGACCTGGCAATGGCTAAGAGCAGGAAAGTTAAAGAAAGAGATAGAGGGGCTATTTCTGATTGCACAAGACCATGCTTTAGGAACGAATACATACAAAGCCAGAATCAAGAAGACAGCAATGAATGGAAAATGCTGCCTCTCCAAAGAAGCTGAAGAGACAGTATACCCCCTGGTTAGCTGCTGCAAGAAGATCACCCAGACTAACTACAAGCAGCAGCATGGCAAAGTAGCAACAATACTGCATTGGAAGATCTACATGAAATATCATCTGCCTGCAAGCAAGAACTGGTGGGACCATAAAATAGAGAAAGTCATAGAAAATGAAGCCAAATTGCTCTGGGACTTTAGAATTCAAACTGACAGGCACCTGACACAAAACACCCCAGATTTAATAATTGTTGATAAGAAACACAAAAAAGTCTGGATAGTGGGCATGGCAGTACCTGGAGACAGCAGAAGAAAAGAGAAAGAACTGGGGAAGATAATAAAAAGACTACAAATAGAAATAGAACGACTGTGACAAAGCAAGCAAAAGTAGCATCAATTGTAATAGGCGCCTTGGGGGTGATCTCAAAACATCTGGAGCATCACTTGGACACCATCGCCACTGACAAATTCATCATCAGTCAATTGCAAAAGGCAGCTTTACTCAGCTCAGCTTACATCCTGCAACAATATCTGTAACACCATCAAACATCCAGACCTGCCAAACCCAAATCCTTGGAAAGGATCTGATAGGTAGACAAAAATGTCAGATCCAGTTTCAATATCTGGCTGACTTTGTGACCAACCGTCATAATAATAAATAACCCAAGGTTAGCAAATATACCTAATGCTCCTTCCTCTTTCTATATTCCCCATGACAACAATCCTGCAAGGTGGGTTGGCCCCAAGTCACCCAGTCAGTTTTTCATATGTAAAGCAGGACTAGAACTCACTGCCTCCTGGTTTCTAACCCACTGTCTTAACCACTAGGCCAAGCAGGCTCTCTAATAGTTCACATTTGTATGTAACATATAAATTCATCTTCAACTTTAGGTGTATATATATAATATGGAAAGTATACAGATTAGAAGATATTATTGCCAAAGCAGGATTGCATCATAGAAAGTCACTGGAGAAGGCCTCCCCCTCCCCCTCCCCCTCCCCCTCCTCCTCCTCCTCCTCCTCCTCCTCCTCCTCCTCCTCCTCCTCCCTTGCTCTTCTGGGGGGTAGTATTCTGTAACCACCCCTGCATTTTCCTCTTGGTCTGAGAAACAGGCTTTGTTTATAGCACATGCATCTTGTGGGATTGGACTGAATTGGCACTGCAGGAGAGGTTCTCCCTCTGTTGAAGAGTCTTGTGGCTTGGCAAACTAATCTAAGGCATGACAAATGGATGCCATTGTTCCCATTCTTTTTTCCAGGGCGCTGCTCAGGAAAGTCCAAGCAAGGGTTAAATACAGCCAAACTGCCCAGAACTGAATTGAAACTTTAAGCCACGCCTCTGTGCTGATTATCCTCAGATTTTTTCAATTCAGATAGCCCAGCGAATGCGCTTAAAGTTTCTCTTCATTTATTTTACTAGCTTGGACTCTCTTGAGCATTTATTGTGAGTATTATTCAGTTTAGGATGTGAACAGGCTGAGTGAGTGTATTTAAGAATCTCTAATTTGTTCCTGGCTCACTCTTCTTTCCCCCGGCGTCCTGTTTAACTCCCAGGCGGCGCTCGGAATGCAGGCAGCTGCTGGGGCAAGAGCGCAGGTTGGAGTTCCAATGCCAGCGCTGTTGTGACCCTCGCTGGGGAGGGGGAAGCCCCGCTGAGGCTCCTGTGGTTAGCGTCCGTGCCTTGAATGACCGGCGTGCAGGTGCAGGGCCTCAGAGCTCTGGATTGCTTGGCGGCAACTTTTAAAGTGATTAGTTTCTTTCCGGACGCCATTTTGGAGCTATTTATAGTTTCGGTTTCTACTTTACACCTCGTGCCGCAGCTGCCTGCAGCCTGATTCACAGCAGGAGCCACGAGGAGCCACTCTTTGTCCGGCCTGGCTGGCAATTTGGCGTGTGTCCCGTTCACCTGAGCGGCAAGGATTGGGGCCGCTGGTCACAAGCCTCATTCCTGCAGTGCTGGGAGCTGTTAACGCTCGCGCTTTATTCCACCTGCTGGATATTGGTGCTGCGACCCCCCCCACATCTCTTCAGAGCGTCTGTTGGTTTGCAGGGCTTTTGCAAGGTGGTGAGTGGAGGTAGCCCCTGATTCTCTTGGGCCACAGTTTCCTATATGGCTGAGCAGGCTCCCGAGGATTCCATCCAGGCAGGAGGTTCCTCCAGGGTTTTCTCCAGACAGGCTGGCGTGGTTGCCAGGGAGGCCATCAGCGGCTCCAAACCATACTCCAGGCCCGGGTCTAAGCAGGGATCAGGGCCAGACAAGGATGCAGTGCGTCGCCAAAAGGGCCGGGAATTTTTCCCCATGGCTTCCATGTCTAGGGCAGTATCACCAGGGCCCTCGATGGTAGATCAGGCTGATCTTTTCGCTTGCCCTTCGGACCTCGAGGAAGGCCTTGCCCCGGGTCCCTTGGCCCCTCAACTTCCGCCTTCAAGGCCCAAAACCAGGGCTCAGCCCATGGAGGATCTTGGGCCTGACCTTTCAGTGGAAATGCAGGAAGTTATCAACAGGGCCATTTCCCAGGGCATCGAAGCGGGCATGTTGCACAAGGGCAAACACACCTGCAAGACTAAGCACCTAGAGCCCCAGCCAGTTCCTGTGGTTGCTTCTCCTCCACGTCCCTTGCATTCCCCCCATTCCTCTTCAGGTTCCGAGGCTTCGGACTGGGAGGAGGGGGATGACATTCTGCCTGTTCAGGAGGCTGAATTCTCGGGGGAGGAAGGTGCAGTGGCTCAAAAGCCCACTTCTTCGGGGCTATTTAACATTGCAAATTTCAAAACCATTTTGAACAAGGCCAAGCTGGCCACCCGTATGTGGTCCACTTCACCTGTTCAAGCTCCTGCTGAACTGGGTGACTTGTCTGGGGATTTGTTTGAGGAACCGGTCTCGGTCCAGGAGATCATTCCTATTCCCAAGATGTTTCTTAATTTGGTTCAGAAACAATGGGCCCAGCCTGCTACCATGGCTACCCCCTCTAGCAATGATAAGAAGCTGTACACTATGGATGCCAGCCTGGAGGATTTACTTAAGCTGCCACCTATCAATCCTCCGGTAGCGGCCCTCACCTCAACGTCTGTGCTTCCGCCTGATCTGTTAGAGGGTCTTAAGGCTGAGGATAAGAAATCTGAGAATGCCTGTCATAAGACGCACCAGGTGGCTGCATGGGCAATTAATAGCAATAGCAGTTAGACTTATATACCGCTTCATAGGGCTTTCAGCCCTCTCTAAGCAGTTTACAGAGTCAGCATATCGCCCCCACAGTCTGGGTCCTCATTTCACCCACCTCAGAAGGATGGAAGGCTGAGTCAACCTTGAGCCTGTGAGATTAGAACCGCTGAACTGCAGATAACAGTCAGCTGAAGTGGCCTGTAGTACTGCACCCTAACCACTGCGCCACCTCGGCTCGACGTCTGCCTCGGCTTCCTTTCTTTCAGGGCCGCTCTCCTCTGGTTGAGGAAGTTAATGGCGAGGGTTCCAGTTAAGGATACCAAGTTGAGGCAGGAGATTAATAAAATCATGGCGGCCACTGAGTATACTGCTGATGCCACCCTCAGTGCGGCTACATTTGCTTCTCGGGCCCTGGCTTCGAATGTTACCACCAGGCGTCTCTTGTGGCTGAAGCATTGGAATGTTGACATGTGTTCCAAGTGGAAGTTGGTTTCTGCCCCTTTCAAAGGGGTCAAGCTTCTCGGGAAGGTCTTGGATCCAGTCCTAGTGGAAAATAAGGACAAAAAGAAGGTGATGCCATCGGTTTCTAAGAAATCCAATGAGAGGGGCTTTTACTTCTACAGGAGGCAGTCCTTTCGGAACTCGGAACCTTCTTCCAGTTCTGCTCAGTCGCATCGCCCGTTCAACCAGCAGGCGGACAGGTCCCAGGACCGTCAGTCCTTTTGGGACAGAGGTCGCCAACCGTATTACTCCAGACACCCCTTTTGGGGGGGATCTGGCTCCTGCCCTTTCAGAAAGTATAAGTGACTGTCGGGAATCAGTTCCCATAGGAGGGCGGCTCCAATTGTTTCACACCCAATGGGAGCAGGTCACGTCGGACCAGTGGATATTGCAAACGATCTGGCTGGGTCTCACCCTAGAATGCCTCTCTCTTCCTCCCCGTCATTTCATCAGGTGCCCCGTTCCCTCGTGCCCAGTCAAAAGATCCCTCATGGAACAGGAAATAAGACATCTCAGGGAGATCAGGGCCATAGAGCCGGTACCTCCTGGTCAGGAGGGGACAGGGTGCTATTCCATCCTGTTTCTGGTCCCCAAAAATTCCAGAGGGTGGAGGGGGAATCCTAGATTTAAAGCAGCTAAATTATCATGTCACCTATCGGAGGTTCAAGATGCAGTCCCTCCAGTCGATCCTGGGCTGCATCAGGCCGGGAGATATCTTAACCTCCATAGACCTAAAAGAGGCCTACCTCCATGTACCCATCCGCAAAGCCCACCGCAGATACCTGAGGTTCACTTACGCTGGTCAACACTACCAGTACTGGGCCATGCCGTTCGGCCTATCATCGGCCCCCAGGACGTTCACCAAGGTCCTCACAGCAGTGGCGTCGTTCCTCAGGTCATGACCAGTAAGGCTGCACTGCTATTTAGATGATGTGCTCATCCAGTTGTCATCCCCCCAGCAGGCGGTCAAGGATCTGCAATACACTATGCAGGTTCTCCGGAGTCATGGCTTCTCCATCAACTTGGAAAAGAGCCATCTTCACCCAATGACCAGGCTTCAGCATTTAGGGGCTGTCATCGACACCGTCACCTGCAAGGTCTTCCTATCACCAGAGAGGGTGGAGAGCTTCAGGGAGATGACCCTGCAGGTACGGCAGTCTCCTTGTGCCAAGGTAGTTCTGCTGTCACAGCTCCTGGGCAAGATGATATTGTGCCTATCCATCATGCCGTGGACACGTCTTCACTCTCGTCCCCTCCAGTGGCTCCTGCTTCCCTATCAAAGGGCCAACAAGAGCAGCTCACTGAGGCTCGTTCCGGTCTCCGTGAAGGTGCGTCGCTCGCTCAGATGGTGGTTGTCTCCTGCCCTGAAGAAGGGGTCTCTGTTCAAGGAGCCGACCCGGCTCACCATCACGATGGATGCCAGTCTGTACAGTTGGGGGGCTCACTTCTGCAACCAGATAGTTCAGGGCAGGTGGTCCTCGGCCGAGGCATCGCACAGCATCAACTGGTTGGAGCTGAGGGCGGTCCAGTTGGCCTTGCTTCGATTTCAGACAGGCATTCAGGGTCATCACGTTACGGTGCTGACAGACAACGTCGCGACGAAGGCGCACAACAACCGCCAGGGAGGCACGTGGTCCAGGTTCTTGATGTCGGAAGCCAACGACATAGGTCGGTGGGTGGAGCTCCATCTGCTGTCCATACAGGCGGAACACATCTCCAGTATGGTGAACACCCAGGCGGACTGGCTGAGCAGGGCGACTGTTGATCACTCGGAGTGGTGCCTGCACCCGCAGCTGTTCCACCGCATAGTTCAGAGGTTTGGTTGCCCCCTGATGGATCTGTTCGCAACAGCGGCCAACTCTCATCTTCCCAGGTTCTTCACCAGGTTCCACAACCCAAGGGCCGAGGGGGTAAATGCTCTTCACTGCCCTTGGCCGAAGGAACTGCTCTACGCCTTTCCCCCGTTACCTCTTCTTCCCAGAGTCATCTGGAAGATCCTGGCGGAGGCAGCGGAGATCCTTCTGGTAGCCCCCTTTTGGCCCAGGAGGACCTGGTTTGCCGATCTGGTGAGTCTGTCTGTCCGAGACCTGTGGCGGATTCCTCCACATGAGATTTCTCTCTGCCAGGGGGCCCTTCTTCATCCAGAGCCCCAGTGGCTACAACTAACTGTTTGGCACTTGAGAGGGCTCTCTTAAGCAAGGACAACCTTTCCACCAAGGTGATCAGCACCATTCAGGCATCACGTTGTCCTTCCATGACGGATTTACGATGCCACCTGGAGGGCTTTTGTTGCCTGGTGTTCTTCCAGAGGTGCTTCAGCTTCTTCAGCTTCGATTCCTGTCATTCTGGACTTTCTGCAAGACGGCCTTGACAAGGGTTTGGCGCCTAACACTCTTCGTCATCAGGTGGCTGCGCTCTCCACCATCCTGGCCCCTGAGGGTCACCTTTCTCTCGGCCGTCACCCCACCATTCACAGTTTTCTCAGGGGGGGCGACTAATCTGAGTCCCCCGATGGTTCACAGATACCCGACTTGGGACCTTAATGTGGTTTTGCGGGCTCTGGTTGAACCGCAGTTCGAGCCTTTCCGTTCGGCCAGCTTGAAAGATCCGACCTTTAAGACCGTTTTTTCATTGCCATCACCTCAGCTAGACATATCTCTGAGCTGGCTGCCTTGCCTGTCCATGAGGACTTGTGCTTGATTCACCAGGACAGGGTGTTCCTTCGGCTGGACCCTTCTTTGATGCCTAAAATTAATTCCTGGTTCCACCGGGCCCAGGAGGTCATCCTTCCTGACTTCTGTCCGCATCTGAGACATCCTTGCGAGGAGCGCTGGCACAATCTGGATGTTCGCAGGGCGCTACACAGATACATCAAGCATACGGCCAGTTTTCGACGTTCTGAGTCGTTATTTGTATCCTTCCAGCCGTCGTCTCAGGGCAGGAAGGTTTCCTCGTCTACAATTGGTGGATGGCTTAGGGCCTGCATCATTCTCGCTCATGTTCTGCAGTCTTGACCGGTACCCAGTCGCATCACGGGGCATTCAACCAGAAGCGCTGCCACTACTGTGGCCTGGGTGACGCAGGCTCCCATTGAGGAGATTTGCAGAGCAGCCACATGGATTTCCTTATCTCCGTTTGTGCGGAATTACAAGTTGGACAAGTTTGCTTCAGCGGAAGGGGCCTTTGGGAGGCATGTGCTGCAGGGTATTCATTCCAGCGGAGAGACCCTGTCTGCTTCTGCTTCCCGCCCTAGTGACATTTAGCTTGGGTATGTCCCTTGCTTGGACTCTCCTGAGCAGCGCCCTGGAAAAGGACCATTGACTTACCTGAAGGGTCATTTTCAGGGCGCTGCGAAGGAGAGTCCACCCCACCCTGAGGTCTGGCTCCACTGTTATCATGTTTATTTCCTTGGATGTTCCAGTTGGACTTGTTCCGGTTGTGTTTCTTGTTGATCCCATGTTGGACTTCTCAGCGTGCAACAGTTCCATGTCTTCATTGAAAAATCTGAGGATAATCAGCACCAGAGGCGTGGCTTAAAGTTTCAATTCAGTTCTGGGCAGTTTGGCTGTATTTAACCCTTGCTTGGACTTTCCTTCGCAGCGCCCTGAAAACAACCCTTCAGGTAAGTCAATGGTCCGTTTCCTGTGATTGCAAACTCAGTGAATGTATTGGATATATATATGTATGGGAGGCAGACCCGCATGCTGGCAATCTGTTTTATTTTATCCCTCCTCCTGGTCCTCTTCCCACCCCCTCTGCTTGGAGAGGAGAAGCAGTCCCTACCTTTATTTGCTCTGATGTCATTTGGTGGCTGGAGCCAGCTCTGGAGGAATGGAGTAAATTGTCCAGAAACAAAAGTAGATTAATCTCCCTCCACCCCAAAATGCCTATTGATGGGGTTGGGTGGGGTGTGAGAGTAGAGTACAAGAATAGAGGCCTGCTTGTGGGTCATAAGAATTATTTTACGTCGTCTGAAAGCAGAGCTAGAGGGGAAAGGTCAGCAGACATACCCTAATGTACCCACTGTTGAGTTCCTGATTAAAAAGCAACTCACATTTAGCAATCCTGCAAGACTTCGGCTGCTCCGCTCTACAATCTCGCTTACTTACTTGCTCAGTCAGTACATGAATGAATCAGCTTGGACACAACTGGGGAGGGAAGGACTTTGAAGGGCAACCTTCCCAACAAACGGTATATTCAGGATCCAGCATTCTTTCAGAGTTTTTTCTAGGCACTGCTGATTTTTACATAGAGTATGCAGAGGTCTTTGCTAATGCTTGGCAGAGGAAACCGGACAGCAGCCCTCCCAGTTAGATCAGCCTTTGCAAGAAATCACAGTTTCTTTCCATGCAAATGAGTTACCAAGGAAATGTTAGTCTCTCTCTCTCTTCCCCATACCCCACCCCCCAAACAGGGCTTTGATCAAAATACAGGCTCTGGACTGATTCCGCTTGTTGTCATATCATCAATCCAAGTCACTTTTTTCACTGGCTCTTTTATGTGTATTATAGATATTCTTTATTTGTCAGAAGACTATCATTCTATCTTTTTCCCTCCTTGGACTTGCCTCCATTCATTCAATTTGGAGCTTCCTGGTGTTAAAGTGCTTTTTCCTCCTGCCAAATCCCATTGCCAAGATCTTTTCTAATCATTTGCAGCATTTATACATGAGGACATGGAATATCTTCTCTTTGGAAGGGACGGAGGCTAGCGATTTAATATTTGAACATTACAAAAAAAAATTGCAGAGGATGGCTGCAGCATCATCTAGAAAGGTCCTGAGGTCTGCATGTCAGTGTAGTAGGTATCTTACGATTAGGGTCTTATTAGGATTGAATGTTATCTTTTGATTCTAATAACCCCTCTCCTGATTTTCAGCGGCTTGCCTAAAATTCATCTACTGTGATTGAAACTTAACTTATGATTGCCAGTAACTTGGGGGCTTGAGACACTATGGATGTAGTGTAGGCAATATATTCTCTCTCTTCCCCCTCTCCAATGTAACGTTGGTTTCTCAAATATTTGTGTTGGATGATCCTCCCCTGCTGTTTGAAATTTGTTTTAACTTAACATCAGAACTGAAACAGCCCCGATCCTATCCTGGTCTGTAAAGTCCTTTAGCTGACGATTGTAGGTTTCTCTCTTTTTCTTTGTGTCCCTTTCAGTTTTTCTGAAGAAAGCTGGGAGATTCCAAGGGGAGAGCCTAGATACTGCAAACAGTATAGTGGGTCTCCACCCTCTTTCTTGTACGGGGAAAATAGTACCTTTCTGAGAGATAACTACTAGGTTCCCTGTCTGACTGTAGGCTGTCTGATTATAATCTTTTTGTTAAGAAGCTTTTACAAAAGCTTCATTTTGAGCAGATTTGGGGAATGGCTGACCTGGAATAAAATAACTGTCAACCCTGAAGCGAACCTAGTAGTGGGGCCATCTTTGAGGTTTCAGGGCTGCCACTAGATGGGAGGGGGAGGGAAATAGTTAGCTGGGGTGTTGTAGTCAAAATAATAAGTTTTCCTGTGGGAATCAAGATCATTCCAACAGGTGGTTGGAAGAGGAGGAGCGAAGTAACCAAGCAACTGGACAGCACCTCGATTGGACCATGTGACTGATGACTTGGGGAAGGAGGGAAACATTAACTTTTTAATCTGGTGAAAGCCGCAGGAACTTTCAGAGTTGGTTTTCACCAGTTGTGCCAATATGATGCATCCAATAAATCATTTCTTGAGGAATCTTATCTGTCTCGGAGTTCTGCTTTCTATGGGTGCATTACTTGGAACGCTGGCAATAACACCATAGTGTCACACTAGAGAAAGGTCCATTTCTTTGTCGCTCTAATGAAGGAAGGAAAAGGATTGGTGGGATCCCATTGTCAGACCTGCAGCCATCTTTTCTTTTGGATCTCAGCCCTGTCACACTTTCTATTATTCTACTCTGCATTTTCTATTGTGGGAGAATGGGAGGGGGGATTATATGGAGTTGGATGATATGTAGCCATAACAAAATTCTTTCTAGAAAGCCAAGGTCATCCTTTGTCTCTGCACCTGGCCGGAACTGGATGTGGGGGAACTGCCAGCATGGCAGTGGAATATTGGACCATGTGATGGGCTTGTGGGTGTGGGGGCAAGGTCTTGAACTTTCAACTGGGTGGGAAATCTGGGCAGCTTTCAGCAACAATCTAAGACATGCTGTGCTTAAATTCCTGGTCTGACTGAATCTTTTACCCATCTTAAAAGTAGACCAACAGATGAAAAATCCCTGAACAATCAAGGCAAAAATTACATAGCAATTCCTTTTTATTTATTAATAACACTTCTGGAGTGCAAATAGCCCCATCTTGAGCCAAATCTTAGATTCAGTGGAAGTTTCACCCTATGTTAGACTCAACCTCAACCCCAATACCCATTCACTCATTGGCTAAATCTGCACAACACACTAGATGAGGGTAAAATGGAAATGAATGGCTTATGGCTCAGTGACTTGTTGGAGCCCAGCCATTATCTTAACACGTTGTTTAAACTAAGCCATTGCATGGTTGGCCAAAAAGACGGAACTTGCAGAATTGACTAAACTAACTTCTTTAATTAGAGAAAAGACAATATCTACATTTATGGCTGACTGGGAAACCCTTTTAGACTTCTTCATGAAACAGAAAAAAAAAAGTACTTATTTCTTGTGGTTTCGATGATCGGAAAAGAAAATGCATAGTAGAAAAAAGTGAGCTTTTTTGTATTTGTAGAATAAGGGATAACTTTGTAAACATACTTAGGTTTGCAGCAATCTTCTTTCAGAATCTTCTTTTTACTGCTTTTTATTCTTTTCTGCATTTTGAGGTTTTAAAATAAAATTATGTATGTATGTATGTATGTATGTATGTATATACTAGGCCATTGCATTGAGATGGAACATAATTTATTTTGTTTTGGAGAATAGCGTGTTATGTGAACACAGCAACTGAAGTTAGAGAACTTGTTTCAGTGTGCTGTGTGACCCAGCCAGTTGTGTTTGGCCTTTTCACATTCCAGGATGTCATGAGTTCACAAGTTACGATAGTGATAACACTCTCTGGTAGACTGATGGATTAATATATTAATGCATGAAATTAGATCACCATTTCTTTGTTTTTGGTTTGAGACAAAAGAAATTTCCTTTGCAATAAGAAAAAATACTTATGTAATCAATCTAAACAGTCACTCTAATCAAAATCAAAACATTTATAACCAACCATACAAAAAAATGCTCAAGTGGACAGCATTACTTGGGGAATGTGGGCCTTCTGACTGATTAGCTGTCTGCTCTTGGATGCCATCCATGTTCTTCAGTGGGGATATGCATGTGGTCTCCCTCCTTGTAGGCTTTAAAACTGACAATTCTCAATCACTCTTAGTGTTTGGTCAGATGGAAAAGTCATAGAGGAAATGCAGAGATTAAGATGTGGAACTGAGACTTGAAAGATTCTAGATCAAATATCTCTGTTGACATTATTAATATTAATTTTTGATTCCATTTTCAGTGTTGGGAAATTTTTCACCACTCTGGGCCTGTTAGATAAGTCTATGCATTCTTTTTCTTTAGTAGAAAATCTTTAGTTCCCTGTAATGTCCAGTTTATAAAAGTTTGATGCACAAGGAGTTTGTCTTTGGTGCATATGCTCTCAGTGTACATAAAAAGACAAGATACATTCGTCAAGAATCATAAGGTACAACATTTAATGATAGTCATAGGGTACAAATAAGAAATCAGGAAACAATCAATATCAGTATAAATCATAAGAATACAACATCGAAGTTACAGTCCTGCAGTCATAAGTGGGAGGAGATGGGTGATAGGAACGATGAGAAGACTAATAGTAATAGTAATGAAGCCTTAGTGAATAGTTTGACAGTGGTGAGGGAATTATTTGTTCAGCAGAGTGATGGCGTTCGGGGGAAAAACTGTTGTTGTGTCTAGTTGTCTTGGTGTGCAGTGCTCCATAGTGTCTGTCGTTTTTGAGCGTAGGAGTTGAAACAATTTGAGAGTTGAAACTATCTGGAACTCTCGTGGTTGATCTCTGGCCCTCTTTTTTTTCCAGAGAGATTCAAAGAATTGGTCTACTCGCCAGCTCTTTGTTCTTTGTCAGGCACGTTGGCTCTGCTTTTCATGGATTCATCTTCAGTCTACAATTTCTTTGTCTGAAAGTTATCTAGTTTCTGCTTGTAAAAAGTTCTTGACTATTGTATTTAAAAAATCTTTGCTTAGCCTGTTTGGATTCACTTAGTCAACATTTCTCAATGTTTTTAAATCTCTGTGTAAATGTACATGTGTATAAGCGCACACAATTTCATGGCTAGTTTAGTATTTGGTGGATAATAAATTTAAATTTAGATAAATAAAAATAATAAATATTTGTGAATGAGTTTCACCATTATGGATTCAATGGGCAACTTGTACTCGTGGTATTTTTGACCAATCTGCACATTTATATCCTTCACGGGTTTGAAAAGCAAAAGATAGCTGAAATAAGATCATAAACACACTTGTGGTTTCACTTAGAGATTGTCTCACTTAATAACTGAGGTATCAGTCCCAATTATGGTTGCTAAATGAGGGCCACCTGCATTTTTTAATTTAAAACATTTATATTGCTTTTCATTAAATACATCTTGAGGAAATGGCAATAAAATTCAGAGAAAACAGTTGGTTAAAACAGCTGAGTGAAGTGATATTAAAATATATATTATGTCTTGCAGGTGACAATTATTACCCAACTAAGTAACATCATCAGTGCTAGAGGTTTGCAAACTCCACTCCCTCCTGGCAC
Organism: Thamnophis elegans; assembly: GCF_009769535.1. Classification (NCBI taxonomy): domain Eukaryota; kingdom Metazoa; phylum Chordata; class Lepidosauria; order Squamata; family Natricidae; genus Thamnophis; species Thamnophis elegans. The sequence goes on along the minus strand of NC_045541.1, from coordinate 62,605,184 downwards.
TGATGATATTATCTAGTCGGGTAATGAAACATCTGCAAGAAAACATCCTCAGAGAGCGCCAGGAACCCCGCGGTTCAACCCTGCGGTACAAATATTGTCTTTTATTGGTGATTTTAGAATATGGACAGGAAGATAGGAACAATAGAGTTTCTAAGGCACAAGAACATTCATAGGAGTGGAAGGTCTTTATTTCTTTTTAAGGGGGAGGTGGAGAAGAGGCAGAAATATAAAATACAATTTGCACATGCAAGTTGCATCCCCATGGCAAACCTCCTAAAGCAGATGCAATTTGTTTTTCTCAAGAGTTACAGGACTTTGTGGTGTGCCTGAGCACTGCTCAGCAAAGATGCTAATCTAATTAGCGTTTGAGTCATCAGGAGGGAAGATTTAGTTTTACACTGGTAACTCTGTTTTTGGTAAAGTGCCAGATTAATTTCCCTTCATCTGTAAGTCCTGGATCTTTTGCTTTTGCCTGACTGCCCCTTATAAACTCACTGAGGAAAGGAGACAGGGAAAGAGAGTCTTCTTGGAGCCAATAGGAACCAAGCAAGATTGGGGATCGTGGCCTGAAGACTTCCTTGCCAACTCAACTTGCAAACAGCTGGATGCCTTTGGAACACGGGTCAGGGAAGCTGACAGAGGTCCGATCACCTTTAATTCTGCACAGATTGCCTCCTTTTTCCATACCAACCATCAATTATAAAATGATCTAATCTAAGTGTGTGTGTGTGTGTGTGTGTGTGTGTGTGTATGTATGTGTGTGTGTGTGTATGTATGTATGTATATATACACACACACACACACACAGAGACAGACAGACAGACAGACAGACAGATAGATAGATAGCATTATGTGCTTGCCAGAGAAGGGGTAGAATTACTCTTCTGGGCCTACCTCATAAAACATTCAGGCCTGTGGCGTAACCCTTTCCTAAAAACCAAAACTGCTGCCTTCTTCATCCTTAATGTATGGTGTGAGACTCAAGTCATAGCCTTGATCCAAATGTTGGAAAGAGAGGAAGGAAGTCTGGATCTCTTCAATCTTTTTTTTCCTCCTATCATTCCCCAGTAGAATTTCCAGTTCCAATTTTTATCATCTTCTCTGCAGATCTTATAATAGGAGATATTTTGGACAGGATTTAGAGGTTTTAGTTACTTTGGAAAACTCTATTCTTGCCTCCTTGTGGTTTATTTTGAAAATGACAGAAAGGACTGTTTAAGTGGGTGTTTCAGTGGTGGATTCTGGATCCCATTGCAACCAGTACAGTGCAACGGGGCCCAGTGCCCACCACATGAACGCGCGCAGCACGCTCATGCGTACGTACCACCTGTGATGCTCCGTGATGCTCCACGACGTTCCAGCTGTTCGATGGAGCATTGCGCATTCTCTGTATGCTCCATGCGTGTGTGCGGAAGCCTCGAAAAGTTCAAATATCGGTAAGGAGCGTGGGTGGGTGGGCCCTCTGGAGCACCATACCAGAACGGTACCCGGTGCTCCCGGCAGGCACTGGTACGCCCGTACCAGGGCATACCAGTCATAACCCATCACTGGGCTTTTGCCTATGTCTAAGCATAACTGTGGGAATGGTTTCCTTGCTGCTGCCCTGTTCAGGGGTGGGATTCAGCTGGTTCGGATTGTTTCAGGTGAACTGGTAGCTCCAACGATCAGTTGGGGAGCGAACTGGTTCGCTCTGACAATCATCTGGGCCTTCCTGTCTGTCCCTGCACTTTACTTACCTGTATCCTCTCAGCAGATTCACATGGCAAAGTGGATTGCCATGCCTCAGTTGTGTTTCTCCCCAGAAGTAATGTGGAAGGTACGTTTTGTTAAAACTGTGCACACGTGTGAAGCATGGAATCACCGAACCAGTTGTTAACCCAGCAGGATCCCACCACTGCTATTGATGTTCAGTTTGCTTCCATGTGAAGCTCTCCATGTATGTAATATAATGGCCCCTATTATCCCTTTAAAGGACATGGTGGTCTGAGATGAGCAGCAGCTATGATGCAACTAATCCGGAGGCCACCAAGTTGAAAAAGATTTGTCCAGACTTTCTGAAAAAAATATTGGAGGAATTCCCAGTACCAACACTTTCATCTCACAGACTTTGGAGGATTGTTCTTCCATAATAGATCCCTCAAATCAAGACTTCTTATGCTATGGTAGATATGAAGGTTCTGGTCTCCATCATTTCTTTGCAAGATAATTTTATTTATATCTCAGATGTGACACACATGATGATTAGTTCTCTAGAATGTGCCAATAGCATGGTTATATAGAGAAGAATATACTGTGGGGAACCCCAAAGGTGCTTTTTCAAGAGGCAACTTGACTTTCTGGTTTTTCTTTGAAAACATTTCGCTTCCCATCCAAGAAGCTTCTTCAACAGAAGCTTCTTGGATGAGAACCGAAACATCTTAAAACAAACAAACAAACATAAACCACCAACTAACCAATCAACCAACCAGAAAGTCCAGTTGCCTCTTGAAAAACACCTTTGGGACAACCATGACTTGGATGACAGAGAATCTCCATAGACATCCTGTGGGGAAGCCCTCCCAAGGACTACCAGCTTGATGTGACTGAAAAAAACATTCCTTATTTTATGTACAATTAGAACACGGAATCTGCAAAGCATAAACCAAGGAAAATCTAAAATTGTCAAACTGAAAATGCAGGGTACTAAATCACATGTTTTAAAATAGGTGAATTTAAATGGATGGAAATGGTTAGGTCAGATAGCTAAATGATATACAGATCATATAAGAAAACAATGATACTTTAAAGGAACACTAGATTGCATGCTGTTCCAATGTGTATGGGGTATTTCAGTGTGGGTGGGTGGGTAGGTAAGTAGAAAGAGATGGTCAGCCTATTTTCCAAAGCACCAAAAAGCAAGACAAGAAACAATGGATGGAAACTAATCAAGGAGAGAAACCGCCTAAAACTAAGAACAAATATCCTAATGGTGAGAGTAATTATCCAATGGAAAAACTTGCCTTCAGAAGCTATGAGTGCACCATCACTGAAGGCCTTTAATACGAGATTGGATAGCCACTTATCTGGAATGGTATAAGATCTCCTGCTTGAGCAGGAGGTTGGACTAGAAGGCCTCCAAGGTCCCATCCAACTCTGTGATTCTGTTGTGTAGACATAGTCAACAGGTAAAATAAATCTGTATGCTGTGCTGGAGGGTGTAGTGAGTGGGACAGTGCTTGTAGTACTGGGCTACAAAATTTGCATTTAAATTTACAAATTGTGAGAGTTAGTTCTCGCACTGATAGGAATGGCAGCTGTCAAAACAGTGGAGAGAAGACAATTGCCTTTCCTTCAAAAAAGAGGTCCATCTCTTTACATAGATAACATGAGGAAAATGCAAAAGACTGCACTAATAGCCTACATATAGATATTTTGTTTGAAAGTGGGGAACTTATTGAGATTCTTGGTTTGCAACTTTAACCTGCTTTCTACTATTAATCAGAGCAATTAGAATCTTGTTCTTTAACGTTTTCAGTTCAGACCTCAAGGATGGGGACTCTGACACTTCTGAGTAATTGTCCTGAGAGCCCACAACCAGACCTAATCTTACAGCAGGGGTATCAAACTCAATGCCCGCGGGCTGGATATGGCCTGCGGAGTGCTTAGAACTGGCCTGCAGAGGTGCCTGGAAATAGCAAAGGACCGGCCCACGGTGCCTCTGCCAGCAAAAATGGAGCTCAGGACGGCTGCCCGCTGCCCTCACAAGCTCCATTTTAGGTGGCAGAGGGTTGCAGGAGGCTGTCACAGCCAAAAATGGATCTTGGGAGCCCGTTTTCGCTGGCAGAATGCTCGGGCCACCACAGGCATCCCCAACATGAGTGATGTTGAACTGGCCACACCCACCCTGGCCCCTTAGGTGAAACCCAAACCTGATATGGCCCTCAATGAAATCGAGTTTTACACCCGTTTCTTAGAGGGAATAGAGATTGGCCTTAAAGGGTGGAAGGAAGACCATTACGAAGGCAAAGTCCCATAAATAGGGCTTGAGACCAGACTGACCTGAGGAACAAGCTAAAGCAAGCCTCTCCCTAGTGAGGGAGAAGGAAGCACATTCAGACAGATTCTGTTATGGTAGCTGCTACGGTAAAAATAGTCCTGATCTATATGGCATTAGTTTTTTAGTCTGTTCTACCTTGTAGGATTGAGACGACTTGGCTCTAAAAATAAAAAACTAGCGAATTTCACAATTTGTGGAAAATTACTTTTCTGTTTCTTAATTGGCAAATATAAAAGAAAACAGAAAAATCACCAACACACAATCTACTTTCTCTGGGAATAATTCCTTCCACTTAGCCTCAATTTGGATTTTCCTTTTTCACTGTAATAACAATCCTTAGCTGTTACTCTGAAGGTTCCCCTCTCATGTATTTTTCTGCAGTGACAAGAATCATGGAAGGGAAATGTAGAATCACAGCTGATTAAAACATTTGGAGTTTCTGTAAAATTGTTTCCAGGAGGCATTGTGATCTCGCATTGAATGTGTCTGCACAACACATATGTTAGCTAATTGAATTATAGCTTAGTTCTATTTGGGGGTTTAGAAGAACATGTTCAACAATAAAACTATCACATGTTTAGCATGTTATACAAGAGGCTAAATTATGGTTGAGTAGCTTATGAACACGGCTATTAAAAGCTTCACCTGGAAAATCTCTAGGTTAGAGAAACCAACCAAGTAGCAGTGGGATATGGAATTATTTGTCTTGTCAACACGATTGATAGTGGTCAGGCCTGAGGAGAGTGGGGGGGGGGTGCAGCCAGTACATTGTTCTGGGGCCCACAGACTTCAAAGGGGGCCCATGAAGGAGATTTTTTAATAAAGTGTTTACAAAACCAAATTTTAAAAGAGAAAAACAATATTGGATATGTAGTTCATACTCTGTACTTTGTGTGTATAGCAAAACCGCCTTGCAGGCTCGTTTGACATAACCTTTATTAATCTGAAACTCAGTGAACCGTTATTTATGTAATTTATTGAATTTTAATTTCATTACTTGTTTATTTAAATTTGCAAGTTTAGTTTCATTTCATTTATGAATATATGTTATATTTCATTTCAGTTTATGAAATGTCATCTCAAAAATCTGGAGCTCAAAAATGCAAGGAAAAACAGAAACGTGTATAGGTGAGGGGGCCAATATTAGTCTTTTTCCAGCACTCAATATTCCTCTTGGCAGACCTGATAATGGTTTCCAGGGAACCAATGATTATTACTCCCATTTATTTTCATGTTCTGTTTGCCCATCTTCTAACCTTGCATCTCTTATGGAAGTGTAGCACAAAAAGATGAAAAAAGATCAGGGGAAAGAATGGGTAGCAAAAACTGTGGCTGTTTCCAATTTCAAATTTAAGGATTCTTGCTGATGGGCATGTTACAGTGCTATCCGTCAGTTCTTTAGATAGCAGAAAAACATGCTGGTATAAACTGGGTTTATTGTGATGAAGAAATGAGACAAACACTTTGGTGCTGTCTGAGCTTGGTTTTGCTTGCAGATGTTTCATCAGCTGACTAAATAACATCAGTGTTAGTGAATGTAGGGTTTGCCATATCGTGCCCTGCCAGTGTTTGTGAGGGTGTGGTTTTCTCTCTAATAGTTCCTTGATTAGGATATTATTTTTTGTTTGATTGTTTCTCTGGTGTTAATTCCTGCTTATCTGGGTGTAGGCTTCTGGAGGAGATTAGTTCTGGTCTTTTTGTTTCCTTTTTAGTTTTTTTATTGCCTTTTTTGAATAGTGTCCAAATGTGGTTTATCTCCATATGTCTATCGATGGCTGATTTATCTGAATGCCAGACTCCCTGGAATTTCCTAGCATTTTTCGATTTAGCTTGGTCTAAGATGCTCATAGTTTCCCAGTTGAAACTACAATTAAGTCTATGTATTGTGAGATCAAGGAGTTTTCATTGTGCCTTCATTCTGACTGCTGGTTGGTGTTTGTGGCTGCCAGTCTTCTGCCAGAAATGTAGAGGCTGTTACAGTTCTTACACTGTATGTTGTAGATGGCAAACCATGTGCTTGAAGCAACTCTACTTTTATGCTTGTGGTTTGTCAATGGACCAGTTTCTGAACATGGATCTAGCATTCTTCTAAAAAAATTCAAAAGTAATGTTTATAAGGAGCCAACTTAAGAAATGATGGTCAGACATTGCATGCCTAGATGCCTCTCTTAAAGCCAGGGAACCAGCCTCTTCAGCAACCATGCAGAGTAGCTGCTGGGAATCCCCACCCCCCTTCCTAGAATGGTCAGGAGCAGCTGGGCAGATTCCAACTGTTGACCATGATAGCAACCACATTGTTAGTGAAACATGTCAGATAGTATTCATGGCAAGAATTGCGTAAGGAAAAGAGGGGAAACGTAAGCAACTACTTTAAAACTGGAGCAGCTCAAGATGACTTAAAGATGACTGTGTCCCTGTGGGTTGGGGATGAGATGAAGGGAACGAGATGGAAGTAATAACATGAGGAGGTGGCAGAAAAATACATTGGACATGGTGCAAGTGAACTTCCTTTGTGCAGTTGATTGGCCAGTAGGAGAACAGACTGCTGGACTGGATGGGCCAGAGGTCCAAACCAGCATGGCACTGCTTATGTTGCTATGTATGTTTGTGGGGAGGGCAGAGAAGACCCCTAAGACTCTACTTTTCCGATTTGAATTGGGAGGCCAAATCCATGCCCTGTACAATGGAGATTGGCTCACTGTTGCATTTTTTTAAAGGAACACAGGGCATGACATCAATATCTGAAGTGTCATATTAAAAAGATATTACCTTAGTCAGTGGTCCCTAACCTTTTGGGCTCCATGGAGCGGTTTAGATGGGGAGAGGTTTTTTTTCCATGGACTGGAGAGGTTGTAGTTTTATGTGCTGCCTGCATCCCACAGATGGGGCTTTGCTTGTTTGCACAGCCTGGTTTCTGGCATTTTGTGGACGGGGACGGGGACGGGGGGGGGTGTTGGGGGAACTGCCTTAGGTGGTATGAGAAAATACAACAAATAGTGGCAGAGCCTTCTGGAAGAGGAGTGTGTGTGTGCGTGAGGGAGAAACAGAGACAGAGACACACACAGAGAGAGACAGAGAGAGACAGAGACAGAGGGGGGAGCATGTGTTCGTGGATTGAAGGGGGAATGTGGTTGCAGCCCAGGACATAGACATAGGGTTTATCAGGCTGACAAAGCTTCATTCTTCATGTTCAAATTAAATAAACAGCCTTCTCCCCTGCTCTATTCAACTTTCCCTGGAGGTTAATAGGATGAGAAATAGTAGAAGCTTGGGGAGGGGAAGGAACAGAGGTCATTTCTGCCTAGGAAATTTAGGATCAAGTAAACTTTTTAACTGGCATGCTTGGCTTGGCTGGGCTTGTATGGGAAAGTTGCTACTCATTCAGCTTCCCTTAGAAGCTTTAGTAAGGCTTGAATAATAAAAAGGAAGTTAAATTATTGTAGATTTCCTTTATCGTGTGTCATAATCCAAGAGCTCATTCAAATGCACTATTTAAGATATTTTAATCTTGCATCTTAAGAATGATCAAAAGGAAAAATGGAAGAATGTGTTTGTTCTGTGCTCTTTCAAGACCCCCTTCTGGAGTGATGTCATCCATGTTACAGATCATGAGTTTGAAATGCAGAGTGCTGCTGTGAGATGGACATAATGAAGGCACCAAATCATGAGTAAACTAAAAGGGCAGTGTTTGGCCATCTCGTTTTTAGACCTGGAAGCTAAATAGGGTAAAATCTTGGTTAATATTTGGAAGATTACCAAGAAAGTTTAGGGCAGCAATCCAGATTGGCAATTGCAAATCAACTTCCATCACATTAACAAGAAAACTGCATGATTGAGTCTAGCTTGACTTTAAAGGACATCTTTTAATGGAAAGTAAATACCAGGAGTGATTCATTTACCTAAAGCAACCCTTGACTAGATGACAACATAGCAACGTTAGTCTGGGGGTCCTCTTTAGTTGAGGCATTCAATCAGTTACCATTCATATTTCCATGGATGTTCCTCTTGCAAAGTTTCAGGGCACATGTACGTAACATCAAGAACAGCAAGGATGTTTATGTCAGATGGAGCAATGGAGGCCGACAAATATTTGCTGCTGGACAGAGTAACTTAGCTATCCAAAACTAGATGAAGACATGGAAGAATGGCCATAAATAGCAATTGGACTAATAGTACTATTTCAGTCCCAATGTTTTGGGTGATGGTGGGAGGGGGGAGGCAGAGGGGTAACAGTCAGAATGCAGAATTGATTTCCTTTCCAACTCGCAGATCATGAAAGGTGATAGATCCTCTTCTTGACCTAATCTTGCAACTTGAGTAGAAGCAGTCCCACCCTTCTTTCCGTGTTGGACAGAGAATGGTTATGACATTTCCCTTTTTACTGTAGGAAAGATAGAAGAAAAGAGAATGAATGGTGAATGATGTCATTAAATGTGGAAATTGCAAGGCCATCGTATTTCGTTAAATTGCTTGGCTGCAAGGTCTTAATTCCAGAGGTACTTTATAATGAAATTTGGTCTCAATTTTCACATCACCAATGAAGAGGTTACCTTCTGAACCTTATTTTTCATTTTCCCATTATTTTTTTCCTGGCAAGACGTGCCAATTCACTTATAAAAATAATTCCAGTAGTAGGAAGGTAATTCTTCTCTCGGCCCCATTTCTCTCAACCTCTGCAGTAATTCCTCTATAATTTAATGACTTACCAGGGCTTGTCTTTAAACTGCGAGTAAACCACTGGCTCCTCCTGACCACAAGTGGTTGTATGTGGTATGTTCAGTCTAGTTAACATGAATTATGAATTTCGAACTATGACTTTGCTGCTTTAAAGCTATAGTTTTAGTTTTCAGTTTTCTTTCTTAGGCATTTGGGGGGGAATAAATGAAGCCACAATCCAGCATCCAAAGAGCACAGTGAGTTAGGCTAAATAAACAGCGAGTAGTTCACAAGCCAGTGGATTATACTTAGGTTTGACCCAGAAGTGGGAATTTGTCCCTTTACACACTAAGATTTATTCATCTGTAGAATGATTCTGGGAATACATTTGGGCTGACATGCATATGATATATCAGATGTGGAGGCTTCTCTGAGTGTATCTTTCTTCATATTTCTTTCAATGTTCCCTCTATTTTTTTTTCAGTGTGAGCATAAAAGTATAGTGTTTGAGCGGCACATTTTCATGCCTGAGCACCTGAATTTTTTTCACAGATGTCACCTAAGACAACAACGAAATCAGTATTCTTTGAAACTCAAAGTTATGTTTATTCAAGGTACCCGCTTAATTAAAAGTGTTATATAATATCAGTATCACTTAACAACGCTCCTGCTTAGCAACCAAAATGTTGGCTGAGGAACTCTGGCATTGAAGTGTGCAAGTCTTAAAGCTGTCAAGTTACAATATCTTTGCACCTCTAACCCTTTAGAAAAAAAAACCCAGGGGTGTTCAAACGTGACAGCTTTAAGACTTGTGGACTTCAGCTACCAGAATTCCTCCTCCAGTCATGTTGCGACGATGTCATCTGCATGGATCTGTGCCATCTTCGGGTGTTTTCACCGGGGGCAGGGCTGCAACTGAAGATGCAGACGAGCCCCTGCCGCCACTAGAATAACTGCTGCTGTCTCCTCCTCCAACAGCACCACCACATTTGCTGCCCAGCGCTGCGGCTGAGGTGAAGCCGCCAAAGCTTCCGCTGGAGCCCCCGCCTGTGGCAGCGCAGGGGGCGGCTCCCCCTCTGCTCGGAGCACCTGAGCTGGGCACCCCGTTACCCCTGCCCCCTCCTCCTCTGCCATGCTTTTGAGGAGCCATGGGGCCTTTTTTTCCTGCTCCTGCCCCTTCCGCCGCCTTCCTACTGGCTCCTGCAGCCTCAAAGCTCCTCAAAAGGAGGGGACAGGAGTAACGCAGGGCCCAGCTCAGGTGCTCCGAGCGGAGGGGGAGGCGCCACTGCCATGGGAGGGGCGCCGGCAGGAGCTTTGGCAGCTTCACCTCAGCCGCAGCGCTGGACAGCAAATCTGGCAGTGCTGTTAGAGGAAGAGGAGGAGACGGCAGCAGTTATTCTAGTGGTGGTGGCGGGGGCTTTGGGGCTTCACAACTACTGTCAGTCGCCCCGTGCTCATCAAAACAAGTCCAGGGAGGTCCTTTGCGGGCAGCCAGTTCTAGCCGCCTGCAAAGGTCCTCCTCCACAGCTTCTGAGCCTGTGGCAGTAGAAATCACTGTGCGGTAGTTGAAAAGTGTGCGGTGTTTTCTTGCCATGTGCACGCCCGCGCAGCCGCGCAGCTTAGAGAGAACATTGATTACTTTGACTACAACTCCCAAAATTTTCCAGCTAGCACAGTCTTGACCAGGGGTGTCAAACTCAATTTCATTGAGGGCTGCATCAGAGTTGTGTTTGACCTTGGGGGGCTGGGGTTGGTGTGGCCAGGATGGGTGTGGCCATCTCAACATCATTTGTATCGGGGGCACCTGTGGTACGCTCTGTTTTCAGCTGCAACAGCCTCCTGCGCACTCTGCCCTCCCAAGCTCCATTTTCACTGGCAGAGGTACTGCGGGCCAGTCCTTCGCTGTTTCCAGGGTGGCCCCATGGGCTAGACCTAAGTAGCCTGTGGGCCGGATTCAGCCCCCAGGCCTTGAGTTTGACACCCCTGGTCTTGACTATAGTGGCTGAGAATTTGGTACCGCTGACCCCTGCAGAAGATGCTAGGTTAAGACAGCTCTAGAAGGATGTGCAATCCAATTAGAAGGCTATTTATTTAGGCAGGCCCTTTGCTCTGGTAGGAGGTTGATATGTAGATAGGTAAAAATGGTTGACTAGCTGATGAATACCGCTAACAGAAAGTCAGTGCAGCTTTTTTCTGTTATGAAAACAATGCCATTTACCCATGTAAGAAACGATGAACCAATCTTCAAAATATTTTTTATTTCAATTTTTATTTTTGTAGTAACTGAAGTATAGGCCCATTTCCCCAATTCAGCAAGATAACGCTTTTAAGATTTTTGCCTGCCCTCCTTATTACCATATCAGATAATATTAAAATGAGAAATATGCAAATTGAGACCAAGAAAAATCATGAACACTTATGAATACATTTGAACTTGGAGAACTTTCCCGTGAATTTCCCTCTCCTGCTATTTCCACTCTGTTCTTTCCCTGTTTCTTATCTTCAAGAAAGGAAAGGAAAGACTATGCCTTCTTAGTTGAGGAGCTTAGAAATCGTCAGCTAAAGTTCAGATGGGAGGCCCCAGCCAGGTTATCAGTTACTTACCAGGGAGAAAGATATCATCTTAACTCAGTATGGAAGGCTCAATATTTTTATAATAATATACTGAAGGCTGGACATCCCCCCCCTCTAGGACCCAGAGAAAGAGAACAAGAAGGTCAGGATAGACAACAAGCTACCCAAGGATCACCAAGGCTGGATCAACTTCCTCTCTCAGAACTAGAAGGAGCGAAGGACCAAAGACAAACCCGCGTGATTACTAGGCGAATGGAACAAGAGTTAAAAAAAACAACAAGCTTTGCAACAAATACACGTTACCGTCCAAGAACTCACAGGTTATAGCCCAGAAGCAGTAGGAGGAGCCAGGCCAAAAGCCAAACTACAGGATCTCCAGATGGCTCTTAAAAAGCTTCAGGGAGCTAAAGATGACAACTAAGTTCTTAACCTGGAACGTTAACGGTTTAAACTCCCCACAGAAAAGGAAGAAAATAAATCATTATTTGAAACAATTTAAGTATGACATAATTTGGCTGCAAGAGACTCATATTAGATTAACTGACCAGAAATATTTGATCAATACAAGACTTAGACCAGTGTTTTTCAACCTTTTTTGTGCAAAGGCACACTTTTTTCATGAAAAAAATTATGAGGCACACCACCATTAGAAAATGTTAAAAAAATTTAACTCTGTGCCTATATTGACTATATATAAAGTAATTCTCTTGAATCCTCCCCGATTGTTGCTATGGGCGCACGCATGGGACGTCAGTGACGTCCCTGCGTGCGCTACCTCCCGGCGGTCCCCGCATTTTTAAAGTAAACGCGGGGCCGCAGGGACTTAATAGAGGCATCCCTGTGTCCCGAAAGCAACTTTCGGGACACAGATAATGTTCCCTCTAATTTTTTTTCAGAAAAGTATAGTGTTTGAGCGGCATATTTTCATGCCTGAGCACCTGAATTTTTTTCACAGATGTCACCTAAGACAACAACGAAATCAGTATTATTTGAAACTCAAAGTTATGTTTATTCAAGGTACCCGCTTAATTAAAAGTGTTATATAATATCAGTATCACTTAACAACGGTCCTGCTTAGCAACCAAAATGTTGGCTCAGAATCTCTGGCATTGAAGCATGCAAGTCTTAAAGCTGTCAAGTTACAAGACCTTTTCACCCCTAACCCTTTAGAAAAAAAAATCCCAAGGGTCTTCAAACCTGACAGCTTTAAGCCTTGTGGACTTCAACTCCCAGAATTCCTCCTCCAGTCATGTTGGCTCAGGAACTCTGGCATTGAAGCATGCAAGTCTTAAAGCTGTCAAGTTACAAGATCTTTGCACACCCTTTAGGAAAAAAAACCCAGGGGTCTTCAAACCTGACAGCTTTAAGCCTTGTGGACTTCAACTCCCAGAATTCCTCCTCCAGTCATGTTGCAGCAACGTCATCTGTGTGGATCTGCTCTATCTTCGGTTTTTTTTCACAGGGGGCAGGGCTGCCGCTGAAGATGCCAACGAGCCCCCGCCGCCACTAGAATAGCTGCCGCCTCCTCCTCCTCCTCCTCCTCCTCCTCCTCCTCCTCCTCCTCCTCCAACAGCACCAACATATTTGCTGCCCAGCGCTGCAGCCGAGGTGAAGCCTCCAAAGCTCCCGCAGGTGCCCCCGCCCATGGCAGCAGCGGCGGTGCCTCCCCCTCCGCTCGGAGCACCTCAGCTGGGCTCTGGGTTACCCCTGCCGCCACCTCCACCTCCGCGGTTTTTCAGAAGCCATGAGGCCTTTTTCCCTGCTCCCCCCCTCCGCCGCCTTCCTACTAGCTCCCGCAGCCAAATGGCTCCTCAAAAGCACGGCGGAGGAGGAAGGGGGAGGGATAACACGGGGGCCAGCTCAGGTGCTCTGCGTGGAGCCTCCACACACAACCGGTGTGCTCCACAAACGTTCCTGCTCACTAGCTCAAAAGGGCCCTCGCTGTTTCTTCAGGCAGCCCTCGCCCCTCCGTCCAGCCGAAGGTCGCTCCTGGCCAGGCAGGCTCCCCGCAGCTGCTCAGAGGCTCGCTCTCCTCCTCGTAGCACCGTGAAATCCTTGGGTGGCTCCCAGCTCCTCTGCAATACAGCCAGTCCTTGACTTAGCCTCCATGCAGAGCACCTGAGCTGGCCCCCGTGTTATCCCTCCCCCTTCCTCCTCCGCCGTGCTTTTGAGGAGCCATTTGGCCGCGGGAGCTAGTAGGAAGGCGGCGGAGGGGGGGGAGCAGGGACAAAGGCCTCATGGCTTCTGAAAAACCGCGGAGGTGGAGGCGGCGGCAGGGGTAACCCAGAGCCCAGCTGAGGTGCTCTGAGCGGAGGGGGAGGCACCGCCGCCGCTGCCATGGGCGGGGGCGCCTGCGGGAGCTTTGGAGGCTTCACCTCAGCTGCAGCGTTGGCAGCAAATCCAGCAGTGCTGTTGGAGGAGCCGCGCACCTTAGAGGGAACAGTGGACACAGAGATGTCCCGAGGCAAAAACACCCGGCGAGTGTTTTTCCCACGGCACACCTTACACTATGTCATGGCACACTAGTGTGCCGCGGCACAGTGGTTGAAAAACACTGACTTAGACAACACTTTGTAGCCTCTGCCCCTAAGAAGAAAAATGGTATAGTTATTTACTTAAAATAAGACATGAAAGCCGAATTAATTGAAGCAGATTCTCAAGGAAGATATATTGCAATAGAACTGGTATTAGAAGGGGAAAAGATACTTCTAATGGGAATATATGCTCCCAATCAACAACAAGACAAATTTTACAAAACGCTCCATACTAAGTTAATACATTGGGACTATAGATCTTGCATATTATTGGGTGATTGGAACGGTGTTTTGGATACTTAAAAAGATAAGAAGGGCCTCCTGCAAAATATCCAAATGCGAGCGAAACTACCCAAGTCCTTTTTCGATATGATGGATGATTTCGAACTGAGAAACATTTGGTGAGAAAGGAATCCAGAAGAACATGACTTTACATGTTTCTCTGATAGACATCAATCCTTTTCTAGGATTGATTTTATACTAACAACAAATGATTTGCTTTCTAGGGTAAAGAAGACAAAGATATGTTCCAGAGCTTTATCAGATCATAATCTGGTTTGGATGGAACTGCAATTTGGGATGGAAGCAAGAAGGACTTGGAGATTAAATGAAAATTTATTTAGATATGAGAAAAATATTAATGAATGTAAAAAATTGTTAAGAGAATATTTTGTTTTTAATATGAATAAGGGTACATCTATGGAAATGGTCTGGGACGCAAGTAAAGCGTACATGCGAGGAGTTCTAATAAATTTAAATAGGTTATATAGACGTAAACAGGGGGGAAAAGAACTGAACTAGAAGAAGAAATCAGGAAGAGGGAACAGGAGATAATATTAAATCCAGGAGACAAGAAGATTAAAGAAGCAATCACTTTATTAAGAGCGCAATTTAATATGCTGATGTCAGACCAGGTGGCTACTAACTTGTTATATGCAAAACATAACACTTTTTGTAATGCAAACAAATCTGGTAGATGGTTAGCATATATGATTAGGAAGAAACAGAAGTCTCGCAATATAGCGAAATTACATTATAAAGGGAAGGAAGTGTATCAACAGGATGAGATTCAAAAGGTCTTTTGTGAATTTTTCACAGAATTGTATATGAATGACAAAATACAAGGTTCAGATATAGATAGATACCTGGATAAAGAAAAAATACCCATAGTTAATGATGAGCAGAGAGAGAGATTGAATCAACCAATAACTTCGGGGGAAATTCTCCAGGTAATTAAACAGCTAAAGGTAGGGAAAGCACCAGGTACAGACAGTCTGACAGCGGCTTACTACAAAAATTTACAGTTAGAAATGGTAGAACCCCTTAAGGAACTATTTAATAAGATCCAAATGGAAGGGAAGGTACCCCCATCTTGGAAGACAGCTTTCATATCCCTGATACCTAAAGAAGATCAAGATCCTAGTCAACCAAAAAATTACAGACCTATATCATTACTTAACATAGATTACAAAATTTTCACTAAAATACTAGCAAATAGGTTAATGTTGGTTATTCAGCAATTGATTCATAGTGATCAAACCAGTTTTATACAAGGGAGACAAATGAGAAGTAATGTAAGACAAATTGTTAATATACTGGAATACTTGGGAAAGAATAATCAAATCCCTGCAGCGCTTATATTTCTAGATGCCGAGAAAGCCTTTGATCGAGTGAATTGGCAATTTTTAATGAAAATAATGCAAAAAATGCAAATAGGAGAGCACTTTTTACAATCAATTAAAGCAATATATCAGGAACAAACAGCACAAATTATAGTCAATGGAAGTTTAACAGACCCATTTAAAATCGAGAAAGGTACAAGGCAGGGTTGTCCCCTATCCCCATTACTGTTTATCATAACTCTGGAATTATTGTTGAATAAAATACGGGGATCAGATGATTTACAGGGAGTCAAGATTAGGCATCAAGAATATAGAATATGTGCTTTTGCGGATGATTTTGTTATAACATCAACCCAACCACAGGAATCTAGTAAGGTTTTAATGAATATGATTAATCAATATGGCCAAGTATCTGGATTTAAAATAAATTTAGGGAAAACAAAGATGCTAGTTAAAAATATGAATACTAAAGGGAAGAATTAGAAGGAATGACAGGATGTGAAATAGTTAAAAAGGTCAAATATCTAGGAGTTTATATCTCAACCTCAAATGGGAAACAATATAAGTACAATTATGAGCCATTATGGCGCAGCATACAGACAGAGATGAACAATTGGGAAAAATTACAATTATCTTTGCTGGGAAAAATAGCGGCAGTGAAAATGAATGTTCTTCCCAAATTTTTATTTCTTTTTCAAATGATACCAATACTTAAAAAAGATGCAAATTTGCTAGAATGGCAGAAGGGCATTAACAAATTTGTATGGGCAGGGAAGAAGCCGAGAATAAAACTAAAAATAATGCAAGATGTGCGTGAGAGAGGAGGTTTGAAATTGCCAAATTTAAAACTATATTATGAAGCAGTAGTTTTATCGGTAATTAGTGACTGGATTAACTTAACAGAAGATAGAACACTTAATATCGAAGGACATGATTTGGTATATGGCTGGCATGCTTACCTGCTATATGACAAAAAGTTAGATAAGAATTTTAAAAGTCATATTTTAAGGAATGCTCTACTGTGGGTCTGGAAAAAATATCAATACAAACTAAATAATAAGAACCCATGTGGGCAATTCCTAGACACGCAATAGAAAATATAAATATAGTACAAAAACAGGATGTAATTACATACAGACAGCTTCTCACCTTAGAAAGAGGTGTATTACAATTAAAACCCTTGAATGTACTAAAAGAGGAAAAGGCAATTCAAACATGGTTTCAGTATGGCCAGATGAAAAAAAGATCAAAAAATCAGTTTTATGCAAAATGAGGATAATTTACTAAAACAAATTAGGGATCAAAGTCCAATGCATATAAAGAGATTATATAATGTATTAATAGAAATGGATTCGGAAACAGAATTAGTTAAAGACTGTATGATAAAGTGGGCACAAAATTTTGAAGAACCAATAATGTTGGGTACATTGGAAAAGATTTGGGTAAGAAACGTAAAATTTACACAAGCCCAAAATTTGAGAAAATTTTTTTTATAAGATGTTTTATACATGGCATTTAGATCCTAAAAAACTGGCCTCTATGTATCCGAATTTACAACCTAAATGTTGGAGATGTGATTGTCTCGATGCTACATACTATCATATATGGTGGACTTGTAAAAAGATAAAAGCATTTTGGATAAAAATATGGTGGATTATGCAAAATGTTTTTTAAAAAAGGATAAAGTTTACCCCTCAGTTATTCTTATTAGGTATAATTACTAATTGTACAGTTATAGAGACTAACTTGATTTTGCATTTAATAACCGCAGCAAGACTGTTGGCGCAATACTGGAAGAAGGAAGATTTGCCTACTATTCAAGAATGGACATTAAAAGTAACAAACCTAGCAGAGATGGCTAAAATATCAGCATATCTCAAAGACCACTCAAATGAGAGATATAAACTGGAGTGGAGAAGATGGATTGACTATACTCAAAATAAATATGGACTAAGAAATTCCAGATAGTTTATGACTGAAGAAACAAGGAATGATATAATCTGTTTAGAGTTAGCCTAGCAAAGAGGAGTTAAAGCTCAAATGAAAGATGATACTAACTTTTTTAAAAAAAGTTTATCTTAGAATAGCTTTGTTAAAGATTTGTACCTGTATTGGTTCTGGGAAGTCGGGGGGGGGGGAGGTTTGGGGGTGGGGTTTGGGTGGGGAGGCTAGGGGGAGGGAGGTAAATATTTGTAAAAGTTTTGTTTTCAAAATTTTCAATAAAAAAAAAGAAATGTAGTCCCAAAGTCAGGGATGAGCTTCAAAATTTTTAGCAAGGGGTTCTCTGCCTGGTGCTGGGTGGGCGTGGCCATGTTGGCCATGGCCTAGTCGCAGGGATGGGTTCTGGCTGCTGCTACTGCCAGTTCGCTCAGGGACACACTTCAAGTGCACATACTTGATGCACACTATCGCGTATGCACCATACTAAAAATGCTTCTGTACATGCGTAGAAGCAAAAAACACAATGGCTCCACATATGGCGCCGATGAGGGAACTGGTTCAGGGGCGTGGCAGGCCGAATTACTACCTACTCAGCCGAACTGGTCCAAACTAGTAGGAACCCACCTTTGCCTAGTTGGCTTCCTGCACCACGGTGGGGTGGGTGGTGTTTTTGCCCCCCCCTGGACTCCAGAGGTTTTCTTTGAGCCTCTGGGAGGGCGAAAATGGCCTCTCCAGGCTCCGGAGGCCCTCTGGAGGCCAGAAACAGGCCTGTATGTGCTGAACTTCCAGTAGGGCTGTTTTTCACCCTCCCTGAGCCTCCATGGACACAATGCACTTACCTGCATCCAAAACGGGCCGTGTGAGGACTCCTGGGAGGGACAGGGCAGGGCCAGCCAGGAGTGAGATTTGGAGGTTCGCCAAATTGTGGAGAATCTTAGCTAAAGGTTCTCTCAAACCCCTCTGAACCACCAGCAACCCACCCCTGCCCAAAGTTTGATGTATTTTTTCCACTGCAAAAGATCTAACCGTAGTAGCATGGAGTTACAAAAGAACAGTTTACTATAAAAAGTAACAATGTTCTTATTCCTTTGTTGGTTATACTACTAACTGGGAATCACTTGCTAGATAGATAGGTTGATAATCTTTATTATTGTCACTGACCTGCAAATTGTGAAACCAATAACAGATTTTTTTTGTTGTTGATTCATTTGCGTGGAATACTGGCACCTAGTGGTGCAGCAAGGAAATGCTTCCCCTAATATAATTGGAAAATCTGTATCAAATGTATTGGAGCAGTATTTTATTTGGCCAACCAACAGTTACAGCATTTGAATTCTTAAGAAAAATCGGAGTGGTAGTGGTGGAAGAATTTGCTCTTTAAGTCAACAATATGCCTTTAGTTAGATCTGAAGGAATGTCAAATACTGTTTATTCCACATGCTGCTTTTCCACTAAAAATTGACATCAGGAATAAAATAAGTAAAGCAATAAAACTCATCAAATTACTAGAAAAAGCTGCAATTGCACCCCTTCCAGATAAAGGATCCCTCAAATATTTCCCGTAAGATTTTTTCCAATGGTCCTGGTGAGACTCTCCAAGGATACAGACGATGTATCAGATTTTCCTCGGTTACCCTCCAATGTAAACCTTTGATGTTTAAGGAAGTACAATAGGTACAGCTCGATTAAAGAGAACAAGAAAATTCAATCAAGAATATTATGCACTGGGTAGACCACAAGATGGTGCTGATCTGCTACAAAGAGGATTTCTCCGATCCAATTATTATTACAAAACATATTAAAAAGGAAAATACTGTAACGATGGGAGCACACTTGATGTGGGATTCAAGGCTGTGATGAAACAAAAGGTCTCAGTAATGTAATTACTAAATTAGAACAGAGATATAAGTGATGCTAGACTTAACAATTTCATAGTAAAATTTAATATTTTACTTTTGCTTAAAGTATTAACTATTTATCTATCCATTCTTGTATCTTCTTTGCTCTCTTGGAATAATTCTAACCATTTATCAGAGCTGCTTCTTTTCCCAGCTCAAGCACAGCAACTCTCCTAAAGAATTGCTTTAAGTTTTAAAAGAAAAAAGCTTTCTCCTCTGTGAGAGGCGGAACTGGAGGGAGGCCATACAGGTATTCAAATTCTGATGTTGTCCGACGTTTAGACTGGCAGGGAGGCTGCTGTTGTGTGAATGTAGGCTACCTACTCATCAAAGTACAGATAGTCCTTGACTTACGATTACAATTGAGCCCCAAATTTACGTTGCTAAGTGAACCATTTGTTAAGGGAGTTTTGCCCCATTTTACAACTTTTCTTGCCACAGTTATTAAACCAATCACAATTGTTACTTTAGTAACACCGTTGTTAAGTGGATCTGGCTTCCCCACTGACTTTCCTTCTCAAAAAGTCACAAAATGACTCTGGGACACAGAAACGGTTCCATATTAGCAATGATCCAGAAGTTGTGAATGCTTCAACACTGGAAGTTTTTAAGAAGATGTTGGATAACTATTTGTCTGAAGTGATGTAGGGTTTCCTGCGTAAGCAGAGGGTTGGACTAGAAGACCTGCAAGGTCCCTTCCAACTGTGTTATTCTATTCTATATCCCCAGATATACTTCTTTAAAAAACAGAAACCTGGGACCTTGTGTGTTGTAATAATTATAAATAATAAATAATAATTAAAGGGTTACACTGGAGCTAATGGGGCCTCTGTACAAATCCACTGAGGATACGTTTTGGACCAATGAGGCGTTTTCAGCCAGCCTACTTTACAGGATCATTTTAGTGGGGATGTATGTATGTATGCACTCCTAAAATAAGTCCTCTGCCTCTTGGAGGAAAGGCAGGTTATAAATATAATAAATAAGTAATTATTTCCAAAGAAAAACCACATAGGAAATAGTGAGTGAACAAGACAGGGATGAAAATCAGGAACAAAGACTGTCTAAGTCCTGATGTAGTCCACATTCATTTTTAGAATCAGACCGGAAGGCCGCAAACATAACTTTCAATAGGTAAACCTGTTCCCACCCCAACCCCAATACTTTTTCAATTTTAACAACGGGTGTTGCTAATCCGAGGTGGCACAGTGGTTAGAGTGCAGTACTGCATGCTACTTCACCTGACTGTTAGTTGCAGTTTGGCAGTTCAAATATCACCGACTCAAGCTTGACTCAGCCTTCCATTCTTCCAAGGTGGGTAAAATGAGGACCCAGATTGTTGGGGGCAACAGGCTGACTCTGTAAACTGCTTAGAGTGGGCTGTAAAAGCACTATGAAGCGATATATAAATCTAAGTGCTAAGTGCTATTGCTAATTGCTAGGAATCAACTGGAGATTTGCCTATTTCCTTCCTGATTCTGGCTTAATTTTTAATCCGTTTCTCAATTTAAAAGTGAAGTGTGTGATTTCCCCCCAACCCGCACCTGACAATATTGTATCTCTTCTCTGCAGCCTCAGGACCTGGAAGCATCCACATCCCACACTTTCAAAGTGAAGAGTTTCAAGAAAGTAAAACCATGTGGGATATGTCGTCAGGCGATTACCCGGGAAGGAAGTACTTGCCGAGGTGAGTGATGGTGACTATGGAAGGGTAAAGTTCAAGCTTTCAGACCAAACACAACTACAGGTTGTCTTCGACTTAATGACTGTTTATTGAATGAAGATTTGAAGTTATGACAACCTTGAAAGAAGTGACTTACATTTACAATGGTTGCGGTGTCTCGTGATTACATGATTACAATTTGCAACCTTCCCAGCTGATTTCTGACAAAAAAAGTCAATAGGGAAGCTGGATTTGCTTAACAAACGTAACAATTACGGTAAAAGTGGTCGTAAAATTGGGTCCAGTCTCATGATGATTCAGTTAATGACAGCATCGCTAATGACCAGGTCTCTGGTCCATTGATGGTCATAAGTCGAGTACTATTTGTAGTTTTCTAATAGAGAACAAATTACAGGTAATCCTCAACTTTCAACAGTTCAATTAGTGATCGTTAAAAGCTACAACAGCACTGAAAAAAGTGATATGACAATTTCTCATGACTTTTGTAGCATCCCCATGATCATGCGATCAAAACCCAGATGCTTGGCAAGTGGTTCATACTTTTGACCATTGCTGTGTCCTGGGGTCATGTGATCGCCTTTTGCAACCAATTAAGCTCAATGGGGAAGCCAGATTTTACCGTGTTACTAACTTATCAACTGCAGTGAGTCACTTAACAAAGGTGGCAAGAAATTGGGGCAAAACTCACTGAACAAATATCTCACTTAGCAACAGAAACTTTGGGCTCTATTGTGGTCCTACGTTGAGGATTACCTGTATAGAATTGTATTGGCCAAAAATAATGTGAGTTAATGTTAGTCTTTTCCCATTAGAAAAATACTCCTGGTATGGAAATAAAGAAAAATGTCTCCATTTCCCATTATAGATTAATATAATCAGAGAATGCTGGCCAGTGATTATGGCTAACATTTCTGAAAACATGGATGCAAGAGCTTATATTTGAACACATCCCTTTTGTGGGCTTCTTATGGATATTTTCTCAGATACTGTGTGATTAGAATGGTGGCTTGAATGGCCTTTGATGTAATCCAGAGTAAAACTTTCCTCAGGTCCTTCTGTTCTCATCCATATGTTCTAGTAGTCCAGCAAGTAAGTATGTTAGATTGCTTGCTTCATGGTGATTTTTCAAAAATATAACAGCATGCAATGGTGGGTTTATACCGGTTTTACTACCGATTCACTCGTGTGCCTGCTCTCTCTCTCTCTCTCTCTGTCGTGTGTGTGTGTGTGTGTGTGTGTGTGTGTGTGTGTGTGCGATGCTTCTGTGCATGCGCAGAAGTGTCTGGGTGGGTGGGCAGAGCCTTCTTCCGCTGCCACTACCAGTTCGACTGAACTGGGAGTGACCCACCTCTGGCAGCATGCATGTAATATGGAGCCCCCCTTCTCCTCCATCTTCAGCCTTGCAATGAAAAGAATGCTATTTTTGCTTCCTGTGTATGGAAGTGTCAGCCCTACAGTTTAGAAGCCAATGCCATCTCGGTCAGGACTATTTTTGATGTAACAGTTATAATAACAGAATCTTGAAAGTTTGAAAGTGCTTCCCCCCCTCCCTCCCTCCCTTTATCTTCATCTGAACTAAAGAGTGGCTGATCTGAGACATTTTCTCAAATTTTATTTTTGGCCTGGACTCAAGCCCAGCTTACCAGACCGTGGCCTTGGATTTGACTCTTCCTCTCATCCTTCCAAGGCAGGAGTGTCAAACTCGCATGTCACATTGTCATCATGTGATGAATCACAACTTCCCCCCTTTCGCTAAAATGAGGATGGGCGTGGCCAGTGCATGACGGATCCTGGCCATAGGCCACGGGTTTGACATCTCTGTTCCAGGCCATTCCCTGTGCCCTCTTATAAGGAAGAAAAGAATGTGGTAAAATTCCCTGATTGCATTAATCAAACACGATTGACTGAACCAGCTGCTTCACCAAAGTAAAGACTTATCCTCATGTGTCAGTAGTACACAATCTCTGATTCTGACTCTAAGAATGACCATCATTAATAGCTTTCTCCCATCCATTCAGTACAAAAGAGACTGGGAAGCTATTACATTTTTTAAATAGAAAGAACATCGAATGGAATAATAATTCATGATAGGCTCATTGAAATAGCTCTTCTGTGGACAGAACAATGGAGATTCCTACTCAACTCATCTACTCAATGAGTAGATTCTTACTCATTTCTGTAAGCCGCCCGGAGTCCTTCGGGATTGGGCGGCATAGAAATTCAATAAATGAATGAAATGAAATGAATGAACTGTTTCTTCTAGTTTTCTGTCTTCACTTGCATAACAATAGAAAAATGCTAAAAGAACAGAGTCAGAATTTCTGGAGTATTTTGTTTTACAAGGTCATCACAGGCATAATAGCTGTTCCAGCATTTAGACAAGAGAGTTTTAACCATCTATTGGCTGTGATTGAGGAGAGTTATCCAGATTCCCTCTAATAACTCTTCTAACTAGGTTCACCAATTTCTACAACATTCCAGTTCTCCAGTTTGGTTAAATGCTCACACACCCTGTGGTTAAATGCGATACGTTTACAGTGATGACTTTGAATAGTCATCTATAGCCACAGAAAGTCATTCAGGCAATAGGGAACCAGAGATAAACAGGTTCATTTCCTTCTTATCCTGTAATGATGCTGAGATACCTTCTTATGCCTTCCAAGGACAAGGTCAAAACATTTTAGGTAGGACTTTTGTGTTCAAAAGTTCAAAAGCACAGAGTCTCATGATTCTGTGGCCAAAAGCTGAGTTGATCTGTTGAAATAATGGCAAAACAATTTTTTAAAAATAGCACTGTAATAATGCAGAGGTTGGGGGAATCTGTTACCCACTGGCAAACTGGAACTAGGGGAGGGGGGGGGTCTATTCTTCTTATCTCAGCTTATTGTATCTCCATAACACTTCCACCATTCATGGCTTGCTTCCTCTTGTCTCATTCCTGCTCCTTCCCTTTCCTTCTCCATGTATTGACAGTAAATTGTAGAGCAGATTCGCAAAGCATTTGAAGAGCTAGGGACTGAAATCATAGAAGACATTTCCGGAAGTAGCCATGCAATCCCTTCACAAAATGTATTGACAAGGAATCTTGTAGCCTGTTAGAAATTTACAGATTAATTAATAAAGATAATATCATGGCTCTTAGTCTAAGGAAGTGAATTATGATCCATGGATTTTTTCTGTGATCAGGTTGTTAATTTTCAAAATGCCATAAGATGCCACTTTCATCAGTTTTGCAACTGGCCACAAGATGCCACTATTTCCACATTTTTCTCTTTATTTTGTGCAGTAATGTATGAAGTAGAGTTATTGCTGATGAATTGGCTAACAGTTCAAGCAGTAAAAGTGCTTAAAGGGACACTTTTAAACATTTTGTTCAATCTTTCTCTCCCTTGCCCGGAAGATCTCGACATGATCAGTGTACTGAATAATTCACTCCAATTAGTTGACATAATCAGAAATGTGGATAGGTTTGCAACTGTTTTCCCAATGCAGGGTGCCCCATTCTAGTTACTTCAGAACTGTTGGATTTCGTGTCCCACCATTCATAGTTCACTGCGAAAGTAGCATAATGATGATACTTAAAAAAAGCAACAACACTTGACCCTGCATTGATTTTTAGCAGATTATCAGTGGTGGGTTTCCATTTTTTTTTACTACTACATGTGCACTTGTGTGCTTGCGCAATGCTTCTGGGCATGCACAGAAGCATCCGGGCAGGTGAGTGGAGCCTCCTGCCTCTGCTACTACCGGTTCGGCCGAAGCGGGAGCAACCCACCTCTACAGATTATTTATCTGCTTTTTATCATAACCGAAATTATGGGAATGAATCAGAATGTACATCTAGAAATGAACAATAAAAACCTGGCTAAGTGCATTGATTAATACAAGTTTATCCAATCCATTTTGCCTGCATTTTTAGCTGAACTACAGTTATATGTCTTAATCCACACTTTGCTGAATGCTGTATATAATTTGCAATTTAAAACTTAGAAATTTTAATTTTTTTAAACTGAACATTTAGAAAATGGAATTGTACATTTTTCTGCCTGATTTTATGAAACCACAAACTAGTGTAGGAATGGCACAGAACAAACTTAAAACTGGAGAAATGAGAACAGCTGAACTCAACTAATTTGCCCAGTTGTACAATCCACAGCAGCAACAAAAGTAATAATAAAAAAAATCAGCATTGATGAAGCATAATCATAGAAAAGCAAGTACAAAATAATATCCAGATGTGCAGCCAACATATTTGACAAGACAAGTGGTGTGACTCAGAGTTAGTCTCTTTGTGAATATAATGCAAAAGTTTGAAATGGAAAATGTACTTACTAAATGATCACAAATGAAGAAGGTGGTAGCGAAAGATCTAACATGTTAGAAGCACATGGCAGAAATTGTAGATTAACTTAAACACCGCCAAATGGATTTCTGCATGAAGTTAGTCTAACATTTAGACCTAACTTGAGGGCACACAAGGCGTTGCCCTAAGACAGCTCCAGAGACATGTGCGCGTTGGCCAGCTGATTTTCAGCCTTCAGGAGGGCGGGGGAGGCCGTTTTCGCCCTCCTCAGGCTTCAGGAAAACCTCTGGAGCCTGTGGATGGCAAAAAATGGGCCCAATGGGCCTACCAGAAGTTTGGAAACGAACTTCCAGTTTGCCTGTTGGGCCATTTTTTTGCCCTCCCCATGCTCTGGAGGCTTTCCTGAAGCCTCGGGAGGGTGAAAAATGACCCAACGGGCCTACCGGAAGTCCAGAGGCTTCAGTGAGGGCTGTGAGCATGCGCGGGGGAGGGGGGAACATGGGGGTTGTGCGTGCATGCGTGTGGGGAGGGCATTGCATTATGGGTGTGGGCACACATGCGCGCCCTTTTGGCACCCTCTCCCCCCCTCCCTCCCTCCCTCCCTCCCCCCCCCCCTCTCTCTCTCTCTCACACACACACACACACACACACACACACCATACACTCAGCCTCTAATTGTGGAGAAATAGTAATAGCTTTGTGTCCTGTGAACAAAGTGTGATTATCCATAGATTCAGAAAAGTGAAGAAAAGTTCAGTTTTTAAAAAACAGTTGCTGTGGGCATTATAAACGGCAGAAAAAAGCAGGAATTTAGTGACTTCCTGATTCTTCAATGAACATTTCCATGTTCATTGAACATGGAAAATGAAAGTTTACAGTAGGGGTGTCAAACTCTCAGTGTCACATTTGGTCACGTGACTTATCATGATTCCCCCCCTCGCTAAACTGGAGGTGGGCATGGCCAACGCATGACGCATCCGTCCCACGGGCCACGAGTTTGATACCCCTGGTTTACAGCATCTGGAAGGCTTCAGTTTGCCTACTCTTGTGTTAAAGAGTGATGAAGAATTGGTTTTCCTTCTTCTCTCAAACAGAGGGGAATAATTGGTTTGGAAGTGGATACTGTAAACTATAAGACTCTGTTTTCTGAAGTTATTTTCTCCTTCATGACTTTTACCCAGTCATCAGTAAACCAACATGACAGTATTAAAGACAGGATTTAGATCATCATGATAATAGCTGGATGACTATGAATTATTACTGAGAAAACAGACTTAGTCTCAAAGGTAGATAGTCCCTGACTGTTCATGAAGCACCAAAGTAAAGAAATAGGCTGTTAAGAAGGCAAAATTACATCCACTGCTTGATTGTTGAAAAGACAAGGAGTGCACAGTTGCCACCTTGTAGACAACATAAACTTTTGGTTATACAGTTGATTGACTTCCTAAAATTTTGGAGGAGAACACATTTTTGGCAACAGATGGGCAGGGGATTAGGTACAGTTGGATAATTATGCTGCAAAAAAGGGATATTTAAATTAAATTAGGGATTTACTGCTACCAGGGAAAATGTCCATCCATTTTTCAAAGATCTGTTCATTAAGTACAAACTCATCAAGGTCTAGGTTGTGCATTGAATTGGAAAATATTTAGACCCTTATTTGCAATAGCTTGATTGGCTATGTTAACAAACATTATCAAGTAAGATGTTCACACAAATATATAATTCATGTTTACATTTCTAGCATAATGGGAGAGCAAAATGAGCCACATAAAGTCTTCTGAATAAGAAGTTAAAGACAGTATCCTATTTGTAAACTGTATATTCCTTAAGAGGAAAAATCCCTAATGTCATAGAAAATGAAATATGAAATATGAAAAATTAAAGGCCTTTCCCAAAAGTTCTTGTAAGAGGCATCAAATAATCTGCTATAAATAAATAGAAAAAGAATCAAACAAAAATTAGGCAATCTTTTTGAATTCAACACTGTTTTCCAATACAAAAAGCTCCAACGTATTCTTTTGCATGCCATCAGCTAAAATTTGTCATTCCTTTCCAGAAGTTTGAACCAATCTGGGTTTTGTCCTGTGCTGTTTAAGGAACAGCCATGACCATTGTTCACATGTATACACATCAGTATTTTTTTAAACATTTCATTACTTTTCAATCTGCACTCTACTTTGAATTTTAGCTTACATACAAACCTGGGTGGTTATATCTCTACCAAACTTCTTAAACGCCTATCATTTCAGCAAACATTTATCTGTCCTTGGCATGCAAACCGCAGATGTGTGGAAAGCCAGAAAGAGAGACAAATTTCTACAGTGAAATAGATTTATGTCTGTTTGTAGAAGATATACAACATCCTGCGATCAGCCGAGATTTCCTGTTACAGTACACACAGCAAAATAGATGTACATCTTAATTTTTTTTTTTTTAAGCATGCAGCCAACTTGTGGGCCTGTGGATGTACTAAAGTTGTATGCATGTGAGAAACTGAGTCTGAATAGGCCAAGGATATAGAATGAGTCTGAGGTCAGACCATGTCCTATTCTTATTCCTGAGTGTCATTTCAAAGCAAATAGCAGAATATTCAAGATCTGGCAACATTCTTAGAAAAGAACTGGGGGTATGAATTATCCTACTGTGTTTCATCAACCACATGCTTGTCTTGTTTCATAGACCTTCTAAATAAACATTGTTTCCAGCACGTACCCCATTTTGTGTAGGATATCATTGCTTGTTGGGAACGCTAATGTTAAAATGCTTGTAATGAGCAGTTCCCTGTCTGCTCCATTTTTTACATTAGATGTGAAATCAGCACCCACACCTAGCTGAAACAATTATTCTTTTAGTCTGCATTTGCCTATCTAAGAAACTTCATAAAGTTCCAAACACACAATTTGATTCTTGATAACAACTCATGGTCTGTGTTGGAAACTTAATCCTTATCCAATCTCAGATTCTACTGATGCTTAAACTAGATCCAGTTAAAAGCAGTGTGAACGTAGTACAGCATTTAAAACACTCAGCTGGTACAGAATTGACTTGTCACGTTTATAATTTGCTGACCTTAATAGACGAGATGGCAACTTTATGTAGGGCATGGCCTTGCCACATTCAGATTGTGGGCAAAGAATCAATTTTTCCTTGTTACTTTGCACACTTTCTAAACGGTCTGAGAGATAAAATGTGAAACAATGAGGTACAAAACACTTGTTCAGCTGGATTAAGAAAGATATTTAAGAACAGCATCAGACCAAAACTCTGTCAAATCTAGCACCCTTTTTTGTCACAATAATCTCTAAGAAAAAGACAGTTTGGAATAGCGGTTATTATGCCATTAGGCTAGAAGTCCATATTTTGTAGTCTTGTTTTAGCCAGGAAGCCAGCTGGGTGAACTTCAGCCTGTTCCCCTCTTAGTCCTAAGAAGAAACAGGCAGCAGCTAGTGCAGGCAGTCAACTCTCAGCTGAAGGCATGTAGACACCTTTATCTATAAACAAAAGACCCAAGAAGAATCATCTAGTTCAGGGGTCACCAACCTTTCGGACCTCAGGGACCACTAAATTCATAATTTTAAATCCGCTGGACCACTAATATGAATTTTTAAAAAGATAAATAGTATTTAGTGCAATATAAAAATGCAAATAATTTTTCTGCGGACCACCAAAATTTTCTCATGGACCACCAGTTGGTGACCACTGATCTAGATATGCTCCAAGAGATATGCTGCCTCTCTTCTATGAAATAGTACAAGGCCATCAAGAATCATAGTCACTGAAAACCTTATCTGTTACATCCTCATGATGCAGCCCGCAGCCGCGGCCGGCGAGAGAAATACGTGTCACTGATTGGTTACCCGCCTGACAGCTGTCAAGTATAAATAGCTGTCAGGCAGGCTCGGTTCCCTGTTCGTGTTCTGTTCCAATGCTGTTGTTCCTTCAATAAAGTTCTGTTGCAGTTACCTCAGGCTTCGAGTATTTAAAATTGGCGACGAGGATGAGCGACACGGACCCCGTCCACTTCCCTGCCATGGCTCCGACTTATGTCTTCACCACATTCTGCCCTGAGGCAGAATCGTGGAATACGTTCCTCGAGCATTTCGAGGTTTTCCTTCAAGCCCATGACTTGACGGACTTGCCTGAGGGAAGGAAGAGGGGCACCTTCCTCCACTATTGCGGCCCTGAAATGTTTGCCACCACCAGGGCTCTTTCAGCACCGACGCTGGTGCATACCATGCCCCTTGATATTTTGCTGGCCAGGCTCAAGCTTCACTATGAGCCGATGCTGTCCCAATATGCCCGCTGGCAGTTCTTCAGGCGATGCATTCAACTCGAGGGCCAATCCATCAGCCAGTATGTGGCTGCTCTGAGGGCTGCAGCAATCCACTGTAAATTTGTGGATCTGGAAGACGCCCTCCTGGAGCAGTTCATCTATGATCTCCTTCATCACCGCATCCTGTCCCGCGCCGAGCTGTCTATGAAGATCGTGGTGGACAAAGCCCACGCCTACGAGATGGCTGGCCAGTCTACCCCAGACGTCCAGAGGTTCCCAGTGTCCGCTTTGCCATCGCCTCATTCCGCCGTTCAGATGGCGGCCGACGAATTCCGAACTGAATTCAATTCCTAAGTCGACCATCTCAAGTCGCTGGCCATTAGGAACGGCGGCGCTTGCCTCAGCTGTGGCGGCCGCCACTCGAGAGCCTCTTGCCATTTCTGTTCGGCCCTTTGCCGCAAGTGTGGGAAGAAGGGCCACATTGCGGCCGTCTGCCGCTCGGCTCCTGGAAACTCTCGCAACCTGAGGCCTCCTGCTCCTCCTTCTGCTGCCAGCTGCCGAACAGTTTCTGTCTCTTCTGCCACCCGCCTGGGGTGCTAGCCATCTCTGACCCGGAAGCTCCGTTTCCTGAGTGGCTGCCCGACTCCGCTGCCTCTTCTTTAGGGGGCCGGGGTAAGATGCATCTCCGCGTCTTACTCGCCAGCCGCCCATGCATGATGGAACTGGATACTGGCCCAACCTGCTCGATCATGTCCTGGGACAATCTCAAAGCTTTGCTGCTGCATCTTCAACCTTATCCAGCTGTCACCCGCCTCCTGTCATCTGAGGGACTACCAGGGCAACCCTATCCCCATCCTGGGTTGTGGGACATTCCCTGTCCAGTATGGGAAGTTCAAGGGTTCCTTGCCCCTCGTAGTGGTCCGCAGCCCCCTCGCTTCCCTTCTGGGGCTCGACTGGTTCCGAGCCTTTGGCCTCTCTATAGCTGGCATTAACTCCCTGCGCCTCACCTCCTCCCTGGATTCCCTCCTCTCCGAATTTTCTGGTCTTCTCAGATGCCTTGGGTTGCTGCAAGGCCACCCCTATCTCCTTAATGTCCTGGGACAATCTCAAAGCTTATCAACCTTAGCTTATCAACCTTATCCAGCTGTCACCCGCCTCCTGTCATCTCCTTAAATTTGGACCGTATGGTGGCGCCCATCCACCTTAAGGCACGACGGGTTCCCTTTGCCCTCCGGGCTTGGGTTGATGCAGAGCTGGACAAGCTGATCGCACAGGGCATCTTAGAGCCCATGGATCACTTCCCTTGGGAAACCCCTATTGTATTGCCTTTGAAGTACAATGGATCCCTGAGGATTTCCCTAGACTATAAGACAACTGTCAACAAGGGCCTACAAACTCAACCCTATCCAGTGCCGGTTGTGCAACATGTGTTGCACTCCTTGGGCCAGGGCAAACTTTTTGCAAAGTTGGACCTGGCCCAAGCTTACCAGCAACTGCCCGTGGACGAGGCCACTGCAGTTGCCCAGACCATAGTGACACACCGTGGTGCCTTCAAATGCTGCCGACTACAATTCGGTATCAGTGTTGCTCCTGGCATCTTCCAAGGATTGATGGAGTGGTTGCTCCATGACATCCCGGGGGTTGCCCCTTATTTTGACGATGCCCTGATTGCCGCAGCCGATCAATCAGGACTCGTCAAAACTCTGCAGGCGGGGCTGACATGCTTTAGAGACGCTGGCCTCCACTTAAAGCGCTCTAAGTGTCAGCTGGGCGTTTCCTCTGTAGAATTCTTAGGTTACCTCATAGATTCCAGAGGAATCCATCCTACTCCTGCCAAAATTGTCTCCGCCCCCACCCCCTCCTCCAAGGCGGAGCTCCAGGCATTCCTGGGTCTCCTTAACTTTTATGCTTCCTTCATTCCTCATAAGGCTTCCATTGCGGAGCCTCTTCACAGGTTATTGGATTCATCCACCCCTTGGGTTTGGACGGACCGCGAGGCGCATGCTCTCACGGCTGTCAAATCCCTCTTGACAGCTGCCCCCATGCTCGTCCAATACGACGAGCACCTTCTACTCCTCTTTGCATGCGACGCCTCTCCCTTCGGTGTCGGGGCTGTCCTGAGCCACTCGTATCCCGATGGCTCTGAAGCCCCAATCGCCTTTTACTCCCGCACCTTGTCCAAGGCTGAGCGCAATTACAGCCAGTTAGACAAGGAGGCCCTTGCGGCCGTTGCGGGGGTAAAACGCTTCCATCCCTACTTTTACGGCCGCCCCTTCACCCTCCTGACTGACCACAGGCCCCTTCTAGGCATCCTCTCTGGGAACCGGCCCACCCCCCCATCCTCTCGCCCCGCATGGGCCGGTGGTCTGAGTTCCTTGCCTCCTACTCCTATTCTCTCCTCTACCTCCCCGGCAAACACATGGGCCATGTGGATGCCCTTAGCTGCTGCCCGCTGCCCATTCCTGTTTCGGATCCTGCCCCTGGGGCTTCTGTTGTCTCATTGACTGATGAGCTCGCTCTTCCTCTCTCCATGTCCGACATCGCCCATGCCTCCCGTTCTGACCCCCTCCTCCAGAGAGTCCTGGATGCTGTTCGCCAGGGCTGGTCGGCGGACACTCGCCTGGCTGAGTTCCTGCTGTTTTTCTGCCGCTGGGACGAACTATCCATCCTGCAGGACTTCCTGCTCTGGGGCTCCAGGGTCGTTGTCCCTGTGGCCCTCCACCAGCAAGTGCTCCGCCGCCTCCATGAAGGCCACCCTGGCATAGTACGAATGAAAGCTCTTGGTCACAGCTCTGTCTGGTGGCCCTCCATGGATGCTGACATTGCTGCCTGGGTCCAGTGGTGCCCACCGTGCCAGGCTGTCCGCCCTGCTCCACCCTCCGCCCCTGCCTGGAACTGGGACACCCCCTCCGCCCTGTGGAGCCACCTCCACCTCGACTTTTTCGGCCCTGTTGACAGCCACACTTTTCTTCCTCGTGGTGGACGCGCTTTCTAAATGGGCTGACATATTCCCCATGTGGTCCACCACCTCCGGTACCACCATCCAAATTATCGATGCCCTTTTTACCACCCATGGCATCCCGGACGTCATCGTCTCAGACAACGGTCCTCAATTTGCCTCTGCTCCCTTCCACTCTTACCTCGCCAGCCTGGGCATTCGCCATGCTCTGGTGGCACCTTACCACCCCACGGGCATGGTGGAGCGTGCCATGCGCTCAGCCAAGGAAGGCCTTGCCCATCTCTCCCACCTGCCCTGGCCGGCCCACCTCCGGACCTACCTCCTGGCACAACATAACACCCCCTGCCAGGCCTCCGCCAAATGTCCGGCTGAAATTCTCATGGGGCGTTGCCCCTGGACAACCCTCGACCTCCTGCACCCCTCTTTCACCCCCACTGCCAGCCCCCTCCCCATGCCCCCTAGGTCTTTTCTGATGGGTGAGGGGGTCTTCACGCAAAATTACTCTGGAGACCCTAGGTGGCTGCCGGGGGTCATAACAGAACTAACTGGGCCCTGCTCTTACAGGGTCCAGCTCGACGACGGAAGACTATGGTGGCACCATATAACCCAGCTGCGCCGCCGAACACCTGCGGTGCCGCCCAAGTTGGCCACTCTGTCATCAAAACCACCGCAGCTGGGGCCTACCTGCCCGACGGCCGCCCAGCCTGCCCAACCGCAGCCAACCACGGCTCACCAGTCTCAAGCTGTTTTCCCTGCTCCACTCCACTGCGCACCACCCGCTGCCATCCTGGATGGACACTTATCTTTGAACGTTCATGCTTGTCTGGGGGCCGGGCCTTCATCTCTGTTGCGTCACAGCAACAGACCTCCTCCTCCGATGACGACGGACACTCCTCTGCCTAGGCGTTCCCAGTGCGTGCGCAGAAGACCTCAGTACTTAGATGATTACGCATGCGTAATCTGGGGGAAAGGAGTGTTACTTCCTCACGACGCAGCTGGCAGCCACAGCTAGAGCCCAAAGCTGCTGATTGGCTCTGACGCGGCTGCCGGCCGGTGGGAGAAATACACGGCGCTGATTGGTTACCCGCCTGACAGCTGTCAAGTATAAATAGCTGTCAGGCAGGCTCAGTTCCCTGTTCGTGTTCTGTTCCAATGCTGTTGTTTCTTCAATAAAGTTCTGTTGCAGTTACCTCAGGCTTCGAGTATTTAAAATTATCCTCTGTGAATCCCCTTTTAAAGGTCTTCTGTTAGTGGCCATCATCACATCTTGTAGCAATGTGATGAACGTTGACAGTGACAATGAACCAGCCTTCCCAGCTTGGGGTCGTACAGATGGGTTAGCCAGGTTACACTGGTGGAGAATTTAGCAAGTTATAGTCTCGACCCATCTGGAGGGCATTAAATTGGGGAAAGGCTGCAATAAACAGCCTCCCAATCTGGCTCATTATCGGCACAATGGATGTGTAAACAGCCCTCAAATTAGCTCTATAGGGGGCAAAACAAGTGGCAGGTTTTAATTTAGTAACCCACCCACAAAGATCAGTACCCAGGACAGGGAGTAGCTTAGCTAAGCTAAACATGGCCTTTTGTGTGCCCTGTTTTCATGCTCTGTAGCTCTCCCAGCTGGAGCTGACTGCATATCACTCCTGGAAGGATGATGGCTGGGAAGTCTTCCCAAGTATTACATGGGATGTCTTCCACCATGTAATTCTTTTCTTAGTGAAGCTGAGCTGAAGGTTACTAAAGGGATAGGGAGGTCATTACCTTCCCATCTTGCACGTGACTCAAATAAAACTTGTGTGACGGAAGGAATGGGATGGCTTACTGCAGGCCCAGCCGCTCACGCTGTCGTTCTGACACAGCTGATACAGATCAGGTGGAAGTCACTGGGCAGCCAATATGTTCTGCCAAGTTCTTTTTATCAGACCTGGTCAGGTGCACAGCTCTGTTTCCGATGTCTCAGACAAGGGAGGAAATGCTTATTGAACTTCAACAATGCCCGCTTCCTATGTTCCCTCAGGCAGGAAACAACCCCAGAGGCAGAGAATGCCTAAAGGCAGATTAAGCCACCGATCTCTGCTTGGAAATCTAGACTGATTAAAGGTTCTCTGCAAGCTAATGTGTGGCGGCTTCATGGTGACTTGCATGCCCTAATCCTGCTCAAACTTGGGCAGCCCCTGTAAAGGTGAAGTTGCAAGCAGAAAAGAAATCATTTTATACTTTAGGTAAAATTGACGGAGGGGGTCGGATCCCTTCTTCTCTTGTTTGGAACCGAATGGGCAGCAGATGTTTTGTTGATGTTCTCATTGTGTTTGCACATGTTGTCTAATTATGCAGATGGCCTATGGATAATCACACCATTATGCAGGAGTTCCCTCAGGGCTCCAACCTAATACTGTGGAGATCTCTAAATGAACTTGAGTACTAGCAAATACTTTTACCTTATGGCGATGGAGGTTGAGCTAAAGCCGTATGGGGGTCTTCCTCTTCGTAAGGGCAAGGAGGGTAGGATGCTGGCTGGAGGATGCAGATGTTTGAGAGAAGGAGCCGTTGGGGAGACCTTATCGCAGTTAGGAAAGATGACTGGAGATGACCGGGAACAGACACAAAAGAGGCAGGTTAGGAATCAACAGTAGAGGCAACAAATTTCATGCTGCAGTTGTTTGTCTTCAATTCAGTAATACTGAAATGTCTCCAAATTATCAGATTTTATACCGGATTGCTCAGAAGCCTCAGTTTGTTTCATGCTATTCTGTTTTGGATTCTTAGCCTCACCAACCACTCTTACTTCTTGCTTCTCCTTTCTTATCTTTATACTAGTTTTCTTCTGGGTTTTTCCCCCCTTCTTCCAACTTCCTAGACAAGCCGGTGCTGCTGGAATACCAGGTAGTTCCCTATCCAAGCACTTAGGGTAACCCTGTTTAGGGATCAGCCGGTGTTAGTAGGTGGTACTATCTTATGGAAATACTTCCTTGATCTGTTCAATACTATGAACTACACCAGCCTTACCAGGTAGACCACATAGAAAAAACAACCAGATAACTAATTCTACTTTATTGTAAAATTGCATTAATAAAAATGGTAAAAGTCTGAAAGTAGAATTCTCCTACTATCACCTTTGTATACACTTAGGGAAGATCCCTCCTGAGCCTCATTCTCCATCCAATATGTGGATGGGAAACCTTTTCGGCACTGAGTGCCTAAACCGGAGGGTGTGTGCATGCATGCATGCAGGAGCCACAGAAACTCAAAAGACCAGCTGGCTGGTGCGCATGCGTGCGCCAGCCACCTGGTCTTTGGGTTTCTGTGGCTCTGACATGCATGAAGACCAGCTGGTATGGCAGAGCCCCAGCTGGTCTTCAGGTTTCCAGGGCTCCGGCATGTGCAAAGATCAGCTGGCCAGCACGCATGTGCATGCTGGAAACCAGAAGAGCAGCTGGCAATGCTGCGTGTACCCACAGAGAGAACTCTGTGTGGCACCTCTAGCATGTGTGCTATAGGTTTGCCATCACGGCAATATACAATCGTGGACTATGCTTCATCTTATCTGGCCATTTCCTAAGTAACATCTCTTCACCTGGTCTCCTAAGGTTGTGCCCCAAAACCATCATAAGCTGTGTCCATCAGGTCTAACTGGAATATTCCCAGCATCCCTTATGACTTATTGGCTGAAGCTGCTGAAATTAGCAAAATCTGGATGGCATAGTCATTATATTCTTGCGCCAAAAGAATTGTCTATCCTTTCATAATGAAAATGGCTATGTTCAAGCAATATGCAAAAGAAAAAAAAAAGCCAGCCAGCAAATTTTAGCTTAGTGTGTGGTTTCAAGTCAAATTTATTTGCAGTATGTCAGATCAAACCCAAAAAATTGGGGCTAATTGCTCTGCAGTTAAATGTGGGTAAATGTGTGATGTAAGAATACATCTAATGTCCCAATGGTGCTTTCTTCCCCCCCCCCCCCCCAAAAAAAAAAAAAAAAAGGCAACTGGACTTTCTGGCTTTTCTTTGAAGATGTTTCTTTGGCTCTGAAGAAGCTTCTTGGATGAGAAGCAAAACATTTTTTCAAAGAAGAAACCAGGAAGTCCAGTTGCCTCTTGAAAAAGCACCTTTGGGACAACCATGACCTGCATGACTGAGAATCCCCATTGACATTTAGCAATACATCTAATATTTTCTCAAATTGGAAAGCCCTGCAGAATCACACAGCTTTCCATGGTGCAGCCCTTTATCTGATTTCCTGACCTCGCACTCCTACTTCATGGTTCAGTGGCCTTAGTGAACAATCACCACTTTCACTTCTTTAATGGCAGGCCATCAGATACTTAAATTTAAACTACACCCTGTCTTCACAGCACTAGGTAGCATTGCTGCCTCCCCTTCCCCTACATTTTCTCTTTTCCAGCAGTTTAGATTTTTGTGACTCTCCTTTGAGTGGTTCTCAAATGTCCCTACAAAGGACCTGGAGGGGGCAAGAAGGAGATGCTGTGTCCTCTTTCAGCTGGAATGCTCTTCACACCATGCTGAATGTCTGGAATGTATTGCCATGGGGTGCAATGATGGCCATTGGCTTAGCAGGCTTGAAAAACAGCCTAGAAGGACTCGTGGGAGATAAGATTATTAAGTACCATTACGGTTTAATTTCCAACCTGGGGGCAAATTGCTAACAACTACTGGTTTGTGTTGATTTTAGGAGCTGGGTGGGGCTGAGGAAGGTAAGAGTTGGCAAAGCCTGTTATGACTGTGGTGGTCTGACTGGAAGCCTCTGATCGACTCCTTTGCTTGTGGGAAGCAGGATGTTGGACTATAGATAAATAATAAAGTATAGCTAAAAATTTGCAGCCTTTGAATTGCATGAAAGAGTGCAAAGTAACATTTCAGTTGCTTGTTTTCTAACCCTGAGAATCCCTTGAGCTCTTAGTTCTGTTCATAAATTCAGGCTGCGGACTTTTGCCCTGTTAAAAGGCTGTTTCATTAGTAAACATGTTATTCCTCAGTTTCTTTGTCTTCAGTTAAATGATTAGTATCTGAATTAATCTGCGCTAGCCTGGAATTAATCTGAGCTAGCATGCATTTACTGTATTTGATCTGCAGTGATTTCTTTTATACAAGCAATTTGGTCCCTTGATGCTGCAGTTGCCACATTAGGGACCTGGATGCTGCAAATCAGGGATTTGAACCCAGTTCTTCTTAAATACCAGTACTCAAAACTAACCTCTTTGCTCTAGCTTCCTATATTTTGCCTGTCTATGACCTCGAACAGCATTTGCTGCTTCCTGTTCTGCTGGAGAGCTAATAGAAGCTGGCTTTACTGGCAAACATTTCTTGGCCATTAGATGTACAAGTGACTGAACTGTATCAGCAATGAGGGTTTAATTCTGAGTAAAATATTAACAAATAGAAGTGTTTCTGGAGACATTCTCAAATGCTTGCAATTCCAGAATGCTTTCCACGTCTCCCAGGAGGTTATTGCTGTCCCTTCTCAGATAAGAATAGTAAAGCCTTTTACAAACAAGAAATGCTATAGAAATTAAACAAGAATAAATGGAATTCAAGAGGAATGATAATGTGTCTCTTTGCCTGTTTTCTTCCCCGGCTTTAAGGATTTTGGCTCTTCTGGGAATGTGGATAATTTCTTGGCCATCCTCCAGCTAGTTGAGTCGCTGAGCCTTCCAATGTGCTTTCACTCAAGTGAATTTTGGGTACATTGCCATGAGTGAAATATACAAACGATAATACTGCAGCAGAAACAGCATGGTCTTTCACAGCCCCTGCGGCGCTCAGAGTAGCTGCTACACAGAGTCATATTTATGTGACTTATGCTTATTTACACCCCACCTTTCCTTTGAGACCTAAAGACAGCACAGAGGGTGGTGTATTTTCCCTTGTTTTTCTTTTCACAAAACAACCCATGAAATAACTTAGTCAGAAAAAAAGCAAGATTGGCCCTATCACTCCTTGAGCTACTTGAAGGAATTGGGGAGCTGTCACTTGGTTTTGAAGAAGATTCTCAGGTTCTCATGATAAACTGCAGCAAATGGACAACTGTCTTGGCACACATGTGTTCTCCATCGCAGTGATGGTGCCATAATGGCATCTGATCACAACATGGAAGCTAATCAATGTTAAACATATTCCAAAGAGTATCATGCCATATTCACAATTCAGTGGATTTTTAGGACTAGAAAAAATCCCGAAAGTTAAGCAGCTTAGATATCAAAGAAATAGTATTATAAATATTCTGGAAGTGAGATGGGCTCCTTTTATATCAGCCTTCTGAAACAACCCAAAATGGAATTCTTTCAGAGTGATTTTGACTGAATAGGGATGTCTCTGTTGTCACTATTGTGGTACTGTTTTATCATACCATGGATGACTGAGTTGATGTTCAGAGTACTTTAATTTGATAAGCCACTGAAAACCATTCAGGAGGGCCAATCTATGAATTTGATAAATCGAACAAATATATGTAACTTTTAATGATGATAATACATTTTACCCCCAATTTTCCAAGAATTTAGTTTTTTCGGAGATCAAATCATCCTAAAATGTTCATGCATTTTAAATGGTGAGATTAGATTGTCATTGCCATTGTTAGTTCTTCTTTTTACTGCGTGCATTATAATTTCATTATTTTATAAAAGATGCATTAAAAATGGGAGGTCTGAGGAACTGATGTGATTGAAGAACATCAAAATGTTCCCGATGGGACTGAAAAGATCCAATAATATTTTTTGTGTATGTTAACCTGGAAGAAATGTATTATTAATGTTAATTCTAAAGTGCAAATACTAATCCTAAAGAATTCACCCTATATTCAAATTAAAGAGTGTGGAGGGTGACTGAGCCATTATTATGCCCAACAACATAGTGCAGTAACTGTAACACCCACTGTTTGGGTCAAGGGGGAGGAGTGTTTGGAATTTAGGAAATATATGATAGATATCCTTTCAACATGGTGACATTTGAATGAATTGTAGAATTATTAGAATAGATCTGGAAGGGACTTTGGAGGTCTTCTAGGTCAGCCTGTTGCTCAAATAGGAGGATCTATACTATTTCAGATAAGTGGCTGTCTAGTTTCTTCTTAAAAACCTCCAGTGATGGAGCACCCACCATTTCTGAAGGCAAGCTATTCTACTGGTTAATTGTCCTCACTGTTAGGAAGTTTCTCCTTAATTCCAGATTGTTTCTCTCTTTGATTAGTTTCCAACCATTGTTTCTTGTCCTGCCCTCTGGTGCTTTGGAGAATAATTTGACCCCCTCTTCTTTGTGGCAGCCACTCAAGTACTGGAATACTGCTGTTATGTCACTCTTAATTCTTCTTTTCTTTAGACTAGCCAAACCCAAATCCTGCAGCCATTCTTTATATGTTTTAGTCTCCAGGCCTTTGATCATCTTAGGTGCTCTTCTTTGAACTTTTTCCAAAGTCTCATCTTTTTTGTAATATGGTGACCAAAATTGGTTGCACTATTCTGGATGTGGTCTTACTAGGATTTTTTTAAAGTGGTACTAGTACTTCACATGATCTTGATTCTATGCCTTTCTTTACACAACCCAGGATTGTATTAGCTTTTTTGGCTGCTGCTGCACATTGCTGGATGTTGTTATTAAAATAAAAAGTTATAAAACTCCAGTGTGTGAGAAGACGTACTGTTAAAGTCAGTCTCTTCCATTTCTTTGGCCTCCCTCTCACCCCTTCCCATGCTGTCTACAAGTCAGCATAACTTTTCTGGACTGATGAATGCCTTTACTGAGAAAGTACTGGTTATGTAAGGTCCACAAACATTTGTAGACATAAACACTGTCTAATGGTTGAAGTTGATGTTTTCTTTGCAACTTGATAACTTTCTTTTAAAATATTTTTTAAATTAAAAGCCCTTTAACAAATATCCACCCAGCCGAAAGTGGTGTGAAAAAAAGATTGGAGCTATGGTAAGGAAGATATGGCTGGATACGTTGGTTGGTGACTCACTGCTTAGCTATGGCATCGAGTTGTAGTTTGAGTTAACCGATCAGTCCTCACAGAGCTTATCATAGCAATGAACACTTGAGACTGCTTTAGATAAAGCTAAAGGGAACAAAGAACATATTTAAAGGTAAGAATCAAAAGGTGTTGGGAGAGGCAAATCATGACAGATATTGATAGTTTACTTCCCCTCCTAAGTACAGTTAAGCATGTCTGGCTCCTTGTCCCTCTATTTGATTCAGAAAAAAAAACAGCCACCACAAAATGGAGAGAGAGAGAGAGAGAGAGAGAGAGAGAGAGAGAGAACAGAGTCCAAGGCTCCCCTTCTTGCTAGTCAACCAACCAGGACTCCCCCACCCCTTTCTGTACAGATTTTGGCCTAAAAATGGAAAGGTAACATATCCTGTGGAGCAGTCCCTTGCTCCTGTAACCTTCCCTTGCTAAGAACAATGACTGTCTTGTGTATCAAAGTAACAGATGCTGTTTCTGGCAAGGGCTGCAGCCACCAATGTAAACCGCTCAGGGTTGGTTGAACTTGACCCAACCCAACTCAAGGCTTGGCTGGCAGCAAATCAAACTTTTGGCTGTTTGAGTGGGGTGGGGTAGAAAGTGGATAGAGTGGGTCTCAGAGTATAGAATAAATCCAGAAGTGTGGCCCCGCTGCCAATTCAGCCAAACAGACTCAGATTCACAGCTACCAAAGACATTCTTATCAACTGGTGGTTTCTAAAATTCCACTTCCATAGCTAAAAGAATTCAGCCCTGGGGTGAAAGGAGATTTCTTCCCTTTGAATTAAGCAGCCTCATAACTTGCTCTATTGATTTCTGTTGTAATAAATTCAGTATCTTCTCTATGAAACAGTTCAGGGCATTTCCAAATGAAGGGCAAGACTCCTACAGACGGATGAGAAATGATCAGGATATTATATGCTGGGAATGCAGGATTCAAAGGAATGAGTTATAATGTCCATTTGCCTCCAACTCTATTAGATATTTGGTGTCGAGGGAAGTAATTTTATTGTGGGCCTCACTAACCTGCCATTCTGGAAAAAAACTGCAACTGTATAGGCTTCTCCATAGCTGCCCTTTTGTTGATATTCATGTTCCTTTGACAATCATTTTCAGTGGGGATCTAGACAAAATTCTAAATGTACTCACAATCTTTCTTTCTTTCTTTCTTTCTTTCTTTCTTTCTTTCTTTCTTTCTTTCTTTCTTTCTTTCTTTCTTTCTTTCTTTCTTTCTTTCTTTCCTTCCTTCCTTCCTTCCTTCCTTCCTTCCTTCCTTCCTTCCTTCCTTCCTTCCTTCCTCTTGCTCTCTCTCTCTCTTTCCATCCATCCATCCATCTCATGTATTAACCTTCTGTTGGGGATTAAATAACATGACTTTAACGGAAATATTACCACCATGCATGTTTGTTTGTTTTGTTTATTCATGTCAAGCATCACAGTTAAAATAAGGCATACTATATGACATAAAATTTAAAATTATAAAATGCACAATTAAAATAGGTACCAATTAAACACATCATGCCCAGAAATTAGCAATTGCTTTCTGTAACACTGCCATGCAGTCCTCAAGTATACACTGACCGGGACACAAAGAGCAGGTATACTTATGTGTTGTTGTTTGCACATCATCACATTCACAAAGAACAGAAGCCACCGGATAACCCCATCTGTTCAGAGTGTCTCTGGATCAGTGGTGGGTTCCGGATCCCGTTGCAACTGGTACGGTGCAATGGGGTCTGGCGTCCACCACAGGAACACACTCAGCGTGTGCGCACATGCATCCATACCTCCTGCAACACTCTGCAATGCCTTCGCGGTACTCCAGCTACTCGGTGGAGCGTCTTGCAGGTGTTGTACGCTCTGTGCGTGTGTGCGGAAGTGCCAAAGAGCTCAAATATAGGTAAGGACCGTGGGTGGGCAAGCAGGCCCTCCGGAGCACCATACCGGAACGGTACCCAGTGCTCCCAGCAGGCACCGGTATGCCTGTACCGGGTCGTACTGGTCGTAACCCACCACTACTCTGGACCTTGTAGCCATGTGCAGTTTCAGTGATTTCCATACTTCCTAGCTTTCATCAGACCTGGTTGCCAGCTCCTCCAATGGTTCCATCCAGTGTTGGTTCTTTGTAGCGTTCCATAGATCCACTCCGTTTTCAAATTCTTTAAATTCTTCCATCAACCATGTATGTTATTGTTAATTTATTAATAATACCAAAATCTGCATTCCCTATTAAACTTGTTCATTCTGCATTATCAATAAATCTCAGAGTGTTCCATGAAAATGTACCTTATTTGATCAACTTGTTAATGATAGGATGTATAAAATATAGTCACTCTTCTCTTACTTTCAATCATTGCCATTATCATGGGATGCCAAGTTATGAATGATGCCATGATGTCAATATAGTGATAATGCATGTGAAGTACTTTAAAAATTGAAATAGAGTTTGGAATATGTACATTGCAGACCCTTGGATTTTTTTTGATGGAGACAAATACTGCAGTTAGTTTAAAATATAGATAGTTAAACCAAAGGGAGACTCAATTTGGTTAAATGCTCATTCATCGATCCCAAGATCAAGCAAAAGCACATTTGAAATAATTAATCAATCCATACTTTCAGTAACAATGAATTACTCGTTCAGCAATTCAGACCCTCCTCATATCATATCAGTGACATTTTCTAATTATACTCGAAGAAACAGCCCACTCCTCCCCAAGGAAAAGAAAGTATTCCAGAAATTTGCTTTTCTGTGTTATTTATTACCAAGACATAAATGGGTGGAGATTCTGGGCTGCTGCTTCATCAGAGCAAAACGAGGAACCCAACCCTTCAAGTCATGAAAATCACTCAACACTAAATCATTTAAGGACAAGTAGTTGTTGTTTTGACTGCGGAGCCAATAGGAACAGAACTGCCGTCTAGCTTTTGTCAATGCACTGAGTTGGCAATTGTGGCCCTTTTTAGCTGGCAAATGGATGGCCTCTGAGACTATTGCTAAAGTATTGCTATTTTTTTGAATGTCTGGAAAAAAAGAAGTTTGAATGGTGCTTCTACATGGCACATAATACACAGCTCTATCCTCCTATAGTCTTACTTTGCCTGTTCATAAGGCAGAGGTTATCAAACCAGAAATTTAGTTGTAAATTAAGCTCTTAAGTATATACATAACCTCATTGACTTCAGTGGGATGATTTTTAAATGGTGGAAGGATCTGTATCAGAGGTGGTATTCAGCAGGTTCTGACCAGTTCTGGAATACCGGTAGCGGAAATTTTGAGTAGTTTGGAGAACCAGTAAATACCACTTCTGAGTGACCCTGCCCTAGTGGGTTTCAGGTTGTATGGGCGTACCGGAGACTGCCCAGAGAACTGGGTACTGTTCTGGTATGGTGCTCTGGAGGGCCCACTTGCCTGCTCTCCTTACCTGTCCTTTAAAGCCTTCGGCACTTCTGCGCACCGGCATGGCATGTACAGCACCTACGCGACACTTTGCTGAGCAGCTGGAGTGTCGCGCAGGCTTGTGGAGGCATTGCTGGAAGGTACAACATAACCACGCACTGCACGCATTCATGTGGAGGATGCCGGTACGGTTGCAACGGGATCTGGAACCTACCAC
Source organism: Thamnophis elegans (assembly GCF_009769535.1). Lineage (NCBI taxonomy): Eukaryota > Metazoa > Chordata > Lepidosauria > Squamata > Natricidae > Thamnophis > Thamnophis elegans. Next base: position 62,561,108 of record NC_045541.1, on the reverse strand, counting down.
TGCCCTGCCCACATCTATTCTCTGCCTCCCGAGTCCCAGCTGATCGGGAGGGAATAGGGATTTTAGTATTTAGTATTTTTAGTATTTTATTAGGATTTATAGGCTGCCCTTTTCCCTGAGGGGACTCAGGGCGGCTTACAATCATTAGGGAGGGGGTGCAATTCAAAATAAACAATAAGTGAGCAAAATAAAATAATAAAAACACAACTTGCATTCAACATTCAACACTCGGGTGGGGCAAATTAGAGGCTTATCCCCAGGCCTGTTGGGATAGCCAGGTCTTGAGGGCTGCGTGGAAGGCCTGGATGGTGGTGAGGGTACGTATCTCGACGGGGAGATCGTTCCACAGGGTCGGAGCTGCAACAGAAAAGGCTCTCCTCCGTGTAGTCACCAGTCGACATTGACTGGCGGATGGGATTCGGAGGAGGCCCAGTCTGTGCGATCTTATCGGTCGGAGGGAGGTAATCGGCAGAAGGCGGTCTCTCAAGTACTCAGATCCACTACCATGAAGGGCTTTAAAGATGGTCAACAGCACCCTGAAGCGCACCCGGAGATCAACAGGTAGCCAGTGCAGCTCGCGGAGGATGGGTGTTATGTGGGCGAACCGCGGTGCGCCCACTATCACTCGCGCGGCCGCGTTCTGAACTAACTGCAGTCGCCGGATGCACTTCAAGGGCAGCCCCATGTAGAGCACATTGCAGTATTCCAGCCTAGAGATCACAAGGGCTCGAGTGACTGTTGTGAGAGCCTCCCGATTCAGGTAGGGTCGTAACTGGCGGACCAGGCGAACCTGGGCAAATGCCCCCCTGGTCACAGCCGACAGATGATGGTCGAGAGTCAGCTGTGGATCCAGGAGGACTCCTAAGTTACGAACCCTATCTGAGGGGTGTAAAATTTGACCCCCCAGCCTGAGTGATGGAACATTAGCCAAATTATTGGGAGGGAAACACAACAGCCACTCGGTCTTGTCCGGGTTGAGTACCAGTTTGTTAGCGCTCATCCAGTTCTTAACGGCCTCAAGACCCTGGTTCATCACGTCCACCGCTTCATTGAGTTGGCACGGGGCGGACAGATACAATTGCGTATCATCCGCATATTGATGGTATTTTATCCCGTGCCTCCGAATGATCTCGCCCAGCGGTTTCATGTATATGTTAAATAGTAGGGGGGATAAGACCAAACCCTGCGGCACCCCATATTTTAGGGGCCTCAGGGACGATCTCTGCCCCCCGACCAACACTGACTGCGACCTGTCCGAGAGGTAGGAGGAGAACCACTGCAAAACAGTGCCTCCCACCCCCACCTCCCGCAGTCGTCGCAGAAGGATACCATGGTCGATGGTATCGAAAGCCGCCGAGAGGTCGAGGAGAACCAGGATGGACGCATGGCCTCCATCTCTGGCCCTCCAGAGATCATCGGTCAATGCGACCAAAGCGGTTTCTGTGCTGTAACCGGGTCTGAAGCCGGACTGGAAGGGGTCAAGGTAGCTAGCTTCCTCCAAGGCCCGTTGAAGCTGGAAGGCCACCACCTTCTCAACAACCTTCCCAACAAAGGGAAGGTTGGAGACAGGACGGTAGTTATTTAAAATGGCTGGATCCAAGGATGGTTTCTTCAGGAGGGGTCTCACCACCGCCGTTTTAAGTGCGGCAGGGAAGTGTCCCTCCCGAAGGGAGGCGGTTACGACCGCCTGAATCCAGCCACGTGTCACCTCACTGCTGTTGGCAACCAGCCAGGAGGGACACGGGTCCAGAATACAGGTGGAGGCACTCACAGCTCGAATGGCCTTGTCCACATCCCCAGAGGCAACATCCTGAAACTCAACCCAGAGATGGTTTGCCAAGTGATCCTCTTGTGTCCCGGCTGGATCTGCAGCGGTGGAGTCCAAGTCCGACCGAAACCGAGCAACTTTGTCCGCTAAGAATTGGGCATAATCCTCAGCTCTACCCTGCAAGGGTTCCCCCGTATCCCTCCTGTTTAGGAGGGAACGGGTTATCCTAAACAGGGCGGCTGGGCGGGACTCAGCGGACGCAACCAAGGTGGCAATATGAGATCTTTTTGCTGCCCTAAGTGCCCTGGTGTACTCCTTGTGCAGGTTGTTAGGAGTGCTCGGTTCGACTCGGACTTATCGGACCTCCACAAGTGCTCTAGGCGTCTCCTCCGGCGCTTCTTCTCCCGGAGCTCCTTGGTAAACCAAGGAGGTCTCCGGGATCCGTTGACCCGGAGGGGCCGTAGTGGCGCAATCCGGTCAAGAGACTCCGATGCCGCCGAGTACCAGGCAGCAACCAGAGTCTCCGCCGAACTGTGGGCGAGAGTATCAGGAATAACCCCAAGCTCCGTCTGGAACCTCAAAGGGTCCATCAGTCGCCTGGAGCGGAACCACCTGGTCAGTTCCTCCTCCCTACGGTGGGGGTTTGGCCTCCGGAAGTCAAGCCTCAGTAGGCAGTGGTCTGACCACGACAGGGGTATGGTCTCATTACCCCTCAGACCAAGATCACACATCCACTGCTCCGAGAGAAATACGAGGTCGAGCATGTGACCCGCTGAGTGGGTTCGGCCCCGAATTACCTGGGTCAAGCCCATGGCTGTCATGGAAGCCATGAACTCCTGCGCCCCATCAGAGTGTTCACCGAGCGATGGCAAATTGAAGTCCCCCAGAACCATAAGCCTGGGGAACTCAATTGCCAGCTCGGCTACTGACTCGAGGAGCGAGGGGAGGGCTGCTGCAACACAGTTGGGAGGCAGGTACGTTAGCAGCAGACCCACTTGACCCTTGAGGTCCAACTTCACCAGCAGAGTCTCACACCCGACAAGCTCCGGAGCAGGGACCCTACGAGGTACTAAAGACTCTCGGATAACAATAGCCACACCGCCACCCCTTTCCTGGGCTCTCGGCTGATGAAGCACCTGAAATCCTTCTGGGCACATCTCTACAAGGGGGACTCCTCCTTCTGTGCCCAGCCAGGTTTCAGTAATACATGCCAGGTCTGCCCTCTCGTCAGAAATTAAGTCCCAGACGAGGGGAGCCTTGTGAACAACAGACCTGGCATTTAGCAACAGCAGCCTGAGACCAGGGTCCTGATTACTCGCGCCATCTGGCCTTGGAGTGGGACTCATAGGGCCAGAAGGAGGGATCTCTGTAATATAGCGAACCCTCCTTCCCCGGTAATGGCCAGCCCTAAAGTCCCCGCCGTATCTGCCTCTCCCTGTAGTGACCATAATGCTCCGACCCACTCCCGTAGCAGTAATCCCCCCAACCACCTCAGTGGCCCCCGCATTCCCCAGCAGGCCCTCCGAGTCATACATATTCATTCACTCACCCAAACAATCCCCACGTAATAGTTAAAAACAAAACAAAAATACAGCAGTAATTACAATAAAAGTGGGAACATTCACTCAAACAGGCATAACACAAACATATCCCATACTAAGACAGAAGGAAGAAGAGAGAAGAAAAAAGGAAGAATTTGTTAAAAGAATAAAAGATAATGCGCAGCTCTTAAATTAGGATTGGATTGTGAGTTCAAAGAGTTCAAGGGGGGCCAAATGGCCTTCATCAGGTGGTTCTGCAGCTAACAATGATAACGTAGGGACAAAGCCTGAGTCACGGGGGAGCAGGCGTCCACGAGAGTTATAATAGTGGTGGTCACAGTCCCAGTCACAGTTCCAATTAGTCTCATAGGATGGCCAGTCCCTACTGACTTCCCAATCACGTCCTCTCGAATAATCCTGGTTTGCTAGGGGAACCAGGAGTTCATCAGGCCGGGCGATGTTAGTTAGAAAGTTTAGCAGGAGTTCAGTAAGAACGTACAGTGCCATCATCTGTCTGCCCGCAACACAGTCCCAGAATCTTCTTTCGGGGAGTAAAACCCCCCCAGGGAGTTCCCAGAGGCTTCCCACTAAAAATAAGTAGGGTGACAAGATGAAACCGATGTTAAAGTTGTCAGAGGGGGCTACCGCTGTTCGCAAAATAGGACTTACTTCCTCAGCGTCAAATGGCTGAGATAACACACGAGCCACTGGAGCCACCAAAGCCAATGGGGTCATCAAGATCTGCACAGTCCGAGAATAGTCCCTCTGGTTGTTCGTCCCTGCTACAAGCAAACAAAGCAGGGGGGTGGAGCGGGCGATGGAGCCGCCGGGAAACGCTGTCGCCGCCACCAAGCTGAGGCCCCTCTCCTCGCCGCCAAACAGCTGAGGCAGTCGGAGCAGTCCGGAGGCCGCCGGAACCACCAGAATCCGCGTGGTCTGCAGTTGCACGGTCCGTACGGTCTGGGGGTGGTCCCGGGAATGGTCCCGCGGTCGCAGGATGTTCTTGCTGTAATCTGGCAGAATGGGGAGGCAAAATAGGCAGTAAAGCGGCCGGCAAGCGCCGTCATTGATGTTAGGTGGAGACTCCTCTCCTTGCTGCCGGGCGGTCAAACCAGCATAGGCGCTGCTGAAGCCGCTAAGATCTTTGCGGTTCGGGGTTGCCCCCAAAGTGGCAACCCCTGCCGCTGGCTGGTCTTTTCGGGGGCCCTGGGTCTTAAGCCTCCCGGGCCGGCTTACCATATTATTTTTAGCGTCGCTGCTCAAGGTTTTTTTCGGCATTTTTTCGTCAGATGGCTCAGGACGAAAGGAGCCTCGCAGCCATGCACACATTTTGCAGTATCCTTCCCCTGCCACGCCCACCAAGCCATGTCACACCCACCAAGCCACTCCCACAGAACTGGTAGTAAAAAAAAATGAATCCCACTACTGATCTGTATGATAGTTATTAGTCCCCCCCTCTCTGGTTTTTTGCCAGACCAAGCCAAGATTCAAATATCAGTATAAGTCATGGCATGGTCACCATGATACATTGAAGAAAGCAGAAATGAGTAAATATACAATATGCCCTGATTTACCAAAGACAATGGTTGAGTGTGCATATCCCAAACCAACCCAATTTGTGGCTTAGAGTTGGCTTTTCTGGCTTTTCTGTCTCAGTCCAGGTCCTTGCAAAACTTAGGCTGGAAATATACTGTATTGTATAATTGTAGCAGTTGGGCAACAGTGTCAAATACCCAAATAAATGCGTACAATTATCAGAAATTTTAGTAAGTGGGAGATATAAAATGGCAATTTGAAAATATTTTTAAACCCCTTTATATATTTAATATTACACCACCACATTTGCAGCATAAAATGTGTTATGTATAACTTTAACATTCAACAGAGTTGGTATATGAAATTTTAACAGGCCCTTTAAAAGTGATGGGGTGATTTTGATAGAAAATTCTGGATCTGTAAGAGCTCAATTCTAATTGACAAATATAAGTAGAGTTTACTATGCTGTATCCTCTCCTTTCTATAGAAAGTCTAAAGTCCTTTTGTTTAGCTTCTTTGTGCTGTTCTGAGTTTTTGTGGGTCTCCAGGGTGCAGAGAAGGAGGAGGAGAATTCCTTCCTCCAAAACCTTCCAATTTCAATTTTCTTAAAGAGGCAGTGAGAACAGCCTGGTTTCTCATTTGTAATCTAACCTCTCCAAGGATACATTGGCTGCTGCCTGTTTCACTCAAGGGAGTTTTCAAACCAAGAAGGCCTTGTCTTATGCTTTCCTCCTCCTTTTGAGATAATGACAGAAAGCAGACAGGAATGTGGTACTTGCAAAGATGGCCTTGCTTCTTAGCATGGGAATGGAGTCATCTCAATCAGGGAAGGAACTCTGTACTTCTGCAGGAGTCAGTCAAGTCTTCTTTGAGTTGAGTTCCACTCTTGATGACTTTGTGGGCAAATTTATGTATTTTTCTTCATAACAGAATGAAAATGCTTTGCAATTGCCTTTGCTGGATTTTTTTTTTTTACTTCCCATCCTAATTTACACCATTTATACTGTATGTGGCCTTCTATTCACATACTATCCATGTATGAAACTGTTTACTTTTATGAGATATAGCTTCAAAACATTTTAGTCAAAGCATTGTAATCTTCATTCTAGAATAAAATATTCTATATTTTTTTCCTCCTCCTCCTTCTCCTCCTCTTCCTCCTCCTACCCCCCCCCCCTGTTGTCACAGCATATTTTGCCATACCAGCCACTAAGTTAAATTCCCTCACTCATTTGGCAGCACTCAGCCCTGTTTACTGGATTCCAAATAGTTACTATTGGGAACACAAAGCCCCCATCCACTTTCTCTTATTAAGTGCCTAGTGTCTCATGAATCTTCATGCAAGGAGAATACTGGGTGGCTTCATGATATTTCTCGCTTATTCTGTCCTGGCCAGACAAGCAACAGTAGGCAGGACTTGACACTGCAACCAATTAATGCTTGAATGGTACATTCTGTGCTACTCAGACTTAGTGTAAAATTCTATTAGTGTGTTATGTGTGAAAAATGGTTCGGTTGACTTGATTTAGATACAGTATTCCCACAAGATTGAGTAAATGAGGCTGATTTAGCTCTGCAAAGGACTTGATCTTTGGATGTTAATTTTAACCCCTCAGTATTTAGTTGACTAGATAATTAACTTCTTTTCGGTGTTCCTATAAAATCTCTTCTGATTCTATTAAATATTTTATAGAAACAGGGCCACTATCATGCCACAATATTAAACAGCTCTGCAAGCTTCAGGGAGGAAGTCTTCATAGGATTGCTGCAAATAAAAATTAAATCCCCCTGAGATAATTTAATCAAAGATGCGTTATTACTTTCTTTGCACAAATGTTCTGGTTTGCTTTTGAGAAATGGAATAAAACAAATAAGGACATTTAAAGAAGGTAGAAATGAGAGAATGGGTGACTTTCATTATCTTTATGGCAAATGAACCATGTGTGTTCTAATAATGACAAACGAGATACATGTTATAAATAAATACCCCTAAAAATGTGATCTAGAACTATAGACTATAAACCTCCAGACAAGTGGCGGTGTTGGTGTTGTATATGGCACATACACTATTGAACCACTTGGAAGCAATGCCTAAAGAACTGCCAGATTAATTGATTGATTGATTGATTGATACATACATACATACATACATACATACATACATATCCCAGTGAAATTGGATTAAATTAACAGAGTTGGAAGGGACTTTGTAGGTCATCTAGTCCAACAAATGGCAGTCCAATCACTTCTTGAAAGCCTCCAGTGATGAATCTCTCAAAACTTCTGAAGGCAAGCTGTTCTATTGGTCAATTGTTCTTACTGTCAGAAAAGTTCTCTTTATTTCTAGGTTGAATCTCTCCTTGATCAATTTCCATCCATTGTTCCATGTCTGGCCTTTGGGTGCTTTGGAAAATAGATTATCCTCATCCTCTCTGAGACAGTCCCTCAAATATTGGAATGCTGCTATCATGTAAGCCCCCATCCTTCTCTTCACCAGACTAGCCATGTCCAGTTTTTGTAACTGTTCTTCAAATGATTTAGCCTCCAGTCCCCTAATCATCCTGATTGCTCTTCTTTCCACTTTTTCTATAATCTCAACATCTTTTTATAGTGTGGTGACCAAAACTGGATGCAATATTCTAGGTGTGGTCTTATTAAGGCTTTATAGAATGATATTAGTACTGCACTTGATCTTGATTGTATCCCTTTATTAATGCAATTTAGGATTGTGTTGGCTTTTTTGGCTGCCGCTGCACACTGCTGGCTCATATTTAATTGGTTGTCCAAGATCCCTCTCACAGTTACTGCTATTAACCCTGGTTTTACCCAGTCTATATGTGTACTTTTTGTTATTCTTGTTGAAGTGTAAGACTTAATTTCTCTACATTGGATTTCATTTTGTTAGATAGGGGCCAGTGTTCAAGCCTGTCACGATCCATCTGGATCTTGACCTTGCCTTCTAGGATGTTAGCTATTCTTGCCAGCTTAGTATCATCTGCAAATTTGGTAAGTTCCCCTTCTATTCCCACATCTGTCATTTATGAAGATATTGAAGAGTACTGGGCCTAAGATGAAACCTTGTGGTACCCATCTGCTTACTTCCCTCCATGTAGACATAGACCTGTTAAGGACTACTCATTGAGTATGGTTTGTCAGCCAGTTATGTATCCATCTGCTATCTATCCCACTTTTTTTCTAGCTTTGTCTACTTTGTCAAAAGCCTTGCTGAGGTCTAAGTATATTATGTCCACAGTATTTCTCTGGTCTACTAATTTAGTCACTATGTATGGAATAAATTCTATTGTTATTTAATTCATAGAGAAGTAGAAAGTTGTCAGTGAGACCAAAGTAGAAAGTTGTCAGTGAGACCAAATATAATGACATTTGGCATCAAATAGGAAATATCTGAAATTTAGTGTTTGCTAAAAAGGACATCGAAGGAAAAAAAAACCAAATCTTGCCACAATTATTGAAGGTTTCTTAAAATCCCAGCAATGTATATTTAGCTGTATATTGTGGACCTCTGTAAATCTTTTTTATGTTTAAACTAGAAGGATGTTTGTCATATAAAACTCAGATGAAAATATCTTTTTAACTTTTCCATGAGGTTGACATACAGTGGCATCTACATGATTGAAGAGAACAATCTATCAATTTGTGTCTCTCAGATTCATCCTAGACTATTGATGGCAAGGCAGCAGTTTCTGGCAGTACAGATTTTTAAAGGAAGCAATAAAATAGGTTTGTGAAGATCTTGGTAGAGTTCATAGCATTTAGACATATACCACTTCACAGTGCTATGCCCTATTTTATAAACTCCCTTTCCCCTACAAAAAAGGATAATAAATAAAATCTGGCAACATCCCCTCCAGGGATGTCAGTGTGTCATCCCTGATCTCCTATTTTACAGATGTTGGATAGAGATAGATAAAATAGAATCAAAACGCAACATGGCCACAAATGTCTTTACTTAGTGCTGTGAAGAAAAAGAATAAATTCAACGGCTGACATTGCTTCAAGGGCAACATTGAGTCCTTGACTTACAACATTCATTTGGCGACTGTTCAAAATGATAACAACGCTGAAAAAAGTGATTTATGATTTGTCCTCTTATTTACTTACAACTATTGCATCATCCCCTTATATACAGCTATCGTAGCATGACCAACATTTAATGTTTAGTAACTGCCATCTATTCACAACATTACAGTGTCCTGAGGTCATGTGACCATCTCTTGCAATCTTCCCAGCCAGCCTCCAACAAGCAAAGTTAATACGGAAGCTGGATTCGCTTAACAACCACATTCAACAACTGCAGCAATGAAAAAAGTCACAAAATTGGGCAAAACTCACTTAACAATCCCCTGGCTTAGCAACAGAAATATTGAGCCCAATTGTGGTAGTAAATCAAGGGCTACCTTTATTACTTATGCTAAGGTTCTACAAAATGCAATCAATTTCAGCCATCAGGTTTCGAGCAATGTTTGGTTAAAGCAGAGTTCCTCAACTTTTCCAGCTTTGCAGACCAGCCTGGGGGGGGGGGACAATTTGGTGCAAGTGATGGGCAAGTATGTTTGTGTGGGCTCACCTGCTTCTCGTGCAAGTGGGGATGCAGGCATGCACTCGCTTGCCACTTCCGTGGCCCGATCAATAATCATGCCCGTTTCATGGCTTAAAATGAATGGGAAAAGTTTGTTACCAGGCTGAATCCGTAAGGAAGTTTGATGAGACAAAACCCTACTGTATTCCACTCATTGCTGATCTTCCCCGAGTACAGGGGTGGTAGTGGGAATTGACAATGTTGATATTGCATGTGGATGTCAGGGAAGCTTGCAATACAAAACTTGTTTTCTCTTTAGCAGGGATTGGCCAAAATGTATTTAGCTCTTTAACGTTTAACTTGTTTATTTGAACTTTTGGCTCAGTACCTTCAAACTTGGGTAGCATCCAGCATTGCACTGGTAGAAAGGAATGTGTGGAATCCCTCTGGCTTCCAAGTGTTCCTGAAAAGCCTTTCCTAAGGTTTCTGGATCCACCTTTAAGGTGTGAATGAAGCGAGGCAGCCTGTGAGGTAAGGAGAGCTCTGAAAACCAGGCAGAAAGTCTACCCGTAGAAGATGTATCTGCCTGATTTTGGGGGAGGGCATTCTTCCTGGTGGACTTTGCGTGCAATTCACTCGCTTCAAGGCCTTCTGTTGACTTTGCCCGAAGCCAGATTTTTATCAAATATATATTTGATGTGCATAAATCCAAACAATGAGCTGTGTGTATCTGTGTGTGCGTGCCCATGCATTGTCATGCTATGCATTGTTGTTAGAGGGATAACTCCTTGTCACTCAGCTAATGTGGCTAATATTTTTTGCTGTTTTTGTCTGACCATCGCCTGGGAAGGTTAGCACAAATAAGATTTGTTCATTTAAGTAGGACTTTCTGAAGTAATGAAATAATGATTTCCCCTCCTCCTCCATTAAACGAGGGTACCCAATTTAGCTGAAGTGGAAGCCACTACTGTTAATTGAGCCCTTGTAGTTTTCTACTGTTTCTGATCGAGAATTGTAATTCTGTCACTAAGTCAATTGATCAATTCCCATTCAGGAGGAATGTGGGTGAACTCTGATGGCCAGAACTTTCTGTGAACATTGAGGAGGGTTGGGGAAGGCGAGGAAAAAAAAACCCTGTGAATTTCCTGTGTTACTAGAACTCCCAGTTTGGATTATGGAAGATTTAAGAGATAAATTGGAACTCCAGAACTTGAATATTTATTTTGTAGCTTGTTTGACCCAGATCTATTTCCTTGTTCAAAGTTCTTTACTTATATAGGGACAGCCATTATGTATAAGAGTTTTTGTGAGAATATAGATTAGATCACCACTCCTTTTTTTTTCTTTAAGAGAAATAACTTTTGTAAAAATAAAATATAATTTCTTTTCTGGTTGCCCAGCTTACACAATAGTTTCAGTGAAGCAAAGTTAGGTGAGACTATCGGGCTGAGTAAGTCATCTCTTTTTGTTTTCTAACCTAGAGTTTGAGAAGGCAAAGAACAATTCCCCTCTTTTTTTGTTTCTCCTTCTCTCTCTCTCTCTTTTTCTGGTCGGGTTCCAAATCTATACAATCGAAAAGTGATGCTGCCTCCCAAGGAGGGGAGCATTGCCTGTACATTTTCAACATTCTTTCTGGAGTTAATGACTTAGAAACTTGACTCCCCAAAAGAGGGAGGGCTCAACCCACTGGTGTATGTGTATATATGTGTGTGTGTGTGTGTGTGTGTGTGTGTGTGTGTAAAGTTTAGTCACGAAAGGTGGGGGGGTGTAAAGAGAGAAAAATGCAGAGCCCCAGGGCAGCCTCTGACAGCGCAGTGGGCTGGCAGGCAGCTCCCAAACAATGTGCTTAGTATTATCTGCAAGATTGGAGTTGTCGGAGCGGACTGGCTGCTGTGGCTGTACCTGTGCAACCTGGGCTATCGTTGGCTAGGTGCCAGCGTGCCGAGAGGGTAATTTCCCCCCTTCTTTCTCCCTTACCTCCCTCCCTCCCTGCTGCATACATGGTATGTAGATCTTCCTCCCCCCCCCTTGCGAGAGTCCTTGAAAAAACAAAAGCAAAAACCGCTGAAAGCGGTTTTAAGGACTTGTTATTGTTGGTGATTGTGTTGTGCTTCTTGATGTTGGTGGCTTGAAAGTAAAGTGGAAGTGTGTATGTGTGGGGGGGTGCTCATTGGTTGCTCTCTCTCCCACTCCCCAGGCTTCCGTTTTTTTTCCTGGGTGAGGCTCCTTCCCAGTTCTTGCATGTTTTGGTTTGGTAAGGCAAGATTTTTGATTTTAATTTCCCTCTTCTTTCATACCTTCCCTCCCTCCCTCCTTCCCTCCTTTCCCTCCCTTCCCTCAACCCCGCTGCCCTTGTTTCTGTTTCTGCACAGGTTGCAAGCTGTCCTGTCACAAGAAATGTGAAGCCAAGGTAAGGATGGCTTATTCTGTCTCTTATTGTCTTACAACAACGTTGTAGTTTGGGCTACTCCCCCCCCCTTTCCCGTTGATGATGCGAATCTGCTTTGTAAAGCACCGGGATGAGGAACTGGTGGCTTCAGTGGTTCTAGCCTTTCCTCCTTCCTTGCACGTCTGTTGGTTTCTAAAACGGCAAATCGTTGTTCCAAGCCGTTTTGTCAACTTCTCCCCAGATTTCAAAGCTCTCCTTCCAAGTTATTTTCGGGCACTTATCTCCTAAGACGTTGCAAGGACAGCCATGTGCTTGCCTTGATATTTATTGTTTAAACAGTTAATGGGACTTTTGAAAAATTCCTTCCTGGTTTACGTTATGGCGGTTTGTCTAAGTTCCACCCTCCCCCCCATCCCCATGTACACACACTCAGAGGAGGCATTGTGCTAGCGGCAAAGGTTTTGAAAGCTTTTTAGGTGATCCATCTTCCCTTGTGAGAGGGCAAGGTTGTAAAATAAATGCACGAACCTGAGAATCAGTCCATCCTTCTCATTCAAAGTAAGCAGTAAGATGCTTGGAGAAGATGGAAGTGGGCTTCAGGAAAATCCTTTGCCTGCTGTGTTCTGTAGTACATCTGTTCAAGTTGGCTCCTCTTAATGTATCTTCTGAAGAGTGCTTTCTCATTTTTGCATTATGTTAGTTCCCGTGACAACCTTCCTGCTTTAATTTGCTGGGTAAGGAGGCCAAATTCAAATCCATCTAAAGGGCTCAAGGTTGATTTGAGCATCGGTCCTCTTGTCTCTCTCTTTGCTGGATTGCATGGCTTCTTAGAGATTAGACAGATTCACGACAGCAGTTTCTTGCATTTATCAATGACAACCTCAAAAGAAAGAGATATTGAAGATCTGATGTGATTTAGAATGGGGACAACAGCCAAGGTTAAACTGGGATGACCACATCCCAAAGTATGAGACAATGTCCACAAAATTCAATCCAAATATTTCAGAATAACAGAATAACAGAGTTGGAAGGGACCTTGGAGGTCTTCTAGTCCAACCCCCTGTTCAAGCAAGAAAGCCTATATATTTCACACAAATGGTTGTCCAATCTCTTTTTAAAAACTTCCATTGTTGCAGCACCCACAGCAAGTTGTTCCACTGATTACTTGTTCTAATTGTCAGGAAATTTCTCTTTAGTTCTAAGTTGGTTCTCTCCTTGATTAGTTTCCACCCATTGCTTCTTCTCCTGCCTTCTGGTGCTTTGAATAATAGGTTGACCCTCTCTTCTTTGTGGCATCCCCTTAGACATTGGAATACTGCTATCATATCACCCCTAGTGCTTGTACTTAGTCCCACCACAGAAGCTGATGCTACAAGAGGATTTTGAATGCTTGGACTCCTGCTGCCCAGTTTCCTGCTTGTTTTTTTTTTTTTTACAGTGTTGATTAAAAACTGATGGGAATATAGAGAAGTCTACTGCAGAGGCACTTTGAAACCTTCTTGGCTTCCAGCTTATGTAAAGCAGAGATGTACAAGCTGAGGTGCAGGGATATACATTGCCTCCTAAAGCCCCTGTTATGGTTTCTTGTCTCCTCTAGAAGTTGCTGACGGATATTTAATGTGCCATTTAATATATGAAAAATAATCTTTACTTAATAAAGTTAATTTCATTTTTATTCCCCTCCCCCGGTAGATTGCTAGCTTTTGACTGCCCCACCCATTTATATATCCTGGCACCATCTATATTTTCTGAGCAAGCCCAGAACCAAATGCTGGGTAAGGTCTTCAGGATAATGATAATTGCATAACCCTGAAGTAGAGGTACCTGGCTGCATTCTCTTGGTGGTGGATGCCTGAACAATGTAGTGGCTCAGTTTAGAAGATAATACAGTAGCTACATCATTGACTAGGCCACAATTGTTTCTTCTTTCTTCCATCTGATACTTTCTTCCTATATGTCCTTGTTAAAGGTGTATATGCAGTTGCCAAGATCACATAGTTTTCTGAGAACAAATTGCCTGATTCCGGTCTTTCATGCATGCTGCAATCTGGTGTTTGTGTGTGTGTTGTGTGTGTACAAGGTCAAAGAAGAGGGAATGATGTGTTACTCCATGCTTTTGCCAGATCATTATTCCCCAAGACCCTTGCTTTTTCAGCCTGGTTACCCAGTAATGTTTTTACATTTTTGCTGACATAGCTAGGTTGATTGCATAAACCTTGTTCTTGATTCTTCCCTTTCTTTTCTTGACATTTCTTCCTATTCTGTGTTGAAAATTGCACTTAAAAACTTTCTGTTAATAAGCATTTATTTCTCCATAAGCATATATTTCTCCTTTAACTCAATCTTCCCTAATCTGATGCTTTCCGGATGTGCTAGATTACCACTCTCAAAATGTTATTGAACATATTGCATACTTATCTCAAAATGTGTTAGAAGCTCTGCTCATGCTGGCTGGGAATTCCAGAAATGATAATGTAACATGTCTAGAGATTGCCAGGTTGACTAGAGGTATATTTGCCATTGTTTTCATATTTTTACTGAATTATAAGATGGCCAGAGTCACTTTGGATACTGAGAAGAGTAGCATATAAATTTAACAATCAATTAATTAAAAACAAATACTTAATATTTCATGGGCTACCTCAGGAAGGTAATCTGTAGGTCTTAAACAGAGTATCTAACTTAGTGAATGAGCCATGGCAAAGATGGATTTCACAACCAAAAGCATTTTGAAATAGACATTACAATGGATACGTTCAATGTGATTAGTAGAAAGCTTTGAAAACCTGAGATAGGTAACCAGGTTTAGTTCTGGGGTGTGATCAGATACCTTTTTACAGAAGGAATTATATGAATATTGAAGAAGTTACATAGATTCTAGAAAGGAAAGTAGAAGTGCAATGGTCAGAAAGAGCAATAGCACCTTGACTTATATGCTATCCTACATAGAGCTTTACAGCACTCCCTGGGCAGTTTACAATGTCGGCATATTGCCTCCAACATTCTGGGTTGTCATTTTACTGATCTAGGAAGGATGGAAGGCTGAGCCAACCTTGAGCCTGTCAGGATCAAACTCCTGGCTGTGGACAGTGTTTGCCTACAATATTTCACTTTAACTATTGTGCCACCAGGGATCTTGTACCTATGCATATGTTTTTTTTCTTGCCTAAATGGACAGCTTTTCATTATTTTACCTCTGAAGAACATTTTGTTGAGTAAGGCCAGTATTCAAGTCTATCAAAATCTTTTTGAACTAGAACCTGTCTTCTGAGATGTAGCAATATCTCAAGCTTTGTGTCATTCACACATTTTATAAATTACCCTTCTATCCCCTCATTTAAATAATTTAGGACTTGGTTGAAAAATACTGGGCCCATCCAGGCCAGGATCTTTAGTTACCCCATTGATTATCTCTCTCAATGTGGAAATAGACCCATTTAGGACTATGCATTGGCTATGATTGTTCAGCCAACCTGGGGAACCATTTGATAGTGGGACCATCTATCCTACAGGATCAATAAGTTTTATTTCTGGAGAGCAAACACTTGTCATGAAAGAACAATATATTATTGCCTTGTTACTAAGGAGCCGTGATGGCTCAGTGGTTAGAATGCAGCATTGCAGACTAATTCTGCTGACTGCCAGCAGGTTGATTCTCACCAGCTCAAGGTTGAGTCAGCCTTCCATCCTTTGGAGGTTGGTAAAATGAGGACCCAGATTGTTAGGGACAATATGCTGACTCTGTAAACTGTAAAGCACTATGAAGTGATACATAAGTCTAAGTGCTATTGCTATTACTATTGCTGCTAAAGGAATGATCTGTGCTGTCAGTAGAAGGAAAGTTTCCCCACCTCCTAAGTCCAAGCACTCATCACAGAAGCCTGATGGCACAATAAAGCCCAAAAGCTAGCACTAAAGTTTTTAGAAGTCTTGAAGATGAAAATGTTTCCATTATGGTAACCACAGGAGCAAGGGTAATACTAGTAATTTATCATTATCCATTTTTATGAAGAGGTGAAAGACAGACATAGGATTTAGTTCACATTTACTGACTACCAAGTATTTGGTGGATTGGCAATTCTCTGAAGTCAGCCTGAAATTGTAAACAATAAAGTTTTGCAGAAAGTTTCATTTTGAATTGCCACAAGTTCAAAACTTGATCATAAAGTGGTTCATTTTGATATTTTAGGAAATATTTGAACTAGTAAGAGCTAGTCCAAATTTTAAATACTATGTTTCAAGCTCAAAACACAGAAAAATGCTCAATACAGTCATCTCATATTCATGCAACATTTTTGCCCTTGAGATGGGTAGCTTCATGCTCAAAATATTTTGAAATGAAAGATTTTGTGGCATACAAAGAAGCATTGATTGGCTAGTAAGCTTTCAGAATGCTCCAGAGATCCCCAAACTTGTAAATACACCTTTGCTGATAACAAATGGACCTAAAAATTGCAAAACAACGCAAATGGATCTTGCATATGTTTAAAATTGGATTTGGAAGGTAATGCCCTTTGTTACAAGATGTGAAAATTAGAATTTGATTTGCAATACTGCCCTATTTTACTACTAGATGGATTATTAAATTATATAAAGTGACATATCATAGGCAATTTGAATTTTAAATTATAAAAAATATGTTAAACTACTAACTAATCAGTTTATGGAAATCTCTTTTTCCCCCAATGTGGGACAACACTGTTTCTCTTACCAGTGATAGCCACTTGGTTGTCTACGGTTCTAATAAACATATTTCCATTTCAAGATATTATTTGGCCTTTGAGGCAGATCCTGTTTTGGCATCTGCTAGATTGTATGAATGCTTGGAACTTTTCAATCTGTCAGAGAGATTTTAATTTCCAGTCTCACTATTAAAAACATTACATTTTGCCTGAATACTAGAATATTCAACCAAGGGCTTTATATTTGGCTGTATATATGTTTTTGTGAGTTTTTAAAAAATCCAAGTTTGAGTCAAACTCGGACTTGGGTACTTGAGAGACCGCCTTCTGCCAATTACCTCCCTACGACCAATTAGATCCCACAGATTAGGCCTCTTCCGGATTCCATCAACTAGCCAATGTCGACTGTTGACCCCCCGGGGGAGGGCCTTCTCTGTGGCTGCTCCGGTCCTCTGGAACGATCTCCCCGTGGAGATTCGGACCCTCGCCACCCTTCAGGCTTTCCGCAAAGCCGTTAAAACCTGGCTGTTCCGGCAGGCCTGGGGCTGATGAGTTCCCAGCCCCACTCGAATTGTTGCGTCTGTTGACGAATTTTTAATCTGTTTTTTGTATTTGTCTTGTCTTCTTGTTTTTTGTACTTCCCCTTTTCCCTCTTTAGTTTGTTAGCCGCCCTGAGTCCCCTCGGGGAATAGGGCGGTATACAAGTTCAATAAAACTAAACTAAAATAAAATGAAACATCCATTATAGGCAAGTGAAAAGCATAATCATTCCTTTAGGTAACTATCACTGGCTATTCCTGACAGGCTTAGAGCCAAACAGAGTCAGAGAGAAATGAGGTTAAGCTATAAAATGAGAATTTAAAAAAGTATATATACTGTATAATACATAGGGAAGCGAATATCCTGAAGTAGTGGAACTAAAAGGCAGGATATTTGTTAAAAACTCACAAGAAGACAGGGAAATTTTCTAAGCCACAAAATAATGATTGAGTATACTCAATAGCCACAGAATTTTAATGACATTTTGAGGGGAACCTAGTGGGGTTTGTTGGAGGCATAAACATGAGTTGCATGAATGAATGGATTTGCTTCAATCCCTTATATTTTGTAGTAATCTGGAAGAGGATGTGGTTGGTTCATTGGAACAGTTGTGCAGAAACACATCCGCTGAGGAATATGGTGGAAGCTTTTATAGTGAGTCTCCTGTGGGTTTCAATATCAAGATTTATTGTATATCTACATCTATGTTATATTGAAAGTCTGGAGAGAGAAAAGAGGGACCCTTTCAGTCAAGATGTACCTCTTCATGGTAGTTTGCAAATTAGAAGCTCTTTTTTAACATGGGTTTGTGCATTAGAGTAAGCTAAACAAGCAAACAAGCCTCACTGTATTATGACTTAGCATGGCAGGTGAGCCAGGTAATCTTAAGGGAACACAGTGTTCCTTAATTGACGATACTCCTCAAAGCATTTCTAACTAGAGACTCAAAACACCCTCAGAATAGAAGTTTTATCATACCAACCAAGCAAGCCATATTTTTACAGCTGTAGGTCCAAAATCAGATCTTACCCTGAAATGTGAGCATTTGAAGAATGGAAATGAATATTATGCTGAAGCAAATTGGCAGGAATTTTTAGGATTTCTGGTTTCTTTGTCAATATGTTACACACATGCATGCTAAATTGTTTCCTTTTCAACTTCTGTTTTTTGCTTATCAGTGATTCGAGTTCCATATCAACAAGCTTAGAACTTTTCTGCAGAACAGAATGTTCAATTCAAATCCATCTGTTATCCAGCCATTCTCATATTTTCTTTTGGGAATTGCACATCAGGAGTCTTTTACATATATTGTTTTTCCTTCACGATGTAAGTGCACAGAATTGAGAGTGGACAGGAGTGGATATACCAGAACTACACAAGTACTTGTGTTTTTTCAACCTGGTGGGATTAGGGGTTTAAGCAATGTAGTTCTGGTATATCTGGAGATTATTAAGTTAAGGAAATTAATTTAATAATTTGTATAATCAGGAATTACAACCCCAAATTCTTCAATCTTCATGCCGTCATGCAACAAAGATGATTAGGGAACTGGAGGCTAAAACATATGAAGAATGGTTGCAGGAACTGGGCATATCTAGTTTAATGAAAAGAAGGACTAGGGGAGACATGATAGCAGTGTTCCAATATCTCAGGGGCTGCCCCAAAGAAGAGGGAGTCAAACTATTCTCCAATGCACCTGAGGATAGAACAAGAAGCAATGGGTGGAAACTAATCAAGGAGAGAAGCAACTTAGAACTGAGGAGAAATTTCCTGACAGTTAGAACAATTAATCAGTGGAACAGCTTGCCTCCGGAAGTTGTGAATGCCCCAACACTGGATTTTTTTAACAAGATGTTGGATATATATTTGTCTGAAATGGTGTAGGGTTTCCTGCCTAAGCAGGGGTTGGACTAGAAGACCTTCAAGGTCCCTTCCAACTATGTTACTCTATTCTGTTCTATTCCTACACTGGGACCACTTTGGCCTTTACTTTCCACGTTCTGTTATTCTCCACAACCATCTATAGAATCGCTTGGGAAAGTCGAGCCCATAGACTGTGCAGATATTCCTGTACACAATGCCAGTTTGTTGCATTGTTCAGTGCATTTTCTTTCTATCTGCTTTTTATACCCTGCCACTATGTGTTGGATTACCTCAGAGACTGCTCTGCATAGTTTGCACTTAGAGTCCTGATTAATGTGATATTCTATGGATCTAGAGCTTAGTGCCTGTTCTTGTGCTGCTATGATCAGTGCCTCAGTGCTGTTTTTTAACCCAGCCCTTTCCAGCCATTGGCAGGATTTCTCAATATCTGCCACCTCATCTGTTTGCCTTTGGTACATCCCATGCAGGATCTTGTCTTGACGTGGCACTTTCTCTTCTTGATCTTCTTCCTATGTCTCCTACTATCTCAGGCATTCTCTCAGCAGCTCATCTTTGGATGTCAGCTTATTCAGGAGTTGCAATTGTACTTACTCCTTGATGCTCTGGGAGTTGTACTGTTGATTTTGTATAGAGCCAGGTATTAACAGATCCATTGTATGTGGCATTGAGTCATAGCTTTCCTGTAATCAATGAAGACTGTGTCTGTCTAGACCATGAGTCTTGGGTGATTTCTTTTCTAAAAGTGTTTTGAGCCTCTGGTGTTTTGCTCATATGGTTCTAGAGCTTTGTGGCTAGGACTTTTCATTTTATGAAGAGGCAGGTTATTGGCCAGTACTGGGGCAAAGCTGTTCTCTTTTGAGCATCTTTCATGATCAGCATTGCCTGTTCTTGGGTTAGCCAGTCTGGGTAGGAACACTTTGCTAGCAGCTGGTTCATCTGTGCTGCTAGGTGTACCTTTGCCTTGATTGCGTAGTGAGGTATCTCCATGCTTACGGCAGCTGTAGTGTCAGTTCTTTGGTTTGAATTATTGTGGTAGTAGGGATTGTTGTGAGGGCTCTATTGACATCTTCTGACATACTGTCTGATGGTACTTCTCCACTAACACTTGGTAATTGATTTTAAGGGTTGACTTTAGCTAATTTATTCATGATCTCACACCTTCTATCAACTGCTGTGCCCTTTAATGGAAGGGGTGGCAGTGACATTCCAGGATCAGATGTTGGCTGCACATCTAGTTGTTATACCACGTCTTCTTGTGTCTGAGATGTAATGTATAGTTGGTCTATCTCAAATTCTGAGAGCAGCTTCCTCTTCCTCTGTTGAAGCATTGGATAAATAACTGTTTCTCAGTTAACTGTGGATGTAGGACTTCTGTTCATCCATATTTCCCTTATATGTTTCTTACATTCCCTTTATGTTCTAGTGGTATTCCATCAATTCCAGGTTCTCTGGTTTTGTCCATGTATGGTTTGTTCCAGTAGCCCATTTATCATCAGATTGTCCTGGTTCCCCAATATCTGGAGCAGAGGTGGTATTCTGCTGGTTTGTCCCAGTTTGGGCAAACTGGTAGTGGCAGGAGGCTCCGCCCACCCACCCAGAGATCATCATGAATGCTCTGTGCATGCACAGAAGTTTCTGTGCATGCGCAGAAGCACCACACATGAGCGTTCTGAACCAGTAGCAAAGGTTAGAGGATTTCATGCTTGATCTGGAATACCTTGTTAATCTGGGCAATGTCCAGGTCAGCATGAATTTCATTCATATTATTTTGGATATGGATATCCAAGATAGGCAAGTGGTTAGGGGGGCTTTGCCCAAGGGCCCTACTGGTATGGTAGATTCTAGCTGGGATTTGAATATATCTGTTCCACAGTCAGCCCATGATCATGTCTTTGATGCAAGAATTGAACGTCAAACTGAGCTTTTCTGGCAGAGAAATTTTACAATATCTATCTTTCTGTCCATCCACCCATCATCCATCTATGAAAAAACAATGAGGTCCTCTGCCAGTTCCTGAGTGTATTCCTTTGATCCCTAAAAAAAAAAGCATTTCAGGAATAATAGCATTTTGTAATTTGTCTCTACGGCTGTGTGTTTCTTGGACATGTATAAATGGAAAATGGAAACATTTGAGTTGATGGCATTCAGGATCAATTAGAAGAGTTTGTAAATCTGTAGGATCCAAAAATGTCTCTTTTGTTAATATATTCTCGGAATGGGGAAAACTGATATGAAACCTGCAATTTAATTTAATTTATTCCTCTCCTATTAGTCAGAGTGGAGGGAAGGAAAGATGAAAGGCATCTCTTCCCTGAATTTGTGAGGGCATAAAAGTCATGGCTTATCCATCACTTTATCTGTCTTTTCCTTTCTGGTATATTAGAGCCCTAAACTCAACATTAGAACCCCAAGTTCTACATAAAACATATACAGGGAAACAAAAAATAATGGGGATTATAATGATCTAAAAGTACATTCTTTGCATACTCTCCTAGAATAATTATTTCTGAGTCCCCACTTACTGGTCTTTTATTTTTCTTCTGAATCACATAATGTGATACTTCTTTCCTAGTGTTTTCACCATTCCCCCCTCCCCCTGAAGATAATTTAGATTCTTTTTAGTAGTTTTCAGCAACAAATCCCACACAAATATTCATTTCATTTCTCCCAGCTTCGTAAAAATTCCCTGCACTTTACAACAGCATACAACCTACGAGGATATAAAATATCACGTTCCCCATATCCTTGGCCCCTGATGAAGGTAATTTCTTTACCTGAGATGATCTAATATTTGCATACATTCCAGACTCATTCCTGATATATTACGATACATAAATTCATATCATGTTTTATGGATGACATATGGTTTGTGAAAGTTTTATTCTCTCCAAATGCATCTTAATTGCTTTTTTGCAGACCTCCTCTGCTGATTGTAATCTATAGATAAAAGGCAGAGCTGCAGAAAAACTATAGACTGAAACAAGACATTTCTATTTACAGTGTATTTACTTATCTCACATTTGCCTCTGATAAATAAGGTTGATATCTCTCTATATAAAAGTGAAATGTCACTCACCGATCATCATGAAATCTCCAGAACTGTAAAGCTTACAAACTTAAAATTTGTCATATATGTTCCTCTTGGCTTCTAGGTGCTCGCTAAAAAAGGATTTTTTGAAATGACCATCA
Organism: Thamnophis elegans; assembly: GCF_009769535.1. Classification (NCBI taxonomy): domain Eukaryota; kingdom Metazoa; phylum Chordata; class Lepidosauria; order Squamata; family Natricidae; genus Thamnophis; species Thamnophis elegans. The sequence continues at coordinate 62,539,039 of NC_045541.1, read as the reverse complement.
GATCATTAGCATTTCTTATATTATTATTAAGACACTCTGATGCTAAGGAGTTAGACGTTCTGCTCCCTCTCCCCACCTGAAAGGGAGAGAAGGGGATAACATAGGAGAGGCTTATGTGGAGCAAGCCGAGGGAGAGAAGGGGATAGGAGAAGATCAATAGGGGCAGCCTGAGGGAGAGAAGGGGATAACATAGGAGAGGCCTCTGTGGGCCAAGCCTGAGGGAGAAAAGGGGAGAGGAGATGCCGATCGTAACTACTCATTAATGTTCAAGCTTTAACTGTCAATTTATTAAGCCCGATTACATAGTTCCATAGCGAAACACGGGTATCCAACCGACTAGTATTTTTATATTATGGCAATTGTTTACCATATAGACAGCACATATCAATGTATGTATATGTGTGTTTACACACATCCACGCACACATCCACACACATGAGTATATATTGTATACTCTGTGAAGTGAAAGAGTACATGCCTCTGCTACCTTTAATGGGCCTGCTGAGAAGTTGAAGTCTTGCAGAGAACCTTAATTTGATTTAGCAGTTACTTTGTTTTTGTTTTCATGACTAGTGGAAGCACCAGCATATAATATTTGTATGTTTGAAAAAAATTGAATAGATTGAGAGCATGTGGCATGGTGAGTGACCTGATAGAAAGGATATAATAAAACAAGATGGAGCTTGTTTTAAAAATACAGTAGAAGGATTTTCCATCCTTTGCTTTTATCTTAATTCATTCAAAAGAAATCATAATCTTTCAATATTATTTTCTGGAAGGTCTGCCCCATATCTAAACTTGATCAACCATCTTCATAGGAAATATAAGAACGAGATTGTTGGACCAAATTTAGTAGAGAAGTTGGAATGATGGACTAATATTGGGTAGAGCTAGGTTCAAATCTATCCTTAGCATGGAAGTTCAGTTGGTGATTTGAATCTTCCCTTCCCCTTTCCTCCCCTTTCTTTCTTTCTTTCTTTCTTTCTTTCTTTCTTTCTTTCTTTCTTTCTTTCCAGACTGCCTTACAGGATCTATACTAAATAGGTATATACTGTATAATATACATATTACAAAATATACAAAGATTTTAAGAGGTATTGGTTCCTTTTCTTGATTTTATGGATGTTTCCCAAACTGGTGCCTTCCAGTTGTGTAAGAACAACTGCCATCATCTCAATGGTCATGTTGGAGAGTAATGGGATAAGGAAAGTTGGCATATCACATCAGACAGAATTAATAAGCATAATGCAAATTTTCTCAGAAAATTAGGTCTAGAAAGGCCTACTTGGGAGGTTAAAAATTTGTCACTTACAACATGAGGGAGAGAATTTACCAATTTAATAGTTTATCTTATGGTTGTCTTTGACTAATAGTTTTCCTATCCTATATTACATCATCCTGGTTGCAGTAATATGAGTGCCGTTTTTTTGAAGATGGGCATTAAAGCCAGCTTGGAGATGGCATTTGGCACACACATTGGGGGAGCATTTCTGATGAACATAATATATTTTCTAGCTTTTCCAAATCTGCACATTAAATGACTGGATTGTGAGCAAATTAAAAAAAAGACAAAAATACTTCAATTAAGAATTAATATATTATATTCCTTCAAGCTCTAACAGTCCATTAACTTAATGCATTTGAACTCAATTTCGGCATTATGTTTTTAACCACAGATACATTATTCATGCTTTGACATATTCCTATCACCTTAGCCTGCAAAGATATTATGCTGAAATAAATTCCATTGATTTCAGTGGAATGATTTCCCTTGTACTGTAATGGCTTATGATCATAGCCCTTCGCGTATATTTTATTTGAAACTGAATATAAGTGCTTGTGTTTCTGTAGATGCCATTGTCACATGCTCTCAAAAGTTAAAGTATATCTTCAGCCTTTCTCAGTTTGATATCTGCTAGGTTCATTGACTATAAATTCAAATTCAAATTTAATGAATTTATATGCCGCCCAATCCCGAAGGACTCCGGGTGGCTTACAGAAATACATCTCTAAAAGAATAAAAAATTAAAAAATAAAGAAGAAAAGCAGATTAAAAAATACACATCATGCACTCAATCTAGGCGGGGCTGGACCTCATTCATGAGGTCAACAGCCCTAGGCCTGCCGGAATAGCCAGGTTTTAGTAGCCTTTTGGAAGGCCGAGAGAGTGGGAAGGGTCCAGATATCTGGGGGTAGATTGTTCCATAGGGCCGGAGCAGCTACAGAGAAGGCCCTCCCCCGAGGGGCCACCAGACGACATTGTCTGGTCGACGGCACCTGGAGAAGGCCCATCCTGTGTGATCTTATCGGAGGTTGGGAGGTATGTGGCAGAAGACGGTCTCACAGATATCCGGGTCCTAGGCCATGTAGGGCTTTAAAGGTAATAACCAGCACCTTGAAGCACGTTCGGAGACCGATAGGGAGCCTGTGCAGCTCGCGGAGGATAGGTGTAACATGGGTGTATCTCGGTACACTCAATATCACTCGCGCGGCTGCATTCTGGACCAGTTGTGGTCTCCAAACACTTTTCAGGGGCAGCCCCATGTAGAGCGCGTTACAGTAGTCAAGTCTTGAGGTGACGAGGGCATGGGTGACCATTGGAAGTGCCTCCCGGTCCAGGTAGGGCCGCAACTGGTGCACCAGGCGAACCTGGGCAAAAGCCCCCCTGGTCACAGCTGACAAATGATGTTCTAGTGTCAGCTGCAGGTCCAGGAGGACACCCAAGTTGCAGACCCTCTCTGAGGGGGTAGAGTTTCACCCTCCAGGCTTAGAGACGGAATATCTGGACTGTCCTTGGGGGACAACATCCATAGCCACTCGGTCTTGTCAGGATTGAGTGCAAGCTTGTTCTCTCCCATCCAGGCCCTGACAGCTTCCAGGCACTGGCACATCACTTCCACCGCTACACTGAGTTGGCACGGGGTGGAGAGATACAACTGGGTATCATCCGCATATTGATGGTATTTAATCCCGTGCCGGCGAATGATCTTACCCAGCGGCTTCATGTAGATATTAAATAGGAGGGGGGACAAGACCGAGCCCTGAGGCACCCCATATTTAAGGGGCCTAGGGGTCAACCTCTGTCCTCCAACCAACACCGACTGCGACCTGCCCGAGAGGTAAGAGGAGAACCACTCTTCTATAAAACGGTGCCTCCCACTCCCACCTCTTCCAGCCGTCACAGAAGGATACCATGGTTGATGGTATCGAAGGCCGCTGAGAGGTCAAGGAGCACCAGGATAGAGGAATGTCCTCTATCCCTGGCCCGCCAGAGATCATCAGTCAGTGCGACCAAAGCGGTTTCGGTGCAATAACCAGGCCTGAAACCAGACTGAAAGGGATCTAGATAATCCGCTTCATCCAAGGTCCGTCGGAGTTGGAAGGCCACCACCTTCTCAACAACCTTCCCTATAAAAGGGAGGTTGGAGACTGGACGATAGTTTTTGAGGATAGCTGGGTCCAGAGAAGGCTTCTTAAGGAGGGGTCTTACCACAGCTTCCTTCAAAGGTTGCAGGAAAGATCCCTCCTGCAGAGAGGTGTCGCGATCCTATGGAGCCAGCCTCGTGTTACCTCCCTGCTGGTTGAGACCAACCAGGAGGGGCACGGGTCCAGCAAACAGGTGGAGGCACTCATCGCTCCCATGGCCTTGTCCACTTCCTCAGGAGTGACAAGCTGGAACTCACTCCAAAAAATCTGATCAAGGACCTCCCTCGGCATCTCCGTTGGTACTGTCCAAGTGGAGTCAAGGTCCGTCCGAATCTGAGTGACTTTGTCCAACAGAAACTGAGCAAATTCCTCAGCCATTCCCTGTAAGGGTTCCCCGCATGCCTTCCTTTCAGGAGGGAGCGGGTTATCCTAAACAGGGCAGCCGGGCGAGATTCTGCGGACACAATAAGAGCAGAAAAATGAGTACATTTTGCCGCCCGTATCATTTTATTTCATTTCATTTCATTTTATTGAATTTGTATGCCGCCCTATTTCCAAGAGATTCAGGGCGGCTAACAATAAAAAAGGGAGGGGATACAAAAAAATAAAATAAAAACAACAATTTAAAATTCTACAACAGCTGTAACCTCGAATGGGGCTGGATAATTCAACAGCCCCAGGCCCGCCGGAACAGCCAGGTCTTAACTGCTTTGCGGAAGGCTAGAAGGGTAGTAAGGGTCTGGATCTCCACGGGGAGATCGTTCCAGAGGGCCAGAGTAGCCACAGAGAAGGCCCTCCCCCGAGGAGTCACCAGCCGACATTGGCCGGCAGATGGAATTCGGAGGAGGCCTAGTATCGCCACTAAATAAGTCCTAATAAAGACTCTTAGTTGTGTTCGGTCTGATTCGGAGTTACTAGCCCTCCAGTGTCCCTCTAGGCGTCTCTTTTGGCGCTTCATCTCCCGGAGTTCCTCGGTAAACCAAGGTGCCCTCCTGGATCCACTGCTGCGGAGAGGCCGCAAAGGCACAATCCGATCTAGTGCCTCAGCCGCCCCTATATTCTAAGCAGTGACCAAGGACTCTGTCGGATTGTGGGCAAGGGAGTCAGGTATCTCTCCAAGCTCCATCTGAAATCCCAATGGGTCCATCAGGCGCCTGGGGCGGAACCATTTAATCAGCTTCATCTCCCTGCAGTGGGGGAGTAGCTTCCGAAAATCAAGCCTCAGCAGGAAGTGATCTGACCATGACAAGGGTGAGATCTCTATACCCTTTAGTTCCAGATCATGTCTCCACTGCCCTGAGAGAAGCACAAGGTCGAGCATGTGTCCCGCTGTATGAGTCGGACCCTGAATTACCTGGGTCAAGTCCATGGTTATCATGGAAGCCATGAACTCCTGGGCCCCATCTGAGCGTTCGCCGAGAGATGGCAGATTGAAGTCCCCCAGTACTATAAGTCTGGGGAACTCAACCGCCAGTCCGGCTACTGACTCTAGGAGCGCAGGCAGGGCTGTTGTGACGCAGCTGGGAGGTAGGTACGTCAAAAACAAGCCCACTTGACCCAGTAGGTCCAACTTCACAAGAAGGGACTCACACCCGACAGTCTCTGGAGCAGGGATCCTGCGAGGAACTAATGACTCTCGGATAATAGCTGCCACTCCCCCACCCCTTTCTGGTGTCGTGGTTGGTGGAGCACCTGAAACCCTTCTGGGCACATTTCTGAGAGCGGGACTCCTCCCTCGTGGCCCAGCCAGGTTTCAGTAATACATGCCAGGTCTGCCCCCTCGTCTAATATTAAGTCCCGGACGAGGGGAGCCTTGTTCACAACAGACCTGGCATTTAGCAACAGCAACCTGAGACCAGGGCCCTGATTTCTCTTGTCACCAGGTCCTTGAGTTGAGCTTTCAGGGCCGGAACAAGGGATCGCTGTAACGTAGCGAACCCTCCTTCCCCGGTAATGGCTAGCCCTGTAGCTCCCATCATACCTGCCCCTCCCAGACTATAGCTATTATAATTCTCAGAGATCATGACCTTGCTAGTTGCAAATGTTGGCAATTGTAATCTAACATCCTTGGGAAGGGCAGATTTATCCAAATGGGCTTTTAAATCTCTGGCATACTAAGTGCAGGAAGTGCTCATTGATAGCCTAGAAACATTTTGGTGAATTTGAATCTTAGGCAAAACTTTTTACAGGGGTTTTATGCACTGGATGTAGGACAGATCTGATATGCCTCACCTTTCCCTCCATTTTTCTCCCATCAGCTTTGCACTGGTCTACCCTCCAATCTTTCACCTTTTCTTTCCCCACCACCACCACTTAGCTGCCAGTGTCCTTGACTGCAAGTACGGAATATTCAACTGGTCTGCCCAAACCTTTGATCTATCCAATTCCTCCTTTTCTCTAACCTCCCCTTGGTGTGAGATAAATCCTTCAAATATAATTTATCCAATTAGACTATTCAGCATTTTCCTCAATCTTACAGAATCATAGAATTGAAAGGAGCCTCAGACCATCTTTCTCAATCCCTGCTGAGGTTGAACCTGATAAAACATTTCAGAGAGATATCTGTCTCCATTCTTTTTGAAGAGCTTCAGTAAAGAGAATGTACATTTTTGTGACAAGGCTTGTTAACAGCTCAAGAAATTCCTTTTTTTCTAATCTGAATCTTCTTCCTCATAGTTTCACCTTGTTGGTTTTGATTTGGCTTTCTAGAGCTGTGGGGAGCAAGTCCATTCCCTCCTCTGTATAACAACTATTTAGCTATCTGAAGGCTGCTATCATCGCCCCTTCGTCTTCTTTTCTGGAGACTATGAACATACCCTATTTTGTCAACTGTTCGTCCGAGACCTTTATTTCTATTCCTCTCACAATTTTGCTAATTGTCATCTAAATTCACTTCAGTTTGTCACTGTCCTTTTTACATTCAGATGGCCAGAATTAATTGGGCCTGACCAAAGCAGAGTAGAATAGGACAATTGTTTCCTATGATATGGATTTTATACACTGGTTAATACATTCCCAGATAATACCTGTCTTTTAGCAGCTGTTTCACATTGTTAGCTCAAGTTCAGCTAATGAATTTGAACATTCAGTTCTTTTTCACATGTGTTACTTGTAAGCAAATTTGTTAACGGAAGATGAAAGGAGCCCCCAACCAGGCGTCTCCTGGGCAATGGTGATGTCCTTTCACCCTGGAAGTGCCTTGGTGCTTCCAACATGAAAGCAGCATCTCGGATTTCTGCCTTTCATTTTTTTCTCTCCAGAAGTAGGACTTTACATTTATTCTTATTAAATCTCATTCTCTTTGTACTAGTCCACTGTTAAAACCTGTTTAGATCTTTTTGAATCCTCTCTTTGTTTTCTGGAATGTTAGCCATGCAGTTTTGTGTCATCTTCATATTGAATAATTGTCCTCTCAGTCCCTTGATCTTGGTCAATTATAAAGAGCCCAGGACATAGCTTTGTTGACACTCCACTCATTAATGCTGTCCCAACTGATGCGGAGTAAGTTATGTATGCCATCTGGATGTAGTCACTCAGGCATTTATGAACCCTATTGACATTTGTATCATCTAACCCATATTTTACCATTTTATTATATGTTATTATGAGAAAATTTATTGAACATTTATTTATTTATTTATTTATTTATTTATTTATTTATTTATTAGACTTATATACCGCTTCATAGGGCTTTCAGCCCTCTCTAAGCGGTTTACAGATTTTTAGCAAATTGAGTCAGCAAATTGCCCCCACAGTCTGGGTCCTCATTTCACCCACCTCGGAAGGATGGAAGGCTGAGTCAACCTTGAGCCGGTGAGATTTGAACCGCTGAACTGCAGATAACAGTCAGCTGAAGTGGCCTGCAGTACTGCACCCTAACCACTGCGCCACCTCGGCTCTCTCTTTATGGTTTATTCTACAGTATTTCTATTGCATTCCCCTGATCTATAACTGTGTGTATGTGGGGGGAAGAGATAAAGCAAAAAGAGTGTTTGGCATGACTTGTTTATAATCAACTTGTTCATTGTTGCATTCCAGTCCAAGAGCTCACCCATATGTTGTTTAATAATTTGCTTAGCATAGGCAACAAGCTGGCAGATCTGTAATTTCATGGGTTTTCATCCTTTCTTTTCTTGAAGACAGGGGCATCATTTATCTTTCTCTGCACTTGGGCCTCACTGTTTTTTTTTGGGCGACCAGAAGTTCTAACTATTTGTAGCTCTCTGAACTAACTCTGCTATTTTCTTTGGTATCCTGGGATGTAAATCATTAAGACCCTGGAGACCTCAATTCATTTCAATTAACTAAGGATTCTTTTATCCCCTCCTTGTCTCTTCAGATATTCCAATAGTAGGATAATGACAGTCAGTTAGGACTGTTTTCTTTTTGAGAAACAAAATAAAACATGAGTTAAACTGTTCTCCCTTCTCACTATCACTTGTTATGAATTCACTTCTTCCTCGTAGCATGCCTCTGACCTCTTTACTTTTAGTTTTCGTTCTGATATATCTGAACATTTCTTCTTATCATTTTGGGCATTTTTTCAAGCTTCTGCTCATTAACTTTTTTTTGACACAGTCCCTACAATTGCTTAATGACTTTCTTGTACCTTTTTTGGGGGGGGGGAGTATGTATATTTGCTATAAATTTTCTTTTTGCTTTCTCTTTTAGAGAATTTGGTGTGTATCCACACTGGTTGCTTTAGAAGTTGCTCATTTTTCAGCGGTAAGCATTGTTTGCCACTGCGCCTTCGGTACATCTAAGGGCACCCTTTGGCAGACGAAACCTTAAATGCAAACAAAAAAAAAAGCTGAATTTTGTGTTTGATCTGTATTGACTCCATGTAACATGTACAGCTTTCTCCTTTATAGAAAGATAAAGATCACCTCTTTTAAGCCTTTGTGACATGGCCTGCCCCTTTCTCCTTTCATTGCCTTTTACTATAATAGCTGCTAACAATTCTTTGTTGCTTTCAGGAGCTGCTGCGATTATTATAATGCCAAAACCTTTGACTAGAGTCGCCATGTTGACAAGGATTGGAAATAGTTTCATGCACTGGCAGCTGCTGAAAGAAAGTACACAGTTTTAGAGAAGCACATTCCATAGCTCAAATACCTGGAGGAGTCCACAGCTCCACCACCAACTTCTAGAGATGCTTTGGTAGAAAGTGCCTTTCCATGCCACTGAAGAAAAAGTCTCTTACGTGGTTGTAAAGAGGAGCTACCATTGTGAGAATAATTTTTTTCTGAATAATTTAAGAATGGACCACCAAACTGTTGACATTTAAATATATTATTTGTATCTATTGAGCACCAGTAGCATATCTGGGATTTTACAGAGTGACACAACAAAGGCAATTTACAATCTAAATTTTAGAAGTAGGCAGTGGGAAGCAAGGCTGAATTAATGTAAGTGCACATAAATTCATTGGATCTGATGCATATACAAAGCTGATAATATTTAGAAAAAAATATCAACGTCAATTGTTTACTCTTCTCCTTCGTGTGCCATTCTCCTTCTTGGTAGCCTAGGGCAGCAATATGTGAGATCACCTGACTCTACTTTATAATAGTTCTTTGAAGTAGTCCAGATGAAGTGATTTCTACTTGTCAGATTAAATGTGGAATTGTATGTACTCATTCAAACGGCAGCTAGGGTAGTTTGATGATTGGATTTGTATTTTTGTTTCCTGTCAGTACAGAACATTAACTGACAAGATTCATATACGCTAATCCATAATTTATTTAATTTTGCCTTATTGAACAAATCATGTTTGGCCATATTTACACAGTGCAGTGTGTCATTAATCATAGTTTACAAACCTGAACGAAACATATTGAATCCAAATCAGATCACACAGTAGCTTAGTACTATATTTGGCCCTATTTGGTACTTAATACTTTATATTAAATATCATTGCTAGGAAATGTTTGGAAATACTTCCTTTTTCTGATCTGATCTCTAAATATATTATGCCTACACATTACATAAGTTTTTAAACTGTCTTCATTTCTTTTTTTAAAAAGCTCAATTCGCACCTCCCCTCCTCCCCCAGTATATCTTTGATTATTTGACAAGTTTGTACCATACTATATAAACAGGAATTAATTTTGGATGGAAAATTAAAATGACCAAAATGTGAAGAAAGGTTTAATGATCCAGCTATACTTATTTGGTTTTAAATTGGGTTTAGATTTAGATTAATTTTAGATTAGGGTAAAAGTAGAAAGCCCAAGGTAGGTATTCAGACATGGTCAAGGTCACCCTGGCAATTTATGGCTTAGCTGGCCTTTCAAAGCACATGCTTTCATTGCTGAGGTCACCTTTTATGTGTTTAAACCAATGCATTTTTCATTGCTAGTAATGTTCTGCCTGTCACATGGCTGGAATCTATTAAATGCTAATGTCTTCTGTTTGTTCTTTGTTTTTAAAAGGATTCTGTATTTGCTTTACTTATATTTCTTAGCTTTTCATATCAAGGGCAGTGCCTGCAAATGCAATATACTCGGAGAAGAGATGGTAGGGAGAATTCACGAGGAGAGAAAAGGAATGGGGGTCAGAGGTGAAATAAATAATTATTGGATCAATATTTAAAACAAGTTTAAATTGTGGAGTTTACTCTCTTGGTAGGGGCTAGAATTATAGCTGGATGTTCGGTGAAATGAGCACTGTGGTATATGTGGGACTGCTTCTCCCTGAGGGAATTGGTTCATCTTATCAGATCCCTTCCTTGAAATGTTTCCATCTAATGAGACCTTGGAAACGTGCCTTTTCTGTGATTACTCCTGCTTTATGGAACACATTTTTCCTGGTGGTCCTGCCACACCCCTTTAGACTTCCAGAAGGCCATCAAGTCCTGTTTTTTACCCAGAGGCTGGGTGGGGGAGAATAAGGATGTTTGGGGCATCCCAAAGAGATGTTGAGGTGCTAGGTTATGGTTTATGATTTTTAAACAGTTCAGCATTTTACTGTGGTTGTGAATTTCCCAGTGTTTTAAGATGGGTGGTTCTGCAAATCCCATAACTGAATAAATGAATGTGACTACAGTTTTTGTTGGGTTTTAAATGGCTTGTTGGGCATTCTAATGTAATCCTTTTGTGACTGATGATGAATACTGAAAGCATAAAGAGTGCATAAGGCTATAAGTCTGGGTTCATAGACTTTTCATTAGAGAACAGGATTACCAAGCTTTGCATTCTTAGTCAAACTTTTGTCTTGGTCATTCTTAGACAAAATGCACAGCAGGACTTAAACCCATTTTCGCCACCTTTCTTATTGCCATTCTTTAATTTTTGCTCAGTCCTGAAAAGTGCCACTATAGATGTGCCTCTTGAAGACGTAATGCAGGAAGCACTTGAATTCCTTAGTTGCATTTATCCCATTCCTCTTCCTCAAGTTAATGACAGCACATTTCTGAGCCCTTGTGCTGAATGTAAAAGAAGTCCTTAATACAGCTACATCAGAGGTGGGTTCCTACCAGTTCGCACCTATTCGGTAGGTTCGTCAAATCTACTGAACCGGTTAGAAGAGGTTCCACCAGTGGACCCGGAAAGCAGGCCACACCTACAGAAGAGGTTCCAAAAAAATTTGAAACCCACCACTGGTGCTTGGATATGATTATTCTACACTATCATGCTCATATTTATAAAACTCAGTGCCTCTGTGAAAGGTAAGGATGACTACTGCGTTTGTGGTGCAATCAGAACATTGCATGTGTTGAAGTTGCCTTTTAAAAAACAAGTTTACATCATATTCTTATGCATGCCAGTGCTGTGTGTGAGGTAATTTAAGGTGGTTCTGACAAGTGTCGTCGGCATCTTCATATCTGGTCACATGGGTGGCAAGCCACTCCCACAAAGGAGGCCACACCCACAGAGTAGGTTCAAACAATTTTTGAAACCCACCATTGAGCTACATGATGCTAGCTTTATTGTAGAACCTAAGCTATCACAATGAAGTTAGATCAATCTGTTTCCTGAAATTATATCTAGGGAATAGAATGGGGCCCCAAGAAAGAGAAATGTGGCTGTGCCTGGCATAGAACACAAGTGATTTATGTCGTTGTCCGATTATTTGACTTCCATTTGGTGCACATTTCTCTTTTCTTTCTCTAAGCAGGGTTAAATTTATTATGAGTGGGATTCCCTCAGGAAATTTTGATCGCAAGCATCTATTTAATGGGAGACATTTTAAAGAGAAAAGCTCCTTTCCATGCATAAAACACACAATTTCTGTTGGAAGGCTTGCAATCAACTTCTCCTGAACAGTGGTGATGTTGTGGTGGATTTGGGCCTCTGTTCTGTTCTACATCCATATAAGGGAGCCAAATTTCCACACCAAGACAAACATCATGTTAATCATGAATTCAGATAGTGGATCAGTTTGTGGTGCAGGATTGGGTAAGGAAGGAAAGGAGATTAAGTCAGTAGAGAAAGATGAACAGGGATTTGTAGCTCTCTACAGATAACCAGCAAATAAACCACCAGTTTATTTCACTAGAAATCTGACTCATGCTAGCATTTATTTCTGGTTTGTATTCATTTTACATTTTCGTGACTGTGAATGATTAAACATCATTTTAAATAAATTCAACTGAAGCTAAGGCTGAAGTCATACTGAATTCCTTGCTTCTTATGTTTAAATTTCCTGAAGATTTCAGGGCTAGAAAGGTAGCTTTAAAAAAAAAAGAGGGAAAGAAAAATTTAAAAAATGACTTGTAGAGGTAAATATCTAAGTAAGTATTCCAAGGGTCTAGAATAATTTGAAACAAGCGGAGGGTTATTTTTTCCTTTTCCGATATGAAGCTATTTTGTTATGAAACAATAGCAGATGACTCTGCTAAGTCATCAAATTTGTTTGAAAGTAGAAGTAATCTGTGTTGTCCTCTCCTGAAGTTTTTTTCTTTTACTTTTCATCAGTGTCTTTCAAGAATAAAGATTTTGCTTGACACAGTTAATGAATACTACTTTTTTAGAAACAAGCATGCCCTAGGTCAGGGGTCTCCAATCCCTGGGCCAGATCCCACTACTAGGTCTTGAGCCATTTGGGTGAGCTCATATGTGCATCCCCCCCACATGTGAGCAGGAGATGAGGGCATGTGCAAAAGCTCCATTTGTGTGACCGGTGGGTACAGCATGCTCGTGCAAATGGAGCTGTGTGTGTGTGTGCCTGCCTGCCATTCAAGTGGATCCATCTCCTCTCCCCCTGCCAGTCTGTAAAACCCGAAAGTTTGGGGTAGTCTGCCCCAGGTGATGTGTTGGGAATTCCAATGCAGTGCTAGGAAATTACTTTAAGAGCCGAGTTGGTGCAGTGGTTAGAAAGTAGTATTGCAGGCAAACTCTGCCCATAGTCTGGAGTCTGCAAACTCTGTCCACAGTCTGCAGTCCTGATGGGCTCAAGGTTGACTCAATCTTCCATCTTTCTGAAGTCAATAAAATGAGGACCCAGATTGTTGGATGTTGTTGTAAACTGCACAGAGAGTGCTTTAAAGCACCATGGAGTTGTATATAAGTATTATTGTTGTTGCGTGTTGCTTGCAATAGAGTTACTGGGTTGCCCATCTCTCTCTCTCTCTCCCTCTCTCTCTCTCTCTCTCTCTCTCTCTCTCTCTCTCTCTCTCTCTCCCTCCCTCCCTCCCCCTTGTGTTCCTGTTCATGCGGATATAAAACTGGTCTTTCTTTTTTTATCTCCCTCCCTCCTTGTCTAACCCTATCCCTGTTTCCCAAGAGAGCATCTCTCCTTGAATTGGCTTCAAATTTACTTGGCATTTGATTGCTAAAAATGCTGACATCTGGTCAGTGTTATGCTATAAACATTGTGAGATTGGTTGTAAAAAAGCAGGCCCCAGAAGCAACCAATAGGAATGAGTTGAAAGGGAGCAGAGGAGTTCTTCCTTATGACTTTTATGAAGGCAAAAGCATGCAACATTTGGAAAAGCCCATTTGCTAAGCAAGTGTTTTGTGGAATTGTTCAGCTGTTAGTTTACTTTGTTTTCCTCCTTCGCCCAGAAAGTTTTGGTTCTGGGACCAGCTGTTAGCCCTTGTAAGCATACATTTTGGCCAGAATTTTGTTTTGAAGCTGCATGAGATAATATTATAGAACATAGGAGGTGAAGGTGTGGCTGCTTCACCTATTATGGAGTTGGCCTCTTATCCCTTTGTCTCTCTCGCTGGGTTTTTGAATGAACAGATCTCTAGCCCTCACAAGTAACTCTAGGATAACGCTAAACATACTGCTGATATTGGGCACTTAAGTTTCATGCAGAACCCAGGTATAAACCCAGTTTATTGCTAGGATCAATACCCCAATACTCTGGGTTAGATCAAAGAGTAGAATTTCAAGAAAGTGATACTGTCATTCTGAATCTCCTAAAAGCTACTTCTTTTATTATTTCATAAGCTTCAAGGGCCATCCCACTAATTTCCTCAAAAGCAAGAGGAAGAATAAACAATCCTTTGGCTTGTTCTAGTCTACCATGATGTCAGTACCCTGGCCTACTTAGTTCTTGAGGAGAGCTTTACAACATCTACAGAACATTTGCAAGCTGAGTTTTCAGAATAACGAATTCCTACTTGGTGTCCTTGTGCTCTGTGAGGTTGATTGTTTGCTTGCAGATGTTTTGTTACTAGACTAGTAACATCTTTGATGCACTGAAGATGTCTGGTAAAAAAACATCTGGTCTTGTAAAACTGCAAGCAAACAAACAACCTTGAAGAGTATCAAAGAGTCTATCATTCAGCTCTGAGCTACAGATACTCTCTTCTGCTGGTAATTCCTATTTATCTGCAGGGTTTCTAAAGCCACTAGATGTGATCAGTCATTTGGAAGAAAGCCCCCAGAGTCTGTTTCCAAACAGGAAAGACAATAGGGTTGTACTAGATATGGATTAAGGAACCAGTTTACAATTGTTTAAGATCCCTATGTAAATAATAAAGGGTAAAAGCTTTCTTATGAATCCTATAAGTCTCTTCCTGCTATCAAACCTTCAATAAAAGGAGATAAAGTCCTCCACAATTCCAAAATGGTTATTAAATATAGTTCGTCCCTGGCTTACAACCACAATTGAGCCCAAAATTTCTGTTGTTAAGCAAGATGTTTGTTAAGTGACTTTTGCCCCATTTTACAACTTTTCTTGCCACAATTGTTAAGTGAATCATTGCAGTTGATAAGTTAGTAACCTGGTTGTTATGAATCTGGCTTCTTCCATTAACTTCGCATGCCAGAAGGTCACAAAAGATGACATGACCCTGGGACACTGCAACTGTCATAAGTATGAACCAATTGCCAAACGTCTGAATTTTAATCACATGATCAAGGGGATGCTGCAAAGGTTGTAACTGTGAAAAATTGTCATAAATCATTTTTTTCAGTGCCGTTGTAACTTTGAACGGTCACTAAATGAACTGTTGTAAATCCAGGACTACCTGTAATAGCAAAACCAAAACCAAACAAAAAACTGGCATGCCAAATGGAAATACATTTCTTATGTTGTTTTTTAATGGACAAGAGTCTATCATGTGTACAGTACATACATCTATAAGGAATAAAAAGAAAATTCTTTGCAGAAAATAGAGCCAACGATAGCATGAGCATATTAAGGGCTGTGGCCATTTATAACACTAATAATTTACAATAACACAAATATTATTAGATTAATCAACACCTGTAGTGGGGTTCAAAAGCTTTGTCCTATTCAAGCTAGAGGGGAAAGGGAAAAAATCATATTTGGATAAGTTGGCACCTGCAGTTTCATGCTGCAATCACGCCTTTGAGGTTCCTTTTTGCAAGAATGGCTTCATCTCAGGTCAGCACTAGAATGCAGGAGAAGACCAAACTATTCTCTCACTTCTTCTAAGACTTGCCAGATTTTGATGATGGAGTGGGGTGGGGGATGGGGCAATCCCACCTCCTGGCCAAACATCTAGATTACTTGCTTGTCAAAATGCAGAACGTGGAACGCAGAGTGGCATTGCCAACATGAGATTAACATAGATTTTAGCCTTGCTATAAAAGAAGCGAGTGAAAGAACCTTGATAATACAGAATTGTCATAATGCGGCTGGCTTATTTATCGATTGATTTAAAACATTTATGTAGCTGCCCATCTTATAACCAGCTCCTGGCGCTTCCCAATCAGAAGTAAAACCAACTTAAAAAGCATAATAAAATTGCAAAGCTAAACACATTAATGCATTAAAAACAACAAAAACCTGGCACCAAGTTATTCAGTCTTTTATCCCAGTGCCAGGGTGGGTGGGTGGGTGGGTGGGTTTCTTCAAAGCTTCATGGAAGGCTAGGAGGGTGAAAGGCTGCCAAACTTCAGGGGGGCAGAGTGTTTCATTGGGCAAAGGCTGCCACAGAGAAGGCACGTTTCCTATATTGCATCGGATGACAATATTTAGGGGAAAAGGACTGGAAACGTTATCTATAACCTTATCTGACCTGGGAGGACAAGGAGATGTCCTAAATATGAGACAGTTGGTTTTTGTGATCTGTGTGACAAATGTGACTGCAGAATGCTAGAATATGTAGGTTTGTCTACATGGAACTTATATCTTTAGGCACTGACTTCTAGCTTTCTTGCAGAGACTGGTGTGTGGATTTGTCTTTTTGCTGGGTGACCTATGGGAAGACATGGGCAGAAATCCATGTTCTCCCTGGCCAAACGGTACTCTGCATGGAAGGAATGCAAGATGTGCAGAACAAAAGCTCTGCATGGAAGAAAATCAGATTTGATTCCTTCCTACGTCAGTAATCTCTGTCTGAAATGGCTGTGTGCTATTTAAATTATCTTTCACCAGAATCCTACCTTTCACCAGAATGAGCCATGGTGGCACAGTGGTTGGAGTGCAGTACTGCAGGCTACTTCTGCTGACTGCTGGCTGCCTGCAAATTGGCAGTTCAAATCTCACCAGGTTCAAGGTTGATGATTCAGCCTTCCATCTTTCTGAGGTGGGTAAAATGAGGACGGAGATTGTTCGGGCCAATATGCTGACTCTGTAAACCGCTTAGAGAGGGCTGTAAAGCGGTATATAAGTCTAAGTGCTATTGCTATCCTTTCTGCCATATATACAAATACACGTAGCCTTCAACTTACAACCGTTCATTTACTGACTGTTCAAAGTTACAAAGGGACTGAAAAAAGTGATTTACACTTCTTCACGCTTACTGCCATTGCAATATCCCCATAGTCAAGTGATCAACATTCAGATGCTTGGCAACTGGTTCATATTTCTGATGGTTGCAGAGTTCCAGGATCATGTGCTCCCCTTTTGCGACCTTCTGACAAGCAAAGTCAATGGGGAAACCAGATTCACTGAACAACCATGGTACTAACTTAACAACTGAAGTGAATCACTTAATGATGGTGGCAAGAAAGGTCATAAAATGGGGCATGATTCACTTTTAACAATGGGCTCTCTCAGCAACAGAAATTTTGAGCTCAATTGTGACTATAAATTGAGGATTACCTGTAGTCCATGTATCTTTATTAAAGAAGAGGGAAGTATCTCATGGCCTTGTAAAACCATCAATGCCTAATGGCAGAGATCAACAATTCTTTGGTGTGATTCTATCACCCCTGAGGCTTCAAGGTGAAAGATGCCTTTGAAGACCAATAAAATATATATGTATTTTTCTTGAATTAAGGAGTAGCACACTCAATCCATTTGAAACTACAAGGGGTGCGGTGTGGGGTGTGTGTGTGTGTTATTATATCACAGCAAAATGCTGGCAATGAGATGGATTAAGGCTCAAAAGGGTGGGGACCGAACTCACTGGGCAAATACTAGTATAAACAGGTAATGGAGCAGACCCTCAGCTGCATAAACATATGGGCAGAGCAGAGTCCAACAGAAGGAACATTGTTCTGCCCTCTTAAAACCTACAGAAGCCTTGGTGGGTTTTTTTTTAAAGCATCCTGGCCTAGCTTATAAGGAATGCAGAAAGAACTGTGCTTCTCCCATATATGATTTTACAACGCCCTCTTCCTTGAATTAAGGCTTGTCACATTACTCATTTATCTTTGGGAAGAATTTTTTTTTTTACACAGATGTATCAAAATGTTGTACTAGAAATTCTAGCTTTTGGATCTACCGCTTTCTCATACTGCATTAAACTAGTAAAATACAAAAAATGCTTTGGAAAAATTTGCAGTTGGATTTGAGTGTTTGGTTTAGCAACTAGGGTACAATTTGTTTCCTTTCTAGCTCTATTCTTCTTCTTTACTCTGTATTCCACATCTCCCAAGGGTTTCTTTTAATTAGGAGTTCATGTTGAATGGCCAATAAGTTTAAATATCAGTGAATAGAATAGAATAGAATTCTTTATTGGCCAAGTGTGATTGGACATACTAGGAATTTGTCTTTGATGTATATGCTCTCAGTGTACATAAAAAGACAAGATACATTCATCAAGAATCATAAGGTACAACACTTAATGATAGTCTTAGGGTACAAATAAGCAATCAAGAAACAATCAATATCAATATAAATCATAAGGATACAAGCAACAAAGTTACAGTCCTGCAGTCATAAGTGCAAGGAGATGGATGATAGTAACGATGAGAAGACTAATAGTAATAGTAATGCAGCCTTAGTGAGTAGTTTTACAGTGGCGAGGGAATTATTTGTTTAGCAGAGTGATGGCGTTCGGGAAAAAATTCTCCTTGTGTCTAGTTGTATTGGTGTGCAGTGCTCTATAGCATCATTTTGAAGGTAGGAGTTGAAAAAATTTATGTCCAGGATGCGAGGGGTCTGTAAATATTTTCATGGCCCTCTTTTTGACTTGTGCAGTGTACAGGTCCTCAATGCAAGGCAGGTTGGTAGTAATAGTTTTTTCTTCAGTTTTCTAGTTTTCTAAAGAAGTTTTCTAGTTTCTTTGCTTCTTTCTGTTCCGCCCTCACGTTACTTATGTAGAATTAGGCTCATATACCATAAAAACACAATGTATGATTCGTATAAAAATGCATCAAGGTTTCTTTTTGTTTAGCATTCATATACAGACAGGTCCCTTTGCTAAAATACTACAGAAAATGAATCTTGAGTACTTGTTATTTATTTAAATATTTTATAGAATCACCCATCTCACAGCAAGGACTGTGTATGGCATACAAAGAATAAACTCGCATAACACAATATAACCCCATGGCATCCTGATTAAAACAATAACTTCCAAAATAAAGAGTCATATAAATGATAGCACTCATTTAGCTTCTGGGAAAAGTGCCTGGGGGAATATCCAGGTTTTTGATGTCTTATGAAAGGTTAATAGGGTTGGTGCCATCAGTATTAATAGGTTGATACTATTCCACAGAGAGGTTAGAGCCCAGAAAGACATGACTCTGAGAACAGGAGATGACCAGGCTTAACCTGAGGGAGGGGTCAAGTGTGTCTTCAGTTTGCAGTCCTTTGCACCAGAGGTGGTATTCAGCTGGTTCTCTCTGGTTCGGGTGAATCGGTAGCAGTGACGGCGGAGGCTCCGCCCACTCACCCCTGATATAATGCACAAGCACTGCTCATGCACAGAAGGTGGTGCTCATGAGCAGATGTGGTGTGTACAAGCGAACCGAGCACATGCACGTGCACGCTCACATTTGCGAAGCAGTAGGGAAGGTAAGTGAATCCCACCGCTGCTTCGCACCCTCAAAAGATCTAAATCCAGTCCTCCTTGAATTCCATTGATTCTTAGCTACTATAAATTTGCTTTGACTGTTAGTTCAGATTCTTGTTTAGGGGTAGCATGGAATAAACTTGCACTCATTTGAACAACCCTGGTTTCTGATTTCTTGTGCTTGAAAAGGTTTGAAAAAGATGACATTGTATGATGGAGTATACCCGGAGCATGGGGTGGGCAGAAACAATGGGGGACAGTTCCACTAATAGGCTGGTCCTAGGCCACGTGGGGCTTTTCAGTTTCAGTTTCACTTTATTTGTATGCCACCCTTTTCCCTGGGGGGACTCAGGGCGGCTCACAGTTCAAAAGGGGGGGGGGGAAAGGACAAACAATTTACAACATAAAAGCACTACATCATTTAAGAACTCAACAGTCATACAATTCGAGTAGGGGTTAGAGTCTTTAACCCCAGGCCAGCCGGGATAGCCAGATTTTAAGTGCGGCGCGGAAGGTCTGGAGGGTGGTGAGGGTCCGTATCTCCACGGGGAGTTCGTTCCAGAGGGTCGGAGCAGCCACCGAGAAGGCTCTCCTCCGAGTAGTTGCCAGTCTACACTGGCTGGCTGATGGAATTTGGAGGAGGCCTAATCTATGCGATCTTATCGGTCTAGTGGAGGTGATTGGCAGTAGGCGGTCTCTCAAGTACCCAGATCCAATACCATGAAGGGCTTTGTAGGTGACAAGTAGCACCTTGAAGCGCACCCGGAGATCAACAGGCAGCCAGTGCAGCTCGCGGAGGATAGGTGTTACGTGGGTGAATCGAGGTGCACCCACGATCGCTCGCGCGGCTGCATTCTGGACCAGCTGAAGTCGCCGAATACTCTTCAAGGGCAGCCCCATGTAGAGCACGTTGCAGTACTCCAGCCTAGAGGTCACAAGGGCACGAGTGACTGTTGTGAGGGCCTCCTGGTTCAGGTAGGGACGCAACTGGTGCACCAGGCGAACCTGGGCAAATGCCCCCCTGGTTACAGCTGACAAATGGTGTTCAAAAGTCAGCTGAGGGTCCAGGAGGACTCCCAAGTTGCGAACCCTATCTGAGGGGCGTACAATTTGACCCCCCAGCCTGAGAGATGGAACACTTGGACAATTTGTGGGAGGGAAGCACAACAGCCACTCGGTCTTTTCTGGATTGAGCACAAGCTTGTTAACCCCCATCCAGTCTCTAACAGCCTCAAGACCCTGGCTCATCACGTCCATCACTTCATTGAGTTGGCACGGGGCAGACAGATACAACTGTGTATCGTCCGCATATTGATGGTATTTTATCCCGTGCCGTCGGATGATCTCACCCAGCGGTTTCATGTAGATGTTGAAAAGAAGGGGGGACAGGACCGAACCCTGCGGCACCCCATGTGTTAGGGGCCTAGGGGTCGATCTCTGCCCTCCGACTAACACCGACTGCGACCTGTCCGAGAGCTAAGAGGAGAACCACTGTAAAACAGTGCCTCCCACCCCCACCTCCCGCAGTCGTTGCAGAAGGATACCATGGTCGATGGTATCGAAAGCCGCCGAGAGGTCAAGGAGCACCAGGATGGAGGCATGGCCTCCATCCCTGGCTCTCCAGAGATCATCGGTCAATGCGACCGAAGCGGTTTCTGTGCTGTAGCCAGGTCTGAAGCCGGACTGGAATGGATCGAGATAACTGGCTTCCTCCAAGGATCGCTGGAGCTGAAAGGCCACCACCTTCTCAACAACCTTCCCCACAAAGGGGAGGTTGGAGACTGGACAATAGTTGTTTAAAATGGCTGGATCCAAGGATGGTTTCTTCAGGAGGGGTCTCACCACCGCCACCTTTAAAGCGGGGGGAAAGACCCCCTCCCGAAGGGAGGCGGTAACAACCACCTGGATCCAGCCTCGTGTCACCTCTCTGCTGTTTACAACCAGCCAGGAGGGGCACGGGTCCAGCACACATGTGGAGGCGCCAACAGCTCTCATCGCCTTGTCCACGTCCTCAGGGGTAACAGCCTGAAAATCAATCCAGCGATGGCTTACCAGATTATCCCTTAGTGCCTCGGCTGGTTCTGCAGGATTGGAGTCCAGGTCCGCCCGGAGCCGAGCAACCTTGTCCGCGAGGAATTGGACGTAATCCTCAGCCCTGCAGCGGATCGCCCGTGTCCCTCCTATTTAGGAGGGAACGGGTTATCCTAAACAGGGCGGCTGGGCGTGACTCAGCGGACGCAATCAGAGAGGCAATATGTGATCTCTTAGACGTCCTGATTGCTCGAATGTATTCTCTGATGCAGGTTGTTAAAAGTGCTCGGCTCAATTCGGATTTACTGGACCTCCAATTGTGCTCTAGGCGTCTCTTCCGGTGCTTCATCTCCCGGAGTTCCTCAGTGAACCAAGGAGCCCTCCGGAATCCACTGCCTTGGAGCGGCCGTAGAGGTGCAATCCGGTTAAGGGACTCTGTCGCTGCTGAGTTCCAGGCAGCAACCAGAGTCTCCACCGGACTGCGGGCGAGAGTATCAGGAATAACCCCAAGCTCCATCTGGAACCCCAAAGGGTCCATAAGTCGCCTGGGGCGGAACCACCTGGTCGGTTCCTCCTCCCTACAGTGGGGGTTTGGTCTCCGAAAGTCAAGCCTCAATAGGTAGTGGTCCGACCATGACAGGGGCAAGATCTCGCTACCCCTCAGACCAAGATCACAATTCCACTGCTCCGAGAGAAATACGAGGTCAAGCGTGTGACCCGCTGAGTGGGTTGGTCCCCGGATTACTTGGGTCAAGCCCATGGTTGTCATGGAAGCCATGAACTCCTGCGCTCCATCAGAGTGTTCACCGAGTGAAGGCAAGTTGAAATCCCCCAGAACCATAAATCTGGGGAACTCAACTGCCAGCTCAGCTATTGACTCGAGGAGCGAGGGGAGGGCTGCTGCAACGCAGTTGGGAGGCAGGTACGTTAGCAGCACACCCACTTGACCCTTGAGGTCCAACTTCACCAGCAGGGACTCACACCCGACAAGCTCCGGAGCAGGGATCCTACGAGGTGCTAGAGACTCTCGGATAACAATGGCCACACCCCCACCCCTTCTCTGGGCCCTCGGCTGCTGGAGCACCTGAAAGCCCTCTGGGCACATCTCTACGAGGGGGACTCCTCCCTCCGGGCCCAGCCAGGTTTCAGTAATACATGCCAGGTCTGCCCTCTCGTCTAAAATTAAGTCCCGAACGAGAGGAGCCTTATGAACTACAGACCTGGCATTTAGCGACAGCAGCCTGAGACCAGGGTCCTGATTACTCGCGCCATCTGGCCTTGGAGTGGGACTCATAGGGCCGGAAGGAGGGATCTCTGTAACGTAGCGAGCCCTCCTTCCCCGGTAAAGGCCAGCCCTAAAGTCCCCGCCATATCTGCCCCTCCCTGTTAAGACCGTAATGCTCTGGCCCACTCCCGTGTCTGTAGTCCCTCCACCCACCCCCATAGTCCCCGCGTTTTCTGACAGGCCCTTCGAATCAGTCATCCTGAGATTGGAGTAGGCCCAGCTCCCCCCACACTTCTGCAAAGCACTCAGTGTGGGGGAACCCGGTTCCCATCCCAGTCTCACTTACATACCCAAACACTCACTCACTCACTCACACCCCCGGAAGAAATTTTAAAAATA
Organism: Thamnophis elegans; assembly: GCF_009769535.1. Classification (NCBI taxonomy): domain Eukaryota; kingdom Metazoa; phylum Chordata; class Lepidosauria; order Squamata; family Natricidae; genus Thamnophis; species Thamnophis elegans. The sequence goes on along the minus strand of NC_045541.1, from coordinate 62,516,350 downwards.
CAACAATATAATAAAAAGGGAATTACACAAGTCTAAAAGTGGGGTCATTCGCTTACAGTCATACACATCCACACTACTTACAAGGAAAAATTTGCGCAGGTATAAAAAGGTGATAAAAGTACGCGAGTAGTCCATACATAGAGATATAAAGTCCAAAGGGCAACAGCACGGTGGTAGACACAGTCCAGGGGGAGAGATGTAAGAGTAAAAGTCCAGCGAGGTAGTTCATAAAGGTGAAAATGTAGTTGGAGAAGCAAGCTAAGGTAGATGGTAAAGATGGTAAGCAGGAAAGCCCCCCCCCCCAGCCACAGAGGAGGGCAAACCGGGGGCGCCTTGCACGCCCAATAAGATGGATTGTAGATTGTAGATTGAAAGGCGCTGGATGGGGGGAGAGTTCAAAAGGGCTGTAATGGTGGTTACAAACTAGCCACTCGATCACATTAAGTCCTAACCCACCCATCCAGGCTAGCCACCTCTTCACCCGTTCCACGCTGATGAGATAGACCAGGTGGCTGAGCCGGGGGGTTTTCCGGGCGGCTTCGGCGAGCCCATAGAACAGCAAGCCAGCAGCAGCCAACATACCAGTAGTCAAAAAAGTCAAGGCGGCAATCATAGCAGCTAGGTCACGGCGTTCTCTAAAGCCGGGCCGCGGCGTTTTGAAAAAACGGCCACAGCAATCAGAGACACAGATGTGGCAAACAAGATGGCAGAGGGGGGGGGGAATTCTCTCAGCCAGCAGATGGGGGAGAGTCGAGGCTCTCTCAGGCCAGCCGGGTCGCAAAAGAACCCCCCAAGCGGTATTACCCAAAACCTCTCCAATGCCTCCAACCAAGCTGGATCACGATGTCTCCAAAAGCGGCACCCGGGTGGCGTCTTCAAACGCTCCCCAATCAGCTGGGCCGCGGCGTCTTCCAAATGGCTTTCGAGCGGCTCCCGAACGGCGTCGGCGTTTTTTCTAACAGGCAGCCTTGGAGAGCGATATCTCCCCAGTCCGCTGCCAGCACCAAACTCCTCAAGAATCGCTCGTGCCCTGGTCTCTCTCTAGCTTGATTTCTGGGGCCAATTTCTCCTTCTTTGGCCGTTTTTCCTGTATGGTCGCCGGAGCAAAGAGCTCGGCAGACATGTTCCTTCGCACATGCGGTGTAAACCAGCATCTAGAATTGGACCAATGCAGCTTGTAGAGCAGAGGTATGAGAGTATCAGAAGACATCCAAAACATCTACTCTAGATTGTGGTATGATGCTGAAGAAAATCTCTAATTTACCAGAATCCGATTAGATTAGTCATTTCTAAGTAGTAGTTTACTTTGCCTTCAGTATTAGACTTTCCATCCCATGTAGTTTGAGTATTCAAGTGGAGTAGTATATGTACTTTAGTGGGTGTGTAGGAATGCAGTGTCACTCAGCATTTGGTGTTTGAGAGGTGGTCAACTTACCGGTACCCTTTTTACTCTTGTCAGGACTGGCTGCACCAGATCTAAGAAACAATGTGGACCATTCATAACCATTTGTCTAATAAGTGTTTCATTATAAGCCTTAACAAGGCACCTTCTTTTTCTCACTTCTGATTGATACCTGCTTTCATGTGCATAAAAAAGCAAAAAGTGGTCTCTAGGCATATACGCAATAGACCATTCATTTTCACATCAGAGAAGAATGAAGAGACAAACCATTGGCATTACATGGTGTACTTAGCCTTGCCTGGTGCCAAGTCATGATCTTCAGGGCTGGTTGTGATGAAAGAGGAACAGGATAGAACAGAATGAACAGAATAAGGACACTGTAAACACCTCCTTCTAAATTTCAGGTGTCATAGAATTAAAATGTTTATTTTTATGAGATTATTTTCTTGTTTAAGTTATCTAAAACAGAGATAGCTCCTCTTCAGAGCATAATCTCTGATTTGCAGGATTTTACAATCCTGTCTGTACTATTGGACTTTGGGAGCTGGTTAGTGAAAAAAAAAATTCAAGTAAGAGAGCAAGATTTGTGGTTTGGAAAGTTTCAGTATTCTATACTATATGACATATAGAATAAATAGTATTCCTATTTAGTGCAAAGAAGATTCCTTGCCTCAGTTTAAGAGCCTATTTATTAAACAAGCACATAGCACATGTTAAACAAACATATAGAGGGGCTGGAGACTAAAACATATGAAGAGCAGTTACAGGAATTGGGTATGTCTAGTCTAATGAAAAGAAGAACTAGGGGGAGCATGATAGCACTGTTCCAATATTTGAGGGGCTTCTACAAAAATGAGGGGTCAAACTATTTTCCAAAGCACCGAAAAGCAAGCCAAAAAACAATGATTGGAATTAACCAAGGAGAGGAGTAACCTAGAACTAAGGAGACATTTCCTAATTCTGGGAACAATCACCCAATGAAATAGCTTGCCTTCAGAAGCTGTGAGTGCTCCATCACCAGAGGCTTTTAAGAAGAGACTATCATTTGTCTGAAATGGTCTAGGGTCTCCTACTCGAGCAGGGGGCTGGACTAGAAAACCTCCAAGTTCTCTTCCAACTCTATTGTTCTATGTTCTGTGTTCTAAACATTCAGCTTGGCTTCAGGATTCAAATCAAATTCATGATGGGTGCAGAAGAAAGCAGGTTTTGACTGGGCAGTTTCTATAGCTGGACCTGTGTGGGTGAATTAAACCAAGAACAGGCAGTCTGAAATCAACCAATTTATCAGGAAGAAAGTTGTTAGGGAGAAAAACCAATTGTGCATGAAAAGAATTTATACCAGTCCAGAGAAAACACAGTCTATCAGTTGGGAACTATTAAGAACTGAAAATGCCCATGTAAGGCTGTTCGTATAAGGTTGTATCCCAAAGGTCAACACAGTTATGAGAATTCTTGCCTGCTGACAAACGCCTGGGGTTGTACATGATAGAGGAGCTAATTCATTTGCAAGAGGCTGCATCTCCTCCTGTCCTCAAGTCCATTCTGCTCTGTTTTGATTTATTCCATGATGGCTCATCTGCTTGGTTTTTTTTTAAAAAAAAAAACCTCTACCTTCTTCCTGCAGAATCCTTTTGCTCTCGGCCAGCTGCAAAATGCTGAATATTTGAAAGTAAATTGATTCCTCTCTTTGGAGGCAGGCAGAGATGCTGGGTGAAAGAGAAAGAGGGGGTCATTTTCTAGGGTAAAATACTTCCCCAAGATGCACATGTAGTAAGTACTATACATCTTGTTCTACCCAGCTAAAACCTACTCAAATTTCCTGTTAAACATAGGGTTTTTTTATTTTTTATTTTCATGTGTTTCAGGAGAAGAGAGAGAGATTTGAAGTTGGGTGCATTCACATTTCAGATTTTTATCTCTAAAACAAGAAAAATATATAGTTTCCCAGTTTTGGAAATTCATAGCTGATCTTTGCAGGGTACACATGATAAATGTCCCCCCCCCCCAATACATTCCTCTGTAAATATGCCCTAAGGGGAAAAAATTCCTTGATAGGTTATAGGTTAGGATAGAGATAGGCAACCTGTAGCCCTTTAAATGTTGCTAAACTACAGCTTTTAATAACGCCAGCCAGAATGGACATGATGAAAATGCCTATTCTTGGGTGAGTGTAATTAATAGCTTGTATGTTATTTTGTTCAGCAAGTGGTAACACCTGGCAACCCATGTATGAGCTTGGAAGCTAAGCGGGATTATATGTGTTTAATACCTGCTTCGGAGACCATCACAGAATACTAGGCCTACGAAGTTAAAAATAAATAAACCCAGAAGAATATAGCGCCAAACCACTACTATTCGGTTGCCAAGAAAGCCACTCAGATGCAGTCATGAGGAATCAAGCAGAACTTGAAGGTGTCTTTATAATGTTTCAACAACAACAAAAAAGGCATAATTAAGAAAACAATTTTTGATGGAAGCGGTTCACCCCAAACCCATAAAATTTCAGCTCTGCAAGGTCCTTTGATGTCTTGTTTCAAGTTAGCTAAACCCACCCACACCTCCCCCACCTCCCGTACACATATATGAATTCACCAGTTGAATCAAGACCACCAGAGATTCTTCTAAATTATATCAGTAGGTGGCACACGCCTATTTATTCATATTGAAGTTGTTTTGTAACTATGCAGTATTATTTGTTTTCATAACCGGAAAGTGGATTTTATTTATTTATTTATTTTGAGGTGGAGTAAAGGCACAGATGTGAACGCTTTTGGGTAGCCGAAATGAATGAATTCACTCTGTCTGAGCCAGTTAACTTTGACGGCAAATGTGATTAGCGGAAATGCCCAATGAGCTGCACATTCAGATGTTTTTAAATTACACTGTCGGGGATACATTCAGATGACTTTTTGTGTCTATCGTCTATTTTGATGACTTTAGTTATTTAGTTATTTAGTTGTTTAGTTATTTAGTTATTTAGTTATTTAGTTATTTAGTTATTTAGTTATTTAGTTATTTAGTTATTTAGTTATTTAGTTATTTAGTTATTTAGTTATTTAGTTATTTAGTCATTCATTCATTCATTCATTCATTCATTCATTCATTCATTCATTCATTCATTCATTCATTGTATCTTGGCTTGGCCCAGTTAGATTGTCCTTTGTGAGGAAAGACCTAATGTTTGCAAACAATGACATGGAGATATAACTCTGGGCAGGCGTCTTGATACATTTAAAGTGAAGCTAGATCATTTAGTCAGGAGGAAAAAAAGTAGCTGAATACCAAAAAAATATTTATTTGAAAGTCTGAGCATTTTTTACTTTTGAAAGAGGTGCTATTTTAAAGCACTGATATTCTAAAGTTCCTAAGCTAAATTGCTTGGCACCAGGAGCCAAGAAACTGAACAAACACATCTACTCAGTATTATTACCATCCTAGATTTCTTTCAGAGCTGAGTAGCGTTTGAGACTTAGAGTCTTATATAATGTGGAAAACCTTCTCAGTTTGGCATTTGTCAATTTTCTCAGCTGTTTCTAGATTGACAGCTAAGGTCTTCTAGGTCAGGGACCATCCTAGGCAGGTCCTTGTGATCATGTCTACTTTTGACTTTTCCCTTCCTCTTTCTTTAAGCTAATGAAACGGAACTTCAGTGTAAGAGAGTTTTCTCTGTTTTGAACAGTGGAGAGGATCTGATGGTTGTTGGCATAAATGTCCATGTGCTGGCTTTGAGTTGTCAACTTCAGATGTCTTTGGGCTAGGTCTTGTGATGATAGTGCATCCACCAGTTTTGAGATATTTCCACTCCTTTGTCAGTACTAGTAACATGTGAGCATTTTCTAGCATCTTTTGGTAGTTTGGTTGGTGGGATAGTAATAGCGCTAGCTCTTAGACCTATATACACTTCATAGTGCTTTATAGGACTCTCTAAGGCAGGGGTGTCAAACTCAAGGTTCGGGGGTCGGATCTGGCCTTGTGGAGTGCTTAGATCTGGCCTGCGGGGCCACCCTGGAAACAGTGAAGGACCAGCCCGCAGTGCCTCTGCCAGTGAAAACAGAGCTCGGGAGGGCTGCATGTGGCCCTCCCAAGCTCCATTTTCTCTGGCAGAGGGTTGCATACAGCCGTTGCAGCCAAAAACGGAGCTCGGGAGCCCATTTTTGCAAGCAGAGAACTCGGCCCACCATAGGCACCCCTGACATGAGTGACATTGAGCTGGCCACATCTGCCCTGGCCCCTCAAGGTCAAACACAACCCTTATATGGCCCTCAATGAAATTGAGTTTGACACCCCTGCTTTAAGTGGTTTACAGAGTCAGCATATTGCTCCCAACAATCTGACCAACCTTGGAAGGATGGAAAGCTGAGTCAACCTTGAGCTGGTGAGGACTGAACTCCTGGCAGTGGGGAGAGTTAGCCTGCAATACTGCATTCTAACCACGGCTCATAATGTCAGTGAGATGGCAGTCCCTGTACTAGTATTCAAGAGCAGCTCATGATACCAGTAGCCAGTGTTTAGTATTAAAGTTATTGACCTCAGGCTGTACTTCATTTCAGAAAATTTCCACTGTGTGGCTTTCTGCCATGGATGTTTTGTGTCAAGAGTTAGAGAGAAAGAGAGAGTGGGAGAGAAGCCTGAATAAGCATAACAAAGATGACGTTTCTTGCACTCATTCACATCCACCCATCTGCCACTGGAGCTAGGTTTCTTCCCAGATTCCAGGATGGAAAGAGCATGAGAAGTGATGAACTCTGCCCTTGTGCCTTCTCCCTTATGGCACTCTGAGATGCTCATGAGTTTGAAGATTGAGAGAGGTCAGTAAAACAAATGCATTCTGTATTCATGGGTCATGGAATGCAAGGTTATGAAGAAACTTGGCTTGCTTTGAATTTGTAATATGCAAGCATATTTTTCCATTTCCTGGCTTTCCTCCTGCTCCCCCTTTCCCCCCCATCCCAGGTCATAGATCTGAGTGAAGGATCATTTCATTGTAGAATATATCGCACAATAATTCAGCTGTGGTTTTTCCTATCACTGATTCCATCTAATGTGCAGTTGAATTGCCATTTATATTTTGCTGCCAAAGAGAGTCAGTATAGTATAGAGTGGGATGGTGAGTAGGGAGGCCTTGGTTCCAGTGACCGCCCAACCTCAGTGCTCGCAACACAAAGTAATGATGTATTCTCAGCTAAGTATACTTTCTTATATTGTGAATATAAGATTGGGAGGAAGAATTAAACAGTGTGTATTACTTATGAGCCATGTTGATGGAAATTGGACTGAAACCGAACTGAAAAACATTCAGACAACTTGTTTTTCTTGCTTCTTTGGAATATTACTGAAACATTTTCCTGCATGCTTTTTGACTCTCAACTATGAATAGAATATATAAGATACTAATAGGCCCAACTTAATGTTCATCTTTAATGTATAATCTAAAATAGCTATGATCACACACATGCACCTATAGAGAAACCTAATTCTATTACTGTCAGATATCAAACATACTGTATATAAGAGCCGAGGTGGCACAGTGGTTAAAGTGCAGTACTGCAGGCTACTTCAGCTAAAGTTTGGCAGTTCAAATCTCACTGGCTCAAGGTTGACTCAGCCTTCTATCCTTCTGAGGGGGGTAAAATGAGGACCCAGATTGTTGGGGGCAATATGCTGACTCTGTAAAAACCGCTTAGAGAGGACTGTAAAAGCACCATGAAGTGGTATATAAGTCTAAGTGCTATTGCTATAATCAAATAATTCATATGTTTTGGGTGACAAAAATGTACTCATTTTTGTACTAATGACATTAGTAGAAATTTTGTATTAATGCCATTCCTTCAAAACTGTTGTCGAAAAACACTGTGGCATAGTCCAGTTCTGAAGTTATTTCATGTTTCTTTATGGAAGCCTGCCTTAATAAGATAAGATCCAAATAAAACTATCATAATAGAAATAGAGATGAGAGTTTTTAACATCCAAAGGATATTTGCGTTACTATTACCATGTTATTTCTGCCTGCATTATAGTGTACAGATCTTTTGTTTTAGGGTTTAGGGTTTAGGGTTTATTAACATTTATAGGCCGCCCTTTTCCCTGAGGGGACTCAGGGCGGCTTACATAGGATCAGGGGAGGGTAATACAAACAGTGACGTAAACAAACATAGAGTAAAATAATAAGCAACATTCATTCATCATTCGGGAGGGGCGATTATCTTTGTCCCCAGGCCTGACGGGCTAGCCAGGTCTTAAGGGCTATGCGGAAGGCCTGGACGGTGGTGAGGGTACGAATCTCCACGGGGAGTTCGTTCCAAAGGGTCGGAGCTACTACCGAAAAGGCCCTCCTCCTTGTGGTTGCCAGCCGGCACTGGCTGGCAGATGGGATTCGGAGGAGGCCCAATCTATGAGATCTAATTGGTCGCAGGGAGGTAATTGGCAGAAGGCGGTCTCTCAAGTACGCAGATCCACTACCATGGAGGGCTTTATGGGTGACTAGCAGCACCTTGAAGCGCACCCGGAGATCGACAGGTAGCCAGCGCAGCTCGCGGAGGATAGGTGTTATGTGGGTGAACCGAGATGCACCCACGATCACTCGCGCGGCCGCGCTCTGGACTAGCTGAAGTCGCCGGATGCTCTTCAAGGGCAGCCCCATGTAGAGCACATTGCAGTATTCCAGCCTAGAGGTCACAAGGGCCCGAGTGACTGTTGTGAGAGCCTCCCGATTCAGGTAGGGTCGCAACTGGCGCACCAGGCGAACCTGGGCAAATGCCCCCCTGGTCACAGCCGTCAGGTGGTGATCAAAGGATAGCTGTGGGTCCAGGAGGACTCCCAAGTTGCGAACCCTCTCTGAGGGGTGTAGAATTTGACCCCCCAGCCTGAGTGATGGAATACTGGTCGAATTGTTGGGAGGGAAGCACAACAGCCACTCGGTCTTTTCCGGGTTGAGTACAAGCTTGTTAGCCCTCATCCAGTCCATAATGGCCTCAAGGCCTCGGTTCATCACGTCCGCCGCTTCATTGAGTTGGCACGGGGCGGACAGATACAACTGGGTATCGTCCGCATATTGATGGTATCTTATCCCGTGCCTGCGAATGATCTCTCCCAGCGGTTTCATGTAGATGTTGAATAGTAGGGGGGATAAGACCGAACCCTGAGGCACCCCATATGTTAGGGGCCTAGGGGTCGATCTCTGCCCCCCCACTAACACCGACTGCGACCTGTCCGAGAGGTAGGAGGAGAACCACCGCAGCACGGTGCCTCCCACTCCCACCTCCCGCAGTCGTCGCAGAAGGATACCATGGTCGATGGTATTGAAAGCCGCTGAGAGGTCAAGGAGAACCAGGATGGAGGGATGTCCTCCATCTCTGGCTCTCCAAAGATCATCGGTCAATGCGACCAAAGCGGTTTCTGTGCTGTAACCGGGTCTGAAGCCTGACTGGAAGGGGTCAAGATAGTTTGCTTCCTCCAAGGACCGCTGGAGCTGGAAAGCCACCACCTTCTCAACAACCTTCCCAAGAAAGGGAAGGTTGGAGACTGGACGGTAGTTATTAAGAATAGCTGGATCCAAGGATGGCTTCTTCAGGAGGGGTCTCACCACCACCGCTTTTAGCGCGGCAGGGAAGTTCCCCTCCCGAAGAGAGGCGGTAACAACCGCCTGGATCCAGCCTCGTGTCACCTCACTGCTGTTAGTAACCAGCCATGAGGGACACGGGTCCAGTACACAGGTGGAGGCACTTACAGCCCTCATGGCCTTGTCCACATCCCCAGGGGCAACATCCTGAAACTCAATCCAGAGATGGTCTACTTCATCCTCTTGTGCCTCGGCTGGAACTACAGAGATGGAGTCCAAGTCCGACCGAAACCGAGCAATTTTGTCCACTAAGAATTGGGCGTAGTCCTCAGCTCTGCCCTGCAGGGGTTCCCCCGTTTCCCTCCTATTCAGTAGGGAGCGGGTTATCCTAAACAGGGCGGCTGGGCGGGACTCAGCGGACGCAACCAAGGTGGCTATATAAGATCTTTTTGCTGCCCTAAGTGCCCTGGTGTATTCCTTGGTGCAGGTGGTTACCATTGCTCGGTTCGATTCGGACTTATCGGACCTCCATCGGTGCTCTAGGCGTCTCCTCCGGCGCTTCATCTCCCGGAGTTCCTCGGTAAACCAAGGAGGTCTCTGGGATCCGCCGCCTCGGAGGGGCCGTAGTGGCGCAATCCGGTCGAGGGTCTCCGATGCTGCCGAGTGCCAAGCAGCAACCAGAGTCTCTACCGGACTGTGGGCGAAAGTATCAGGAATGACCCCAAGCTCCGTCTGGAACCTTAACGGTTCCATAAGTCGCCTGGGGTGGAACCACCTGGTCGGTTCCTCCTCCCTACAGTGGGGGTTTGGTCTCCGGAAGTCAAGCCTCAGTAGGCAGTGGTCTGACCACGACAGGGGTATGATGTCGTTACCCCTCAGACCAAGATCACAAATCCACTGCTCCGAGAGAAATACGAGGTCGAGCATGTGACCCGCTGAATGGGTTGGGCCCCGGATTACTTGGGTCAAGCCCATGGCTGTCATGGAAGCCATGAACTCCTGCGCCCTATCAGAGTGTTCACCGAGCGACGGCAAATTAAAGTCCCCCAGGACCATCAGCCTAGGGAACTCAATTGCCAGCTCGGCTACCGACTCGAGGAGCGAGGGGAGGGCTGCTGCAACGCTGTTGGGAGGCAGGTACGTTAACAGCAGACCCACTTGACCCTTGAGGTCCAACTTTACCAGCAGAGACTCACACCCGACAAGCTCCGGAGCAGGGACCCTACGAGGAGCTAATGACTCCCGGATAACAATAGCCACACCCCCACCCCTTTCCTGGGCTCTCGGCTGGTGCAGCACCTGAAATCCTTCTGGGCACAGCTCTACAAGGGGGACTCCTCCCTCTGGGCCCAGCCAGGTTTCAGTAATACATGCCAGGTCTGCCCTCTCGTCTAAAATTAAGTCCCGGACGAGAGGAGCTTTATGTACCACAGACCTGGCATTTAGCAATTAAACAGTGTGTATTACTTATGAGCCACGTAAGAGTTAAAACACAGAAAATTACAACAATATAAAAGTAAAAAGTGGGACATTCATTCATCTCATACGTATCCCATGCATATCCCATACAAAGCGAGGAAAAAAAGATGAAAGAAAAGGAAGAAAATAAAATAGTTGCGCAGTTAATTACAGATTTAAAAATGCGATCTTTTGTTTTAGTTTATTCTGTTATGTCCTTAGCATTTTCCAGAACTTTCCTTGGCTTCTGGAATAAAATTTCTAAAGACAAGAGTACGTACTATGTACTGATCTTTAGGTTGGATTCTCTGACTATGAAATTCTGACTGTAGATGGAGCTCTTTTGGTGTGATCTATGAATATTCAATGAACAAAGAATTACAGTTCTTATTTGCTCAAAAACATTATTTGCTCCATACTATTATATCATGTATTCTAGAATAAGTTAAATAGGAAGTTCTAGATTAGAGATTTCACTGGTTCTAGAGTGTGCTTATGTTGAACGTTGGCTTATCACCTTACATGAAGCTCTGTTTATGAAGCTCTGCATTTTATGTTTGAATGTTTGATTTCTAAACTATAGTTCCAGTAAAGTTTCTATCTGCAGATAAACTCTGTGATTCTTCATATACTTTGGGACCATTTGAAAATTAAAAACTGAGATATTCTGCAGTTCTGGCATACTTTCTGGCTCAAATCAGGATCAAATTAGCAAAGCACCTTGTAGAAATGAGGTTTTTCAGGCTGGATACTCATCCTCTTTATTGTAGCCTTAAAATGATCTCAAATTCTCAGTGGAAGGCATAGTGAAGAAAACAAGAAAAAGGAAACTAATTACTACGCAATTACTCAACTTTTAAGATGCTTTTTTGGCCTGTAATATTGGTTATTAAGGGACACCACTTATTTAAATTATTGCAGAAGAAACAAAAAAAAAGGTTGAAAGTTCAAGAGTGTTGCCAGTCTTCCTGGAAACAGAAAAATGAAGACTGCCATTGTTCTGATGAAGCTCGCATAGTTTCCTGGTAATATGGGTATGACTTTTGCAGGTTTTCTACCAGCAGTAATAGATGCAGATAACACCATATTTCCAATCAGGCCCAGCTCTAGATATTTTGAAGTCCAAGGCAAAGTCATATTCTGGTGCCTCCTATAGTTTGGCTTATCTTCCAATTTTAGGAATTTTATAAAGGCACCATCTAGTGTGGGGGAGTTCTTCCATATTTTTGATCTTTTACATTTATGATTTTTAGTCACTGGACGTTTTTCCCCACCCTTTCTTGGACATTTTTACTCTACATGTGCAGTAATTTTAATTACATCAGCACCCACTGTTGCAACAATTCTAAAACTATTCTAACCCTCAAGTGGGCAAGTTGTCTTACAATATGCACCTTAATCTCTTTTTGCTTTTTATTGTATTTTTTGGCAGTATTTCCATTTTAGTGCTCCCCCCCCCTCAAACTTAGTCAAGGTAGGCTAGTGCGTACTTGGCCTTAGCATAGACCCATCTACAGTATGTTCCCATTGAGGATACAGTAGAAGAATCGAAGTCCCCTTAAAAAAAGGAGGAAAGCATTGCTGTGTAGAAAAGCACCAGCCTCTGCCAACTCTTTCTTCTCTGCTTGAAATATGGGTTTGTGTTTCTTGGAGACACATGTAAAACAAAAGCTGTAGAGGCAGCAAGAATCTTCATTTGAAATCAGGGCAGTTTTTAAAGTGCTTGATTAACTATGGCTTACCTCCAAATAATGTTCTGAATTGTGCCTCCTCCATTTTTTCCCCCCTGAATGAGAAATTTTCTCCTGTGCTTCTATTTCATTTCTCCAGGTGCTTCAGAATTTGCGGAGAATTGCAGCCTCTCCAAGGTTGCCTTAGAGGGGCTTTTATTGATTGTCTCGGGGGTGGGAGTGAGGGACGTATGATTACCCATTTATCTGCAGTTTTGCTGGTTCCCTGTGCTGAAGGGTGTTTTTTTTGAAGGGTATCATGGGGAGGGACTTTAGGCCAGTGGTGAAATTCAATTTTTTTACTACCAGTTCTGTGGGCATGGCTTGATGGGCGTGGTGTGGCTTGGTGGGCATGGCTTGGTGGGTGTGGCAGGGAAGGATACTGCAAAATCTCCATCCCCAACCTACTCTGGGGTCAGCCGGAGGTGGTATTTGCTGGTTCTCCGAACAACTCAATCTTTCCACTACCGATTCTTCAGAACCTATCAGAACCTGCTGGATTTCACCCCCGCTTTAGGCTAAAAACTGCCTACCACCCTGAGGAGTGTGTCAGCAAAAATGTATTTTACTTCGGAGGAACAAAAAAATGAATGAAAAAAGGTTGAATGAAAATGGCTGAAAAATGCAGAAGAAGGGTCAGGCCCAGCACTACTTATGGTATCAAATTCCTCCTCTGGCCTCTATTTGCATCTGTTTTTCTTCATGCTATTATTAATAGTCTGAACATGACAAGAAACCATGTTTTATCATGTTAGGCATTTTTCCTTCCCCCCCATCTGCCCCCCAACCCATTTTGGCCACAAAGAGGAGAACTACGGCTCTCACTTTTAATGAAGTGCAGTTGGATTTTTACATCTGCCCTCTGAACAACAGTTATTCTTTATTTAGGTTTGTTGAGCCAAGCCTGTTTCATAAACCATGGTGTGAATTTGGCTTGCTTCAAACAAAACTTACCTCAGATTAGTAATACTTTTGTCCTGATTTGGATGGCCAACTGCTGCTCAGAAATGGGAAAAGAAAACCTTCTGTATTTATCACACCAATGTTCTGAAGCAGAGAATAATGCGTAGCAGTGTGAAGTTTCCTTGGCTTACTATCAGGACTTTACACCATGGCTTATTTTGACATCCCGTCACTTCCACTGGATTATTCTTGTGGATTCTGATTTCCATTTGGCTAGAAATCTGGCGGGCTTTGTAGCGGACAATTGCTTTGATAACTGTGCTGCCTGCAAACATTTCTCATCCCAAGAGCTAACGTCTCTTCTGAAATTTCTTATCCATTCCTCCTTCTGTCCATTTATTGTAGTGGTTTAGCTGCATTGCCTGGTCTGTTATTGAGCCACAAGCTGTTTGTTCCACCCCCTCCTGTGTTTTCTTCTGAAATCTAAGTTAACAGCCATGTGTATATTATTAAACAGGCTGTTGGACAGCAGCCAGAGAAGACTGGGTGCCAAGATTTAGTGGAGCCTGAACATTGTGTTCTGAGACAACAGTTGTTCAAGAAAGTCAGGTAAATTTGAGCAACCTTCCTTGCGAGAGCAGAGTGAGGAGCAGTATATAGGACTCCCCGCTGCCTTTACCTGCGCCCCTGCTTAATTTGGGAGGTGAATAGGAAAGTATATTTCTATTAGCATTTGGCACAAGTTCAGGCATTCCTCTCCTGGGAACTCCAGACACGTGTTCTCATGCCTAGCAAAGTGGCCCATGAATGGGTTTCTGTCCTGAGACTGAAAGGAACAAGTTTGAGGTTTGTCCTTTTTTTTTTTTTTTGAGTGGGGGGGCATTTAAAACATTTGCAGAGTTTCTAGACCTTATTTGTGGCCTTAACAGCACGAAGAAAAAGCAACAGAAGCAAGGACATCATTTTATATTTGCACTGTGATACTCTTGTTTTTTTCCCATCCAGCTTGTAACATGTTTGATTTACAGTTTTTATTCTGTAAGATGAAAAACCCTCTTTCTGTTCTCTTTACGACTTACATTTGGGTAATTCTTTCAATAAAGGAAAAGGAAGAGGCCTCTTTCTGCTGCTTTCAACTTTTCTATCCTTCAAATCTATTCTTTTCTCATATTTATAATAGGCAGATAGCAGAACTTTGGAATGTTAAAAAAGGCAGACCAGAGCAAGGTTACATCTGTCTTGCATTTTGTTCTCTTAACTAGCAAATGCAGAAATAGGACATATGGACAATTGTATCCTTTTGTTTGCATTCTTCTGGAAATACTGTCTCTTGAAATATATAGCCTTCATGACTAGCAGCCACTAATGGCTTTTCCTCCTTGAATGTATCTGGTCTACTAAAAGTAGAGATTTGTCGATTTGTGACCACAATTGACCCCAAAATTTCTCTTGCTAAGGGAGACATTTGCTAAATGAATTTTGCCCCATTTTACGACTTTTCTTGCCATAGTTGTTAAGTGAATCACTGCAGTTGTTAAGTTAGTATTTGGTATTTGGTATTTGGTATTTATTAATGCTTATAGGCCGCCCTTTTCCCTGAGGGGACTCAGGGCGGCTTACATAAAATAAGGGGGGGAGGGTATACAGACAATAGACACAACAATACATAGAAGTAAAATAGTAAGCAACATTCATTCATCATTCGGGTGGGGACAGTTATCTTTGTCCCCAGGCCTGACGGGCTAGCCAGGTCTTAAGGGCTGTGCGGAAGGTCTGGACGGTGGTGAGGGTATGAATCTCCACGGGGAGATCGTTCCAAAGGGTCGGAGCTACTACTGAAAAGGCTCTCCTCCGTGTAGTTGCCAGTCGGCACTGACTGGCAGATGGAACTCGGAGGAGGCCTAATCTATGTGATCTAATTGGTCGCAGGGAGGTAATTGGCAGGAGGCGGTCTCTCAAGTACGCAGACCCACTACCATGAAGGGCTTTATGAGTGATAAGTAGCACCTTGAAGCGCACCCGGAGATCAACAGGTAGCCAGCGCAGCTCGCGGAGGATAGGTGTTATGTGGGTGAACCGAGGTGCACCCACAATCACTCGCGCGGCTGCGTTCTGGACTAGCTGAAGTCGCCGGATGCTCTTCAAGGGCATGCTTGCTAAGTGAATCTGACTTCCCCATTGACTTTGCTGGTCAGAAAGTTGCAAAAAGTGATCCCGCGACTCCACTGCAGCTGTCATAAATATGAGCCAGTTGCCAAGCATTTGCATTTTGATCACGTGACCGTGGGGATGCTGCATCAGTTGCAAGTATGTGAGTCATCAACTCACTTTTTTTCAGTGCCGTTGTAACTTTGAGCAGTCACTAAATGAACTGCTGTAAGTTGAGGACTACCTGTGTTGAAGCTGGTGGCCACTACAATATCTTGAAGTTGTACAATGTAGAATCCCTGTTGATCCATTAGCTTTATTGTGTAATTCTACTTTCCCCACATTGTTTTATACAAATTTATCAAATCTTGTACTAACAATCTTTTTCAGTGGTTGCAAACCTTATTTCCATAGGAAGTTGTACCATCTTCTTGAAAAATCAGTACTTTTCAGCAGCTCCAGGCCACTGAAATCCTAGTATTTTTAAGCCTACCATGTTTACCCAAAAATAAGACAGGGTCTTATTTTCTTTTGACCCCCGAAAAAAGGCCTTGGCCTTATTTCCGGGGAGGTCTTATTATTTTTGAGGTGCAGAAGGTAGCGAGCGTGGTCACCTCATGGCTGCTGTTGTGTTGCAATCTTTTTGGGGAGGGCTTGTTTTCAGGGGAGGGCTTATTTTAGTCCATGCGCTCAAAAGCCTGAATTGGCTTGTTATCTGGAGAGGTCTTATTTTCAGGGAAACAGGATACTTTTATCTTTCCAGCTTAGCACCATTTTTCAATAGCAGCTTTGCCCATAGTCTTATTCTCCCTTATAATTCTGTATCTTCCATAACCCCAGCTTAGGGGTAACCTAATATGTGGCAATCATTCCTCACTGCATGAATTTAGTCATGCTCAATACATGTAGTCCTTGATTTACAACAGTAAATTTAGTGACTGTTCCAAGTTATAACTGCACTGAAAAAAAGTGACCTATGGCCCTTTTTCACACTGATGACCATTGCAGCATCCCCGTGGTCACATGATTTACTTTTGGACTCTTGACAACTGGTTCATATTTATGCAGTGTACCGCGGTCATGTGATCCTCTTTTGTGACCTTCTGGCAAACAAAGTCAAGGGGGAAGCCAGATTCACTTAACAACTGTGTTACTAATTTAATTGCAGCGATTCACTTAACAAACATGGCAAGAAAAGTCATAAAATGGGGCAAAACACAATAAACTTCTCACTTAGCAAGATAAATGTTGGGCCCAATTGTGATCGTAAGTCGAGTACTACCTATACTAGGGGAGGAAATTGAATCTTTGTCCATCTGAGGATGATATCTTAAAGGACAGAATCTCAGTTTTGTCTCTTTGTTTATTTAGGGCCTTCCTGAATGGACTGTGCCCAATGGCCCTTCACATGCTCTGTTAGATAGGGGGAGACAGGGTCTAAGGTGCACCCTCAGAGGGCAGTCCTGGATTACTGAAGAAGCTTAGAAAGGCAGCATCTCATGTTCTTTCTCCATTGCTTTTTCGTACTTCCTCCTTCCT
The DNA here is from genome assembly GCF_009769535.1 of Thamnophis elegans. Taxonomy (NCBI): domain Eukaryota; kingdom Metazoa; phylum Chordata; class Lepidosauria; order Squamata; family Natricidae; genus Thamnophis; species Thamnophis elegans. The sequence continues at coordinate 62,499,612 of NC_045541.1, read as the reverse complement.
CCTCCAATTTTTCATGCAGGACCATTGTGCTTGAAGTATATTACAAACCGAGGAAAGGAAGAGATTCCCCCCTCCTTTTGGTAATTTGTCAGAGGCATCTTTTCTCCTCCCCATCCCCATCCTCTGCTAAATGTCCAGAAGAGCGTCTCCTCTAACGTCAGTGGCTATTCACATTCCAGGATTTGGCCTAGGTCTTGAGAAAGGCTGGGAACAGGAAATAAACTTCTGGGTCATTATTTGGCTCAGAGGGAATGTGTCCCTCCAGTGAGCTTTGGGAAGAATATTTCTGGAATGTGTCATTGGTATTCAATTATGAAGACAACTCTGAAATACCTAACCTCAGCTATTTGGGGCTCCCAAAGTCTATTCATAGTTATGTATTTCACTGTTACTAACCTTAGTTTTGTCCATACTATTTTTAATAGAAGAGCCCCTACTGTATATTACAAGTTGAAAAAAAGAACAACAAATAATTAATCTTGTTCTGAATGAAGGCCATCTTCCTTTTTCTCCTGCCACTATAAAAATATATCCCCATTGACCTAAGTAATGGAAGTGGATTGGTTAAGAAAAACTTCGAATTATTTGTATTATGCTGTTGTTGGTCAGGATGGTTATAAAGCACCAAAGTTTTGGTCGAAACTAGAGGTTAGGCATTATAAAGATGTGTTAGGATATCAAAAAACATTCAAGAAAAGGAAGAACCAGCTTGTATGGCTTTCCTCAGATACAATGCAGCGTAGGTAGTAGATGCATGAAGAGCCATGAAATTTATGGAAATGAGATGGCCTTAGTCACATCAATGCAACTCTGTAAACTTCTTCATATTGGAAATACATGCAACCATGAACTTCTTTGTGTTTGTGTGTTGTTGTTGTTGTTGTTGTTGTTGTTTTCCATTTTCTCTCACATAATCTTAATTCTAGCAAAGTAGGGACAGCAAGGAGTGGGCACATATAGTTATTGGTCTTTGCGCTCAAGTATGGAGCAGGTATGTCTTGCAATTTCTCCAGCCAAGAAATCTGACATTCTAACAGCCTTTATGAATTATGTAAATGAAGCACATGTGCATATTTAACATAATTCTGTTTGTTTTGTTCATGAAGAAAGGCAGCTCTGGATAGCAAACCGAAACCCTGGCCCTTAGTGATTGGAAACATTGCTTGGCCTCTTCCATTGGCTGAAAGAGTCTGTTCAACTTTCCTGTCGAATTTTCCCTCTGCTGAGATATCATCAGATGCTGCTAACTGATTCCAGAAGGAACCATACATTTTGGCTGGCTTTGTGGGAATGATATTCCGAGGGATCACCTTTTCCTTCCAGATTCTGAAGTTTTGTTGCTATTAGTGCAGATGCATTCTTTCAGTAGGAGGATTTTTGCTTTCTCCCAGAATTTCTCCCTCCCTATATTTTTGGGAAGCCATAAAGATTTTATATATTTTTCTCAAGGAAGTGGAGTTCAGAGAGATCTGGAAAGCTCAAAAATGTTGTCACACTTGGAGAAATGGAGTGTTCTCCGATCCCTGGACACCCACTTCTCTTTTGCTCACTTCATTAGTGACAAGTCAAATGAAAGTAACTGCTAATCCAGTTCAGAATATCATGTGGAATCTCTGGCCGCAGAGACTGAAATCCAGTCTGCATAAAACTGAGCAGAGTTTATGTAGGAAAGGAGAATATCCATGTAAGCAGTTACTATTATCCTAGGTTGAATTTTGTAAGTGTTTATGATAGATTATGTAAATTGTTTTTACCCAAATGGTTGCCAGCCCTGATTGCTGTTTACCATAGTTTGATGTAATCTATTTGCTTCTATATAATGAGAATCCAATTTATAAGCAGTTAGTAGGCAGATATCGCTTTCCCTAGCTGGCTGCCTAACTGTGGGCTGCACTTCTTAGAGAGAATTGCCTAGTGTGCTCTTTGTAGTTTCTTGGCAATATATGTTTTTTCCAGGCATCTACATTTTAGTGCCTTTGAATGTCTTTGCAAATGTAGCAACCCAGTCTGTAAGATGGGAAACTGGGGGTCTTAAACCACTTGTAGGATTCATTTTTTTTACTACTGGTTCTGTGGGCGTGGCTTGGTGGCTGTGGCATGGTTTGGTGGGTGTGGCAGGGGAAGGTTACTGCAAAATCCCCATTCCCTCCCGATCAGCTGGGACTCGGGAGGCAGAAAATAGCTGGGGGCGGGGTCAGTCAGAGGTGGTATTTACCGGTTCTCCGAACTACTCAAAATTTCCGCTACCGGTTCTCCAGAACTGGTCAGAACCTGGTGAATACCACCTCTGTCTTAAACCTTGTCTCTCAGAAGCTCTTTAGATCAACTCTCTCTGACCCCACCTTCCTCCCAGGTGTAGGGGCTTTGTAGTCTGTGCCACCAACACCTCAGGGTCACAGAGTCTGGTATCATTTTCTCTAAGTTTGGTCTTTAAGAAGAATGGGGCTTCCACAACCTCCACTGCCATTCTGGTGAATATACCCTCTTCTCGTTTAGCAGCTGCAATTTGTTCCTTAAATGTAAGCCAAATGGTTGCTAAACAACATGTTCACAAAGTGAACCGCATGACTGAAAGCAAGTGACTGAGAGAGGGACTGCAAAGATCATGGGTTGCTGCTACTTTGTTCATATAAAGTTTTCTCATGAAGAACATTTAAATACTACTCCCTCTCAGGTGTAACTTGTGGTCCAGTGTAGAGATTTAGGTGTAAGTGGATGCATTGGTCAGAAAATGATTTAATTGTTTTATTCTCATTGTATTCATGAATTGTTGCTAAATGAGATAGCTGCGAAACGAGTAAAAATAAAAAGGGAATAAAATGTATTTTAGTCTTTATTATACTTTTGTCCTCCTTCTAGAGATAAATCAACCTCATAAGAGATAAAGACATGTTATTTTTTTTAAAAAATCCTCAAAACCTAGTCGTAGGATATATGAAGCCTGATTTACAATGTATCTGCAGTGCTCCAGGCAAACCACAAGATAGGACTAGTTTGCTAGTGAACCAGCTGCATATCCTGGATGGTCTTTAAGAGCAGCCCTCTGTGTTTCTTTGTCCATGGACATTCCCTGGCTTCTCAGGGTTATTTCAGCCATTTATTAGATTTATTACACATTGTCAATAAAAGTCAGAACACCAAATACAAGTTGGACAGAAATGACTTCGTAGACAGCCCCCAGTCTGTCAAGGACCTAGGAGTACTCATCTGAAATTATTTAAGCCCTGAGCCCACTGTAACAGCAAACTCTTAATGCCCAAAAAGGCATTAAGAGTTGTTAACCTAATTTTGTGACGCTTCTTCTCCGGCAGTATTGTACTGCTAACTAGGGTATACAAAATCTTTGTCAGACCAATTCTCGAATACAGGTCATCTGCCTGGAATCCACATTGTATATCGGACATTAATACTATCTGGGATGAGTTTGACCCTGTGACCCCTGAGGGTATGGACAGGATTATGGGGAGAGTCAGTGCTGCCACTTGTGTGCTGGACCCGTGTCCCTCTTGGTTAGTTTCGGCTTCCTGGGAGGTGACACGAGATTGGCTCCAGGCGATTACCAATGCTTCATTGAGAGAGGGGTTCTTTCCCATCGCCTTGAAGGAGGCGGTGATGAGGCCCCTCCTTAAGAAGCCTTCCCTGGACCCAGCTTCTTTAGCCAACTATCGCCCGGTCTCCAACCTTCGCTTTGTAGCGAAGGTTGTCGAGAGTGTGGTAGCATATCAGCTTCCCCAGTACCTGGATGAAGCTGCCTACCTGGATCCATTTCAGCCGGGTTTAAGCCCTGGCTACAGCACAGAGACAGCATTGGTTGCATTGGTTGATGATCTCTGGCAGGCCCAGGACAGGGGCTGCTCCTCTGTCCTGGTCCTATTAGACCTCTCGGTGGCTTTCGATACCATTGACCATGGTATCCTACTGCGATGACTCGGGGAGTTGGGAGTGGGGGGACACCATTTTGCGGTGGTTCTCCTCCTACCTGTCGGATCAGTCGCAGTTCATGTTGACTGGAGGACAGGGATCAACCCCGAAGCATGTCACTTGTGGGGTGCCCCAGAGGTCGGTTCTCTCACCCCTCCTGTTCAACATATATATGAAACTGCTGGGCGAGATCATCTGTGGTTTTGGGGTACGGTATCATCAATATGCTGATGATACCCAACTTTTCATCTCTACCCCAAACCACCAAACGATGCCCTCGACGTGATGCCCGATGCCTGGAGGCTGTGCAGATCTGGATGGGGAGGAACAGGCTCAAGCTCAATTCCTCCAAGACTGAGTGGCTGTGGTTTCCATCATCCCGATTTGTGCATTTTGTTCCATCTTTGATGATAGGGGAAGAAACTTTACCCCCTTCAGAGAGGGCCCGCAATGTGGGAGGTCTCCTGGATATGCCGCTTAGTTTAGAAGAACACCTGACGGCTGTGACCAGGGAGGCCTTTTACCAGGTTCACCTGATAAATCAGTTGTGCCCCTTTCTGGATTGGGTTGCTCTGTGCACAGTTACTCATGCCCTCGTCCTTTCCCGCCTGGACTACTGCAACACTCTCTACATGGGGCTGCCCTTGAAGAGCACCTGGAGGCTTCAGCTGGTCCAGAATGCGGCCGCGCGGGTTATCATGGGGGTACCTAGGTGCTCCCATGTTACACCCCTTTTAGGTGGCCTGCACTGGTTGCCGGTTGTCTTCCAGGTGTGATCCAAGGTACTAATTATGACCTTTAAAACGCTCCATGGCTTAGGCCCAGGGTACCTGCGAGACCACCTACTGCCACCAGTAGTCTCCCACTGCCCAGTGCGATCCCACAGAGTTGGCTTCCTCAGGATGCCGTCGGCCAGTCAGTGTCAGCTAGTGACCCCCAGGGGGAGAGTCTTCTCTGTGGGAGCACCTTCCCTCTGGAATGAGCTGCCCCTGAAGCTTCGCATAATCCCCGACCTCCGATCCTTCCGACGTGCCCTAAAAAGTTGGCTTTTCCAGCAAGCCGGCCTGGCCTGAATAGAATAAAATATAGGATTAATTTGGTTGTTAATTTTAATTTAATTTTTAAAATTTTATTGTAAATATCAATTGGGTTTTTTTGGATACTTTATTTATGTCCCTTTTAATTTTTGTAATATGTGTTTTCTTTTATGTTGTACACCACCCTGAGTCCTTGGGAGAAGGGTGGCATATAAATCCAATAAACCTAAACCTAACCTAACCTAACTATTGATCAGGTCCAGAGTTACTTCATGAGAGGAGTACTCCACTCCTCTACTCACAATAGAATCCCTTATGCCACCAGGCTTGAAATTTTGGGCTTGGACAATCTGGAACTGCTCCGCCTGTGGTATGATCTAAGCACAGTAGACAAAATTGTTTGCTACAACGTCTTACCTGTCAACAACTTGTTCAGCTTCAACTGCAATAATATATGGGCAAACAATAGATACAAACTCAAGGTAAACCACTCCAAACTCGATTGCAGAAAATATGACTTCTGCAACAGAGTGGTCAATGCCTGGAATGCTCTACCTGACTCTTAAACCCTCACAGCTTCAACCCCATTCCTAAGAGGTCCGTAAAGGGGGCGTGCATAAGGGCACCAGCAGGCCTTCCATCCCTGTCCTACTGTTCCCATTTATTTGTATTCATTTATTTCGTTCATGTCCATGTTTATATTAATGCCTGCTATCTTGTACGTTTGACAAAATAATAAATACAGATACAAATATTAGAGCTAATGAGGAGATGATGCATTCTTTCCCCCCGCCCTCAGCTCAGGCGCGGAAACGTCTTTTTCCATATCCTCAGAGTTCTGCTTTACTTTTATTTTTACAGGATAACTTATTTTTCGGCTTAAGAGATGAGAGTTTGAGAGAATCTCCTGAAGGCATATGCTAATGCCTGGGCCTGAAAGAAGAGGCGTATTCAAACTCAGACATTCTCTGGCATTTAGACTGGCAGTGTTGTGAATGTAGGTTGGCTGTTCACAACATAATTATTGTTTGCACTGCTCTTTAACCTGTTTTGGTTTACAGCTTTTCTTTTTCAGTTATGAATCATTTGGTGAATGTTTCATTGATAGAAATGTTTATTGACAGAAATAAATAAATAGCTACAGATTTGTATATCAAAATCACATTCAGGAACGATCCGGGCGAACCGACTGTATGTAGTGAAATCTGGACGTCTTACAGCAATCAGCACATGAGAAAAAGAAAAAAAAGAAATTTGTAACAGCTCCTTTGCAAAGCCAAGCTGTTTCTATTTGCAAGAGACCACCCATATCTGTAAAATGTAAAAGCTGGATGGGCTGAGATGTTTTGGGGATGCCAGCAACATTCTTAGGCCAGGCACTACAAGACTCCTTCAAATGTGTGAAAGTAATCGTTGAACAAATGGGCCTTTGTTCTTGGTACCTTTGTAATGGGGGTGCAGAACCATGGTCCTTGTATGACTTGTGGACTTCAACTCCCAGAATTCTTGAGCCAGACATGCTAACTCAGGAATTCTGGAAGTTGAAGTCCACAAGTTGTTTTTGGTATTCTTGGTATTGTCGTCATTTTTATGACCCTGTGTAAGAATGCTTTAAAGCGTGCTGCTTTGTTTGCAGCTGCTCTTCCATATCACTTGGTAATACCCACGTACAACTTTACATGTCGTTCCACAGCTCTTTTCATTCCTCTGATTCATTTCATCATCTGCATTGCTGGAAATCTCTTGCTGGCTGGCAGAATGAGTCAGAGGGAATATGCCATCTGAGTCAGCACTGTCTGCTTATGCGCGTTGTGCTCCATACAGACGCTTTGACTTGGTGATTTCCAGGAGGCTATTGCCAGACAGATAAATGGTATATAGCATCTTAAAGGCCTCCTCCCTCTGTTGTACACTTTGATCCAGGGGGAGAAGAGAGCTTCAAATAGGCAGGGTCGGAAAAATAATAATCTTGCCTTGGATCGGACCCCTAATGTTTCCTGTCCTCACAAGGCTTTCCAATTGTAGCTGTAGATAGGAAGAGACCTTATATGGCATGGAAGGAAACAGGAGACATAAAATTAAGAACTGATCATCGTGTATATATACTTCAGTGAAAAGTAGAGGGAAAGATTGACCATTGCTGAAAGCTGGGGGTGCTGCAGAGGTGATATTCAGCAAGTTCTGACCAGTTCTGGAGAACTGGTAGCGGAAATTTTGAATAGTTCGGGAAACCGGTAAATACCACTTTTGACTGCCCCTGCCCCCATCTATTCTCTGCCTCCTGAGTCCCAGCTGATTGGGAGGGAATAGGGATTTTGCAGTAACCTTCCCCTGGAATGGGGAGGGAATGGAGATTGTACAGTGTCCTTCCTCTGCCACGCCCACAAAGCCATACCATGCCATGCCCACCAAGCCACGCCCACAGAACCAGTAGTAAAATTTGAATCCCACCACTGTGGTAGTGGTGCTATCACAACTTTTCCTTGTGCTTAATAACACAATTTATGTTGCATATAGACAGATAGATGATAGATGGGTCTGTCTGTCTGTCTGTCTATCTCATCATCATCATCATCATCTATCTGTATTATATCTATCTGTCTGTCTGTGTCTATCATCATCTATCTATATTATAACCTACCTACCTACCTACCTACCTACCTACCTACCTACCTACCTACCTACCTACCTACCTACCTAATCTACCTACCTACCTACCTACCTACCTACCTACCTACCTACCTACCTACCTACCTACCTATCTATCTATCTATCTATCTATCTATCTATCTATCTATCTATCTATCTATCTATCTATCTATTTTTGTCTATATCAAAAAGTAAAGAACTTCTTGGATACTTCAAAAACTAACATACTTATTATGATTTTTAAGATTCTGCTTCATACAGTATTTGGAGTATTGTACTGAGAGATGAAAATGATGTACTGGTACATTTCCCCATCTTGACTGAGGCAGCTGATGGAAAAATTAGAGTTCACTGAGAATGAGAAGCAGGTATTGACAATTATCATTCAATAAAGATACTGGCCATTCACAAAACAGTTGTTGCCTGTGGAACAGATGCTGTAGACCCTGCACAGAAATAAAAGTTTATGTATCAACTGTGAAAGGTTTTATATTTGAAAATGTCTCGCACTGTTAAAATTTTAATTTAATTTGTAATTTAAACATTGGTAACATGAATGTGGGATATTTTAGGGAAAGGGAGAAATACAATGAAAGGAAGGTCACACAAGAAAAAAACAGTAGCATGATTCTGCTTGAGTAGGGAGTTGGACTAGAAAACCTCCAAAATCCCTTCTAACTCTGTTATTCTGTTATATTAAACTGACAGATATGAGAATATTAAGAATAAAGACAAGAGGTGCCTCATACTGATAGATGTGACCTGTCTACAGAAAAGGGAAAAAACCCCCCCCGCAGAGAACAGGATTTGAATAGATGTATAACAGACTGAAAATAAAATAGGAAAAATTGCATTGGTAGGAAGGAATGAAACTGCTTCAGTTTGATCAGAAAGAACCCAGTGACCCACGAGAATAGTGTATACTGTGATCTTTAATAAAACCTAATTGTAAGCAAAGCAGAGCTATTCTGCAGAAAAAGTACAAACACGGAGCCAAGAAACATTTGGAGAAAGTCAAGGCTGAGTGGGGAAAAATGATGCCATAATTGAGCAAAATAACCAAGCATGAAAATGCAGAGGTGCGCGATGAAGTTGCAACATCCAGAAAGGAAGTAACTATCACAAAAGATTAAAAAAGTCATGAAGTCAGAAAAATCTTAGGTTCAAGAGTTGCAAAGAACAATATATGAGACATTTGTGTAGAAAAGAAAAAGATGCAGAAATGGGGATGGAAATTGATGTGCAAAGGGATATAATAGATGTAAAAAGAGAAATGGATATGAAAAAGGGATATAATATATTAAATATTCATAGCCTCATTAATATGTATAAGCCATGTAAATGGCCTCGCTGTTCTTGTATTTCAGCACCTTTGTGCTGGCCAGCAACAGCCTCCTCCGTCCGGATTGGTTGGGACGCGAGGGAGGCTGTTGCCGGCTGAATGTTTGTTTCTGATTGGTTGAAGCCCGAGTATATAAGGTTTTGGCGGGCTGGTTATGAACTTAATCGCTGTTAGCTGTTCACCCTGTGGTCGCGTCCCTCATTCCGAACTTCTAAACTGGCGACGAAGGTGGGATCAGCGATTCCGCGACGCTAGGGTGGAAAGAGAGAGACAGACAGTTAGCTGCCGCCTTCCAGACCGGCAACGAACGCTGCCTGAAGAGGGAAAAATTTTTTTTGTGGCCCTCAGTATCTCTCCCTTCACAACCGTCAGGATGACATCTGCTCTACCTCCTTTTGCCCCTTTTGGTTCGGCCGGAGAATCTTGGGAAGGGTTTATGGAGAGGTTTGAGTGTTACCTGATCGCTTCCAAAAATCAGGCTCAAACCGAAGAGGAAAAATGCAGCTTTTTCCTCTCATGCTGCGAGCCATCTATGTTCGCCTCAGCAAGAGCTTTGGCAGCCCCACGGCCAGCATACAAACTTGGGTGGGACGAACTCATGGCCAGATTGAAGAATCACTATGCACCCACCCCTTCAGTCATCGCTCGCCGTTTTGCCTTCCGCAGGCGAGTCCAAAAACAGAATGAATCCATCAGTCAATTTTTGGAGGCTCTGCGGATGGTGGCTGCCCAGTGCGAGTTCTCCAACCTTGAGGAAAATTTGGTGGAACAGTTTGTGTGCGGGGTCCGCGATGTCAACCTGTGGAGCCGCATGTTCCGGAATCACCGAATTACACTCCTCCAGGCCGTGGAAACTGCCCGAGCCGCTGAACTATCTGAGCAATCCACGGCCGACATTGAGCGGTTACAGATTGCCACACCAGAGCGAGCACCGCCTGACGCATCGCCACAAGCCCACATGGTCGAGGACGACCTGGCTTATGAGGATCCAGAGGAAGAAGTGGTGGCCCAGATGAGGACTGTGCCTAAAAGGAAGCCGAAACCGCAACCTGCAGCCCAACAGGCATCCGCAGTGCCCTGCCGGGGTTGCGGAGGCCGTCATAAACGCCAGGCTTGCCCATTTTTGAATGCCATCTGTAATCGGTGCAAGGGCGAAGGCCACTGGCTAAGGTCTGCAGGGCATTATTGCCGGCACCCTCGTTCCTTCAATCTCCCGGCCGTTCCCAGGCACAACCGCGCCGCCAGCAGCAGCGGCCACCGAAGAGGTCGGAAGATTGCTACCAGTCCACCAGTCAACCATCTACTTTTGACAGTACGGCGAGCCAAGCCGTTGCAGGGGCCCGGAAGGTCTCGACCTCCGTCCAGCTGGAAGGTCAGCCGTGCCGGATGGAGGTGGACTCTGGCTCTTCTCGGTCCCTCCTGCCCTGGTCTCTCTTCGCCAAACTGTGCCCTAAAGTGCCCCAGAAACGCCTAAGGCAATCTGAGGTTTCCCTAAGTGATTACCAAGGGAGGGTGATTCCTACGCTGGGATCCTTCCCTATCTCTGTATGTTATGGCCAATTCCGGGGAAAGCTACCCATCCTTATAGTCAGGGATGACTTGCCGGCCCTTCTGGGCCTGGATTGGTTTCCTGCCCTGGGATTATCAATTGGGGGGGTCCACCGGGTGGTTCCTAGCACTCTCGAGGACACCTTAAGGGAATTTTCGGACGTTTTTGACGGCCAGTTAGGCCGTTACAAAGGGACCCCCATATCTTTAAGTTTAGACCCTCAGGTTGCTCCCATTAGGCTGAAAGCCCGTAGGGTGCCTTTTGCCTTAAGGGCCAAGGTTGACGCCGAACTGGATAAGTTGTTGGCGCAGGGAGTCATCGAGCCCGTTGATCATTCCCCTTGGGAGACCCCCATCGTCCTCCCAATTAAACCAGACGGGTCGGTGAGGATCTGCGCCGACTACAAGTCGACGATCAACTTGGCCCTTCAGGCAAACCCCTATCCAGTCCCTGTAGTGCAACACCTGCTCCATTCCCTGGGGCAGGGTTGCACATTCGCCAAACTGGATATGGCGCAGGCCTATCAACAGCTCCCGGTGGATGACGATGCGGCGGCTGCCCAAACCATCGTCACCCATCGTGGGGCTTTCCGTTGTCGCCGCCTGCAATTCGGCGTTTCCGTGGCCCCGGGGATCTTCCAAAGCCTGATGGAGCGGCTGCTCCATGGGCTGCCGGGCGTGGTTCCGTATTTCGATGACGTCCTGATCGCTGCTTCCAGCCGCTCAGAACTCATCGAAGTACTGCGGAAGGTCCTCAGTCGTTTCAGGGGCGCGGGTTTAAAACTGAAACGCAGCAAATGTTCATTTGCTGTTCCTAGAGTGGAATTCTTGGGCTTCATGATTGACGCCCAAGGCATCCACCCTACACCGTCTAAGGTATCTGCCATTAGGAACGCCCCTGCTCCCACCTCCAAGGCGGAGCTACAGGCGTTCCTAGGGCTTCTGAACTTTTACGCCCCTTTTATACCGCACAAGGCGTCACTAGCCGAGCCGCTGCATCGGTTGCTCGACCGATCTGCGGCCTGGCGCTGGGGGAGCCGCGAAGCGCATGCGTTCGCGGCTGTCAAAGAAGCTCTGACGTCAGCGGCAGTCCTAGTCCAGTACAATGACAGGATGCCTCTGACGTTAGCTTGTGACGCCTCCCCCTATGGAGTCGGGGCCGTCCTAAGCCATGTCCTCCCAAATGGCTTAGAGGCCCCTGTGGCCTATTACTCCCGGACACTCTCCTCGGCGGAGCGTAATTACAGCCAGATAGACAAGGAGGCTCTGGCTGCAGTGTCCGGGATTAAGAGGTTCCATGACTACCTCTACGGTCGGCCTTTCACCCTTGTCACTGACCACAAGCCACTCCTTGGGCTTTTGGCAGGTGACAAGCCGACCCCCCCCATCCTCTCCCCCAGAATGACTAGATGGACGGAGTTCCTTGCAGCGTATTCTTATACGCTGCAGTACCGTCCGGGCAAGCAGCTGGGGCATGCCGATGCCTTAAGCCGCTGCCCGTTACCGGAGACCGACACCGCCCTAGTGCCCTGTCTCTCAGTCCTGTCCATCGCGTCTTCCGGTCTCCCAATTTTGGCCGCGGATGTCGCGGCCTGTACCAAGGCCGATCCGATCCTTTCCCAGGTCGCTTCCTGGGTCTCGAGGGGATGGCCATTGGACAAAGTGGCAGAGGGCTTCAAGCCCTTTAAAATCCGGCAGGCGGAGCTCTCCCTCCACGGGGGGTGCCTCATTTGGGGGGATCGAGTGGTGATCCCCACCGCGCTGCGGCCACAAGTCCTGTCCCTGCTCCATAAGGATCATCCGGGCATAGCACGAATGAAGGCATTAGCCCGTAGCTATGTTTGGTGGCCCTTACTGGACTCAGAGATAGCGGCCTATGTTGGCCGCTGCAACCCCTGTCAACAGTCTAGGCCTAATCCCCCAGCTGGGCCGGCTCGTGAGTGGGAGGCTCCGAGAGGCCCATGGTCACGCCTCCACCTAGATTTTGCCGGTCCCTTTCACGGCCAGAATTTCTTGGTAGTGGTGGACGCTTACTCCCGCTGGGTGGAGCTGGTCCTGATGGGCTCCACCACAGCTGAGAGTATGGTCCGGGCCTTGAGAAGGCTGTTCGCGACCCATGGGTTGCCGGACCTGATTGTTTCTGATAACGGGCCCCAATTTATGTCCACCACGTTCCAGGAGTTTCTGGCCATGCAAGGGATTCGACATGCGCCCATAGCCCCGTACCACCCGGCCAGCAATGGCCGGGCGGAGCGGGCGGTCCGCTCAGCAAAAGAGGCACTGGGCCGCATGGACCGGGGCGACTGGCAGGAGAAAGTGGCGGCTTACCTGCTAAGCCAACATTCCACTCCCTGCCCAACGACCAACCGAAGCCCCTCGGAGCTCTTGATGGGCAGGCGCCTACGGACTCCCCTGGACCGGCTACATCCGTTGTATTCAGGGGATCAGCCGAGCAACCTGGGGGTTATCCCTTCCCGTTCATTTAAAGTAGGGGACGCGGTGTGGGCCCGGGCATTTTCGGGGCCTTCTAGATGGGTGCCAGCCACTGTGACTGCCCTGACAGGCCCGTGTTCTTTTAGAATCGGACTGGCTGACGGATCCCAATGGAGGCGTCACCTGGATCAGTTGAGGAGACGCCTCCCACCGCCAGCCGGCGGCCCGGACCCAACCGATGCCGGCACCGCCTGCCCGGGCACCCAGCTTGAGGCCTTCGCCACTCCAGGCCTCTCCTGTCCACAACCGAGAACTCAATCCGGAGGAAACACGCCGTGGGCCTTCGCCACACCAGGCCCAACCTGCCCGAGCGCCCCCTGCCGGGAACGTCCACAATCATCTCAAGCCGCCGCAGAACAGTCCCCACCTAGGCCAAGGGTCCTCCCTCCCGACACGCCTTCCAAACACGACACCAGCACAGTTGACACGCCACCTCGCCCCTACTCACCAGTACAGTTGAGCCCTCCTTCTGGGCCGTCCCAAGAAGGCGTGCCTTGGAGCTACACCCCCTTCCGGGAGGAGCTACCACAAGGAGGTCCTCCTCCACCGACGACTAGTGGAGAACTGCGTAGATCAGGGCGGGTCCGGCACCGCCCCGCCTACTTACAGGACTACGCATGCTCCACCCGCGGAGCATGCACGGAACTGGGGGGAAGGGGTATTAAATATTCATAGCCTCATTAATATGTATAAGCCATGTAAATGGCCTCGCTGTTCTTGTATTTCAGCACCTTTGTGCTGGCCAGCAACAGCCTCCTCCGTCCGGATTGGTTGGGACGCGAGGGAGGCTGTTGCCGGCTGAATGTTTGTTTCTGATTGGTTGAAGCCCGAGTATATAAGGTTTTGGCGGGCTGGTTATGAACTTAATCGCTGTTATACTTAGCTTGGAATAAATCCTGTTAGCTGTTCACCCTGTGGTCGTGTCCCTCATTCCGAACTTCTAAATATGATTTAGGAAAAAGAAAAAGCAAAGGAACCATGGTAACTAGGATATGATAATTGTGTGATGGTTTTAAACTTCCTTTTTTGAGGAGGTGTGAGGAGAGGGAATGTACTTCAACAATTTAATGGTCAATTTATATACAATTTATGCTCAATCCAATGCTAGTTAGCAATAACAATAGCACTTAGACTTTTATACCGCTTCATAGTGCTTTTACAATCCTCTCTAAGCAGTTTACAGCATATTGCCCCCAAAATCTGGGTCTCATTTTACCCACCTCATAAGGATGAAAGGCTGAGTCAACCTTTAGCCGGTGAGATTTGAACCGCCAAACTGCAGCTAGCAATCAGCTGAAGTAGCCTGCAGTCTAACCACTGCGCCACCTCGGCTCACTAACTTTAGTTCTCAAAAGCTTCCCAGATAACAATGCAAGACACCACCTCTCTCATCTCAGAAGATTCTATCCCTTTGGCTGCCAACTTGGAATGAATACAAGCGATTTTGTCCATGAAATACCTGGTCAAATAATCACACATTTCTCAGATTAGGTCTTCTTGCCCATCCTTGCCAAAAATGGTTAAGGACAGTTGAAAGAACATAGCTGGCCAGCAGATGTTTTGCCTACATCTAATGCATGATCATCACATTGAAGGCTGCAGACAATGAATAACAGAGGTGTCTCCAGACGCAAATCCAGAGGTGGGATCCTACCAGACTGGTTTGGCTGAACTGATAATGCTTTGGTGGCCTGGGTTGCTGGAACTGGCAGCGACCCAGACCTGCCAGGCCCCCAAACCGGTTCTTCTATGGGGCCACCATCTTGATTTTCATTTCTGTGCATGTGCAGAACAATTGTAATTGCAAAAAAAAATTTTTTTCTTTAACATTTTGCGCATGCGTTGACCTATTTTTGTGCAAATGTGCACACATTTTTGAGCACACCGAACCGGCAGTAATGCCGGAAGCAACCCACCTCTGTGCAAATCCAAGGGTCTGCACATGTAATCCATAGTTCCAATTCAATAGACTCTTGGCAGATGTTTCATCTCAACCATGGCTCAGAATAAAAGTGAAATGGAATGACAGCCTTTGGAAAAACAGGCAAACTAAACCAAACCAAACCCAAAGATTGTGGATAAGTAAGTTACAACAGTACCTTGGTACTCAACTGCTTTGAAACTCATTAAATTTGGTACTCAATGGATTTTGATGTGAAAAGTTTGCCCTAGTACTCATTGTTTGTTTGGTACTTGGCGCAGAAGCTAGAACTTGTTGGTGTCAGCTGCTTTGTGATTCACTACATTATTTCTTATGGGAAAAATTTGGTACTTAGTATTTGTGGCACTCATTGCCTTCCAGGACCAAATAACAATATGTTCCAAGTTACCACTGCATAAGATAGTGAGATTTGTGACTATTAATATAATCATTAAAGCCAGGCTGGGGAAATCACTATATGAGGTATTTGATTTTCTTCATCTTTGGTTTTCTCCATCCATACTATCCTGGTATGTTTACTGTCCTTTTCTAAATGATTCTACCATGATTAAACATTTTTGCACGGAAATGCCATTTTCAAGGCTTTACAATGAAGCTGCAGTCTACTGTAGCCTCTCATGAGGAAGCTCAGGGACAGCAGAAATTCTTTCCTGACTAAGTAGCTTTTTAAAAAATCTAAAGAAATATTCCTTCTTTGAAACAGTTGGTTGCTCAAGCTTTTATAGGCAGTCATCTTTGAGTGCCCCTAATGTTTAAGCCACAAGTGGATCCAGATGTGCAGAAAGTCTGTCCTAGGGATGAGAAGAGGGGGAGGCACCCGGAAAGCTTGACTCATCAAGGCTGGATCTGTTTTGTGAAGGAGGCTTTTAGCCAGGGAGGGGTATGCATGCATTTTGTGTGGAAAGGGTGACAAAATGCATGCTGAGTGATTCCCCTTCAGCTGATGGAATTAAAAACTAGGCAAATGAATAAACAAATACATGAAGGAAGGACCATTTTTATTTTATTTTATTGAAGTGCATTTAAAGGAGGCCTGAGGAACTACAGCCCTTTTGTGACTGGTGGATTTCAACTGCCAGAATTCTTGAGACAGCATGGCTGGCTCAGGGATTCTGGGAGTTGAAGTTCACAAATCATAAATGGTCCATAGCTCCCCCATCTCTGACTTAAGGGGATTTTGCTGCCTAGGTACATGAGCAAGTTTAAAGAAGCTCCATGGATTCTTCCTGATGCTCATTATACCAATGGAAGAGAATATTTGTAGTTCAGGGTTGAAGTGTGGAATCTTTGGTGCTCTCTTAGCTGGGTTATTTGCTTGCAGACATTTCATTGCCCAACTATATAACATGACAACAACCAAATGTGGAGAATACCAAGGATCCCAGTCATTGTACTATATGCTAGCATCTGTCCCAGCTAAGAGGACGTGTTCCAAAGGGGTTCCTTCAAATTATAGTGGCATACAGTAGGTATCTGGTAGAAACTCAATGATAAGTGACATTGCTTGCATGGTGATATCACTGCATAAATTCTGTGACTTACTGTATGTAATACAATGGAATCTGATACTGATTTTTTTTTCCTGGAAGATTTCAAGGTGACATCTTAAAACAAGCAAACTGTGTTATTCCTTGTCAAACATTTTTAATTGCAGTCATGGCCTTCTGTATGATCAGCAGTTAAAGGTCCTTTGTCATGAAAGAGTATAAAGAATAAATCTGTGCTGGGAATATATTTGCAGGCAATGAAAAAAAATTATGGTAAAAATATAAAGCTTTGGTGTGTAATAAGAACTTTGTCATTGAAAGTTGTCCTTTTCTATCCCCTCTGTCTCAGACTTCCCTAAATTTTAAGCATCTAATCTTCATTGGATTAATAATAATTAATAACTCAGACATTCTTAATTTTACCAGGTGGTCAAGGAAATACCAAATATCTAATCTTACAAATTATGGTTTAAGGAGGAGGACGCTTTGGCTTTCTCAATTTTTCTGTGCACAATCTGACAAGAATTGCCAGGTGTGTGCGTGCGTGCGTGTGTGTGTGCGTGCATGTGTGTATTTCCATAATGATCTCTTCTTCATGGAGTAATTATGAAAAAATATGAAGATAAGTTAAACTTGGAGTCTTTTATAACCAATATGTCCATTTGTATATTAAAAGCGAATCTT
This sequence comes from Thamnophis elegans, assembly GCF_009769535.1. Classification (NCBI taxonomy): domain Eukaryota; kingdom Metazoa; phylum Chordata; class Lepidosauria; order Squamata; family Natricidae; genus Thamnophis; species Thamnophis elegans. The sequence goes on along the minus strand of NC_045541.1, from coordinate 62,482,509 downwards.
TGTACAAAATTGAAAATGAAAATGAATAAAACATTTAATAAAAAAAAAAAGCGAATCTTTTGTTTTTATTAGATCAGAATGTACAATGTATAGACACAATTGGCTGTTATTCAAAAATTAGAGATTTCTTTTTTCTTTTTTTTTCTTTTTGCATATTAAGTTTTTTATTTTTCCATTTTCATAACATATAATCACATGTATACTATAAGGTGACCAGATTTTCAGATTGGTAAAGAGGGACACCTTTGACCGGGGTGGGGAGGGGGGGGCTTGATTAAAAATTTTATACGGAGCAACAAACATTTTCATATAACACAAAAATAGTATTGTAATTTTTTTATTTCAACATAACTACAATTTACAGATATAAATTGTAACTCTTGCCAAACATCAACATTTTGATCACGTGACCACGAGGATGCTGCAACAGTCTCTAAATGTGAAAATGGTTGCTAAGTGTGAAAAATGGTCATCAGTCACTTTTTTCAATGCCATTGTAACTTTGGTCACTATACCACCTTTCTTGCCACAGTTCTTAAGTGAATAACTGCAGCTGGTATTTTGTATTTTGGATAGAATCTTTTTTTAAGTAGTCTAAGACAATTTAAAAAAAGAATCCACACAGAATAAATTGAAGTAAAACATTTCAAAGTATTGTGCATAGAATTTTTAAAAATGGTTTCACTTCAATTTATTTTGGATAGAATCTTTTTTTAAATAGTCTAAGACAATTTAAAAAAAGAATCCACACAGAATAAAACTTTTAAAAAATCCTATGCACAATAAATAAAATATTATTTTAAAATACATTAAAAAATAAAAAAAAAAACCAGTTCACTTACCAGCAGGCACAAGTGAGCATTCCAAGTCAATCCAGAATGATATAGATGTTAATACAAAGAACTGAGCAAATTAAAATGGTGAAATTAGTCAGGGAAATATTTTTCAAAGAAACTTTGCCACCATTTTTTTCCACACGAGCCGACCTCCAACCTTCGTGCTCCTCTCCTCCGGAAAATCCAGGAAGTAACACTTGCGGCTTCTCTAGCCAAGCATTTCCTGCAGCTCTATGGTACTTGGTCATTTTTTCTTATAAAATGAGGTAAAAGGGGTGGCGGGGTCCGTTTTGTTGCTTTAACGTTTTAATATCTTCAATGAAAGTACTGAGAAAGAGAGAGAGGTTAGTTAGACAGAGTGTCTTTTGTCTTGCCCCAGTTAGGTTTTCTTAAGCAAATCCACTGGGCTTTCAACATGAAGCCAGAAAATCAGGACTTTTTTAAAATGCCCCAGGACACGGGACAAATTGTTATAAAGCGTGACTGTCCCGCTGAAATCGGGATGTCTGGTCACCTTAGTATACTATTACATAGCCAACATCATATTGTATTATTAAATGTTTACATCAATTCACCTTGCCATCAGCTCCCAAAAACAATTATTGGCTCTTCTGCTCTCCATACCATATCTGTACCTTATCCATCACTTTCTTCTCCCTCTCTCCTCCCCCTCCCTCCCTCCTTTCTTCCCTCTGTCATCCTTCTCTTCTCTACTTCCCCTTCCTCTCTCCTTCTCCTCTCCCCCCTTTCCACTCCTCCTTTCTCTCCTCCCCCGCCCTCTCTCCTATCCCTCTCTTCTTCTCTTACCTCTCTCCTCTACTTTGCACTCTTCATCTCATTTACTTGGTGTATTTCAGCTTCTGAGCGAGCTCCATTTTATGTTGGTGGTATTTATAATTCATTTTCAGTATACATATTTAATTTTGACATATATACCTTCCAAATTAGAGGACATTTCTATGGTGGCCAGTATATACAAAAAAGAGAATATAGGGAATCCTTGCATAATAGGTAGAGAGGTAGTTGAGAAGGTAATATAAGTGGGGGGGGGAGTGTTCAGGCTAAATCTGTTTTATTTTTACAGGAAAATTAACATCTTCAGTATATGAGCCTCCCATCTGTAACCAAAAGTAAACCAGTCCATTTTGGCTCCTCAAAACTCATCTCCAGCTTTGTGGGAACACTTGCACAGTGCAGACACATTTGAGGGTGGGGGAAATGTGACTTTCTGAAAAGGGAGCGTTGGCGATTACTGGCCGAGGGTCTCACAGTCCTGTCAGGGCTGGTAGAACCTCTCTTCCATCACCCTGGCACGTCTGCCATGCCAGGCTTTCCAGCCTTACGTCTGGAGAGCCTGATAAGGGCAGACAGGCAGCCAGTTCGTGCAGAACTTTTGCAATGTTTTATTTCACTCCCCTTTCAAGCTATTCTGGTTACCTTCTCCTTTGACTCTGTACGATTCTTCCTACAGGCTGGTTTATGGATGCCATGCCCTTTAAAGCTGAAGGGGGAAAGAGAGAGAGAGAGAGAGAGAAAGAGAGAGCCCCACGCAGCCAGTGGTGTTGTTTTTGGGCGTGTGTGATGTTGTACTTGGACAGCGATGCATGGAGGGGGGTGGGTGGGAAGAGGCTGTGCTAATAAGGTGGAGATTGGAGAGGAAAATCCCTTTTGAGACTGTTCTGAAAGCTTTTTCCTTTCTGCTTAATCACTGCACACTGCTCTCCCAAGCTCACCACCCCCCGACAGCCTCGGGCAAACAGGTCTGCTGCCCTTTCACCAATCTCTGAATCCAAGTCCCTGGCTTCTCTCCATTTTCAATCGAATACTGTGTAACGTCTTTCACTTCTGCCAGCTTTGACTAACACCATCTGCTTGGGTTAACTTTTTGCACACATGATGGCTAGCTTTTGCTCGTCACTAAGGAAGGAGAAGCTTAACTAAGGTGAGACCCACCGTTTCCTGTCCCCTTGGAGGTAGTCACCATCTTGGAGGTGACAATATTTAAATAAAACAGCCAGAAGGATGGATTTTGGAAGTGTAATGAACCAGGTATTGTTCTTCTGTCAATTCTTTTTCCTGTTGTCTAAAGAAAGTGGGGAAAGTAGCAATACAGGGTTTTGGGAGTTGCTTTTGGAAAGAAGTTATGTACTTATTTGAGATCTTTGGTTCCTGGCCTTAAAAAACCTGAATATCTAGGGTGGCTGGAATTGGGGGTAAATATTTTATGAATGATGAGAAGTTCTGAAGGTAATGGAACATTCTAAGGAAGTAGTAAACTTTCTGAGAAAGTTTGGATTATGGAAGCTAGTTTAAACTTCTAGAGAAAGTTTGGATTGTGGAAGCGAGTTTAAATTGGCATTGGTGTTTGTGTGCTGGGAAAGAGTCAGCTACTACTACTAAGCTGAGTTTTGCCTGTTGAATGGTTGAGAAAATAGTAATGCCCCACGGGAGTAACTGTTTAGCAGAAAGATTATGTTCTGTTCCTCTGTTTCTGTTCCCTAAATCTATTTTCAGTGTGGTATATTTGTATAACTTTCTGCTGGAGCAGCATATCTCTTCCTTGGCATTTGGAAACGATGATCTATCTTTCTGTACACTCAACGGATAGCATCACCATTATTCGGAATAAAGGAATGCCAGGATTGGGTAATTTCAGTTTTAACAATCGCTGCAATAAGAAGGTGAAGAGGAGAAATTAGGAGTTGGGTACCTTCACTTAAGCTCTACATCTCTACATGTTTTTTTTAATTAGATGAAGACAAAGAATGGTAGCAGATTTCTTGCGAGGATATATTAGGCTTGGCAGAAAGCAATAAGAAGAGAGTATCAGAGGTAGAATTCAATGCAACATTGTTCTTTGTTGCTAGGAATTTTTATTTCCCCCCAGAGCGCTTAAAAATGAGACCAAACTTATAGAGCAAAGTTGAAATTTTGATTTACCATAGATTTAAAACATGGAGACTTCAATGCATATTACTTATTAAGATTGTTTATGTTGCAATAAAAACAGAGTTGCAAAAATTCTTAGGATTGTTTAGATTTTTCCAAGATAGGTGTGCTAAAGTAGCATGCCTAATTAGTAAATGTTGGTGGCAGAATCAGTGGGACACAGATAATTGATAGGGAGTGTTGTTGTTTTTTGGTAGCAGTTGTAACAAGTTGCAGTTATCACATTTTGAAATATAGGTCTGTAAAATGCACAGTGCCTGTGAATCATTCACATTCGTATCAGCTATGTTTTGAAATAGCAGGTTGTATAGCTTTTCAGATTTTATTACACTCTTTTCATGAACTCTTACAGACAGCCGCTACTCAATACATGTTTGTATCCAACTTGTAAAACACTCCCTGCCTGTTTGCTAAACCAAAACAATAAACTCATTTTGAGTACAACCCTGATTTATGCAGATACAGAATAAATTTTCCCACTCTTGGGATTGGGATGTCCCTGGGTAAAATTACTCTTTTTCAATTTTGGATGCCATTGAGAGTGGTTGATATCACAAGTTCAAGGATTCTGAAGCCACCTGGATCATGAAACAGAAGAGTTTTCAATTCCACAGCATGGCAGAAAACTTTATTGAGTTTAGTTTCCCTCCCTCCCCCCCCTTTTTCTGTCTCCCCCCTCCTCTTATGCCACTCCTTAAGAGACAGAAGAATGCAATAAAACATCTGGCTTGGTTTTGCACTTTAGGGTAAAACTTCAGCACAGATGTATTTAGGTTTCAACTGTACTTTGAAAAAGGAAACAGTTCTTGGAAGCCTGGAAAAGGGATGCATTAGTTTTCAGGGGGGGAAGGAAAAAAAACAAAAAACAAAAAAAATAGGTAAAGGCTAGTTAGAAGCAGTTAATGATTGGCTGGAGATTGTAGAAATCAACAGGCTGGAGGCAAAATAATGCCCAGTATATGCTAAAAAGAAAAAAAAAGTTTAATGACTGAACATTTTATGCAGGAATTCTGGCCACATTGCAGAACAAATGAGTTTTCAGAGAAGAATCCTGTGCTTTCAGTCTCAAGGTGGATACTTTTGTTTAGATGAAATACTCTGCACAGAGTATCCCTAACACAGGCGGGGAGAGGTTAGCTTTTGTAAGTTCACCATGAACCTTAAGTCCAGGTGTAGGCAACCTAATGCCCTTCAGAATGTAAGTATTTCAGCATCATAATCAATAATACAAGCAGTTCTCAACTTGCAACCATTCATTTAGTGACCAGTCAAAGTTATAATGGCTGATGGCCGTTTTTCACACTTACGACTGTGGCAGCATCCTCATAGTCACATGATCGAAATTCAGTGGTTGGCAACTGGCATGTATTTATGACTGTTGCAGTGTCCCGGGGTCATGAGATCACCTTTTGCGACCTACCGACAATCAGAGTCAATGAGGAAGCCAGGTTCACTTGACAATTTTACTAATTTAACAACTGCAATGATTCACTTAAGTGTGGCAACAAAGGTCATAAAATGGGGCAAAATTCAATTAACAATGGACATTTTTGGCTGAACTGTGGTCATACATTCAGGACTACCTGTAGTACATTTTGGGAGTCATGCAAAAACATCTGAACAAGATTAACTGATCCTGGTCTAGAAACTTTAATCCTAATTTGTGCAAACTTTAGAGAGAATATAGTTTCACTGAAATCACGAGAAAAATTATGCCAGCTGAAGATTTCCTCAAAGTGACTTGCACGTTGATGGATGGAGTTTAAGTCACATTTAAATCAAATTGCAAGTAAGGACTTGCACTTGTCTGAAGCTTCTATAGTTTTCTTCTACAGGTAGTCCTCAAATTATGACCACAGTTGAGCCCAAAATTTATGTTGCTAAGTGAGAAATTTGTTATGTGAGTTTTGCCTCATTTTATGACTTTTCTTTTGAGATTTGTTAAGGAAATTACTGCGGTTGTTAAACTAGGAACATGGTTGTTAAGTGAATCTGGCTTCCCCATTAATTTTGCTTGTCAGAAGATCGCAAAAGGGGATCACATGACCCCAAGAAACTGCAATTGTCATAAATATGAGTCAGTTGCCAAGCATCCAAATAAAAACCGCATGATTATGGGGATGCTGCAATGGTCGTAAGTGTGAAAAATGGTCATAAGTCACTTTTTTCAGTGCTGTTGTAACTTCAAAGGGTCATTAAACAATCTGTTGTAAGTTGATTACCTGTATTTGACAGGAAAAATTGAGTTCAATGATATTAAGGGTCCTGGTCCTGATTTGATTCTAAGGCTTGTGTATCTGAGCAGATCATGGCTGTACTCAACTTTATAAGGATCTATAACTAGTAAAGGCATATTCTTGAATTTTTAAGGTTGTAGTACGTGGCAAGGAACAGCTTAATTTTTAGAAGCCTTAATATAGTTTGGGCTTTTCCCTGGTTCCTAAAGTGAGCTGAAAAAAGGCAAGCTACAGCAAGTGGTCCAAATATTTAGCCAAGAGCTACATTTATTTTAAACAAATCTGCTTTGGCAATTAAAACAGGGCGGTTGGTGCATTGTTTTGTGGAAGGGTGTAGCATTAATGAGACTTCCTGGGATTGCTGAAACTCTTTCAGAAGTTCCGTTCCAAGTTTTTTTTTTCTTCCCTGCCTGCTTGGGAAGTGTTTTTATGCTGTGCTTACTTAAGTTGAACTTTGATATCTTCTAAGCCTGTCCCACTATGCACTCCAGCCCTTGGTTACTGCATCAGTACTGCTCAAGATCAATGCTAACATTTTTTCAGTATTTATAGTGATATAGCAATAGCAAGAGCATTTAGACTTATATACAACACATGTACAGTGCTTTCCAGCCTTCTTTAAGTGGTTTACAGAGTCATCATATTGCCCCCAACAATCTGGCTCCTCATTTTACCGGCCTCGGAACGATGGAAGGCTGAGTCAATCTTGAGCCGGTGAGACTCGAACTGCTGGCAGCCGGCAGTCAGCAAAATTAGCTGCAGTACTGGATTCTAACCATTGTGCCACCGTGGCTCTTCTACATGTGTTGTAAGACAAACATAGGTAAAGGTCTTCGGTATTAGAAAATATTCCACGCTTTTGAAATGGGTCTGGGCAATTACTGGAATGGTGATAGGAAAGAGATTTAAGAACTAGAATGATTGGGCAAAAATCTAATTAATTGAACAGTGAAGATTGGCATGCACAGATGAGGGCTTTGCAGTCTGCTTCAGTTATAATTTATTCAAAAACCCAGATGCTTTGGGATTTCCCGGAATAAAACTGTAAAATGAAACATGTTGATCCCTGAATCTGTTCTTGACCCCTGTCTCATGTATTGGAAAGAGACATTAAGCAGCCATCATGTTAAAAGTCTCTCTGTACTAATCTTCAAAGCATAGCACAAGCCTAAGTGTACTTATGTATGATAAAAGCCTATTCATATCAGGCTCCTTTTACCATTCATGTCTTGAAAAAGCATGGCTTTATATAATTGTCTTCCTTGAGCCTGTTCCTAACCACTTTCTCCCTAAGTTCTTATTAAAATATGGAGAGAAAATTAACTCTGGCTTTTTAAATTACTTTTCATCCATTTCAAATACGTTCCCATTAGGAATGGCTGTATAAAAGTCTTCTGTAGAGACTGGCGTGTTTGAGATAGGGTAATGGTATTTGCCTTTTTCTTTCCCAAACTTGCTGGTTCGTGCAGTATGTTAGCTCAGATCAAATACCCTCAAATTGCTTTAGTTTATGAGAAGTTGCCTGCTTACTCCCAATGTACCTAGGTGGAGTCTCTGCACCTCCTTATTTGACCTGGGAAGTGTCATGTATTGTAGAAAAGATACTGAGTTTTAAAAAAATTATTTCCCCCTATATTCACCCAATGCCCTCTTGTTCTTTGCTTATTTCGCATTGTAACTGGGATATATGCATATAGTGTTCATCTTCCTCTTGTAAAAAACATGTGTAATATCATAGTTTATGCAGGCTTAAAAAAGTTTGGAAAGAGTGCTTTAGATCTTGTGGAAGTATAGCATCTCCTTGCTACTTATGAGAGCCAGACATCTATGTGAGTCTGAGGTTTCAGGGGTCCACTCATTAAAATGAACACAGTTCTTAAAGCATCTATATCTCCCCCTCCCCCCTTGGGTTGACATTTGAGACAACTATTGGTTTGTATTCAGTCTTTCATTTTGGAGAAGTTGTTGAAAAGATGGTAGGGTTACAGCTATAGGAACTCCAGAAGAAATGGAATTCAGGCAGTGTTCAGGCCTGGGCATGGAACAGAATCTATGCTGATTTCTGTTATGGTGACTGGTGTATCCTGGACTCACTCTCCAGGATAGAAGAGGTAACACCTTCTAGATTTTGCTTGATCTTTCAGTGTTTTTCAATACCATCTATTATGGTAATCTACCAATCTATCTGGATTGACTGTGAGGAGCTGGAATAGGAGTGCTAATCCATAGTGCTGTTCTAAGTTGGAGGTTCAAATTGGTAGTAGTGGGAGATGGTCAGATAAGATATCAGATCTGGGGGTCTCAGTTGTAGGGTCCTGCAGGAATCAACATTTTATCTCCTCTTATTTAACATTTATATGAAACTACTTGGAGAGGTCATGATCTAGCCTGGGGTTAGTCATTATCAATATGCAAGAGATTGCTTGATGATGTGCTAATGGGTCAGTTTTTATTCCTAGCAATTACAGATATTTCTCCATGGCAATCATGCCGATGATACTTTGCTGAATATCTGGATTCCAGGCCAAAGAACTTTACTTAAGTTAAAATCTATAGTTTAGGTTGGGTTCCAATAACTAAAGGCAGTAAGTGTGTACATAGGAATGAACAGGCTTAGCCTGAATCCTAATAAAGCAGAGTGGTTTGGGTTCAGAAACCATTTGACTCCAGAGATATTAAAGAGAGTAAGGAAGATGACCTCGAGGGAGATGAAGTGGAACCTTTCATAGACAAAAGAGGCTGAAGCATTTTGTAAGTGCAGGACATGATAGTATTGGGAAGCAACTCAGCAGATACCTCCCTAATTCACTGAAGGAGGAGGAAGTACAGCATAGATTTTGCTGTATAATAATAGCAAAATGCCAATTCCAATAAAACAATATTTTTTCTTTCCCATGGAATGATTTCTTGATCTAGTGGGGCTGACAGATATTTCTTCATCTTTGGCTTTGGATGGGGTTATGCTTCTCTGTGTAAACCTACTTTATAAATGCCGGGTTGTCCTGGACTTACAGCTCATGTTTGAAGAGCACATGGCAATTGTGGTTAGGAGGACCTTTGTAGAAATCCACCGTGTGCATCTACCCATTTGTATTCTTTTCTGGATTAGGAAGTTCTTCTTACTATGTTTATACAGTAAACACTAACAGAGTTGGTACTGTGGTCTCCTGTTTAAATTACTACAATTTGCACTATATGGGGCTTCCCTTTGAACATCACTGAGAAATTTCAACTTTTCAGAAGCAATTGTGAGTATCAGTTGATTTGCTCAAGTAGCACCTCCATTTTGGGAGATTACTAGTTTGTTTCAAGATGCTGGTTGTCCCTTCATAGTTTAGGACTAGAATATATATGAGGTAGTTTTATCTTTGAGATCTGGAAGAGAAGATTCCTTCCAGGTCTCTATTCTCTTGAAATATCAGTCATAAGAATCCCAGGGTCAACTTCTTTGTTACAATATTGTTCCTGATATTAGACAGACATAGACTCTGCTTATTTTTTCGAAACCCATCAAGACCTGGCTGTCTCAGTGGGCTTTTGGGGTGTGGAAAGCTGCTCTTGTCTGTCTTGGGGAAGGACAGACAATCATATGTGTGTTTACATTGATTGGATAGTTGTTCCTCAGTGCCTGGAAGGTTATGTTGTTGTGTTTTAGTATTTAATCTTACTAATATTTTGGAGGTCCGTAAGGAACTCATGATGTAAGCCTAGTAAAATAAATACAGATAGTCTTCAACTTACAATCATTCATTTAATGACAATTCAAAATTGCAATGGCACTGGAAAAAGAGACTTACAACTGGACGTTGCATCTTCACAGTCACGCGATCAAAATATGGGCACTGACAACCAATATGTATTTACAACAGTTGCGGGATTCCAAGTCACGTGATCACCATTTTCAGGCTTCCCAGCCACCTCTTGATAAATAAAGTCAATGAGGGAAGCTGGATTCCCTTGACAATTGCATGCTCCACATAACAGCCACAGTTATTTGCTTTGCAACCATGGGGAAAAGGTTATAAAATTGGCCATGACTCACTTAACAATTGCCTTGCTTAGCAATGCAAATTTCTCAATTGTTGTGATGTCCAGATTATCTATTAGTCATTCAAGTTTGTTTTTTATAAATAGCAGAAAGGCACTGGGCTTGTGTGAGATCCAAAGTGCTTCTTCCTAATATAGGTAGTCCTCAACTTACACAGTGACTGTTCTAAGTTACAACAGCACTGAAAAAAGTGACTCATGACAATTTTTCATGTTTATGACCATTGTAGCATTCTCCCCCCCACATGGTCATGTGCTTTACATTCAGATGTTCAACAACTGGTTCATATTTATGATGGTTGCAGTGTCCCAGGGTCGTGTGATCCCCTTTTGTGGCCTTCTATCAAGCAAAGTCAGTGGGAAAGCCAGATTCACTTAACAACCATGTCACTAATTTAAGCAACTCATGCTGTAAGCCTAGTAAAATAAATAGATACCTTTCAACAATTTGTTTAGTGACCAAAGTTACAATGGTACTGAAAAAAGAGCGATTGCAGTGATTCACTTAACAAATAAAATGGGGTAAAACTCACATAACAAATTTCTCACTTAGCAACATAACTTTTGGGCTCAGTGGTGGTGTGCCTGTACTTTGATATGCTCACTTTGTTAAAAGCTTCAATACTTTAACTTCTGGGATCTAAATTTAGTCTGCGTAAGGAAGATAGAAAGGGCGTTGGTACTTACGTGATACGCCTCTTCTCATAGTGGGGGAGGAGTATCCAGGATGGGTTGACTTTATCCTCTCGTTGATTGGACTGAGTCAGATAAGTTCTTGGGACACACCCCTGGTCCACCAGGCACCGCCCAGTTATCGGCGAAGAACTCTATCTGACCTGTTGTGTCATCCACTTCAGACCTTTGTTCTGGTTTCAGACTTTTTATTGAGTTATAACTTTAACATATTAGTGCAACAACCATCATAACACATGTTACATTACCATGTCAGGGAGGGTCTGGATACTCCTCCCGCACTATGAGAAGAGGCGTATCAGGTAAGTACCAACGTCCTTCTGCCTATAGTGGTGGAGGTCACCTTCTTGCCCAGACACCCAGGTTGGAATGAGACAAGCAGGGCCTCGGACTTTCTATTCGGACGGGTTCTTCTGAGGTAAATCCTCAGAGCCCTCTTTACGTTTAAGGTGTGCCACTTCCTTTCTAGTGGGCGAGAAGGGTCTGGACAAAAATTGGGCAAAATCAGCTCCTGCGACCTGTGGAAGCATGAACACACCTTAGGTATGAAGGAGGGGTCCAATCGCAACACCACTCTGTCCTGGTGAAAAATGCAGTGGTCTTCCCTGGCGGACAGGGCCTGCAGTTCTGATATCCATCTGGCGGATGTGATGGCCACCAGAAACACCACCTTAAGGGTTAAAAAATTTAGTGACACTGTTCGCAATGGCTCAAACGGGGCCCCTATCAGAGTGTCCAACAACTTGTGCAAGATCCAGGAGGGGTACCTATGTACTGTGGGTGGTTTGAGGTTGGACGCCCCTTTCAGGAACTGCCTGACCAAAGGTGGTGAGTGAGTGTCTGGGCTTTGCCGCACAGAAGCGCAGATGAGATGGCCGAGACTTGTCTCCTAATTGTGTTGGGAGCTAACCCCCTGTCCAGGCCCGCCTGGAGAAATTCCAATACTAAGGGAACGGTGGACCTCATCGGATTGTGTCCCCGGGAGCTGCACCATGTGGAAAAGGCCTGCCAGGTTGCACCGTAAATGCGTTCTGTGGAGGGTCTTCGGGTGGCCTGGATAGTCTCTATTACCCTGGGGGAGAATCTTTCCTCCCTCAGGATGCTCCACTCAGCCTCCAAGTGGTCAACTGGAGCCATTGGGGTTCCGGGTGCTCCAGTGACCTCTGGCTGAGGAAGATCTTTTCCTGGGGAATCCTCCAAGCTCTGCCCACCGAGAGCGATTGGAGATCGGCAAACCATGGCTGCCTGGGCCAGTGGGAGGCAATCAGCACCACCTCTGCCCCTTCCCAAATAATTTTTTTGAATGACCCTGGGAATCAGGGGCAAGGGTGGATATGAAGAAGGAGGCAGTGGTAGCTGCCTTCACCCCCCAGGCAGCTGCTTGATGTCCCCTTTGGAGGGTGAGGTCCGCCTTCCTGTCCTCCAACTTCAGAGCTTCCTCTGGTTCCCCTGGCAGATTAGTGGGGGTATGCAGTGCCAATACTGGAGCATCGATGGAGGGCTGAGATAGCACCCCGGCCATGTCCTGGTCCACATTGAAGAAGGTCTTGTCTGTGGATGTGGGCATGGATCCCGCTGTGGGGGCTGCCCATTGGCACTTGACTGACTCAAGAAAGTCCTTGGGGTTGGCACCGTGTTGGTCTCAATGGCCTGCTCATCAAAGATGGTTTCTGCAGAGGACCCCTGGGGTTGAGGTGGAACTTCTGCTGCTCTGTTTCTGAGCTTGGCTGCTGTCTTGGCTTTGAACAGGAGTGACTTATACAATGAGGGTTGGAACAACCCGATGAAGGGCAGCTTAGGAGGGGGCATGCCTTTGTCTTTGGATAGTTTATCCTCCCTAACTTCCCCCTCCTCACAATCCAGGTCACTGTCCTCTTGTAATGAGGCTGAGGAACTAGAAATGTCTTCACCCCAGGTTTCCAGGCCCTCTGGTATCCTAGGAGAGGATGCCACTTGAGGCTGCATTTGTGGCTGCTGAAATGCCACTGTCATGCATTGCTGGAAGGCCCACATCATTAGGTCCTGAAAGATGGGAACCCCTGTGGGGGGTTGCTGGCTGGTGCCCATGCCCACCTGTGTAGGGAGAAATCCCAGAGGTGGTAGCCCCATGGGCAGGGCTGAACCCAGTGAAGCCGTATCTAGGGGGGATTGTCACCCTGGAGCAAGACCCCAAAGACCTGATGTGTCAATAGGGATCCTTGCTTGCAATGTGGGTTCCTCCCCTGTGGCCCCCCCTGGTGCAGGGACTCCAGGGGCCTTCCCCTTCTGTCCCAGGCCTGGGATGGACTTATGGCCACTTGCCTTCTTGTAGAGCTGCTCCAGCTTCCTGTGCCTTCACCTTTCATACTTAGAGGGTTTGGAAGGCTTGTGACCACCCTTTGCCTCCAGCTCCACCCTGGGGGAAAGGTGATTTTTCTTGTCTCTAGCCTTTGTTCCCCCCCCCCCTTCTGGGCAGCTTCTGGGGTGGCCACTAACCTGGGTTGATCCTTTGCCCCTCTGGTGGGGCTGCTGGTTGTCATTATAGGTACCTGGGTCCTGCCGGTCTCCTCATTGCCGCTTGGTGCCTCCATCTTTGAACACATGGATCCTCCTGGATTCAAGATGGCGCCCGCGCCAGGAGACAAAGGGCGCATCTTTTAAATTTCCTCTCCTGGCGGCTTGTGCTCTGAGGAGCTGCTGCGTGCCCCTGCCACCGGTTCTTCCGCCTTCTGCCTCTTTCCGGCACCGCTGGAGGCTTGGCTCTGCCCATGGAACCCCTCCAACAAGATGGGCCATGTGGACAATGGCGCGGGCGCTCTGCGGCGTTTGGGAAAGCCACGGTTTGCTGCTCAACCCTGCGGGGAGCAGCGGAGCACTCCGGCGCCCAGCAGATTTTCCGCGGCAAGGCTTACCTTCTGGGCTGGAATCCAGCGCCTCCTTTGCTTGCTGGTGGCCCGAATCACTCGGAATCAGCGCGGGCACTCTGCGGTGTTTGAGAGAGCCGCTCGACCCTGCGGCCCGGCGCTGCTGGAGACTCCGTGGCAGGGCTTGCCTTTGGAAGGCTTGTGCCCTTGTCTCCTGCTTGCCCGGCAGAGTTTTTTCTGAGTGATGCTTGTCTCACTCAGATGCCTGGGCAGGGTGCCGCCCCCGAGGGGGCTTTTGGTCGTCCTTTTGCAGCTCAGGGAGCTGTCCAACTCTCATGCAGTTGCTGTGGTAGGGAGACAGATTAATCCTTTTGCTTTCTTCAAATTTCTTCAAATTTATCGGAGATCCAGGATGGCAAACCAGTCCAGTTGAGGGACTGAGTCAATAACTGGGCGGTGCCTGGTGGACAAGGGGCGTGTCCCAAGAACTTATCTGACTCAGTCCAATCAACGAGAGGATAAGGTCAACCCATCCTGGATACTCTTCCCCTCACTATGGAGAAAAATATTTCCTACCAGCCAGTCAGCTCTGCAGATCTTTCTTTGTTGTCCTGCTTGCTCCTGCTTAGTAGTTCTCAGCTGCAGATTCCTCCCCCAACTGCTTGGATTCACACAGCCCCTCCAGTCCACATATCACACAACACCTGCAATATCCAATAATAGCCAGTAACCACCTCCATTGTCTATGAGACCTGCCCTTTATATACTTAATATTCTTTCTCTAAAAAAAAAGATTGCCTTTTCTCAGGTGTCTTAATTACTGTAGGCAATTTGTTTCTAGGTGGGGCACATTTCATAGTTTTGACAGGTAGGTATCCCACCACTCAAGTTTGTAGCCTTCTCTGAATCAGGTCATCTCATCTTGTCATAGATTTGTTTGATAAAATATAGCATTGTAGTCAATATTTTGATGCACAAATATGACAGTGATACAGAATTCTTAAGACTCCGAGCTTATAAACCAGGGGTGGTCAACCTTTTTATAATTACCGCCCACTTTTGTATCTCTGTTAGTAGTAAAATTTTCTAACCACCCACCAGTTCCACAGTAATGGTAATTTATAAAGTAGGAAAGTAACTTTACTTTATAAAATTTATAAAGCAGAGTTACAGCAAACCCCTACCGCCCACTATGAAAGCTGGAACACCCACTAGTGGGCAGTAGGGACCAGGTTGACTACCACTGTTATAAACAATCTTCAAAGTGATTATATTGCTTATTTTTGCCCCTTTGTTCCTTCTGCCATTGAGAGTGGCTAACATGGAATCACTTGCTATTCAGTTGGCAGCAAGCTACATACTTTGTATGTAGATTCCTACAAGTATACCTTCCGACTCTGGTTTGTTAGAAGGCAAACAAGCCAACATTTTCAGTTCAAATCTTACTATAAATAAATAAAAGATTGTTTTTGAGCCTCAATTAGCCACCCTTAAAGCAGGAAGGGCCAAACGGAAGTGACCAGTCTTGTTCACACCAGAACTATAGAGACAGAACTGTTCTGATTTGCAAGCTGAACCATGACTGACTTTTCCATGGTGAATTTCATACTTGCAAAACAAGGTATTCTCGGTATGAAAATCACCACTCAAATGCTATTAGAAATATTGCCATTGGGTTTCTGGCTGTTAGGAAGTTTGTGTGTTGTTTGACTTCAATGGCTTTTAGCTTCTTTCTTTGGTTCTTTTTCCCCCCATAAGGAGTTGTCTTGGTGCAGCTGCTGCCCTGGATACCGTTCTCTATGACAGCTTATGACTAAGAATGTGAATCTCTCATTTGGAACTGTGTGCTATGTTAAGTTTATGAGGTGGGGAAAATGAACTGCTATCCTCAGGGGAGAATGCATATATTCCATCTGCATGGGCCATTCATTACATAGGGTCGTGCTGTTTATTTTATTACACAACTAGGGTGGGAACGTGATAGTTAAAAACCACACTGGCTGGCGCTATTGAAAGTATTGGCAAATCTATGTCAAATTATTGGACAGGATTTGAGTGGATTGGACATGATCCCTTGCATGAATTTCCAGTGGGGTATATAGATCCAAAACTTCTTGCAGCTCAGAACAGAGGAAACAAGAAAATAGGAATACACTCCAGCTAAGTCGCTGAACCTGGCACTCATCGGGAAGCTGACTGGGATGTGGTCCTTGGCAGAGTTTCTGTGCATTGCCAAAAAAAGACACACTGCTGCAATTTAATTTTTTATTATAGGACAGGCATATTTCTTTGTTACATGTTACCAGAGAGGACTCCCAGTTTGCCTGAGAGCACATTTTCAGAAGACAATAAAAGATAGTTCATTTAAGGATTCCTAATAGAATGAAGGCGCAAGGAACTTAAAGTTTCAAAGAACACTAAAAACCACAAGATTGGTGCCGTTTTTGTACTATCAGAGTTTGTGGGCGCAATAAGCAAGACAGTCAATCTCCCTGCCTTATCCATTAAAAAATGTAGCTAATCCAAGTAGTTTATAATCCAATTCTTCTGACCTTTGGAGGACAATATGGGGTAGTCCTAGACTTACAACAGTTTGTTTAGTAACTGTTCAAAGTTACAACGATACTGGAAAAAAGGGACCTACGACCATTTTGCACACTTATGACCATGCAGCATCCCCATGGTCACCTGATCAAAATTCAGACACCTGGCAACTGACTCATATTTATGATGGTTACAGTGTCCCGGTGTCATATGAATCACTTTTTGCAACCTTCTGCCAATCAAAATCCACAGGGAAGCCAGATTTAATTAACAATCATGTTACTAGCTTAACAACAGTAGTCATTCACTTAACAATTATGGGAAGAAAGGTCATAAAATGGGGCAAAATTTGTGTAACAAATGTTTCACTTAGCAACATAACTTTTGGGCCCAATTGTGGTTGTACGTCGAGGACTACCTGTATAGAGAAAGTAGGAGAGAAGGTTTGGTTAGACATCAGAAATTAAGGGGTTAAACCAAGGCTATATTTTGTGAAGGTACATTGTAAACAATGGATATTCATATTAGTTTGCATGTTTTGGAGTAACTTGGGGATAAGAATGCTGGGTCCTGGGTCTATTATAGGCAGGGTGTTGGACTAGAAGACCTCTAAGGTCCCTTCCAACTCTACTATTGTATTGTATTGTATAACAGGCCTTGCTTCCTCTAGAAATAGTTATTGTTATATGAACTTCTTCTATTGGCCTATACCCAAAGGTGGTATTCAGCCAGTTCTGACAGGTTCTGGAGAACTGGTAGCTGAAATTTTGAGTAGTTTGGAGAACTGGCAAATAGGCTGGCCCCGCCTCTGCTGGCTCCCAGTCTCCCAGCTGATCTTCTTTTGTTGCCCTGAACAGGAGAACGGAGCTGGAAAGCAGGCTAGAGGGGCAAGGAGGGAATGTGGTCTTTGCAGTATCCTTCCCCTGCCACGCCCACAAAGCCACACCATACCCACAAAGCCATGCCCACAGAACTAGTAGTAAATTTTTTTGAATCCCACCACTGCCTATACCAACTGAGTTAAGAATGTGGAAAATAAGAAGATATAATAAAAAGTGGTTGGAACTTACTTAAGATCAATTACATACAAATACAAAGAATGGGAAAAAATATGCTGCTGGTGGAAAAGACATTGGATTAGCCTTGTACTCAAATTCTTTTTGTCTATCTGAGATTTCTCACTGAGCATGTGTATTTGAGTGAGTAAAGGAAGGGTAGGTAAAGCTTTCTTTGTGGAAGATGTAAGTAACATCCCCTGAGGCTGTGTTCTGACCTGAAATAAGCAGAGGAAACTGACGCCGATTTCCTAGCTTCATACAATATGTCAGCATGTTGATTTCTGGCCGTTGCTTCTGCTATAGGAAAATAGGGTTCAGCCTGGGAAGTCATCAGGTAAGGCAAGTGTTGGAAACTAAGACTTCCCCCTTCTTGCCTCTTTCAAATGTCACCTGGTAGTTCTAGTACTTGAGATAAGTCAGACCTGGTAAATCATTTATCTGGAAAGACAGACATAACAAACTCTGGACCTGCTTAGCTGGGAGAGTTGGAGCAAACAGAATTTAATTAGCATATTAAGTAGGCTAAACCTCTACAAGTGCCTTTGTCATCTTTTTCAACTTTTTCTTCCAAAAGTTAGAATTCACAGGTGTTTGGGGTGAGTGTGTCAAAATATTACTTCTGAATGTTCAGATCCATTCTAATGGTAAAAGATTTCCGTGTTTTCCCTTTGTAAAGCCCCTATTTTTCATAACATGTAGTGATTGCTAAGATATAAATAATCCTGTACCTGCACTGTTAATGTTTTTTTTTATAGAGTGTGGCTGGTGATAAAAATAACTGGGGGGTTGGGGGGTGGGGAGGATTGTAAAAGAGATATCCAGCTACTTTGCTAGCATATGTTGAGTTTTGAAATTTTGCAGAAAGGGGTATATGGGAGTTAACTTTCTAAGCCTCCAGAGACTAATGCAGGCTTGTGATCTTAGATGTTGAAATGGGCAGAGAACATTCCATAACATTTAAGCAATCTTGAAAGGAAGCCCACAGAAGTTGCTAGCCTCCTGAAATGTTTGCTAGGACTCTCTCTGACACACATATCCATGTGAGTCATTAATGGCCTAAAATGGACATGGGGATCCATGGAAAGTGAAGATTTCCAGCCTAGTCGTCTTCAGATAATTCCTGGAACAGGCAAGTGGTTATTTACAAATATATTTTCTTTTAATACTGTACTCTCGCTTCCATTTGACATTAAATGGAAATAGTTTTCTCTCTATAAGAAAGAGGATGGGCGGGGATCTGTTTGTGTAAGGAAGGAGATAGATGGGTAATTGGATGACAATGTTAGAAATAAAACTCCCTAAAGCTTGTTTTGTATGTGTTGAAAGGGAGTGAGGAAGGCTATTGCTCTGAAGATCAGTGATGGGATACTTTTAGTGTTTACCCAGCGAACTGTTTTAAGAGTTAGAGATTTGTAGGTATGTAGTAGAGCACAAGTGTAGTGGAAGTAACAGAGAATAGATAATATTTCACAAATTAATTTCAATTTAATTAATACATGAGCTTCTGTTTCCTTTTCCTAACTGCAGTAGGACTCAGGATAGTTAAACTGGTTCCTAAGTATAATTCTGAAATTTTCTATGAGGCACGCATGCACAATATATATGACAATGAGAGCTTGTCAGAGAATGAGATCCAGCTGTTGGGCTGCAGAAGGAAATGGTCACATATACACATTAATTGCTTTTATATGAGTTTGATGTTTAGCAATTAGAGGAGGCAATTTTTCACATAATAAAGATGGACATGATATATGTTGATACAATGTTGTCATTTAAAGGATTGCTAGTCACCTCTTAAAAATTTAGCATACCTGGGTGGGAGCATCATTGCTACACCTTGGAAAATTGACTGAAGAGCATCTATAAAGGAAGATTTCATTTCCATCACTTGTGAAAATATTTATGTGAAGTACCTCTTGTTTTATGGGTAGGTCAGATCTAAAATCTACAAGAGTATAAATGCCAGTCAGTTTTACTTAACCAATAGATTTTAGTCTGAAAGGAAGGTGAAACCTACATATATTTCTAAAACAAATAGTAATTCCACCAAACATGATCATACAGCCTCAGTAAGTCCTTCATATATGTTTGAGTAGTGTGGTGGCCCAGAGGTGAAGATGCTTGCCTCTCACACATAAAGTTGAGAGTTCAATCCTAGGCAGCGGCAGATGTTTATCAGGGTGCAAAGAGAAAATATCTGCTGTGAACTATGCATAGATGTGGGGAAAGGCATCCAGTCAGTAAATGTTCCATTCCATTCAATCACCCTAACTCTACCTAAATGATGGGATTACAGGATCGTAAAAAGAAAAA
Organism: Thamnophis elegans; assembly: GCF_009769535.1. Classification (NCBI taxonomy): domain Eukaryota; kingdom Metazoa; phylum Chordata; class Lepidosauria; order Squamata; family Natricidae; genus Thamnophis; species Thamnophis elegans. The sequence continues at coordinate 62,462,989 of NC_045541.1, read as the reverse complement.
AGAAGAGTCCTTCATATATGTTTAATTTATTGTTGTTATTTAGAAAGAGACATGACTGTATGGTCTGTATTATTTTATTATCTACTTCTACGTTTGCTTTGTTCTGATGTTCTCAGTTCTTGGAAATACCACTAATCTGTCATCCTTTCGCAGCTCTTTATAATAAATATACTATACTATGTATATAGAGAGAGGTAATTTCCTCTAGATTGTTTGTCGCATGGCTATAAGCATAGGCTATTTCAAGGCAGGATTCTGCACAGAGTGGATTTTGAGAAATAGTTAAGACAAAATGGCAGGTTCCAGGTGAGGAACTCTTCTGAAGACATTGGAATGGATGGGTCCAAGCCAATGTTCAGTGTCATCCTGTGAAAGTACCAAGGAGGAACTCGGAAAACTTTGTCTTGTTAAGGCTTGGTAACCAACAACAGAAAACTTAAAGGAATGAAATGCCTCATCTTATGCAAACTTTGAGTGGTAGGGAGCAGCTACTTGCTGGAGTCTGGTTTAAGGGAGCACAACAAATGGGATATTTTTTTTAAAGGAAGCATTCAGTTTTCCTATTTTGTAGATACCAGAGGTTCTGGGCAAGATGTATAACAACCCACAAATATGTGGGGTTTTTTTCTTTCCCCTTTCCTCTTTCCCTTTCCCTTTCTTTTTTCGTTGTTAGTGTTGGATGTTCCTTTTTCTGTTTTTTGTTTTGAATTTTATTCTTGTTGATAAAAGAAAATAAATATATTAAAAAAAATGTCTAAAGGCCAGAAAACAAAGCATGAATCTGACAGCAGTTGGTCCTTCTGACTTGAAGTTTCTTATTATTATTTCCATTTTTTTTTTTTTTTGAAAAAGAAAAAAGTCTTGGGCTGAGCAGAATCCATTTTGGAGATTACATGATCATTCACTTAGCTTCTGGACATTGAACTGTAATACTAGTTATTGTTTTCTATTAATAACCAGGGAGACAATAGATCTGGTTGCAGATCTTCTTCAGCTCATCATGTTTGGGCTTTGAAAAACACCCTTGCTGTATTTTTGCCTTCCAGGAATCAGAGTATTACTAGCTGTTGAGGAGAGCTTACATTAAGTTAGAATTAGTAGCTAATAGAGGTGGTATTCAGCTGGTTCTCTCTGGTTCAGGTGAACCGGTAGTGGTGCCTGTGGGAGGCTCCTCCCCCCCCTGCCCTGACATAATGTGCATGCGCAGAAGACGGTGTGCATGCGCAGACATGGCGCAGCTGAGCACAGTGAGCAAGTGCGCTCACATTTGCAAACCAGTAGGGAAAGTAAGTGAATCCCACCGCTGGTAGCTAAGCAGGGTTTACTTGAACCAGAAAGATCCTTGCCTGACACTTGATCTCGGAAGAGTGGCTTAATGGATGTTGGTAGATTAACTGAAATAATAACCTAAGATGAAAAAAATAAAATATATGCTCTTTTTTCTTGCTTTTTCTTGTAAACACTTCATCAAGTCTTGATTTGGGGTAAACAGCAAGCTGCAAATACATGTAACTTCCCAATGCCATTTATAATGGAATAGCTCAAGTTCAGATGACAAGTCTTGAAGCGCCAGTAATATTTTACCAGAGATCCTGAGTAAAATAAATAAAAGCATCCAAAAGGAGTTGGGATTTCCACAGCAGGCCAAGTTACAGCTTGGCAGGAATGAAACAATTTGAAACGAAAGTCGCAGAGATCAAGCCAGTTTAAAATGGGAGATTCTAGGGGCATGGCTGGGTCAGCTTCATTTATTTATTTTGTTCTCTAATAAAGCACACAGTGGAATGCAGTGGATTAATCATTTAAAAATATAAACAAGCCACACTTTATTAACTTTATTAAGAGCCAGTTTGGTCTAGTGGTTAAGGCGGAGGCTAGAAACCAGGAAACTATGAATCCTAGTCAAACCTTAGGCATGAAAACCAGCTCTTAACTTTGGGTCATCACTCTCTCTCAACCCTATCCACCTCACAGGGCTGTTGTTGTGGGGAAAAAAAGGAGGAAGAAGGAATATTAAGTATGTTTGCCACCTTGAGCTATTTATAGCAATAAAGGCATGATTAATTTTTTTTCTAAAAAAAAACACCCTATGGCAATGTAATAAACTATTATTATTCAGCTTACTGATGTAGGGTTGGGTATTTCCTTTCAGTTAAATGCTGATTTGCTAACAGGCTTGTTGAACTACTAATGAGAGATGGTGCTGGAGTAGTATGAGAGGATTCCAGATACTTCCCAACAACAGAGATTGATGTCTAAATTCCTGTATAGATAGAAAGAGGTTGTGGGCCAGGGGAGGCATCTTCTGCATGAATTAATAGCTATGGCAATTATTTTTTCACTGTAAATTATGTGGTGGTTCAGTGGCTAAGATCCTGAGCTTGTTGATCAGAAATGTGGGGGCAGTTCGGTGGTTCGAATCCTTTGTGCCGTGTAACGAAGTTGGCAGAAGCTAGGACAAGCAATTTGTCCTAGCTTCTGCCAACCTAGCAGTTTGAAAGCACGTAAAAATGCAAGTAGAAAAATAGGAAACACCTTTGGTGGGAAGGTAACAGCATTCCGTGCACCTTCGGCATTTAGTCATGCTGGCCAAATGACTACGGAGACGTCTTCAGGCAGTCCTGGCTCTTTGGGTTTGAAACAGGGATGAGCACCCCCACCCCCCCGAGTCAGGAACAACTAGCACATATGTGCGAGGGGAACCTTTACCTTTAAGTGTTCATTGCTGGAATAGCTCATTAATATGCATGCAACAAAGGCATTGTTAAATGAAAGTTTGAAATGGGTTCAGAACTTCAGAACTTAAACGTTAGGTGGAGGGTTTGAGGAAAGGCTTAGAAACAAGAATGAAGAATAGGGGCTATGCTTGCTGAGAACAGGCATCCCAACCTTGTTTGCTGGAATTCTGGCTGCCTTTTGATTTCATAATCTTTAGCAGACACCCTTGCATATTTTCAGAATTTTTCCCCAGATATTATAAAAGCCAGAAATTTGCCTTTTTTGGGAATCGTAATGTAGGCTGAGATTCCTAGGGAGTAGAATTCGGGCTTGGAATGCGCACTCTGTGCTGCCCAGCACCCATGGAGTCATGCTGAACCTACGTAATTAAAACTGCTTTTTCTAGGAAGGCTTCCTTTCTGCACTGAAATCATTACTGTGTAGCCTTAGAGGACAGAAGGAGATAGATAGAGCTTTATGTGGTTCCTCGGGCAGTTTTGTGTCCTTGCCCATGACTATTTGTCATACTTTGGGGGCGGTGGTGGCAGCGGCACTTAGTAATTGCTGATGTTGCCGTTGTGCTTTTCTGTCTCCAGCTAGATTTCGATTCTCAGGGTAGCTTCCTGAGGGTGAGGGACAAGAGGTGAAAACATCAGCCTTGGTTCCTGCTATTTTAGATGTTTGTACATAGAACAAGGAAACAGTTCCATTGCGTACAAAGGACATTTTCCCAAGCGCAAGTAACCCTTTCTACAGTGACTTGATTCACAAGGTTCCCTGTTGGTTTCTCAAGACCTACGCTTAAATTGAAAGCAGTTAGAAATGGTGGATGTGCTATCTTCTTCAGAGAAATTCATCTACCATTACTGAGCTGGAGAATTTGCAGAGAACAATATCTCACCATTATTTATAACAATTCTGATTACTTTCACATTAGTGCCTGTTAATAACGTATAGGTTTTTTCCCCTCACAGTTAGTTGGAAGCGGAATTCAACTGTGGTACTTACAAGACTTTTTTTTTTTTAGTAGTGCTAAATAACATGGTTCTCTTAATGCTGGATCCACTCCCTGGACATTTATATTCAACTGTTTTATTGCTTCTCTTTTCACTGTGGTTGGAGATGAAAGTTGAATTACACTGTATTGGGCCAATTTCTTGTTGGAGAGGAATTTATGACATATGTCTTTGTTCCCATTTTTCCTTTTTATAGGAAAATATTGTTGTTTAATGGAAAGAAACATCAACATTCATTTTTTTAATATTTGTTGGTGAAACCAGCTGTTCCAAACAAGGATAAATTATATGGCTTGTCAGCATAGTCTGCCTCTTAGCTAATAATAATAGTCACAATTCTCCTTATCTCTTTGTATAAACATGCCAGTCAAGTCACCCTCTTCTATCAGTACTGGGCACAAGACTCTGTGCTTATCACATGTACAGAAAAGTGATGGCCATGTTGTACATGATCTTCTTGTGGACCCTGAGATTCCTATCTGCTGTCATCATGGCCTTGTGCCTACACTCACAATTCTTTATCTTGCATTTAGGCAAGCAGAAAATTCCACCATGTGGCTATGTGCTGTGCTGCATTAACCCTGCTATGTAAATTCCCCCCACCCCCCATGCAAAGAAAAACATCCCAACAGCCAATAGGATACTTTGCGTAGAGCCAGATTGTTGTCACCACTGCATTAAACAGTTTTCATATGACATCATATATGTAAGTATAAATTCAAATCTTCAGATTTCAGATCTTCAGACAGGAAAAAAAAAAGCCTTTGTAGTGTTCACATCTGGATCAAATTGAACCTGAATTTGAATGGTGCCTCACTACCAGCAGAAGAAGGGTACCAGAACAGTGTCTGGCAAATGCAGTGCAGTCATGTAAATTAATGATGCATTAGGTGAGTAGTGAGTGGTCATGAGGTCAGCAGAAATGCATGCAGGTTTGTTTCTGAAGGGAAGAAGATATAGAGAAAAACAAACTTTCTTTTTCTATTTCAAATTATATTCTTCTTTGTGGGCCGCTCAAGGCACGCAACAAAATAGCATGTAATAAATTAAAATGGGATTAAAATGGGAAGTGAAATGCCTAATGGAATGTGTTCCATAAAAAATATAGTATCTTCTCTGTACAACGATTACAAAATCTGCTGAAAACTTTTGGAAATTAATATGATAATGTATTCCTATACTCGTGAAGCTTCTGGCAAACGCCATATGCTTTTGTGTGAAAAGGAAAATGATTTTGGTCTTATAGTTTTTTCATGTTTTTTGTTTTTTCTTCTATCTCCTTTTTATCTCTCTTTTCCTTTCTTTTGTTTTTTTTAATCGTTCACATATACTGTATCTTTTTGTTGGAATGTACTTTTACACATATAATATATAAAACCTTTTAATAAAAATAACTATTTAAAAAAAGATTAAGGAGACTAGTAGGAGAAGCAGTCAGTTGCAACTTTCTCCCATGATCAGTAGAAAGACCTGCTCCCTTGCCATAGTAGGAAGATGGTAGGAAGGCTATTAGAAAGAAAATAAAAATGTCTGTGCTTTAATGTAGGCAAAGTTTTAAATAAAAAATAGTTCAGTTACTGGAATTCTTATAACCCTGTCTCATTCTTCTCTAATTGATCTCACTAAAGAAAACTCTTGGAGAATCATGCTTGGAAAGGAATAATTTTAGGCGGCAACCAGAGTCTAACAATGAGTTATGTGGACATTTGCATGGAACTGACATGATTATCTTACAGAGGTCATCTTTAAAAAGGTCTTTCCTAGTAACTGTAATATCTTGACAATGTTTTTAATGCGATAGGTAGTCCCCTCTAATAATCAAGCCTTAAGCTGCTTAGGGGTTCAAGGCTAAAGCCAGAAGCTCAAACTGTGTCTAGACACTGGCAATAAATGAAAATCTTTCTTTACAGAAACTATATGTCTGTAGTGTTTTGCACTACTAAGCAACCAAACTGCTGTATTTTGCACCAGTTGAAATATTCAGATATTCTTGAGGGAGCCTTATTGAGAACCGAAGGAAGTAGTCTAACTGTGCTGCAACCAAGGGAGACCATTGCCAAATCTAAGTAATTTAAGAACAATTGTGGGATATGCACTTGTGAAAATGTATTCCTTGACTTGTCATATCTGGAGATCTAAAGCAGGGCTCTCTACACTTGGCAATTTTAAGTTTTGTGGACTTCAATTTCCAGGATTCCTCAGCCAGCCATGCTGGCTAGGGAATTCTGGGAGTTGAAGTCCACAAGTCTTAAAATTGTCAAGTTTGAAGACCTGTGATCTAGACGAACTGTAGCTAGGTTCAAAAAGTACTCTCGGATTGGGCAAAACTGAATTCCAGTTATCCAGTTTGATTCTACTTAGTGAAAAGCTTGTTCTTCTCTGATTTTTGTTGTATTTAAGTACAATGACAATACAAAATATACTTACACTTAATTTCAATTTGTTTATTCCCATCAAACTGATTATTGAACCAAGGTAGCATTTAGAGAAATCACTTCCATATTTTCTATCTAAATGCATCAAAACTGGGATTTAGCACAGTTGATTCACTACTTATTGAGACAAACTGATTAGAGAAGTTGGGTTCAAACAGAAAATGCGACTTTTCACCTGTCCATGTATGTACCTTGCAAAATTCCCTTCATTGTTCCTTAAAATGACTGGGGCTGGTATCTGATAACATTGAGCTGGATGAATTAGGAGTTTAGCATCTTGTTTTAATAATTCAGAAAGGATATTGTATAGGGTGTGGTGTTTCTAAGGATGAAGGGGAAATCTCTATAGATCCCAAGTCATTGACTCATTCTCTAACTCAGGCCAAACTATGTCAGTTTCAAAACATGGTGTGGAAAAGTGTGGCCCTGTTCAGAAAGCAGATTTTAGGCTCTTAGTAACAAAGGCATATAGTATAAGAAATTTCAGAAAGGTTTTTACATTTAAAAAGGTGCTTTTATATGAGTCTTAAATAAATAAATTTATCTGATCTTGGAATGGGTATATCTACTCAAAGATTTGAGCATTTGAATATGCTCAGGGTGGTAATGGAAGCTGCACCTCACATTTCAAGGAAGAAAATAGCTGAGAAAATCACCCATGTATGGAAAGAAACAATTAATGCACAAACAATCCTGTACTTCTGTTGTTATAAACAAATGATTATTCAAGGCTGTAAGAAAATAGTTCATGCATAATAATAAAAAGGATGGAGGCAGATTATTGGGATAAAGAATTCAGAGGGAGAGATGCTGACAAACTGCTGATGGAAACATTATTGTATAGCCAATATGAAGGTAGAGGGTAGATCAAAGAATTAGGGATGGGGAAGTCCCTGGAATACACTCAGATTCTGAATGTTTTACTTCAGTGAAACACCATATTTTCTTTCAGATTATGACACTTAGGAACAGTTGTTCAGTCATTAAGTCATTTCCAACTCCTTGCAACCCCATGGACCATAGCATGCCAGCCCCCACATCCTCCACTGTGTCCCTGAGTCTGCCCAAACTCTTTTCCACTCCTTTGATAGCGCTATCTCACCTTCTCATCCTCTTCTATTCCCTTCTCTTTTTGCCTTCAATCTTTTCCTAACATCAGGGTCTTTTCCAAGGAATTCTCTCTTCTCATTAGGCGGCCAAAGTATTTGAGCTTCAGCTTCAATATCTGTCCTTCCAAAGGTTGATTTCCTTTAGGATCAACTGATTTGATCTCTTTCACTGTCCAAGGGACTCTGAAGGGTCTTCTCCAACATCAAGAGTCCAAAGTGGGTTGTCAACAGTCTCAGATTTCATATCAGAAAGATAATATTTAGACAGACCACCTATCCATAATAATTGCAGACTCCATTTCTGCAGGAAAAATAAGTTGAATATTGTTAATAGAGCTACAGAAATAGTTTCTTTGTATCCCAAAGATTAATAGTATATGGAGGCCTGCCAATAGATTTCTCGCCAGCACTTTGAAGTTCTTTGAAAATGTCCAGAGGTATGAGGCCAATCTGACATTTTTTTCAGTTGCAGTTTCAAAATGGATCTATACTGGCACTGTTGGTATTTTGATGTATTCATCGCCTATTTGCAGATATTAGTGCATTATTTATGATGATGAAAACCCAGGCTGAGCATGATACAATCAATAGAGATTCCCCCCCCCACAAAAAAAAATCTGTATTTAAAGGAAGAATGATGCACCATGTGTATAAAGGAACATCTTGGGCAAGTGACCTTGAGGTCTGATACTAGAATAAAATAGTCATATTTGATACTACCATGACTAGTAGTTATTTTTTTTAAAATGCTAATTCTGTGTTAGGGTTTATTTGGAATTGAACTCCCAATGTAATAATGGCAACATCATTTATGCACATTATTTGGTTGCTGGATCTTGAATTTTGTATACTGTATATACTCAAGTATAAGCCTAGTTTTTCAGCCCACTTTTTGGGCTGAAAAAAGCCGCCTCGGCTTATACTCGAGTCAGTGAAAAATTTGCCCGAAATGGAGGAGAAAAAGGGGCGGGGCCATGCCGCTGGGTGACACTCGTGAATGGCCCAGTGCCCCTGTGAGTTTCCCCTCCCTCTGTGTCAGTTTGCCGCGCAGCGCGCACCGCACCATCCCCCCTCCTCACCTTCTAATGTAATGCAGGGCTGTCTTACGATTCCCCTTCCTCCCCCTCCTGCCGCTCTGCAACGATGTCCCACCTCCTCCTTGTTATGGCAAGCAGCCACATAGCGATGTCCCACCTCCTCTGGTACAGTGATCCAATGATAGGAATCACTGTGCCGTGTGTCATAGGAGGCGGGACATCGCTCCCGTGGCTGCACGGGACATCATCATCACAGCGGGACATCAGCATCATGAGGTGAGTGAAGTATTTCATTGAATACACCGCTAGTTTACTGTTTTTCTTTGAAATAAATATTCAAAAACATTATTGGTATCTATTTTTATTTTTAAAATTTACCGGTAGCTGCTGCATTTCCCACCCTAGGCTTATACTCGAGTCAATAACTTTTCCAGTTTTTTTGTGGTAAAATTAGGTGCCTCGGCTTATATTCGGGTCGGCCTATACTCGAGTATATACGGTACATCCCTGGTTCCCTTATTTCACAAAAAGTTCTAGGGGGGGAGCGCAAGTCATTAAAACCCCCAAAGAAATGAACAATAAATTATAGTTCATGTTTATAAGGGAAAGTTAAAACATTTAGATTTCTTTTCTAATGGCCAAGAAGAAATATTTTAAATGTAATTATTCATGATAGAAAGCCAGTTCTTGCACCCTTAATTAGAATTTGGGGTAATCCAGTGACCTTAGAGCAGTAAATTCAAAACTAAAAAAATGGGCTGGTTTATAGTAAGAATATAGAAGACAATGTATGAGATCTAAAATATATAATAGAATGGAAATAAAATGAAATTCTTCACATATATTTAGGACTTAAATATCAACCATTGATTGTTTTAGATCCCATTTAAATAGAAGAGATATAAAGCCCCTCTCTGAGAGAGATGTGTAGTTAGAAATGTGAAAAATAAATAAATATATAGGTTTGTCCCCGCTTCATACTGAAATTATTATTTTTAAATCTAATCTGTGAAAAGATACATAAACCAGATATGATAGACTGTTGACTTTGGTACAGTTTTGACTTTCCTTTTTTCTGAAAACATGCATCATTTGGAGGAAAACATTAATTATTACACATGTATTTACATTTTCTTATAAGAAGCGTTCAGGAATTTTCCATTTAAACATTGGCTGAGATAATTTTATTTTAACAACTGATGATGTTATCTAGTTGAAACTTGTGCAAGCAAACAACCAACCTCAGGGAACACCAAGAACTCCACAATTCAACCCTGAGCTACAGATATTATCTTCTATTAGAACAAATTTAACAAACGCCTTACATCCAACCTTTTCTTTTGCCCTGCCTCCAGTTGAATGTTTCCAGTGGGAAAAATTAATGGGCTGTTAGAGTCCCATTTCAGGTTCAGCAATAGGAATACCTGTTCAGCTCAGAAGTTTATTGTATGGTCTTGAACAAGTCTTTGGCTCTTTCAGTCTAGCTCTAATTGATTCCAAGGGCTGCAAAAATAAATCAAGGAAAAGAATCATGACAATTTAATTTGCCAGTGTCTTCTTAATGTTGGATATGCACAATTCCATCTGGTTCATCACTTAATTGTATGAACTTGCATATTTCTAGTATCACTAAGATACATTGGGACAGTGTAATAAAAAGTGCTTAGATTAGATGCATTGAAAACTGAATCAGTGACAGGCATGCTTTTTAGTTGCATTCCATATCAAGGACTCTGGGCTGATTTTACTTTGGTTAATACTTTCTTAAAAGCTTAAGAGAGAACATGAAAAAGCAACTATCTTGCTGAGAAAGACACTATTCCATTCTGCTGCAAGGATTTTGGAGACGACATACATAACCATGTGAATGTGGCATTTGGGGTCTCTTTTAACCCGGCATCAGTGGTAGAGTCCTACTGTTTTGGACCAGTTCAGCTGAACCAGTAATAGTTTGGTGGCCTGGGTTGCTGGAACCGGCAGTGACCCAGGCCTGCCATGCTTCCGAACTGGTTCTGCGGGCAGCGCCGTAGGCGGCACCTCTTGCTTTTCAGTTCTGCGCATGCGCAGAACAATATTAATTGCATTGTGCATGTGCGTACAACATGCCCATGAGCAAACCGGCAGTAGTGCCTGCTGGAACTACTTGCCTGGCATACTCCAAAAATCTCTCTTATAAGCCTCAGCTAGAAATATAGCTGGCAAAGCATTCTAAGAACTATATCCAATATTTCTGGAGACCGTCAGTTGAGTGAAAGGTGGAATTAATATTTGGTTTGCATAGGAGCTGCATTTTAGGTTCAACTTCCTCTTCTATTTAGCATTTTGTTTGTACATTTTAGGTTTTCTTCAGTGCTTCCCACGTTCTAATTAATGCTGTGAAGTACTTGAAGAGAGGGAGAAAGGGAGGAAGTCTATTCTTATCTAAAGTAGGAAAGGACAACATATATACTGAAAGCCATTTGCAGTGCAGGAGTATCCTATACAAACCAAAGGGGGAAATGTATTTAAAATGCCAGAAAATATTTCACAATTCTAAGGTGCTTGAGGAATTCGATCAATTTGTACCTAACTTAATGTGTAATAGAAATTACATTAAAATGTGAACACAATCATGCTATGTTTTCCTCTATTTTGTCCTTTTTTGTTTGCTCAGATTATTAGAAGTTTCAATATATGTGTTTTACGCTCATATATCTCAGCGTTCACTTTTACCGATGCAGTATATCAGATCAGCATGGTTATATTGTGGCAGCTAGGAAATGCTGAAATGCTGAATGTTTAAAAGTGGGAGATTCATTATTGCAAACAAAAAACCAGGGAATTCATTCTAGAATTCAGGGGATCCAGACCTTTAGGATTTTGACAATAAAAAGTAACTTTATTAATTTCTTAGGGAGGGGGAATCGTATGTGTGTGTGTGTGTCTGTGTAGGCAGATTCACTGAATATTTCTTTCCTAACCCACGCTTTTGCTTTGCAGCATTTCTTAGCAACTCCAAAATGAGAGGAAATGTGCTGTGCATAAATGACCATATTTCTTACTGTTTTCCTGTGAAAGCAAGCAGAGGCAGAGGAAGTTCACTGGGTTAGAGGATTGACCACCATGTGACATATAGGGCAAGTTTCCGTCTCATTTGTTGCAAACCCATGCTAGGGTATAAAAAAAAATATGAACAGAAAAACGTATTTCTCATTCTTTCCCTGAATTTTCTCCTGGATCGTTCAAAGTTACCATTTCCCATTCCCATTTTTTTTCATGTTCTGGACTTTGGAGAACACTAAAATAAGCTCCCATCAAAATGAAAACATGTTTCATTCATATTTTACTTTTTGTCTAGTTTGACTCGCTATTCATAAGCCAGGCTATTCTTGAATAAATGGCTACAATCAGAAATTTAGAGAGTAGTGAAATTTAATCAGGGCTAAAAAAGCCACTATGAGGCTGCGGTCAAGGTATTGGATTAGACCCAGGAGGACTACACCTAATAGGTAAAGTCTTCTGTCAGCAATGAAGGCTCCCTGAGTACTTAAAGCTAGTTTCTGCCCCATCTACTTACAGGCTTGTTGTAGGAGAAAAATGGGAACAGGAAGGCTAGTTATATTATCTTGAGCTCCTGGAAAAAAAGATTCCTATATAAATCTAAATAGGAAATATGGCTAAAGTTTTTAGGTATGTAGGAGGGCAGAAGAAAGGGAAGTTCATTTTATAGTCAAGAGACAGAACAGAAGACATAGCAATAGCAATAGCAGTTAGACTTATATACCGCTTCATAGGGCTTTCAGCCCTCTCTAAGCGGTTTACAGAGTCAACATATCGCCCCCAACAACAATCCGGGTCCTCATTTTACCCACTTCGGAAGGATGGAAGGCTGAGTCAACCCTGAGCTGGTGAGATTTGAACAGGCGAACTGCAGAACTGCAGTCAGCTGAAGTAGCCTGCAGTGCTGCATTTAACCACTGTGCCACCTCGGCTCTGGATCAAAATTGCAGTGCAAAGCGATCGATAGCTTTTCATTATGTCTTGGCTATTTTTCTACATACCAAGAATTTATATTATCAATGGTGTGGCACACTGGTGGAATATCTAACACATTGTGGGAGGGGAGAGAAAAGAAAAGTTTGTATTTGCATCAGAGGTAGGTTTTGGGTCATTCATTGTGACATAAAGGGTATTTTGGAGGCCTTCCAATATGTTTAAACTAGAGGAGTTCTTGGCTATAGAAAATATTTCTCATCTACCCTGTATTGTCCCAAATTCATCAAAAACATAGCTCAGTTTCTCATTGTCCAAGGCTGCTCTCCTTCTTTAATTGGTTTGTTTTTACTACTGCCTTGGGTCTATATAAAAACATCTATTCTAACCAGCAAAAATCCACAAACATTGCCATAACATCAGATTTGTTGGAATTTAGTAGAAGATGTTAGCCAAAGTGGAAATTTTTTTAACTAAGCCTTTTTTGAAGTCTCTGGATATATTGGGACTGCCACTCCCAGGAACTATCCAGCCATCTGAATTTTGTGATTTAGATTCCCACCACATCTGTAGATTGCCAAATTAATGGAAAGGATGCTAATATGATGGAATTTTTACATAACATGGGTAATGCCGCACAGACATAGTGCAGTGCTTGTTCAATGAGCTTACAGATTACATAAATGGAAAGAATATGCAGGATACATAAGAGAAGAGGCAAGCAAATAAAGAGACTATAAGATGAATCAACCTTTTTTTGGGGTAAGAGGAAGTTTTGAGAAGGAAATGGTTGAGATGAACTGAAGTAAAAGGAAATAGTTTCTAGCAAAAGAAGCAATGTTCATCCAAAGAATATTGGATATAGAATATGTTTTCTGCCCTATCCTTTTCATCTAATTGCATCTTAATACTTTGCTGTAAGAAGGACTTTAAAATCATAAGGTAGGTGAGCAGTCCAAACACTTTGATGAGTTGGAAAACCAGATGAAATCAGCCAAGCTTATGCTCAATCTTTTCTCTAGTATTTCAGTATATTCACATATGAGAGACATCATGGAGAACAGGACAGAGACTGCACACTGCAAGAATAAATTAATTTTAGAAAATGAGTGGGTTCCCATTAAAAAAATTCAAGTTCTGTGCACAAGACTCTCTACTATACGAACTGACTCATTTTGGAATTTGCTATACTGTTGGTTGAGTCTGGAATGATAGCTTTCTGCAATGCTGGGACAGCTTAATTTAAGAGTAAACTAGCAGCATGGAAAATAGTACCATAGAAGGAGATACCAGGGTGCATCTGAGTTTGGTCTGTTATTCTGAGTTTGGTCTGTTATTCTATAGGCTGCCTTAATCTTTTCTTCTTTTAAATCCCATTCCTATTATATTGAGTTACCCTCTGTGGACCGTCCATACAATAGTAAATAAACAATTGTTTGGTAGTGCTCATAAAAAAATATTTAAGGAGCTAAGGAAAATTCATGACAATGCCTGACAGTATCCCAGTGAAATAAGTACAATTCATGTATTCATACACATATAATATCCTTTGCTTTTAATGGGATTTGGGCATCTGTATTTAGAATTCATGTACATATGCACAGATACACAAGTGGAACTTCAAAAAAGGACAGCTTGTAAAATAGATGCATACATGAAAACATTTACTTTCTATGAACCATTTCCTTCCATAAGCCATTTGGCAGAATAGAACTTACACAAAGATAGAAACATTATCTTTGCACATTTGTGTGCTTCTGTACTTATACTGTAAAGGTAAAGGTTCCCCTTGCACATATGTGCTAGTCATTCCCGATTCTAGGGGGCAGTGCTCATTTCCGTTTCAAAGCCAAAGAGCCAGCGTTGTCCGAAGACTTTTCTGTGGTCATGTGGCCGGTATGACTAAACGCCAAAGGCACATGGAGCACTGTTACCTTCCCACCAAAGGTGGTTCCTATTTTTTTACTTACATTTTTACATGCTTTCGAACTGCTAGGTTGGCAGAAGCTGGGGCAAGTAATGGGAGCTCACTCCGTTATGTGGTGCTGGGGATTCGAACTGCCGAACCTTTCTGATCGACAAACTCAGCGTCATAGCCACCGAGCCACTGCATCCCCCTTTTTTAAACTTTTTTTTTAACCTATACTGTACATAATGTTATATCTTACTTTGAATTTCTTATAGATGTTTGGAAAGCAGAATTTTGAAACAATTTAAAAAATTTTAAAAGCAAAATTTGATCCAGCAAGATTTGTATCTTTCTCTCTCTGTAGGTGTGTGAAAAAGTGTGTGTGTGTGTGTGTGTTTGTGGGGAGAGGGTGTGTGTGTGATCTAAACATGTGACAAAGCTGAATTTCTTGATTACATGGGGAACCTTTTCTGAAGATCAAGGCAAATATGGAGATGGTTGGAAGATGAACAGTTTGCAATTTGATGCAATGGTCATGCCACTTGATTCTTTGCTTTTTTCAGTATAGTTTGAACCATAAGTGAGAAATGATCCTCAACGGAGGCTCTAGTCATTTTAAAATGCTTTTAGGAACGATGCTAGGAATGTCTCTGTATGTTGACCTAGTATGTCTCCAAGCAAACTTTTGAAATATTTGTACAGTAAACAGCTTCTAAGTGTGGCCACTTGCTTTTATTTATAGGAAAGAAAGCCAGATCATTTTGTTGTCCTATCGGATTGTAAGAGAACATTGAAATAACATGGAAAAGTTGCAGAGTTTACAGCTACACTTCTTACATCCTCTGTGAGGGATTGAATAGCAACAGTAACTGGGACCTTGCAGAGCTCTGACTTGTCTTATTAGGCACTGTGCTTGGTCTCACGAAGTGCTCTGATGCAGCATTCCAAATTCATCACATTTTCAACATGCAGTGTTCTTTTAAAGTGTTGGACAGCAAGGCAGCCCTTCCCAAAATGTGTTTTCCTGGCTTTGCCTTCCCCCTTTCCCATCTTCCCTTGTCAAATGTGGGTGCCAGATTTCAATCAACCTGCATGCATCATAAGAATTACATTCCTGTGGCTCCACATGAAGCCCTTTGCAAACAAATAAGCAGCAGGTGCAATGCCGTGTTCCAGCTGTGGATTTTTTTGTTCCCAAGTTGAGCAGGGACAACCAGTTGGGTGGTGGCCTTGACCTCGAGGAACAATGTTTCTCTTGCATGTTTACTCTTTTCCTTTCCTAATGCTAACAGGGAAAAAAAATCTATATAAGGGAAGGAACCAGCAGTTCAGAATAAAAGGAGCAGGACTGAGGCGGAGGAGGATAAGAATTATAGGGGAGCTTGATGGATGAGCAGTTCCAAGCCAAATAGCACGATGTTTTGGCATCCTGGTGCCATGCCTTTACTCAGCAGTTTGACAACAGAGAAGCAGCAAAGCAACATCACACAGCCTGCTTTCCATCAGCACTCTGGAGCGCCCCCCCCCCCCTCCCCAAAGAAGCAAGCTTCAGGCCTTTATGAAAAGGCACAAAGAAAAAGTGAGGAAGACAGGGATGCTTTGCTTTTGATTTACAGAGAGTGACCATGTATTGGGGAAAAATTGCTAGTCTTCAAATTAAGTCTTGACAGTGAGGATCGTATGGACTAGGCTTCAAAGCAGATGAAGTTTGGACAGATAGGTTGACCATGTCTATAAAGATCAGTTCCTCAGGGTCAGCTGATAAAATATGATCTTCCTTGGTGCCTTTTCTGCCATGTTAATAAAATAATGAGAAATTCACCCTGCAATGTACAGAGGCAAATATGTGAATCAGAAATGTATTTCCATGGCTGGTTTGAATACCAAACCTTGTGAATTTTTGAAGAAACTCTCAGAATTGAAATAAGACGGTGCAAACTCAGGCCAATGGGTATGTGGTGTTATTTCTCAGAGCATTCAAATTAATGTGACTTTCCATTATAATTTTTCAGGGGAAGCGCAAAATCCCAATCCTACCCACGCAGAAGAGAATTCATCATGCCTTTACATATTAAGTAATTAAATGTTGTGCATAAAATTAGAAAAGGAAAAAAAATACTCAATTGTAATAGATGAGAGCTTAGGCCAGATGACCACTGCAATTATCTTGAAACTTTGAAAATCTCTGAATTGGCTAATTGCCTCAGTTGTAGAATAGCCAGTATTGTCTAAATGTAAAAAATGTGCTGTGCTGCTCAATCCCCAAATACCTGATGCCACCCAGAGTCCCTACTTCATTTGCATAATGCAGATTGCATATGCTAACCTTTCTATGATTTCTGCATAAATTTGCTTCTCTCGAATATGGAATAGCTGCCCATTGTACTATCAATACTGTTGTGTATATGGCTCAGAGATTGATAAATTCCATATGTGCAGCGGCTTTTATGCTGAGCCAGTAATCAGAAGTACTGCCGACTGTAGAGAGAGCCTGGGTGAAGTGGAGATTATAGGAACTTTTTGAAGATTTACTGGTGCTATTATGAGATCGGTGACAGAGAAAAACAGTTAGCAGACCACGGAGGAGACATCTGGATCAACATGAGATATCGTCTCCCCAGTGGCCAGCAACAAGATTGAAAAACATTACCAATGTGCCTCAAAGGAGATGGAAGGCTGCTAAGAGTTTCATGTATATCCAATGAGAGAGCTCTTTTGATCAAGAACAGAAAAGAGATCGCTCTCTAGATATTGTTGGACTACAACTCCAATTATTTCATTCTTTTGAATGGGTAAAACCTTTGGGAGTTAGATTTAAAGAACATTTGAAGGACCACATATTGTTCACATCTCCTTTACATAAAGTCCAAGACAGGGAACCTTCTTAAACAGATTAGACTCTAGAATCTAAGATTAAAAATCTCCTCAGTGGGAATAACAATGGTATCTTTATTCTCTTCCTATCTCACATCGTTAAACGACTGCTCACACTCATCCTCTGACTGTCTCCTCTTCTATTTTCAGCAGGTTTTCAAAACCTGCTCCAGAATCTATCACCAGAAAATGAATTTCATTTTCTGTTTGAGGAGAAAGAAATTTCAGAATTCAGCCCTAAAGTCCAAATATATATAACATGAAATTATTGTATTAATTTTGGAGTCTAGAGCAAGGAATTGTATTCATTCTACATTCTGTAGATGCTGTGAATGTCCTTTTTCTTTAGCTGAACTTATACATTTATCAAATGTTTAATGTTTTCTGTCCGAAAACCTACTGTATTACCAGAAATGATAACAAAAAGAGAGGCATGTGTCACTAATTTGGATTTATTTATCTGCACAATAAATGCACTTATCAAATGCACTGACATCTTGCTGCTAGTTCATTTGAGGTTGGTTAAAATAATCAAACAAGCCAATGGTAACCATAGATGAAACAGTGTCACCTTAGGCTAACTAATGATCCTCTCTGATGCCATTGGCCTGAGCGTCTTTATTTTGATATTCTCCTGTGCACTGAGGTCTTAAAACAACCCATGGGATGGAAGGATATTACCTGTGTCCCGTGTGATTCTCTCAGCCCTTTCTAGTAGCCAGTAACATGAACTCCTTTGTTTTGGTTTCTGTTTTTCCTCAACCTGTACATGATTGATTAGTGTTATTAACTCAATGTCAATTCTGTGATCACAGATAGATTTTCTTTGTTAGGGTTCTGTCCCTAACCTGGTCTTTCAGGTCTTCCCACAGGGAACACATCACTGCTATAAATGAGTCCATCCACCTTGCTGCTGCTCATCTCCCCCCCTCTTTTTTTCTTCCATCTTCCATCCCAAGCATTAAAGCCTTCTCCAGAGAGCTAGATTTTCATATTATGTCTATGGAAGTTCTCAATCATCCAGGTCATGGTTGTCCCAAAGGTGCTTTTTCAAAAGGCAATTAGACTTTGTTTTCCCTTGAAGATGTCTCGTCCATTTCCTTGAAGATGTCTCGTGTCTCATCCATCTCATGGCTTCTTCAGTTCTGACGTTTCTGAAGTTTAGATGTTCAGATGTGTCTGAAGTAGGATAATTTGAACCTGGTGCCCGAAGTGCAAACTCTGGGTTGATTTTTTTCAGTGATGTTATTGGTGTGTTTTCTTGGCTGCTCATTCCCAGGGTCCATATTTTAGACATGTGAAATAATGATGTAATAAAGTCAAATCTGTACAGTTCGAATATTGTGGATTTTGTACGACTTTCCTATAAAGGGAGAGGCAGGCATATCTAGATATTATGAATAAGAGCAAGATGCAGACTCACTGTGAACCATCACGTTTTTTACTTTGAAAGCAATATAGACTAGAGTTTATCCTCCCAGTAGATGAATATTCCAGAGGCACTGAGAGGGCTAATGCTAAGATTTCTAGTGACTATGGAGAATTCCAGGTTAGAAAAAAGTGCGGAATACCACTTGTCTGTTGAGCTTGTTTCATTATGATGTGTTAACCTGCTTTTATGAAAAAGACACAAAGCTGCCTGGATTTATCTCATTGGCTCTTGAGTACATGAGATGAAGTGGAAATTAATTACCACCACTATGTAAATATAGTTGCAGGCCCGTAACAGTTGAGGCTGTATGATAAGATTTTTGACATCTCAGTGGGACATTTTTATGTTTGATAAATTTCAGGGAAACATGCCTCATTTGATTCTTCAGAATCACCAGGATTAACTATGTAATAATGCATGGTTTCACTGGGAGGAAGAACAGTTCTGGTCACCTTCCAACACTACTGAGTATAATACACAAACTCAGTTGGGGTTTTGGTTTTGCACTGTTGCTATAAAGTGGATTAATGGATTGAGATTTAGAATTTAGTTTGCATTTTGCTACAATCTTTTATTTTCCCCTCTGTCCTTTAAACTCCACTTTTCTAAGTCCTTGATTAACACCTGAGCAAATTCTTTCCAGTAGTTGATGCTGTAATACTTGTGTGATAACTTGACAAGTTTTGTATGTACAAAATCCAGGGAAAATATGTAATAAATTTACAAAAAGTAGATATAACTATCTGTCAGCATCATTGGCAAATACATGATTAGTAAAGTTACCAGCACTGCCCCTTATTTTTGTTAACATTTTACTTAAGTAATTTTCAGAACTAAAGCATATGGTATTTCCATCTAAGGTTAGAGATGTACAGTCGAAGCAAGTTTGTAAAAGGCCCTTATTATCTAGACCACATTCTTGTAGGAGAAAATGCCAAGCTTTTCTTATGGGTGTGTGCCTATGTGGTTTAGTTATGAAATTCTATTGTTACATGTTCTTCTAATGTATTACAAAAATGATTTTGGAAAAGTAGCGTAAGTCTTCATATAAAACTACACACAGTTGTTTAATTCTGCAGAATAGAGATGGCACTTCATAAGGGCTCCATAGTACTTCACAACAAAGAAGAATCCCTGTTTATGTAATGTCCCTTAGCTATTGTATTATTTAAGGAATATGTGCCCCGATAGTCCTCTCCAAAAGAGGAGTTACTTTTCATACTAACAAATATAAAAACATAATAACAATAATCAATCCTTAGGATCCATTTAAAATACATTAAAAGCAGCTGGAAACCCACAAGAGATTAACTCTAGCAGTCAATAAATAAAAGGAAAACAGAGTAATTGGCTTGTTTCAAGTAGCTGAGCTCCAGTGAGATTATATCTAAAAATTAGATGACCAATCAGATAGGCCCCAAGACAGTTTCAACATCTCAGTTGCGTCCTATCAGTTCCTATGGGAAAATCCATAATTTGTCTTCCTTGATATTGGAACTTTGATGTTGGGAAATGTATGGATGGATTATGGGAAGCTTTGGGTATAAAGATCTTTCTTCCCTGCATTTCGTTGTTGACCCAGTGGAAGATTGAGGCGAATCTTTGCCATGGGAGGGAAACTGATTTCAAAAAGTCTGGGAAAGGAAGAAGAGATTAATTTTTCTTTCAGTCCTTATTTCAGCCAGGCCAGTGGTGGGATTCATTTTTTTTTTGACTACCGGTTCTGTGGGCATGGCTTGGTGGGCATGGCAGGGGAAGGATACTTTAAAATTCCATTCCCTCCCCACTCCAAAGGAAGGATACCTCAAAATTCCTATTCCCTCCCAATCAGCTGGGACTTGGGAGATAGAGAATAGATGGGGCAAGGCCAATCAGAGGTGGTATTTACCAGTTCTCCGAACTACTCAAAATTTCCACCACTGGTTCTCCAGAACTGGTTAGAACTTGCTGAATACCACCTCTGAGCCAAGCATGGTGCTGGATTCGCCAGATATCCCAAAATTGGAGAATCTGGAGAAGGTTTAGTGGGCTTGTCATGGCTATTTTGAAGGCTACTATTCATATATTTATGGTGGATTTGAATGGCTGCTGGGTCCTTTTTTAAGAATGTAAGAAGCATTCTGTTTGATCAAATAATGATCCAATAAGCTATTTTCACATCCTTATGTCTCTGCAATTCAGGAGCAGGTTATCATATTGGTGGTATTCGTTTTCTTGGTTTTTCCTATATTCAAAAGGAAATGCCACCTCTTGATACAGAAGTTCTCTTTGCTACATGTCCATGAATTTCTCAAGTACGTAAAAAAGTTACCCAGTGCTGCCATGATTTGGGGAATCTTACCATCCCGGGAGAGACTATCTCAGTGAAGAAATGTGTTGCTGCCCAAATTTTATGTTATACAACCACAATTTGAAGACATAAATCTTAATCGATAGAAGAAATCCACAAAGGAGAGGAGCTAAATGCAGGTGTACAGCAGGACCCCACAGTGATGCTTCTGAAACGTTGGCCTTCTCTGTGCAATTGCCTGGAGATGCTGTGTAAACATAATCTCTTCCCTGAGCCAAAATCTCTCCCTGTTTGTAACTCACAAGTGGGTCCAAGCAGAACATTCTTTGCGCTTTGTGGATCAGGGCCAGCCCTGAAGGCTAGGAGTAGGCCCTTTTATGGTAGCATTTCTCCATCAGGTTTTTTTTAAAAAAAAAAAAAGCCACAACCACTCAGCCCATAACAAAACAGAGGAGAGAACACAAACAGAGACCCTGGAATGTGTAGAGTGTTGGCCAGGGAACAGTTAGGCAGCAGGGAGCCTTTGGGTGGGAAGGGAGATCAAATAATTAGGACTGCAAAAACCCTCTTCTCTTCCCTGAGTAGGAAGATAATACAGGAATGTGCATCTGATGGGCAGGTTGCTACATGTGGAGGGAAGAGGAAATGTTTCCTAATGAGCCTTGTTTGGTCACTTGGGTAAATTATCAGAGATGTTTTTTAGTGGGTACAGAAAATAGTTTTAGCCCCAGGAAACATTCTTTATTGTGTATTTTCAGTGCTATCAGCTACTTAGCTACAAATAGCATCTGTAACTTTGCTGCAGTCTGAACCGAAGGTCTAACTAATGAAATGTAGGCAGTAGGAAAACAGTACTATTATCTCACTGTTTTCTGCCTTTCTCTTCATTTTAGCAGAAGGGAGGCAGGTTCTTCCTGGGCTCAAAAAAGCCAATTTCAAAGACATCCTCCATGCAGTCAGTGAGAGTTACCCAGATAACTTGGTATGTTGATAATTTAATAGTGGCTTGCCACTAAAAAATTAATCTGCCCACAAATTGTCTGTTCTGTGGGAATGTAGAATTCATTTGTCTCTTTCTGGAGACCACAAAAAGGACCTGGAATGCCTGTGTTTTAGTCCCATCTAAACACTTTGTGGAAACTGGCAAGACAGAGGGGAACGAAAAAGCATTCCTAGGGTGATTAAAACCTGTAGAAATAGAGAAGGCATAGCTGAAAAGATAATTATAACAGCTGCCACTTAAAGATGACAGGTACATACCCTGTTTCCCCCAAAATAAGACCTCCCCAGATAATAAGGCCAATCAGACTTTTGAGCTCATGCGCTAAAATACCCCCCCAATAAGCCCTCCCCCAAAATATTGCAACACAGCAGCAGCCATGAAGTGACCATGCTTGCCGCCTCCTGCACCTCAAAAATAAGACCTCCCCGAAAATAAGGCCAAGCGTTTATTTCCGGGATCAAAAAAAACATGGTAACAAATAATTTTAGGCCAGCCAATAGGTGCCCCAAATGGACATGTTACTTGTCTTGTGAAGGTTGCTCCAAATCTATTTTGTTGAATCTAATGGATTGTGATGTTGCAAGCAAAAATTGTGTGATCCACCTGGGAAAAAAGGAAGGGAAGTCTTGACTCATTATTTATATGTCTAGCATGATAAGGGCAGAATCAAGGACTTTTTTCCTCTAAACTGAAATTCAATTTGCAACAACCTAGAGCATCTCTGTTCCCTAAATTAGTGTCCATACATTAATAGTGGATGTGAACAGATGCTGGATGCTTTTTTGAAGAACATAGAAAGCTGTCTATCCAAATAACGATCCATTATGGTGGCTTCAAAGCCTTGTGCCCTGCAACTCAGGAGCAGGATATTATCCAGTATATAATGAAACTTAGCATAAAGAATTTATCTCTCTGCTCCTACCATCATTGTGGCACCTCATCAACCTTATGAAAAATACGGTGTCACGGTTGTTTCAACCTGCGATGTGGCTAAACTAAGCCAGTTTAGGTTTTATATTCCTTAGTGATCATCCTTATTTCCTATTCACAGTATGAATATGCCCTGGTAGATAGTTTTATGTTAAGCAACTTCATAACGTTGTCTTCATCTCATTCCCATTTCATTGCTGAGGCAGCTTAAAGACATCTTAGGTAATATTTTCAGTATCTCCCAGCTGTTATGATTTGGGGTGCAAGCATGGATGGTTGAAGCAATTATTTTTTCAACTACTATTGGCTATTTTAGGCTGGAATTCTAGCTAGGAATTCTTCCAATGTTCCCTCTAATTTTTTTTTCAGTGTGAGCAGAAAAGTATAGTAGGCACATTTTCATGCCTGAGCACCTGAATTTTTTTCACAGATGTCACCTAAGACAACAACGAAATCAGTATTCTTTGAAACTCAAAGTTATGTTTATTCAAGGTACCCGCTTAATTAAAAGTGTTATATAATATCAGTATCACTTAACAACGCTCCTGCTTAGCAACCAAAATGTTGGCTCAGAAAGTCTGGCATTTGAAGCACGCAAGTCTTACAGCTGTTGTTACAAGATCCCTGCACCCCTAACCCTTTAGAAAAAAAACCCAGGGGTCTTCAAACCTGACAGCTTTAAGACTTGTAGACTTCAACTCCCAGAATTCCTCCTCCAGTCATGTTGGCTCAGAAACTCTGGCATTGAAGCATGCAAGTCTTAAAGCTGTCAAGTTACAAGACCTTGCACCCCTAACCCTTTAGGGAAAAAAAACCCAGGGGTCTTCAAACCTGACAGCTTTAAGACTTGTGGACTTCAACTCCCAGAATTCCTCCTCCAGTCATGTTGCGGCGACGTCATCTGCGTGGATCTGCCCCATCTTTGGTTTTTTTCCCAGGGGGCAGGGCTGCTGCTGAAGATGCCAACGAGCCCCCGCCACCACTGGAATAACTGCTGCCGCCGCCGCCTCCTCCTCCAACAGCACCACCACATTTGCTGCCCAGCGCTGCAGCTGAGGTGAAGCCGCCAAAGCTCCCGCTGGTGCCCCCGCCCATGGCAGCGGTGGTGCCTCCCCCTCCACTCGGAACACCTCAGCTGTGCACCGCGTTACCCCTGCCACCGTCTCCACCTCCACCGTGCTTTTGAGAAGCCATGAGGCCTTTTTTTCCTGCTCCCGCCCCCTCCGCCGCCTTCCTATTAGCTCCCGTGGCCTCATGGCTCCTCAAAAGCACGGAGGAGGAGGAAGGGGGAGGGATAACGTGTGGGCCAGCTCAGGTGCTCTGCGTGGAGGGCTAGGCACCACTGCCACGGGCGGGGGTGCTGGCGGATGCTTTGGCGGCTTCACCTCAGCCGCAGCGTCAGGCGGCAAATCCGGCAGTGCTGTTGGAGGAGGAGGAGGAGGCAGCAGCAGATATTCTGGTGGTGGTGGGGGCTTTGGGGGTTCACTTCAGCCAGAGAGCCGGGCACAAGCAGCTAGGATTGGCCGCCCACAAAGGACCTCCTCGGGCTTGCTTTGCTGAACATGGGGCGACTGATGCTAGTTTGAGTGGCCGCGGCCGGCACAAACTACCGTCAGTCGCTCCATGCTCATCAAAACAAGTCTGGATAGGTCCTTTGCGGGCAGCCAGTTCTAGCCGCCTGCAAAGGACTTCCCCGCATTTGCTTTGCTGAACATGGGGCGACTGACGGTAATGAGCGGCGCAGCTGGCGCCTAGGAGGTCCTAGGAGAGTGGCTGTGCCGTGTAAGCTGCCGCCGTCCCCGTGCCCGTGCTAACCCTAGATTTTCTGAGGCCCCTCAGCTTCCGGAGCCTGTGACATAAATCACTGCGCGGCAGTTAGAAATGGCTGCACGGTGTTTTCTTGCTACGTGCGCGGCCATGCAGCCGCGCACCTTAGAGGGAACAGTGAATTCTTCTCTAAGACCATTTTTGACTTGTAGGGCAGGAGAGACTAGTAGACACCAGGTTCATGCAGGACATTGCTTCCATAATTTCTGGATCCTGTTTTTCTGAACTTCTAAGAACTATGTTAGATCTTACAGTCTGATTACATATACAGGCATTTCTTGTTTAGTGACTACCTCATTTGTAACTAATCACAAGCCAGCTATAATGGTGATGAAAAAGAAACTTTATGAACAATCCTCGCATTTACAACGTTTGCGATTCTGTAAAGCAAAGGAAAACTGAAATAAGATCATAAGTACAATGATGATTTTGCTTAGCAACCACCTCACTTAATGACCAAGTCCCAATTGTGGCCACTAAATGAGAACTACCCTTTTATAACCAGTCTGTGTAAGACCTAGCACAGTTAGGTTTAAATTACTATATTATGAAAGGGTGGCAGACCTATTTTTTAAAATGTGGATTTAGTGCCCTGGGAAGAGTGCTAAATCTATGTTTCGTTTCATTTCGTTTCGTTTCGTTTATTCAATTTGTAGGCCGCCCTATTCCCCGAAGGGACTCAGGGCGGCTGAACAAAGCCAAGGGAGGGGAAATTACAAAAAGTAAGACAAAGACAATCAGACAATACGAACAGTTTAAAAGCACAACAGACACAGCAAATTCGAGTAGGGGGGAGGAAACTCAACCCCAGGCTTGCTGGGACAGCCAGGTCTTCACGGCCGTCTGGATTTTAAATATGTTGTGAGGGAAAGACGCAGGAGCCATGGAATCAGAGAGTAAGATGTTTATTGCGAGATGACAAGCGATTCAAAACGTCCCTGCAACTGTCAGGGTATTTATACTCGAGCCCAAAGCAACTGTCAAATGACCAGCCAATCAGAGAGCTGGTAACAGGGAACATTTGCATATATAACACTCCTTCCCCCCAGTTATTTGCATACTCAACACTCCTCTAACATTTGCATATATAACACTCCTTCCCCCCCCCAGTTATTTGCTTTGTGTGCAAAGAAAGTCCAAGCCTGTCGGTAACTTTGGTTTTTGGAGGCAGGTTGGTGTCCTCGTGCTTCAGCTTCCCGTCCAGCGCCAGGCCTCGCTTCTCCCAGTTGTTGGTCAGCAGTGGAGTCAGCGTGTAAACCTTGCAGAAGGTGGAGCTGGGAGGCAGGCAGCTTTGTAAGGCAGGTGGCCTTGGGAGGTAGGCAGCTTTGTAAGGCAGGTGGCCTTGGGAGGTAGGCAGCTTTGTAATGCAGGTGGAGCAGTGGAGGTTCCAGGCAGCAGCAGCTGCAGACAGTTTGTATTATGCAGATAGAAAGCCGTGAGGAGACGGATGGCAGCAGTGGCTGCAGACAGGCAGACAGTTCCAGCCGAGGTTGGCCTTCGCGGTCTTTGGCTCGTCCTTGGAGTTGGCGTGGCTCATCCTTCAAGTTGGCATAGATGGCTCGTCCTTGGAGTTGGCGTGGCTCGTCCTTCAAGTTGGCGTAGATGGAAGGCTTCACGGTGGCTACTGCTGCTGCTGAGTGCATGCTGGCCATTGGTTCTCTGTTGTGGCTTTTGTGTCTGATTTTCGTGGGGCCGCGACTGGCTTATTCTTCGTTGTTGTTTTCCAGGCTCTGCGGGAATCGCATATCCCACCCTCGTCGCCAGTTTTAAATATGTTGTGAGGGAAAGACACAGGAGCCATGGAATCAGAGAGTAAGATGTTTATTGCGAGATGACAAGCGATTCAAAATGTCCCTGCAACTGTCAGGGTATTTATACTCGAGCCCAAAGCAACTGTCAAATGACCAGCCAATCAGAGAGCTGGTAACAGGGAACATTTGCATATATAACACTCCTTCCCCCCAGTTATTTGCATACTCAACACTCCTCTAACATTTGCATATATAACACTCCTTCCCTCCCCCCCCAGTTATTTGCTTTGTGTGCAAAGAAAGTCCAAGCCTGTCGGTAACTTTGGTTTTTGGAGGCAGGTTGGTGTCCTCGTGCTTCAGCTTCCCGTCCAGCGCCAGGCCTCGCTTCTCCCGGTTGTTGGTCAGCAGTGGAGTCAGCGTGTAAACCTTGCAGAAGGTGGAGCTGGGAGGCAGGCAGCTTTGTAAGGCAGGTGGCCTTGGGAGGTAGGCAGCTTTGTAAGGCAGGTGGCCTTGGGAGGTAGGCAGCTTTGTAATGCAGGTGGAGCAGTGGAGGCTCCAGGCAGCAGCAGCTGCAGACAGTTTGTATTATGCAGATAGAAAGCCGTGAGGAGACGGATGGCAGCAGTGGCTGCAGACAGGCAGACAGTTCCAGCCGAGGTTGGCCTTCGCGGTCTTTGGCTCGTCCTTGGAGTTGGCGTGGCTCATCCTTCAAGTTGGCATAGATGGCTCGTCCTTGGAGTTGGTGTGGCTCGTCCTTCAAGTTGGCGTAGATGGAAGGCTTCACGGTGGCTACTGCTGCTGCTGAGTGCATGCTGGCCATTGGTTCTCTGTTGTGGCTTTTGTGTCTGATTTTCGTGGGGCCGCGACTGGCTTATTCTTCGTTGTTGTTTTCCAGGCTCTGCGGGAATCGCATATCCCACCCTCGTCACCAGTTTTAAATATGTTGTGAGGGAACGAAGCAAGAGCCATGGAATCAGAGAGTAAGATGTTTATTGCGAGATGACAAGCGATTCAAAACGTCCCTGCAACTGTCAGGGTATTTATACTCGAGCCCAAAGCAACTGTCAAATGACCAGCCAATCAGAGAGCTGGTAACAGGGAACATTTGCATATATAACACTCCTTCCCCCCAGTTATTTGCATACTCAACACTCCTCTAACATTTGCATATATAACAGGAAGGCCTGAAGGGTGGAGAGGGTCCGAATCTCCACGGGGAGCTCGTTCCAAAGGGCCGGGGCAGCCACAGAGAAGGCCCTCCTCCGAGTAGTCAACAGCCAACATTGGCTGGCAAATGGAATATGGAGGAGGCCTAATCTGTGGGATCGAATGGGTCTGTGGGAGGTAATCGGCAGAAGGCGGTCTCTCAAGTACCCAGGTCCAATACCATGTAGGGCTTTATAAGTAATAACTAGCACCCTGAAGCGTATCCGGAGGCCAATAGGTAGCCAGTGCAGCTCGCGGAGGATAGGTGTAACGTGGGTGTACCGGGGTGCACCCACAATCGCTCGCGCGGCTGCATTATGGACCAGCTGGAATCTCCGAACACTCTTCAAGGGCTGCCCCATGTAGAGCGCATTGCAGTAGTCCAGTCTTGAGGTCACGAGGGCATGAGTGACTGTTGTAAGATCCTCCCGGTTCAGGTAGGGACGCAATTGGTGCACCAGGCGGACCTGGGCAAACGCCCCCCTGGTCACAGCCGACAAATGGTGATCTAGTCAGCTGTGGGTCCAGGAGGACTCCCAAATTGCGAACCCTGTCTGAGGGGCGTATAATTTCACCCCCCAGCCTGAGAGATGGAATACTAAGCCAATTTGTGGGAGGAAAAAACACCAGCCACTCGGTCTTGTCAGGATTGAGAGCCAGTCTGTTCACCCCCATCCAGACCCTCACATCCTCCAGGCACTGGCACATCACGTCAACTGCTTCACTGAGTTGGCATGGGGCGGCAGATACAATTGAGTATCGTCCGCATATTGGTGGTATCCTATCCCGTGCCATCGGATGATCTCTCCCAGCGGCTTCATGTAAATGTTGAACAGGAGGGGGGACAGGACCAACCCCTGCAGCACCCCATAATTAAGGGGCCTAGGGGACGACCTCTGTCTTCCAACCAACACCGACTGCGACCTGCCCGAGAGGTAGGAGGAGAACCACCGAAAAACGGTGCCTCCCACCCCCATCTCTCGCAACCGCCGCAGCAGGATACCATGGTTGATGGTATCGAAGGCCGCTGAGAGGTCCAGGAGAACCAGAACGGAGGCACGGCCCCCATCTCTGGCTCTCCAGAGATCATCGGTCAGTGCGACCAAAGCAGTTTCTGTGCTGTAGCCAGGCCTGAAACCAGATTGGAAGGCGTCTAGATAATCGGTTTCCTCCAAGGACTGACGGAGCTGAGAGGCCACCACTTTCTCAACAACCTTCCCAACAAAGGGGAGGTTGGAGACTGGACAATAGTTATTTAAAACAGCTGGATCCAGGGACGGTCTCTTCAGTAGGGGCCTCACCACCGCCTCCTTTAAAGGGGGGGGGGGAAAGACCCTTCCCGGAGAGACGCGGTCACAATTGCCTGGATCCAGCACCGTGTCACCTCCCTGCTGTTCGCAACCAGCCAGAAGGAACATGGGTCCAGTACACAAGTGGAGGCACTCACTGCTCTGATGGCCTTGTCCACTTCCTCAGGGGTAACAGACTGAAAATCAATCCAACGATGGCGCTCAAGACCCTCCCTCGGTACCTCGGCTGGCTCTGCGCAATTGGAGTCCAGGTTTGCCCGAAGCCGAGCCACTTTATCCGCGAGGAATTGACCGAACTCCTCAGCCTTACCTTGCAAGGGAGTGCCCGTATCCCTCCCTTTAAGGAGGGAACGGGCTATCCCAAACAAGGCGGCTGGGTGTGACTCAGCGGAAGCTATCAGAGCAGCAATATGGATTCTTTTTGATGTCCGGATAGCCCAAAGGTAGGCTCTGATGCAAGATTTTAATGAGACTCGGTCTGACACGGACTTACTGGCTCTCCAGCGGCGCTCTAGGCGTCTCTTTTGGTGCTTCATCTCCCGGAGTTCCTCAGTAAACCAAGGAGCCCTCCTGGATCCACTGCTGCGGATCGGCCGTAGAGGCGCAATCCGGTTAAGGGTCCCTGCCGCCGCCGAGTTCCAAGCAGCGACCAGAGTCCCAACCGAATCGCGGGCGAGAGTATCAGGTATAACACCAAGCGCCGTCTGAAAGCCCATAGGGTCCATAAGGTGCCTGGGGTGGAACCACCTAATCAGTTCCTCCTCCCCACAGTGGGGGATTGGCCTCCAAAAGTCAAGCCTCAGTAGGCAGTGGTCCGACCACGACAGGGGCAGGATCTCAATGCCCCTCAGACCAAGATCACAACTCCACTGCTCCGAGAGGAATACGAGGTCAAGTGTGTGACCCGCTGAGTGGGTCGGGTCCCGAATTACTTGGGTCAAGCCCATGGCTGTCATGGAAGCCATGAACTCCTGCGCCCCATCAGAGTGCCCACCGAGCGAAGGCAAGTTGAAATCCCCCAGCACCATAAATCTGGGAAACTCAAGTCCTGTTTCGAAGACAGGACTAGTGGTGTGCTGCACAGACAGTTGAAAAAGAACCAAGTTCTTCTGGTTGTGTTACTGATTTAAAATTGTAAGGACAGTACTCTTCACTAAGTTTGTTACTTAAGACAAGGGCTTGCTGGGGCAGCAAAATTGCTGGCATTCTTTTCTTTTGGCTCAAGGACTGCTAGACTGAACTTTCATGTGGCTGTCTGGTGATGCCCTTTTGTTGTTGTTGTTTAAAGATATAATCCATTATAGACAAGGGGGAAGGGTTTCTCTCCTGGCACAGCTCAGCAAACAACAAGAACATTGTACGGGGCAACACGTTCACGCTTGCTTGGAACTGTCACTTGTTCAGAGATATCCCAACTCCCATGTGTTGCCTGACAGGACTACAAAAATATGACCAAGCGAAGAAACGTAAGCA
Source organism: Thamnophis elegans (assembly GCF_009769535.1). Lineage (NCBI taxonomy): Eukaryota > Metazoa > Chordata > Lepidosauria > Squamata > Natricidae > Thamnophis > Thamnophis elegans. The sequence goes on along the minus strand of NC_045541.1, from coordinate 62,432,697 downwards.
TTTCTCCCATCTTCAACTGACTAGCTCTTACTTTTTGGTATTAACTTCAGTCTCCCTTATATGGCAAACGTATTTGTCCACTCATAGCCCAAGCAACTCTTGTGTGTCCTAAGATGAACTGTCACTGCCTTTCAACTCTGCAAGCTTCTTATGGGCAGGAAATGCATGTCTTCACTTACGCAGTCCTTTGGAGTGCTTATTTTTCTGAGATGTGAATGTTATACAGTTTGGTATACTAAATGAAACCATGTTCTGTAGTCTGTGATGTGGGAAGTCAGGGATTGTTTATGGAAGTCAACTCATGGATAAAAGAGATAGGTTATACTGTTTAATTGGGTTCTTTCTTTGTACTACTGACACTCTCCCCATGACACCACCCAAAACTGGACTTCACTCACAGATCTTCAGTATTGGAATGCATCTTGAAAGCCTCTTCAGAATTTAAGAGCAGTATTTAAAAGTACTTCATTTGTAATAATTCATTACTGGCAGCTGAGTCCCCTAATGACACTTTGAGTGTGGCATTGGCAGATTGTTGTCAACAATTTATTTATTCCGCTTGTCAAAATCTGGTCATTACTATTCAGTGATGGGTTTCAAAAAAATTTAGAACCTATTCGGTAGATGTTGCCTGCTTTGTGGGAGTGGCTTGCTGGCCATGTAACTGTGTGGGAGTGGCTTGCCAGCCATGTGACTGGGTGGGCGTGGCCAACTTGTAAAATGTGGTGAAACTCACTTAACAATGCTCTTGCTTAGCAACCAAAATGTTGGCTCAGAAGCTCTGATGTTTGAAGCACACAAGTCTTAAAGTTGTCAAGTTACAACACCCTTGCACCCCTAACCCTTTAGAAACCCCCCCCCCCCCGGGATGTTCAAACTTGACAGCTTTAAGACTTGTGGACTTCAACTCCCAGAATTCCTCCTCTCGCTCTTCATCTTGATGATGTGGGGATGGGCGGGACGAGGGAGCTGGAATCGGTTCTAAATGGCACTGTAGATTTGTGGAACCTCTTCTATAGAAGAGGTTAGAACTGGCAGGAACCCATCCCTGTTACTATTGCATTAAATGTTTTCAAGTGTTTTGGAAGGGGACATTTGGAATTTTGAATATGTGTTGTTTGTGCTCTCACAAATTGGTTGCTTTGAGGGCTTGCCCATTCACACAAAACAGTTGACAGGTAACCTAGCCAGTTACAAAACATCAGTTTACCAGAATTTTACCTGCTTGCCATTCCAGCATCTCATGGAAATCTCTGTTGGCCCTGCAAACACAGACGTGGCTTGTCAGACTCGTAAACCAGGGGTCCCCACCCCCAGCCTGCAGCCCACTACCAGTTCTTGAGCCTTTTGGAAATGGGCAGTAGAAGTGGTGGGCGAGCACGCACATGCCCACTTGCACAAGGAGCGAGGGTGTATGCACATGCCTCATTTGTGTGAGCAGCGTGTGGGTATGCCTGCCGCTTGTGCAAATAGAGCTGCTGCACATGTGCACACGCTTGTCCACTGTGCATGCAGAACCATTCCCACCCCCTCATTGGTCCCAAAAGATGAAAAGGTTGGGGAACTCTGTCCTAAACAGATCAACTCATTTTTTTAGTTCTAGACTGCCAGTAGAAAGAAGAGGATATAAGAGAAAACACAAAAAGTTGAGATAAGTTTATGCTATAATGAGATGTAAGTGTGGAAAGGCTCTAAGAATACCTTTCTGGGTACTGAACGAATGAGGACATAAGGCAGTGATTCTTAACCTTTTCTTCATCAGGGACCACCTTTAAATTTTTTGTGGCCACGGACCATGGCCACCGACACCCCCACCCCCAGGTTTAAACTCAAGGTTTAAATTATAACATTTCTTCAAGTCTTCAGCAACTCCTTGTGATGACATCACCCCCCCCTCAAGGGTCTGGACCACAGGTTGAGAACCCCTGACGTAAGGCATTACAGTGACAGGACACATAGTACTGTGAAATAGGGTGATGGGAGTAGAGTAGACCTAAGGTTTTTGGTGCTGTGTTGCCTTCAACCAAAGACATACCTATGTAATCTGGCAAATGAATCTGCATCTATTTGAGATTTGAGAAGTTTATTTATATGCCGCCCTTTTCCCTGGGGGGACTCAGGGCGGCTTACAACTCGAAAAGGGGGGGGGGACAAACATTTAACACGTAGGACAGTACGTCATTAAAAAACACAACATTCATACCATTCGGGTGGGTTACAGTCTTTAGCCCCAGGCCTGACGGGATAGCCAGATTTTGAGGGCTGTGCGGAAGGTCTGGAGGGTGGTGAGGGTACGAATCTCCATGAGGAGATCGTTCCATAGGGTCGGAGCTGCCACCGATAAGGCTCTCCTCCGCGTGGTTGCCAGTCGACATTGACCGGCAGATGGGACTCGGAGGAGGCCTAATCTATGGGATCTAATAGGTCGAGTGGAGGTGATTGGCAGTAGGCGGTCTCTCAAGTACCCAGATCCACTACCATGAAGGGCTTTATGGGTGACAAGTAGCACCTTGAAGCGTACCCGGAGATCGACAGGTAGCCAGTGCAGCTCGCGGAGGATAGGTGTTATGTGGGTGAAGCGAGGTGCACCCACAATCGCTCGCGCGGCCGCATTCTGGACTAACTGAAGTCGCCGAATACTCTTCAAGGGCAGCCCCATGTAGAGCACATTGCAGTACTCCAGCCTAGAGGTCACAAGGGCACGAGTGACTGTTGTGAGAGCCTCCCGGTTCAGGTAGGGGCGCAACTGGTGCACCAGGCGAACCTGGGCAAATGCCCCCCTGGTCACAGCTGACAAATGGTGTTCAAAAGTCAGCTATTAATGAAGAGGCAAGAGTAGTTTGTAAAATAAAATGTGATTCGATTTCATGTTCTTTCTCAAGCTTATCTATTGATGCCCTCTGATGTTTGGAAGTCAATAACTTCATTTTTTCTTTTTGTAAACAGTAAAGATTGTAAGCAGTTTCGAGTACAAAAAAGGGAGGGGGGAAAAGAAAGAGAAAAGAACTGGCACATTATAGAAGAACATCTCCCAAGGACCAAAACTGCAGTTGCCTCTGGAAAGGATTGAAACTGAAGTTTGGCTGGATTTGATGTTTACATGGCATTTGTGGGGAAGAAAACCACATACCTCCCTTGTCCCCTTTTGTTCTATAAGCATTCTGTAGCATGGGGGTTCAATTAAGTGGATATGAGACTTCTCTCAGTTGAGGCCAACTTTCTTTTTTCATTATTACTTATTTTAGCACTTTTCCACATAAAGGGGCCTCTGGGGATTGGATGAGCTACTTGTGTTGTGGAAGAGGCCTTCTTGCTCTTCTAGAGAGCCCCTGTGCTAGGAAGGCAATAGGGAAACATTCTTTTAACCCTTAACTTCCCCCCACCCCGTCCAAAGAATTCCCTGAAATTCACACTTAATGATGGCTCAGGAAGAAAACAGCAACCCTGATCAGTTGCTTCAAAATCAAGAATCCTAGTGAAGAATTCTCAGTATTTAAATATTAATACTAATAACATATTTTGATTACTTCAGTGGTGGGATTCAAAATTTTTTACTACTGGTTCTGTGGGCATGGCTGAGTTAGCGTGGCGTAGCTTGGGGTGTGTGGCTGGCTGTGTATGGCAGGGGAAGGATACTGTAAAATCTCCATTCCCTCCCCACCCCACTCCAGGGGAAAGTTACTGCAAAATCCCCCTCCCAATCAGCTGGGACTCGGGAGGCAGAGAATAGATGGGGGTGGGGCCAGTCAGAGGTAGTATTTACCGGTTCTCCGAACTATTCAAAATTTCTGCTACTGGTTCTCCAGAACTGGTCAGAACCTGCTGAATACCACCTCTGGATAACTTGCTTATGATATGCATATGTCAGGGTTATTTGTCAATTCTGAGATGATGTGGGAATATGTGGCTAACAAATTCATACCAAAAACTAAACCATGATCCACAATCTAGGGTGCTTGAGGTCTCTGGCTATCATGTTCTAGTGGAATTTAGGGCCTTCACACTAGTGTTATTTTCCTATATTTTTCTTCATCTTAAGAAGTAGTCATGGCTGCAAGATGAAGCAGGTTTGTTTGTTGCTTTAGAGTGGTACCGTGAAACAAACCGATATGAAAGAGAGATTGCAGAGATGTTTTCTGATCATTAATCTGAAACATCTCGTGAGCAAGGTATGCGACTATTCAACAGGATATAATGCAAAGCGGAGAAAGATCAGTATTATATTTTAGAATGTTAGACATATCAGGACTTATACAAAAATATTCACTGGACTTTTCCATCTCTTTACTGCTTACTAGAAGATCCGGATGTACTTGGTGTATGTCCGCATACCACTATAGATTTCATTGAATGGTTTTGGAGCCATCACTTTCTCCCTTTCATCATCTTCCCATTCTGAAAATAAAAAGAAGGGAAGACTGAATGTAAGCCTCATTGAATTTAATAGGATACAAATATAATAGTAATAGGTTTTGGTGGCTAGATGCAACACATTTTGTGTGTTTAACTCAGAGACACGATAGGCAAGAGACTGACGCAGTGGTTTTCCCCAAACAGGTTGCTATTACCCATTGAGAGCCAAGGTGGCGCAGGTGGTTAAATGCAGGTGGTGCTATTACCCATTAAGAGCCAAGGTGGCGCAGTGGTTAAATGCAGCACTGCAGGCTACTGCTAGATCAGCAGTTCAGCGGTTCAAATCTCACCGGCTCAGGGTTGACTCAGCCTTCCATCCTTCCGAGGTGGGTAAAATGAGGACCCAGATTGTTGGGGGCAATATGCTGACTCTCTGTAAACCGCTTAGAGAGGCCTGAAAGGCCTATGAAGCGGTATATAAGTCCACTGCTATATTGCTATTGCATTTTATCCTACTTTTATTTTTGTTGTGACATTTTTTAAAATAATTTATGTTTGCTTCATGGTATATGAAGCACATAGGTGCTATTACTACTAGTACTGCAATTACTACTATTATTTTTCAGCCAGACATTGGGATGTTTTCGAAAGCTGCCAGTAAAATTTGGCAATAAAAGATGAAAAAAATGGGGTTCAGGGTCTCATCAAAGCCCATAATTTTAAGTCCTGCCTTATTGTCGAGCACTGTAGTTGCGTTCTTTAAAATTGTAAAAAAAACTAAAATAAAAAATTAAGTGTTAAAACTGCGGTATCCCTCCTTTTGCTCAATAATAATCTAGTATTCTTATAATACTAGACTTCTGGCCTTGGACGTCATGTTGTCTAGTGAACAAATCCTCTGTAGTACATCCTTGATAAGCTTTCATTCAATCCTGGGCAGTTGCTTGAGAAAGCAAATGTTGATGGGTTCTTACTTTCCAAAATGCCTATTCTAAAATCTGCTTGAACGTTCAGTTACTTTAGAGGGAGCGAATAATTTCCATGCACAGATAGAAAAGCTCAACATCAATGTTTGGTGTATTTGGTTTATTTTGGACATCAAAATAAGTATTTAAGCCAGTTTGGTGCAGTGGTGAGCCATAGGTATAGAAACCAGGAGACGGTGAGAGTTCTAGTCTCACCATAAGCATGAAAGCCAACTGAGTGACTGTGGACCAGTCACTCCCTCTCAACTCAACCAAAGTAAGTAAGTAAGTAAGTAAGTAAGTAAGTAAGTAAGTAAGTAAGTAAGTAAGTAAGTAAATAAGTAAATAAATAAATAAATAAATAAATAAATAAATAAATAAATAAATAAATAAATAAATAAATGTGACTGCTGTTAGATGGTAAGAGGGAGGTACATCCAGTGCTCAGGTGAAATGTGTGTTATCTTGCTTTTTTCTGTGTTAAGACTGCTAATGTTGGGTCTCCTTTGTGTCTTGCTCTTTTAGGCTGCCACACCTTGTATGCCTGTTGGCAATCATGAACTGGTAAGTGTGTTTCCTTTTCTTTTTCTTTGTCCCTTGCTTTTATCTATTGTATCTCATTTTTCTGCCCAGAAAATTGCCTAAAGCACTTAACTGTTGAGATGAAAGTAGGTAGGTGAAGTTTAGGAATTAGAAGAGACAACAACTTGTTGGAAAATACACCCATATGTATGCACACTCTGCTGCATATTTGGGTGTTCTTTATTTTAAATGGATTTTTCTGAATGTTTGCAAAAATACTCGATTTTCAATATTGATCTAGATTTACTCCATGCCATTTTGGTATATTTCTAAAGTTGCTGGATGAGAAATCAGCAGATAGCGTATTCAAGTCCATTCTTAGATGTGGAAGCTGGCTTGGGGTCTTTTTGCCACTTTTTCCTTTCTCTCTTTTAGCCCAACTCAGCCTTACAAGATTTATGTTATGGGAAAGATAAGAGTCTGGGGAATGTGCGCTCCTGTTGTAGAAAATGAAGGCAGGAGATGATGATGATGATGATGATGATGATGATGATGAGTGTTATACACAATGAAGTAACAAAATGCCAGGGAACTGTTATAGACGCAGCAAGAAGCAATATTGTCTTTGTTTACCTCCCCCCCCCCCCTTTCATCCTCCATGCCAGAGATAACTGAAACTCTGTCGAGATTTGCCTTGTTTAAGAGATCCTCAGACATTCTCTCATATTACGGCTGAAAACTCACAATGGCTCAGAAGCCTAATATTTGAAAATTATACCCTGAGATTTCCTGGGTAATATAAATCTTGGTTGATGAGTTGGGATGGAGCCCATATAAAATCTTCCCCGTATTGGATATTCTCAAGTAGACAAAAAGCCATAAAAACAGATGTCCAAGAATGCCAAATCTTTAATAAGTAGATTTATAGTAGCAAAGGTAATGCTACAAAATTACAAAAGAATGCCAGTGATTGCCCAATAACTGCCCATGATTGCCCAGTATTCAAAGTTTGCAGTGAACACAAAATTCAAATTATTGTGTTTCTCTTGTCTATGTGATACAGTAGCCTAGAAACCACTCCCTTTTCAACAGGAGGGACTGTAACTACTGGTAACAGACCATTTCCTTGGGACCATGTGAGAATTTAATTGTTACATACTGACAGACAGTATAGTAGTTTCCACCAAGGTCCTCTGTTCTGGTGGGAACTATATTCAAATCTGATTGGTTGAATGGTCTGACAGCTCCCTATAAAAGGGCTGCTGCCAGACAGAGCCTTTGTGGATTGTACATAGTTGTCACTTAATAAAGAGATGTTTGTTGCTAAAGCCTGAATCTGCCTCATCCATTCACCCTATCTAACATTAATGTCTCAATATTGCTTTCAAATCTTCCTTGTTGTAAAAAGTTGTTCAATTATTGGCAAGTGACACATGTCAACAATCCATTGTTACAAGTGTAGATTTTAGGTATTCAGAAATAACTTTGTTAACTCTCTGAAAAATCCACCATTCTTCTTTCAAGAGCTGAGGTGGCGCAGTGGTTAAATGCAGCACTGCAGGTTACTTCAGCTGACTGCAGTTCTGCAGTTCGGCTATTCAAATCTCACCGGCTCAGGGTTGACTCAGCCTTCCATCCTTCCGGGGTGGGTAAAATGAGGACCCGGATTGTTGTTGGGGGCAATATGCTGACTCTGTAAACCGCTTAGAGAGGGCTGAAAGCCCTATGAAGTGGTATATAAGTCTAACTGCTATTGCTATTCATGTCATTACATGTATTTAATATCTATAAAGGAAAGAAGAACACATGCATATTTAATACTGCAATCTATACAGGGTCATATTAAAAATATTATTGATTTCACACTAAAATGTGGCAATAATAGCATAAATCCAAATTGTATCTTAATAAGCCATCTCTTTGAAAGGTTTAATCAAGATAAATGAAGTGGTTGGAACACAACCTAAAACCACAATACTATACTAATTAATGTTGTGATTATTGCTATTGGAAATAAATTCACATTTATTCCATTTTACAGAATAATCAGGCAGGATGTGAAACATATATATTAATGAAAGCAGAAATGTCCTATTGGCATAAATTCTGATTTATTCTCGTTTATAGAATAATCAGGGTATGAAAATCATGTATTAATGAAATAAGATTAGGAATAGAGAATTTTGGTCTATCTGTAAAAGTTATCATGTGATCTATATATGGAATTTTATTCCCTACACTCAAGTCTACTCACATTAATGTTTTCAGTTTTTTTAATTGTCTAGACAAGACGTCCTTAAGCCATTAAAAAAGGGCATTTTTGGTAGGTAACTCATAAATTTCATAAAGGAAAGGCACACCATTAATCTTAATTCCTGATTTAGGAACTGAGTAAATTATATGATTCAAGATCTGAGTAAATTATATTAATCCAAACAAAAACATTTTTGAGGAAACTCCCATAAAGTAAGAGCATGTTATTTATTTATTTAAAGTTTAAAAAAAAACCCATACAAAAATGTTTTTTCAACATTCAGGGCTGTAGCTGCTGAGTCCTGTTTATTTTAAGTTAAAACAAGAACATTATAAAAATCAGAAGCCTAATCCTGTATAAATCTTGGTTGAGCTGGGTACACAGTAGTTGGAAGTAGTTGGATAAACTGGTTCCAAATAGAGGTAGTCTTTGACTTATGACCAATTGAGCCCGACATTTCTATTGTTAAGTGAGTTTTGCCCCAGTTTACATCTTTTCTTGCCACAGCTGTAAAGTGAATCACTGCAGTTCTTAAATTTGTAACACGATTGTTAATGAATCTGGTTTCCCCATTGACTTTGTTTGTCAGAAGGTTGCAAAAGGGGATGGCATGATCTGAGGACATTACAATCGTCGTAAATATAAGCCAGTTGCCTAGCCTCTGAATTTTGATCACATGATCAGGAAGATGCTGCAAAGGTCGTAACTATGAAAAATGGTCATAAGTCACTGTTTTCAGTGCCGTTTTAACTTTCAACGGTCACTAACTGAACTGTTGTAAATTGAGGACTGCCTGTAGCTGTTAAAATCCTTAGCATCCAATTGTTTAAGGCAAATGATAAACAGTTAGAATGTATGGTAATATCCTTGTCTGGTTTAAGAATAATTATAATATTTGCCTCATTAAAACTGAAAAACGGATTTATTTGGGGAAAAAAGTCATTCAAGAAAATAGGAGATTATAGGGCCCAATATACAATATACCGAACCATCAAAGATCAGGAGTTTTCTCCAATTCCATAGATTTATCTTTAGTGATTGTTTCTTAAACTAAGAAAGTGAATCGAGATTAGTAATCTGGTCTTTGTGATAATTTTACTTTTTGTTAAAAGCAAACTGTCTTGCCATCTTTTGTTGAAGAATGGGAATCTGCATACCATTTGCATCTCCAATAAATGGTGCATTTATGTTTGCCTGAAGAATATGCTACATTTGTTGGTCTTTTTCAATATTTCTGCTTTGCTTGATGTAGTATAATAAAATTTTACTTTAGAAGCATAAAACAGTATTAAATTCATCTTTAACCGAGGCTAAACTGTAAGATATTGGTCAGGAAATGGGTAGGATAATGAACTAATAATTCAATTACTTTACCTTTTAAGCTTATTGCTTTACTTTATAAGCAGCATATGTGATCATTCAACCCCTAAATATTTTGGAAATGGTCTATATCAAAGACAGCGATGTAACTGAATCACTGTTAATAAAAAAATTCTGCCATTTCCTGTTCCATCTGTTTAGCAAGGTCTGTATTGTTCAACAAAGATACACTCAAGGACCATGTAAAGAATGCATGTACTTTTTAAAGCAAATAAAATAGTAAGGATCACAAGAGCATGATTTGAAATTGTACTAGAATCACATGCTTTAAGTTTAGATATAGAAGAATGAACTATGAAGAAATAATCTAACCAAAAAGAATTTCTCTTATATGGAAGACAGGAAAATGCATTCCCTTTGGGGAAGATTTATACAACACAACATATTCATTCAGCTAAATTCAGACATGTAGTCTTGGAAAATATGAATCTGAGAATATAATTTAGTTAGTGAAATGTTAAAAAAGATTAAAAGTTTGATTCATATCACTTCCATCTATTACATGATCTGCTCATTTAGTTTACAGATATTCAAAACATGTATTTGTGATTTGACCATAGAAATTCAGTTTTCCTAAATCTTGATATATGGCAATAAGTATTTTTTTTTAAAAAAAAGACTCCTGCGAGTCCCTTGGACTGCATGGTGATCACACAGGTCAGTCCTAGAGGAGATGAACCCTGACTTCTCTTTAGAAGGCCAGACCTTGAAGAAGAAACTCAAATATTTTGGCCACCAGTGACGTGCAGTCAGGGGAGGAAGGGGAGGCAGGGCCTCACCACTGTCATCATGAAAAGAAAAAAAATTAAAAGGAAAAAGGCTGAGGTAGTTGCTGCCAGAGTCACAGTGGATGGCTCTGCTTAGTGCTTAACTGTTTAAAAAAGCCTCTAAAAAAGTGCCCTCTACAGGAGGAGGCGGGAGAACCACGTACCTCATTTAGTCTATCTTTATGATCACTCGAGCAGAGTTAAGCAAGGGTTAAAAGCCGAAAAATTCCTTATGTAGATGAAGCACGTGGTTCTCTCGCCTCCTCTTGTAGAGGGCACTTTTTTAGAGGCTTTTTTAAAAACAGTTAAGCAAAGTCACCCATTGGAGACTCTGGCAGCAGCTAATCCAGCCTTACTTCAGCAGCTCTTGCCTTTTTCTTTTTACCTTCTTTACATTTTCCTCATGGCAGACAAGAGAAGAGTTGAAATCCTCTGTGAAACAGCTGGAAAAGGTATGTGGGTTGGAGGGAGGGGGGAGGAATTCAAAATTATTGTAATTTGTAAGTAATTGTAATTTGTATTATTATAAGGTGTATGTGTGTGAGTGTGTGTGTGTTTTACCCACCTCTGCTGGCACGCGGGCTGGCACTTTATTTTTTATTTTTTAAAGCCCCACCGCCGCGCCTGCCATGGCTTTAAAGTCCTGGTGCCGCACTGGCCATAGAGCGGGATGTGTCCCGCACTATGGCGAGCGAGGCAGCATGGCTTTAAAGTCCCGGCGCTGCACCGGCCATAGAGCGGGACGTGTCCTGCTCTATGGCCGGTGCTGCACCGGGAATTTAAAGCCATGCCGTGCTGGCCATAGAGCGGGACGCATCCTGCTCTATGGCCGGCGCTGGGACTTTAACGCCGTGCCGGCCATAGAGCAGGACGCATCCTGTTCTATGGCCAGCGTGGCACAGGGACTTTAAAGCCATGCTGCCGCACCGGCCGTAGAGCAGGACGTGTCCCGCTCTATGGCTGGCATGGCGCCGGGAAGCCCCGGTGCTGGCAGACATAGGTTGACTTTTGCCCCCTTGCCTCACTGGCCATAAACCTCACTGCACGTCACTGTTGGCTACCTAATGAGAAGGAAGGACTCACTGGAGAAGAGCCTAATGCTGGGAAAGATTGAAGCAAAAGAAGAAGGGAACGACAGAGAATGAGGTGACTGGATGGAGTCAACAAAGCAGTAGGCGTGAGCTTAAATGGACATCAGAGGATGGTAGAAGACAGGAAGGCCTGGAGGAACGTTGGCAATGGGGTCATGATGGGTCGGACACGACTTCGCAACTAACAACAACATTATTTAAAAATGACTTATCTTTCTGATACTTTTTCACAGAAAATTTAGAAAATGTTAATTAAAATGACATTTCTTGAATGTTTAGAATTCTAAATTTTTTCCATCCAAACATTTCATTAAAGGGGAAATAGGGATACTATAGAAAACCAAATTGAGTTCTTTTCCTACCCCTTTTCTTAAATTTGGTCAATACTTGTTTATGCTTAGTTGGACACATAATCCTTTAATATTCCAGACTGCTGTTAAATAGTTTTAAAAGCAACAATTAAGAAAAATGGAATGTTACTTTATCCAAGCATGCTGCATCTGGATTGTATCAAAAGATAAGCTACTACTTCCCAAAATAAGAAAAATGCAATGATTAAAAATAATAATAAATTTTAAAATAAATAATAAAATTAAAAATAAAATCTCTAAATCCTGTTTTCCTATAGTCAAAAATGTTAGGATATTAGCTAACTGGATAATAAAATATTACAAAAACTATCAGGGCATGGGAAAAAAGTTCTACCAATTAGCCCATTAAAATATATGGATTTTTAAAGAAGGTAAATTTAGAAGAAAAAAAGGAAAAGCAAGGAGGAGGGGGAGGAAAAAAAGGAGGAAAAGAAATACAGGTTGGTTAAAAAAAACCTCTGCTGTTTGTAATATTTCCCTTTAGACAAGGTCATATGAATATAAAAAGAACATGTAATTAAGAGACAGAGATAAGTTTAAAAGCTTGGATAGAAATAATTATAATGACAGGAAAAAATAAATAATCCTCCCTCTTCTACAGGAACTTGAAAGGATAAGATTTTTATTTATTTATACAGAATTACATATTGTTTTCTAAACGCCACTTGATAATAATGATAATTTTAAAAATTGGCTGGGTACCAGGTGAAATAAGGAAGATTCTTTTCTCATGCAATATTTTTCGTAGTGTTGAACACTGGTGTCATAGAACTTTAGTATAATCAGGAAAAATATAATATGAAAATTATTATCCCCCCTTTCAATTACTCAGTGGGATCAGGCCTTCTTGTAAAATGTCATTCCTGACAACAAATATAGGAAACTCGATAATGAATGGTTGAGGTTTATCAGCTATACAAAAAGGAGAAGCTGGAATGCCCCGAAGACTCTCAATATCTAGCTGATAATCTACAGACATAGCTATTACTTCCTGTGTTAAAGCTTCCCTGAAAACATCAACCTACCTGTTACATGTGGGCAAAGACCTTGCTTCCACTTGTCTTTTTGAGGGGATACTTTTGAGTACAGAGACAAGCCTGTCTATGAAATTTCTTGAGATTTTGGAAATGGTTTGCCCTTGCCTGCTTCCTAGGGCAGAGAAACAGGAGCTGACCCAAAGTCACTTAGCTGGCTTCATACCTAAGTCAGGACTAGAACTCACAGTCTCCTGGTTTCTAGACTGGTGCCTTAATCACTACACCAAATGACCCTCTCTACCTTCCTATCTAGTAGTAAGTCACAGACCTCCCCTTTCAAAGGGAGCTGTCACTGGGTCAGTCAAAATGCTTCCCTTCCCCATTGAGAGCTATCTGTGGTCAGGTAAAATGTTAGTTTCTAAATAAGCAGCAAGTTCAACTTTCCAAGATTTAGTATCACTTGTTTCTTCCCATCCCATTCCTCACAACCTCCAGGCAAAAACTTTTACTGCTAGAGATGGTGACATGTAATTTGTTAGTATCAGCATATTGATGATGCTTCATGCTGAGCTGATGTCTTCTCAAGTTCATATAGCTGTTAAGCAGCAGAGGAGAAAGGGATGATCTCTGAAATAAACCATGTGAGCATAAGACATTTGTGGATGTCTTCTCTCCTATATTACATTGCATTGCATTGCATTGCATTGCATTGCATTGCATTGCATTGCATTGCATTGCATTGCATTGCATTATATTATATTATATTATATTATATTATACTATCCTTATATTATCTGCTTAGGAAGAAGTGGAATATGCTATCCAGAAGAGTATTGCCATCAGTGGTATCAAAGGCCACCTGGGGGGGGGGGGGGCTAAAAGGAACAGGACATGCACTCTCTTATCCAGAGTTCAGCTGTTAGGGTGACCAGTTGGTTTCCATTCCATGTCCAGTTTTGAATCACATTTGGAAAAGAACTAGATAATCTGCTTCCACTAGGATACATTATTCCAATTCCATCATTTTCTCAACAACCTTTTTTTTAAAAAAGGATGATTGTGAATGAAATACTATTTTCCCAAGTCAACTTCCCCTAAAAGACACTTTAATCTAGCCATGGTCCTACTGCATTGTGTTTCCTGAATAATCCAGTTTGGGCACGATTGAGACCACATATGGTAGAATTCATCCCACAGATCACTCTATCCACTTCCACAGAATCAAGATGCCAGAATTAATCTCATGTATCCAAGATCTTGAGATACCTGCTCAAGGCACAATAGTGAAAAGATAGCCAAAGTAGGTTGTTAGATAAATTAGAGCTGAGCCTTTTTCATTATCCATACACCCACCTGTACATGCTTACAGCAGCTGATCATTTAATGGGTGTAATTTTTCTATATAGTTCTGGGCAAACTGTATCCCAAGGGCTGATGTTTGCTTCTTGCTTGTCATCCACTTTGGGTTTTCCTGCATTTTTCAGTGGTGTGGTAGGTTTGGACAATCCCCTTGGAATGATCTCTTTCATTGAAGGTTGCTGGTATACACATTGGATCCCCTGCACTAAGGAAATTGGTGCTCGGTTGCAATGTTGCCCTTCTATTATTTTTACATTGCATTTCACTATGTTTAATTCATTGTCATATGGGAAGCGTCCAGCTTTCAAAGGCAGATTCTTTTGGCTGACTATATTCCACTGAGTCTGGGAGGGTGGGGTCTCTCTTAGCAAAAGCTTCAAATTGCTTGGGAACTCTTGCATATTTTAACCACCCACTTCCTGGGCCAATCATATTTTAGACCCCAGTCTGGTTCTGCCAATTCTGACTAAAGCAGAGTTTAGCAGTGAAAATGCTGTCCTTGTATCACCCAGGGAGTGGGGCTGGGTGGGATGTATCCTTGGGTCAGCCCCCTTACCAGCTATATAATAGAAAAGCCACTTTTAGAAGAAACCTGAAGATTAAGCATTTCCTTGATTGGGATTACTAATATTCTCTGTTCAGGGTATGAACATTTTCTGAGGCTTGCGCTTAAAATAAGCACAGCCTTTCATGAAGTGGGAAGAATTTTCACCATGTAGTAGCATCTGGAAATCACAGGAATGACAAATTGGATGCTAATGTAGGTTTGCTTAAGCAATGTGTGTTAGATCATTCTGCACATAATTGAGTAGATCCTGGATTGCCAGTCAACAACAACAACAACAAAACAACTTTGCTTTTATTATTGTGGTTATCCAGGGAAGTTTTTCAGGAAACTGAAGAGTGCAGGTAGAAGCTTTCTGGAGGAATATCATCATCTTTTGAGGGATTCCACTCTGCAGTTGAGAGATTCAAGTTGCTGCAAGATACTTAGTTGGTGTTTTAGTTTTGCAAAAGGGATGAGAAATCTGAAGCAGTCTTAGGATGCTTGAGGATACAGTGGGGGAACAGGTGTCTTCAATGGTTGGTCCATGTGTCACCTCTAGGTGACACAATTCCTCATTTGCCCCATATCTTTCCAGAAACAGAAAGGGAGTGGCAGCTCATGTCCTGTGGGTTGCTCTGTCTGCATTACAAGATGAACCTGCATCTCAGCCTAAAATCCAGTGTAAGGACCCAGGGAGCATGTTGACCACAACTTCATATGGCAGCTGAAGAAGCAGGCATTTGCTGTTAAAAGAAAGCAACTGTGAATCAGAATCTGCTGCACTGAATCAAAGATGTAGTGTGCTTTCTCTTAACATATTTATTTGTTACTACCCTGATAATTGCATAGCAGCAAAATGGAATGGCTTTATTCAGGGGACATGTATCTTTCATTATTGGAGTAGATAATAAAAAAAAGAGGTGTCTATCTCAGAAACTCCATTTAGCAGTACAAAGTATTGTTTTATCTTACAATTATATCAATAAACAGAACAGGTACAAGAGGCAAAACCCAACTTTTAATGTTCTAATCTGGCAACTTGAGATAAGTGTGTCTCCATTTTTGGTGACTATATGGAAGTCTTCCAAATATGTTGTTATTCTTTGCCAGAAGCATCTAATTTGGGACACTGTATTGCTATCATTGAGAGTGTTTTGGAGGATATCACTGTTTACATGCAGAAAGAGAATTAGGCAAGTTATTGTATGGAACATGTCTTCTGATGCTTATGGAAAATCTGCCACAGCCCCGGATAAATTCAGTGTTCCTCCAAATTCAACATTTCTCCCCAAAATTTGACTGTTATTTAGGATGCATGAGGGTTTCAAGCTTCTCTTGGCAAGATGCCCTGTAAGGCTATTTCCATAACCGACTTGCTTATTATCGCAGTACAAGATTAATCTTTATAAACATATTGGCATATTTAAATATTAAACATGCCAGATGTGGGTCCTTGAGAATGCTTTCCAGTGTGACATGTAAGTTTATCTGTAGAAGGCACATTCTCTAGTCACTCTGGAACCGTTATTGTGGGTTTGACAAGGAAGCTGCGAGATATTAGAAGTTCTCCTGGAGAACTCCCTCTGGAGATCTGTCCCAGGTCCAAGAGTAACAGTCGTGCTCTAATAATATAGACAGAATGTTGTCATGTTGAGAGTTCCTTGACATGAACAGAGTCTAACTCTGCTTCCCAACCTAAGTAAGGGAGTGCTCTTCCTAAAAACACCCCCTGCACCAAATTCCTAATGTTTAGGAACCATGATTCCCTTAGTAAAGACTATTCCCCTGAAATAGATATCTCCTTTCTTTTCTTCCCATCCTGCAGTATTTGCACAGATCCCTGCCCCCTGTTGTTGGATTTTTACCTGTTTATAATTTACCTGAAAACTCCATGTTGGAGATGAAAGTGATGGTCCTATGGGATCAATGTCTCCTCCTGAATTTGTCTTGTATATTTTTAAATGCATGGGGGTTGAAATGTTCACATTCTGTTCACAGAATTAATCTGTGACTTACAGGGAGAAAAAAAGGGCCAAAAACAGATTAAAAAGAATGTAAATTGTATTATGAATAATTGTAAGCCAAGGCAGGTCATTACATTTTCCTTGTCTGAAGATGCTTTTAGGTATACTTACATGATAGTGTTCCTACAGTCCATACAAGGTGTTTTGAATTGATCTGTGAAATCATCTTCACACCTGCTAATCTCAGGACAATAAAAGCAAGCAGGAAACATTGTAATACATTCAAGACAACCAATAGAAGGAGAGCTAATAAAATTATCAAACGGTTTTATATTTTTATGGTTTTATAGCCAGGCAATGTCCTCAACAGATGCAATCATGGTTATTGCTTTTAGTGTAAAGTATGTAATATATATGCATGAAGCAGAGCAACTTAATGGCTGGGAGGCAGAATAGGCAGCATACATGTTGGATCAGTACTAATGTCATGGGTGTAGACAACTTGCCTTGCAATTATTTATGAAATTTATTGGCCATGCAGACAGTGGAGTCCTTTGTACTCTCTGAGCTTGGCTATTTGCTTGCAAAACATTCCATTATATGACTAGGTAATATCATCAGTGCTAGTGGGTGTGGGGTTTGTTCCCTATTTCTATATAGTAACTTGCCTTGCCAGTGTTGATGAGGATACAGTTTTTTCCCCTTGGCAGTTCCTCGATTAGAGTATTGATTTCTGCTTGATTGGTGTTTATCTCCTTACTGGTTCCTTGATTAGGTTATAGAGCTGTGCTACATATATTCATTTTTAGTAGTGCAGACAGTGTTATCTGCTATTTCTAGCCTTCTTATTTTCCTGTTCATTTCCCCCTCCCTTTTTTTTCTTTCCCAGAAAATCTGTTCAAGAGAGGAAAGACAGAATAACTGCCTCATGGCCTTTGTCTAATAGCAACAGGAGTGTTCCGTTCGGAACATTCCTTTGGACTTGCATGTCTAAATTTTATTGTCTGGAGTTGAGATATGGAGAGCCTGGCAGGAATTTGCAGGATATTGAGTTGACTCCATCTATTCTTCCCTGCTATGGATGCATCTTCATTTTGTGATGCATTGTTCTGAACTTTGAAGAGAAAGAACAGGAAGGTACTGAGGCTGCAAATAATGAACTTGAACTGAACAAGAATGATAAACACTGACTCAATCCTCTTTCTTACTAGCAGAAGCCAATGGATTTAGGACTAATTCTGGGGAATTTAAGGCATGATTTACAGTAGCTGTAGCAGCGTGCACAAGATGTATGGTATGGGGAAGCAATAACTGAACTAAGAAAGAATGGACTTGCTTAAAAAATAACAATTAAAAGTTTGATAAATTAGCTATGAGGAAAATATTACAAAGAGACCTTAATGTACGCACACAACATGAAATTTATAAGACTAAGTGGAACCTGGAACGGTTGCAGAATTTAATGTGTAAAGCTTTATTTTTAGTATTTCCATTTTAACTAAGACTCTGACAGCACAGCACATAAACCACAGAAAACACTGGGCCATTGAAAGCCTCCAAATAACTTTAGGCATGGTTGATATTTTATGATTGCTGGTTTGGAGAAGTGCAAGTACCTTCAATACCAGTGAGCCTAAGTTGCTTTTGTTATTTGTATCAATTCAGCAAAGAGGAACCAGTTTTTAGAAGTAGTTTGGATGAGCTAGGACTGCATGTAACTTTGCATCATCAAACTTCAGGTGGCTAATTGCATTATGCATGGAACATTTAACAACATTCTGGGCGAAGAACCAAGCAGAAGCCACTGAAAGGAAAAAAATTGTATTTATTTACTTACTGATTTGTTTTGTTAAAATAATGGTTTTGTAATTAACTGTCAAGATGGTTTTTAATAAAGTAGATTTTAGGTACTAATTCTAATATTACTCATGCTTTGACTGCTATAACTGCATTGTTAAAAAAAGGCAATCTCATCTCATAAACTTCCTAGAGAAACAATATCTGAGTAATATTACAATGAAATTAAAGGACAGATGAAAGAGTAAGAGAAATGATTTAGTTAGCCAATAATAAAGCTACATCCAAATAAAATAGTCTTAAGTGTTGTTCTAATATCTGAAAAGAAGCTGCCAGACTGCTATAGTTCTATCTTAAAACAAAAACATTGCAAGAAGTCTTAAATTCAATTTCTTCTTTTTGAATAATTTTATTAAAGTATTTTTGAAAGAAGATTAAAAACTAATACAAGCTAATAAAAAGAAAAAACCCAAAGAGAAAGCTAAAAGTGAAAGAAGGAAGGAAAGAAAGAAAGAAAGAAAGAAAGAAAGAAAGAAAGAGAAAGAAAGAAAGGTTAATAAAATATAAAGAAGTGTCTTCTTTATTTTTTTTCCTTTTTATTATTTTTCTAAATTCGGTTCCTGATCTTTCTAACTAAAAACTGAGAGATACTTCAAACTGAAACCCTGAAGTACCATTCATGGTAGTGCTGAGAGCATTAGGCTAGAATGGATCAAAGTTCTGGCAAGGCATCTTTCTAAATTTCTTGTCATGCATTTCAGCTGCCCATGGAAATAGTTTTGCAGAAACTTTTCAAATTGGGTGGCATGCACATAAAGTAAAAAAGTGAATAAACAAATGTCCCCATCCTCATAACCCACATAACTGGGATTAATCTGGTGAGTAAAAAACAACCCAGAGTATGGAAGACTATTTCAATTTACAACAGAAAAGTTGCAGGAGATAAAGAGAAATTCTCATAATAGAAGGAATGCTTCTATGTTTTTTGTAAAGCCCTTCTTGTTACCCTTTCTCTGCTTGTAGGGTGGAGAGAGGGAGAACCTCAGATTAACCATCTTTTCAGAGTTAAGATAACACGACATGACTTGGTCAAGGAATAGTACCCACAATTGTGTTATTATAGAAGGCTGTTCTTGCCTGTAGCAACTTTAAATTATCTGTTTAAGGATGTCATATGTATGAGCTTTGTAAATAATACTCATATTGAGGGAGAACTTGAGGTAATCAGGCAGTCTGAAAAAACAGAGAGCAGTTGGTATAGTCAGTCCAAAAACATTTGGGCAATATTTTCAAACAGGCTTTTCCCATTTGTGTTCATCCCACTTTTCCCAGGTCTCTTGTCATCATTTGCAATATGATTTTGGATTTTAGAGAGTCCTCATGTTCTACCACCTTTTATTATAACCAACAACACAGTATCAGCAGGAGAATCTTTCAGGTTTTTGAGTTCTATAATCTCCCAGGACTTGAAATGGACTCCTAACATTAGAACCATCATTTAAAAAGGCACAACAAAGTATGTTATTCTTTCATCAACTGAAGAAATTCAAGCTGCCCCAGGAGTTATTAATAAAGTTCTACAGAAGGAATTATTGACTCTGTCATTTGTACTTCTATAACTATCTGGTTTGGTACAGCAACTAAACAGGACAGGTACAGACTCCAACAGATAGTTAGGACTATCAGAAAAAAAACAATTGCAACCAGCCAGCCTTCCATACACCTGCATATTTTGAGTGTAAGAAGGAGGGCTGAGAAAATATATACAGACCCCTCACATCCTGTTTCAACTTTCCCCCTCAGGACACTTCTATAGGCCATTGTGTGCCAAAACAACTAGACACAGGGGCAGTTTTTTCCCTTGTACCATCACTCTATTGAACACCTAATCCTCACAATATTGTCCTATGTCTAAGTATATTTACTCATGTTGTCTGACTGTATTATACAATTGTATCACAGCGGCCAGTTGTTTCGCTGGATTTGGCATTGGTTACTAGTCGGGCCCCACCCAGGGGCCTAGGACGTCGTAACGTATTTTCGTAATATGCGTGCAGATCCAAGCAGTGCGGCTTTTTGCATTTGACTGATGGTGATTTTGTCAATTTTTAACTGTTTTAAATGTAATTCCAGTGCTTTTGGAATAGCACCCAGTGTGCCAATTACCACTGGAATTATCACTGCTGGTTTGTGCCATAGTCATTGAATTTCAATTTTTAAGTCCTGGTATCTTGCGATTTTTTCATGTTCCTTCTCAGCGCCCCTGCTATCACCTGGTATTGCGATGTCTATGATTGTGACCTTATTTTTCTCAACCAGTGTGATGTCTGGTGTATTATGCGCCAGTATTTTGTCCGTTTGTATACGGAAATCCCACAAGATCTTGACCATCTTGATTTTCGGTGATTTTTCAGGCTGATGTTCCCACCAGTTTGTTGCTGTTTTAATATTATAATTTTTGCACAAATGCCAATGGATCATTTGTGCTACTGAATTGTGCCACAATTTATAATCAGTCTGCGTGATTTTTTTACAACAGCTGAGTATGTGATCAACAGTTTCATCAGCTTCTTTGCAAAGTCTGCATTTGGCATCATCAGAGGATTTTTTGATTTTGGCCTTAATGGCATTTGTGCAGATAGCTTGTTCTTGCGCAGCCAGGATTAGTGACTCTGTTTCTTTCTTTAATGTACCTGTTGTTAACGATAACCAAGTTTGTTCACTGTCCACTTTATTTTTTATTTTTTCCAGAAATTGGCCATGCAGTGCTTTGTTCTGCCAACTCTCCATTCTTGATTTTATCACATCTTTTCTGTATTCTTGTTTCGTCTGTTTGTTCTTTACTTCGATTAATAGATGTTCTTGACTTTCTTTTAAATAATCAGCCAGTGCATGTTTTTCTTCTTCAACTGTTTGCTTCACTTGTAATAATCCTCTGCCCCCTGATTTTCGGGGCAGATATAGTCTATCAGTATCACCACGTGGATGTAAACTGTAGTGCATTGTCATTAGTTTCCTGGTTTTTCGGTCCAAAATGTCCAAATCAGCTTGTGTCCAGTTAACTATACCAGCTGTGTATCTTATAACTGGTATTGCCCAGGTATTTATGGCCTTGATTGTATTTCCACCATTCAATTTAGATTTCAAAATTTTTCTAACTCTGTTGGTGTACTCTCGCCTGACAATAGTTTTTACTTCTCCATGCTTGATGTTATCCAACTGCAGAATGCCTAAGTATTTGTAGGCTTCATTTTCGTTGCATTTAATTAGTTGGCCATTGGGCATTTCAATTCCCTCACATGGAGTGATTTTGCCCCTTTTTATGGATACAGTGGCGCATTTTTCCATGCCAAACTGCATTGAAATATCGGTGCTGAATACTTGGACTGTGTTTGTCAATGATTGGATTTCTATTTCTGATTTTCCATAGAGTTTCAAATCATCCATATATAGTAAATGCGAAATTTTTTCAGCTTCTTTGGCTGTTTGGTAGCCTAATTTCATTTTTTTTTTAAGATTACTGATAGTGGGATCATTGCGATGATGAAGAGAAGAGGTGAAAGTGAATCACCCTGGAAAATTCCTCGCTTGATATTAACCATTCCATAGATCTCATTCCCTACTGCCAACTCAGTTCTCCATTGTTTCATCGCCTTTTCAGTAAAGGATGTAATATTTTTGCTAATGCCAGTTGTTTCTAAGCATTTTATGATCCAACTATGTGGCAGTGAGTCAAATGCCTTTTTGTAATCAATCCAGACCATATTCAAGTTCGTTTTTATGTTCTTACAATTTTCCAATATCATTTTATCAATTAGAAGCTGATCTTTTGTGCCCCTGCTCCTTCTTTTGTTGCCTTTTTGCTCTACTGGCAAGATGTTGTTTGTTTCCAAATAATCCATCATGTTATCTGCAATAACGCCTGTGAGTAATTTGAAGGTTGTTGGCAAGCATGTTATTGGTCTGTAGTTTTCAGGTGTTGTTCCTTTAGTTGCATCTTTCTGAATCAAGTATGTTTTTCCAGTTGTCAACCATTCATCAATTTGGCCCTTTTGTAAAATTTCATTCAGTTGCCTGGCCAATATTGCATGTAAACTGGTCAGATATTTGAGCCAGAAACCATGTAATTGGTCCTTTCCAGGTGATGTCCAATTCTTTACCTTTTTAACTCGATTTTTGACCATCTCAGTTGTTATTTCTAATACTTGCATTTGTTTGTTGCCAATGCTTTTCTCAAAGTCATGTATCCACTTTGCTTCCTTGTTGTAGTCCTTTGCATTTTCCCACAATTCTTTCCAGAATTCAACTGTGGCCTGTTTTTCTGGTTTTTCACTTTTGGTGTCACCATTCACATTAAGACTTTGATAAAAGCGCCGTTGGTCTGATCGAAATTGCTGATTTTGTTTATATTGGATGATTTGTGCCTCATATCTTTCAATTTTTCTAGCTGTTGCTGTTATCTGCTGTTTTACAATCTCTACAGCTTCATTGATATTTCTTGTATCCAATCTATATCTTCTGATTAGCCGATCTATGATTTTGTTGTTTTTAAGCCGTTGCTCATGCATGTTCTTTAAGTTACTAGCATCTGCCCTTAATTTTTTGATTTTTTGTTCTAAATGGATTTTCCACTTTGGCTTTAATGCTTTTTCTGTTGTGTGACTAGGTACTTTAATTTTAATGCCTAGTTCATTAGTGACTATTACAGCTGCACTGTACATTAACTGGTTTGTTTCCAAGATGGATCCCGGTTCAATTGTTGAAAACACTGCATTAACCATTTTCATGATAGGGGCCAAAATTTTCTTAGGCACAGTTTTTAGTGATGGTAAACGTTGCCTTTCCTCATTAAGCAGAAAATGCTTCATGATCTTATCCTTCAATTCTTTTTGTTTTTGAGTTAGTTCATCAGTTGGTTCAGTGATAACTGGTTCTAGTGGTGGTGATGTTATTTCCTCCCCGAGAGCTTCTTCTGGGAGTTCTACTATAATGTCTTTAGTTGTGTCTTGAATATCAGTTATTTCCGCTTGTGATATTGTTTTTTGGGTTTTGCAATTTGCCTGAATTTCCCCATGTTCAACTTCACTAAACACTTTATTCCATATAATAAATCGCCTTTGATCTGCTAGTCGTTGTTCACTAACATTTGAATCTGGATATTGTTGTTTCCATAATTCATACATTCGCTTTAAATAGCCTCTTTTTTCTGGCTCTGAGTTGTAGTAACAGGCCATTATGGCACGGTTTTCATCTGCACTATATTTTTGTCGTTTTGTTGGCTGGTCCACTTGTAGCCCACTTGTCGACGGATGTCCAGGGACCCCAACATCCGCCGCGGCCCTTGTTAACACGCACGACGACCGATGCTGTATGGAATTCTTATTTGTTTTTTTCACCATATTGTATGGGTTGGCAGGTTTTTTTTTACAGGACCAGATGCCAACCTGACCCCAACCCTCCTCCTTTCTCATCCGGGCTTGGGACCGGCAACGGCGGAGTTGTTGTTGTTGTTGTTGTTATTATTATTATTATTATTATCCTTCTCATCTTCTCTACTACCCCTTCTTACTGATATCATTGTTATAATTATTATTACTCTGTTGCTTTGCATGTACATTGAGAGCTTTTTACAGTGGAAACAATTTCCTTGTGTGTTTAATTGCAGTTGGCAAAATATTCTATTCTATTCTATTCTATTCTATTCTATTCTATTCTATTCCATCTCACTCCACCCCACCCTACCCCATCCCATCCCATTGCGTAAAAATATGGATTTTATGGATGGATTTTCTTATTTGTAAATGGATGCTATTGTAGACAACATGTCTGGTTTTCTAACTCAGGGAACCCCCTTATTGTAGGTCACAGTTGTGTCAGGCTGGGCACGCCTTGTTACAAACTTTGACTGGCATGGGTGAAGATAAGGAATTAAGTTGTTTTGAAGTAAATTTTTCAATAGTTGCAAAACCAGATATTCCCTCCAGCTTTGTACTGTCTGTTCTGACCTAGCAGTAGTTTTCTAAGTTCTCAACCTTAACCCCGAGTTGTTTTTAACTGCATAAGCTTAGGACTGAACCCAAAAGCAAACTGAATGCTGTGTGTCATGTTTTACCCATAAAAGGAGAAGCATGCTCTTGCTCCTGGAAATAGGGCTTATGATACTGTACTGCCACAGCATTTCAGGACAAACAGTGTTGCAGAAACGGCAAAAGCTGGGCTTGCTGTGCTGTTATCCCACTTTACCATGCATTCTATCTGCAAACATAATAGTCTGAGCTCAGCCATCCGGCTGTTTAAAAATACCCATGTGGGTAGAGTTGTAATCAATGATGGGGGGCTTTTGGAAACAAACTCTTCCAGTTTTCTGGGATATCAGCTATATGCCATTAAAAAAAAAACAGAATTATGGGTATTTTAACCAATTCTGCTAAGCCTCTGGCTTGGGGTTTGAAACTTTTTTTGCTGCCAAAGCCAACTGCAGGAAACCACCAGAACCTTCAAACAAATTTAATGGCTTGCACTTCCTCAAAGGAAGGACTGAAGAAACTAAGAGCTTAACCAGCTGAATTGTTTTATAACCTTAAAAAATAAACATGTCAATGAGAGATCCACATTGATCCCACCTCATAAAGATATTAGCCAAGCAAAGTGGAGATTTGAAGATGAGGATTCAGGTGAGGGTCATGTACTGGAGAGAATAATTCATCCCTCTGTTCATGCCAATGAAATTGCCCTTTTTTTAGATAGATGCCACATGAGACTTTAATGCAGAGACTTCTGCATTCTGTGGAATGCAGAAAAAATGCAAAGGCAGAAATAGAATAGAGTAGAATAGAATAGAATAGAATTCTTTATTGGTCAAGTGTGATTGGACGCACAAGGAATTTGTCTTTGATGCATATGCTCTCAGTGTAAATAAAAAGACAAGATACATTCGTTAAGAATCATAAGGTACAACACTTAATGATAGTCTTAGGGTACAAATAAGCCATCAGGAAACAATCAATATCAATATAAATCATAAGAATACAAGCAACAAAGGTACAGTCCTGCAGTCATCAGTGGGAAGAGATGGGTGATAGGAACAATGAGAAGATTAATAGAAATGCAGACTTAGTAAATAGTTTGACAGTGTTGAGGGAATTATTTATTTAGCAGTGTGATGGTGTTCGGTCCTTGTGTCTAGTTGCCTTGGTGGGCAGTGCTCTATAGCGTCGTTTTGAGAGTAGGAGTTGAAACAATTTATGTCCAGGATGCGAGGGGTTATAATATAATATTTACAGTATATGTAAATATTTTCATAGCCCTCTTTTGACTCGTGCAGGGTACAGGTCCTCAATGGAAGGCAGGTTGGGGTTGGCAAGATATGGGGACTTTTGTTATAAAATACAAGAGATAAGGAATTGCTGGCAAAATTGGAGCAGAAAGAGAAGTGGTACTGTAGAGAGAAAAAGAGCATGGTAGAGAATTTGGAAGTGTGGTATCTCCCGGGGGTGAAGGACCCAAAGCAGAAGGACTATGGGAGGGAGTTGTTGAGGGCAACTAAGTGAGGTTGAACTTTGAAAGAAATGGCAGAAAATGGACTAGCGAGAAAATGCAGAGTTAAAATTGTAACAAAACCCTTTAATGCAGTTATACAGTAAGGCCCCTTTTGACCTCATAACATGTTTAAAAGTGGTTTGGATGATTTATATTGCACTCAACATTAACTTCCTCTCTATCCTTTAAAATTTGAACTTTTGTCATTAACTGGGGAGCTTGGCCAGCTTCCAGGGATTCCTGACCTTTTGAATCTCCTTGCACAGCTACAGGAGGGAAGAGGGATGTAGGAAAGTTGTATGGGAACTTGAAAAGTTTGTTTTATAAACATGCAAGGAAGTTTTACATTTGAACTTGGCTTTCATGCTTTCTTTGTTTTTTCTTCTCTGTGCAGCCATCCACCGAAGAGAGCCCTGCAAAGCATGTAGATACCCCGGTAAGTTTCTCTCTTTTAGAGTTTGTTGTGACTGACGCTACATTTCTTCTGTTCCATGTCAAATAGCTCCCCATCTAATTTTCTGCAACCAGATTAGTCTTTCTGGCTATGAGAACTGCCCAAATCCCTGGTTCATACAGCTATTTCAGCCTTTCCTTTGTGTTATCATGTTTCTAACCCATTTAGCAACAAAACTACAACTTATTTTCCAACTGAACTGAGCGGTGGTGCTGGAGACTGTCCCTAAGGCCTGTCAACAATAGTGCAGCTCTTTGCTCTAGCATCAGGAGTGAAACATTTAGTGCTAAGCAATTTGCAAATTATATGACTTAGGAAATGGCAAGTGATATGACTTAGGAAATGGTTTTTCAAACATTGCATTAAAGTCAGCTTAATTGAATCCATCTTAATTTATTTACATTTTCACTGTACTCTGTCTTGCTTTTCCACTCTTAGGAAATGGAAGAGGGAAATAGATTTAAAAAGCAAAAGCAAAACATAGAATAGTTACAATCTGATTAAAACAGCAGCTAAAAATCATGATTAATTTGATGCATTAATTGATTTAATTAGCCCAAATGAAATAATATTTCATTTAGTCTATAAGTTCAAGTTGAAGGGAAAGATTTTGCCTTCTTTCCTAAAGATGAAGAAATTGGGGGATAATAAACATAATTCCCAAGGGAGCTGTTCCTAGTCTGGGAAGAATGCAAGGGAAACCCAACTAACACAATTTAAACCCAGCTCCAGCCTCTCCTAACTGTACTCAAGATTCAGTATATATAACCTTGCTTAAAACCATTGCAAGCTGAGTTTATTAACAGTTATGTTCGGAAGAGCCATCTTGAATTTTGTGTTTCTCATTTCCCCCCAAAATGATTTGGAAAATAGTGTCTTGGATCTTGCATAAACCAGAGCTGTTCTTCATTAAAGCAGGCTATTTTTTCAGGCTTTCAGACACAACCCTTTTTTTTTTTAGATTGGCACAGAAACTTGAAAAATTATGGGCTGCTTTTATAAAGTGCAGAGAGGTGCTGAGCTCAAGTTTATGCAAGATGCAAGGCATTTTTCCCGAATTATTTTGGAACATGAACAGTCCTAATTTATTTAGTGAATGTACCATAAATCTTCATTGAAATAGACTAGAATTGTAACATCAAGTTCTAAATAGAAAATGCAACATTGTTTTTCCAATGACAGTGCAATAAATTCATCCTCGCATATTCCAAACATAATATTCACTGATTTGGGAAGAAATATAAGGAATTCAGTATGGAGAGCCACACAAAACACTTACAAAGAAACCAGAAGTTAAATACACTGACCCTAGATCTTACATGAAGCCTACATTCACTCCGTTACTACAAGAAAAGAAAGCTGTTAATAACAATAACAGAGTAGGAAGCGGCCTTGGAGGTTTTCTAGTCCAACTCCATTCTCAAGCAGGAGACCGTTCACCATTCTGGACAAATGGTTGTCCAATTTCTTCCTAAAAACATTCAGTGATGGAGGACCCACAACTTCTGGAGGCAAACCATTCTATTGATTAATTTTCCCAGGGTCAGGAAATTTCTGCTTAATTCTAGATTGGATCTTTCCTTGATAAGTTTCTGTCTGTTACTTCTTGTCCTGCCTTCAAGTGCTTTGGAGAATCGGTTAACACCCTCTTCTTTGTGACAGCCCCTAAATATTGGAAGATTGCTATCATGTCATCCCTAGTCCTTCTCTTCATTAGACTAGACATACCCAATACTTACTTTCTCCAATCCCCTAATCATCATCGTTGATCTTCTCTGTACTTTTTTCTAGAGTCTTAGCATCTTTTTGTATCACGGAAACCAAAACTGGATGCAATATTTCTAATAGGGTCTTACCAGTGGGATATAAAAGAGTATTATCACTTCTCATGATCTTGATGCAACTTTCTGTTGATGCAGCCTAGGAATGCATTGGCTTTTTTTGGTAGCTGCAGCACACTGCTGGGTCATATTTAAGTGGTTGTCCACTAGCACTAGATGCCTCTCACAGCTGATATTGCAATAGTACTGAATTGTTGTTGATTATTATTTTTTGCTTGATAATATTATTCACTTCAGGATTGTGAAAGTGATATTTTTTCATTATTGATTACATACAGTGAAGTCATTCTCAACTTTTTAGCAACCACATTTTTTTCATTCTACATTTGAGAAATATCGACCTTGATAAAGTCATTGTCAAAATACAATGAAAAATTGTTCCCTAGGCACTTAGCAGCTAGCTAAAAGCTCCTCTGGGTGGTCTAGTTGGATGTAGCTGTAATAACTGGTAGGGAATGGAAATTCACCAAGGTATCTTTTATAACTAGATAAGCGCAAGAAACATTTTTTTCCTAGTTACAGAATTAGCCAGTACAATCTGTGATTTCCTGCTCTAAAGAAGGAAGTATGAAAAGAGAAAAGGCTCGGTCTTTTGAAATGTAACATCTGGACCCATTCTGAGAGGATGGAAATTTCTTGAGAGTCAAGGAGTGTCTGGAAACAAAACTGTTTTTCTTTTAGAAGAAATGAAAAACATCTTGCCTTAAGCCCAATGCCCTTCTTTAAGGACTAGAGTAGGAAAAGGCATTCTCTGGGAGAAGAGCCATCCATTTTCCTGAGAAAAATTATTCATTTATGTAGACAATTTATACAACTGCTTATTGTAAATATATAATCCTGGACAGTGAGTATTCCATACGAAACAGTATTTAAAAAAACCCTCCACCCCATAAAGAATTTAAAGTACTCTGATATAAGAAAAGACAACCGGGGCACTATATACGAATGTGATAAAAATAAAGACATGTATACAGGTAGCCCTAGCTATTCAACTATTTGTTCAGCAACCGTTTAAAGTTATGACAATGCTGAAAAGGAGACTTATAACCTTGAAGATCTGGTTGCCCCAGCACTCCTGCAGTCATTTGATTGTGCACTGTGGGTTTGGCAACCGCCAAGATCCCCACAGGATCCCCATTTGCAATCTCCCCTGTCAGATTCTTACAAGCAAAGTCAATTGGGACACTAGCTGAGAAGGTTGCAAGTCCCTCTAGTCCAGGGGTTCCCAACTGGGGGTGCGCAACAATATTCTAGGGGATGCAAAAACGTGGGTTTAGAAGTTTCAAAATTCTATGTGTGTATGCATAATGATATGCATATAATTATTTACTTTTGTAAGGGGTACGGAAATATATCAGAAGCATTCTAGGGGTGTGGGGTGTAGAAAAGTTTGGGAACCTCTGCTCTAGTCCGTCTTCCCCTGCCCAGTCCTGCCATGCCTTACCTGCCTACTGGGTTTCTTGCAAGCTGCCTGGGATTTGCTTAATGATCCACGATCCTTACTTAATAGCAGTGATGTTGGAATGCAGGGATTGCTGTTGCTAAGTGATGTCATCATGTGACATCTCAACTTTATGACTGCATTGCTTAGCAGTGGAAATTCTGGTTCCACTATTCATAGTTAACTGATAGTTACCTGTATTGGGTCCCATAACATTCTGACTATAATGCTTGGGAGGTGGTGGTGGTGGTGGTGGGGAGAGCCGGATTTTAGCAGCTTTCCAGGAGGGTTGTGACTTAGATCTTCACCTAAAGGCTGCCCAGATTGGTGGATTAGGTTAGCAGAGCTCTTGCATTACTGCTGTCTGTTCTTGTGGGATGTTATGTTTTTGCCACTCCGGATAAGCATATCTAATCGTTTGCAGTTGTCTTGGTATCACAGGACCTTTGATTGCATTGCTTGGGGAAGGAGGAGATGAGTTGGCTGCTACAGCTCATGAGATTCCTTTTTTCTTTTCTTGGCAACCTATCCAAATATTTAACAATTGAAGAAGCTAAAATGAAATCATGTGGATGTGAACTGAGCAGGGCTTCTGTGTGCTCTGGAAAATAAGAATTCTCTGGTGCCGACTCTTACATATATATCTTAGATATGTAACCTATAAACATCAACAGAAGCCCCTTGGTATGTTTGTTGTCATCAGCATCTCCTGCCTATTAGCAACATCTTTGAAGAGCACTGTTCTAATTTGACATGTGATAGTTCATGTTGTTCATTTGCCTGATTAACAACAGGGTCTCATCTGTTTCTGGTTTTATATAGTTGGTTGAGATCATGGGTTCATGGGTTCTAAGGCAGCGTGTTAGGGTTTTCTTGTAAGGAAAGCACCACAGGTGAATTATTTTCTCAGAAAAAAAAGCTTTGGACTACCCATATTTACCTGCAATTGTAGTGGCTTCAGTCTAGGAAACATCTTGTAAGAACCTGATAAAAGGAGACTGCTTTTCCCTCTTCTCTGGTGCAACTAAGGAATTTTGATTAAGTGTTGACTAGGGATGGCAGAACTATGAAGAATTGAGCTCAGTCACCTGTCAGCAGAAAAAAAGTACCATTGATCCAATGAAATACAGCATATTTTATCTCCATTACTTTGAAGTGAAAGTTCAACATAGCCAAGGCAAGCCAGTTTAGCCTGATACTCAGGCAGATAATTCTACAACTTCCATTGCTTGCATGGTCTTTCATTAATTATATCATGCTTTTGGCCATGAGATGAGACATCATGCTTAATAGTAAAATCTAAGTTAATCAAAACAGTATAACACAGAGGCAAAATCAGAACGTGAATCTCATTACCCTTCAAATGGATTAAGCATACTTAAGATCTCACCCTTAATTATGATACTATTTCTGTCATAAATCAGACCTCAGAATTTACTAACCTGCATCAATATTTTACTCATCTCCTTTTTCTCAAAAAAAGGGCCCTTGGCCACTAGAAAGAATTCTAATTCTATTTTCCAGCTAGTTTCCTGCATTGACAAGAAGTGAGAGACTTCCCACTACGACCAACACAAAACCTTAGTGTTTGTTGAAGGAATTGCAGATGCTCTGTTTAGTTTCTCCAAAATTCCTGTATGGAATACTAAATCACCTAGAGAGACTAAGCAGGTGCAATACTAATAGACTGCCTTTAAAAAATGAATACCAGAATTCCAAAAATAATAATTGTATTAAAACAATTATTAGTGAATGCTGTTGTAGAAGGATCACTTCTGGGGTACCTATGTATACTTTATATGTTTCCAATGTATATTTTGCTTGTTGATTTTCTAAGGTGGTTCACTATTCAAAATGATGTTGTAATAAAGGCACATCTGTTTGAAATCAATCATTGCCAAAGATTGCTCAGTAGCTGCCTGTGTATTTACAGGAATAAGTAACCATGGATGAATTACAAGACAGTAAAGAAGTCCTGGAGGGAAATCTGTTGCTTTGGTCCTAGATGAAATTAAATACTGGGTTGTATGTGTTACTAGAGGACCATAATATGTCTTCTTCTCTGATCTCTTCCCCAGTTAGCCAAATGCAACTAACTCCAATAGTGGTGACAAGGGGAAAGGATAGCAACTGCTTAATTATAAAATTGGATTTACTCATAGTACGAATTGTTATGTTCAGTCTTTTAAATGTGAATACAGATAGTTCTTGACTTAAAATGATTCATTTAGTGACAGTTCAAAGTTACAACATCACTGTAAAAAGTGACTTTTGACTATTTTTCAGACTTACAACTGTTGCAGTGTCCCCATGGTCACATGATCAAAATTTAGATGGTTGGCAACTGACTCACATTTATGACAGTTGCAGTATTCCCGGGATCATGTGATCACCTTTTGCAAACTTCTGACAAGCAAAGTCAATGGGGAAGCCAGATTCACTTAATAACAGTGTAACTAACTTAACAACTGCCATTATTCACTTAACAACTCTGGCAAGGAAGGTCATAAAATGGGGCAAAATTCACTTAACAAATGTCTTGCTCGGCAACATAAATTTGGGGCTCAATTGTGGTCCTAAGTCCTGTATATAATTTAGTTGAACAATAATTAAATTTGCTGGCTACATTTTGAGTTTGAGTTTATTGGTCTTGTATGCCGCCCACTCCCGAAGGACTCCGGGCGGCTTACAATAAACAAGGGAAGAGGATAAATAAACAAAACAACACTTTAAAATACACAACAGTCACAGTTTCTGTGGGGCTGGATATTTCGAGAGCCCCCCCTCCTCCCCCCCGCCTGCTGGAGCAGCCAGGACTTAACGGCTTAAAGGCCGGGAGGGTCGTGAGGGTCCGGATCTCCATGGGGAGGTCGTTCCAGAGGGCTGGAGCTGCGACAGAGAAGGCCCTTCCCCGGGGAGTCACCAGCCGACATTGGCTGGCAGATGGGATCCGGAGAAGACCTAACCTGTGAGATCTAATCGGTCTATGGGAGGTAATTGGCAGGAGGCGGTCTCTCATTTTTACAACTTACTCCTCTGTAATGCTTCTGTTCTGTGATGCTTAAGGAAGACACATCCACCAACCTCTAGAGCAGTGCCCCCACCCCTGTCTGGCCAAATACTCAGCCATAAACAAGCTGAATATTTTTTTCTTGTTTGATGAACATAGGAGGTCCTATCTGCAAAGAGCATCTTATTTTTGCATCCATGCTGCTTGTCCTCACTTTGCAACTGTAGATATAAGTCTTCCTAATGCAAGCTAATAGGAAATATATTTGGAAGAATAAAGAACAGTAGAATATGAACATAGGGGTGTGATGGCTTAATGGTTAAAGACACTGAGCTTGTCAGCTCAGCAGTTTGGGTTGGAGACCTGAGCGCCTTGTGATGGGGTGAGCTTCTGTTACTTACCCCACCTCCTGCCAACCTAGCATTTTGAAAGTATGCAAATGCAACAACTTAGAGTGGTACCACTTTGGTGGGAAGGTAAACTGTTCCATGCGACTCGGCATATAGTCATGCTGGCCACATGATCTCAGAAATGTCTTTGGGCAAAGTTGGCTCTCTTGGCTAAGAAACAGAGATGAGCAGTACCCCCTAGAGTTGGAAACAAATGGACAGGAGAAACATTTACCTTTACCTACTAGTCCCAAAGATGTTTTTTCAAGAGGCAATTGGGCTTTCTGTTTTTCCTTTTCTTTGAAGACCTTTTGCTTCTCATCTAAAAAGCTTCTTGGATGAGAAGCGAAACATCTTCAAAGAAAAGGGGGGGAAAAGTCCAGTTGCCTCTTGAAAAAGCACCTTTAAGACAACCATGACCTGGATGACTGAGAATCTCTATAGACTTTACCTAGGGTAAGAAGAATAAATATGCATTAATTATTTTAAAAGAAAATAGTTTTTTTGGGGGAAGGGTGTCGTTATTTTTAAACAAAACTCCTTCCACAACATTTCAGTTTTCCAGGTTTGTGGGAGCAGGAACGGACAAAAAGGGCCTGGAGGATTCTTCACTCACCTCTATTTTATATAACATGAGCTTATTCATGAGGATTTACCCTGTTATTTCTGTTTTGAAATTGTAGCTACTTGATCAATGATTATCTGTTGCACCACAATGAATGTGTTTGGAAGCTGCATGTGGCCCAGCCCTATTTTATACAATTAGCGTTGGCGTCTCATTGGCTTATTTTGTGGCTTTTGTTGATTAGCACACGTTTTCTTTTCAACAAAGAGGGAAGTGATGTTGCGAGCAATCCCAGCCTTTCGAAAGATTAGTTAGTCCCTCTAATCTTTCTGCCTGGACCTAAGTTCTGGATAGGATCTCTTCTGACCTCTTAATTTGCCTAGAAGCTGTTATTCCCATCAGCTGATATCTGCCTGACTATTTCTCGTGGTGTGTGTATGTGTGCGTGCACATATGTTAGAGGGAGTTTCAGGAAGGGTAGGGCTTCATTTCCACTGGAAGTAATAACAAGGGAGCTATTTACAATTAGGATGCTGCCCTGTGAGACCCAGGGACCAAAGCCGTTACATCAGAGGCTCTATCTGTCACAAACATGATGCCTGCTGTATGCCAGGCTTATGTTGCTGCTTAATAAAATACTCTGCTTGTATTATTACTGCGTACTTGTTCGGACTGATTTTTGGTATCAAGAAAAGGATTGTTTGGATGGAGTTTTCAGAAAGATGGGTACCTTGGCTTCAAACTGGCTTAGGAAAACCCTATCTCTGCCTAAGGTAAGTCTTAGTTTAAGGCCAGATATGGGGGGGGGAGGTATATGTGGCAAGGAGATGCCAAATTGTACTCTGTGCTACTCTCTGAGGGTAAGTGGAAATAATATTGACTATCTACCAAAGGAATATGCATTCCTGTTTGGTCCTCGGTTGGCAGGATAGAATTTTTGGATCAGAGTTTAGGATTTTAGGATAATTATAGGAAATGTGGGGAAGATTGCCCGGCCTATTGATCTGATTATAGATAGGTATGTTCATAAAATTTTTGGCTTGGTTACATCTTGTGGGTTCATAATGTATGTTGATTGCAATCTATGCAGACTGGTTTTGGAAAAGGGCTAACCAAGGTTTGTGTGTTGTAATTTAGCCAGCATGTTTTAAAATCAGATCCCTTTCCAAATCTACAGGGTGTGGAAAAGGTAGTTAATGTCCTATGCATTAATACAAGCCAGGTAATATTGTTCATTGGAGAAAGAACGTTGTTTTCTATTTGTAAAGCACTAACTTCCGCAGAAAAAAATGTAAATGTGCATTTTGCATGTACGTGATAATATTTCACATCCATGTCTATGCATGTTCATTTAAGAATTGTGCATCCATCTGCACATGTATGAAAAAAACTATTCATAACATATATAAAAGAGAATGCTTAACTTTGTATTAGAAAGTGAAAGAAGGTGCATAGTATCACTCTGAGCCATCTGCATTACATTTACTTTAAATTAAAATGCTTCCAAAATTTTCATTGAATTCTAAAGTTCTGTAATACAGTACTTTCATCTTGTTCTAAAATAGACCAGATATATGAAGTATTGTTTATTCTGATCACTTTTGCGAGCTTTTGTCTATTTATAAAAGACAACAGTTTTAATATTTTAGAATTGTAAACTGCCCAGAATTACCTAGTAAAGATGGGTGGCCCTAGAATAAAATAGTAAAATAAAATAATCTTCACCTTAATTCACTGTCCCCTTATGAACCATCAGATACACTGGAAGTGCACAGAGGTACCTTGGTAAAACAAGAAAAGATGGACCTGATAATATTGGCAGTATTGGATTTTCTAGGTTTGGTGCGGCCATTCTCCAAATGCAATAGTTCAAGAGTTTTAATAATATTTTCTACTTTTCAGAAAAGTAGACTGTGTAATCCTGCTGCTTTATATGTGTTTGATTCTCATTCTATGTTTCAAAGCTCTGGGATAGAGTCATTCTTGAAATGAATATGCATAGCTTTTGCAATATTGCTAAAACTCATTATGTAGCAAATAACAATCCAGTCTGGGGTTCCCAAGGAGAAGAGCATAAAACCTGTATTTGATATCAACACTATTTAGTGTCCTTTCTGATTCACACAACATGCTAGACTAGGAGAAATAATAGGGTTGGGTAGTTTGCAGTTCGTGTTATGCAGTTAGGCAGTCTTTATCTTAGCAAGGCCATCAAGTGAAGCTAGAGCAAGACAATCTATGAGATTGGGCATAGTCTCCCAAGTTTTGAGTTTCAGCTCCATAATGCCCAAGATCATGTTGCTGAAATTGCCTGGCAACATGTGTAAATCTGATTGATGCATATTTTTGTCCTTTATAGACAGGTGAAGATGGAAATGGGAATAGAAATTGTTTTTTTTCTGGAAGGCTTCCTGCTTCTGAACTTGTTAGCTACTTGCTAAATCCAAAAAAATATCAGGCTAAATGGGATGGCCTCCTGTGACCCTTGCAAATTAGGATGCTAAATTGCAGCACGTGTCCCTGTGAATGTTGCCCACTCTTGAGTGAAGCCAACATCTAGATCGTTTCCTTGGGAACAGCTGTGTAAATATACCAATTGGGTGTGGTTAACTCAGCTTTAGAATTTTAATGTGAAATGGACCCAGCCCATGAAATAATTTTGTCTTGTGTGCATCACTAGAGGTTTTTAAGAAGAAGTGGAACAGCCATTTGTCCAGAATGCTTCACTAGGAGGTTGGACTAGAAGACCTCTAAAGTCTCTTCCAACTCTGTTATTCTGATGGAATGGGACAAACTCATTCATATCTCTCTAATGAAAATGTAACATCTTGTAAGAAAAATAGGATAGGTACCTAACCATGAATTGTATTTGGGAATCCATCATGGGAATTATTTTGGTTTATCACAACTATAAAGGTTCAGAAAGAATAAACCCATTTGAAATTCTAAAATGTATAGATTGATAGTTCTAAAAGTATGAATCACTGGATAAAGTTAACTTGATATTTTTAATTTATTGTATTTTCTATATATCATGCTTCTTTGTCTTCACTGCTTTATATGATTACTTATAATTCAGCTAGTATTTGAAAGAAAATGATTGGTTTTAATGATATAAATTAACCCCACATATGTATACACCCCCCCACACCCACACTCTCACACAACCTCGTGTATTTCTTTAATTTGAACCCCCACTTAGTCTTCCTGCTGGGGTTATGAAGTCACTGAATAAAATAAGCACACAAGGAATTTGGGGAGTGTGGGGAAGAATGGGAACAATGTATAAATAGACACCTCCGCTCCAGCAATGTAGACATTTCCTCCTGATATTTTGTTCTGGGAAAGTTTTGGATAAGGCAAAGCAGAGTACAGTTCTAGGGACATGAAGAGATCTTGTTATGTATTATAATACATTCTACTGGTGCTTAGTAAGATCATGTTTCTCCAGGAGAGATCTAAAGGATTCTGTGAAATTGCCTTCTCTGAATCTGCAGTACTTGCTGGTTTATTCTAGAATTAAATCTAGAAGCCAGATTTCATTCAATCCTCCTCCCCCGCTTCTAATCTCTAAATGCTACCGGAGGTTGAATTCTTCAGAGGAACACTACTGTAAAGGTCTGCTTTGTTCAGTGTAGTTTAAGATTGCAACTTATAAAGTTTCCAAGTCTTTTTAAAAACTGGATTTATCTCCATTCCTTGTTCACAAATGTTGCTAAGAGATTATGCTACTAAGTTGTAAGCATCTTACTGAAACACCCCTCCCCCCAATATATTTAATATCTTCTACTCGAATTTTGATACAGATGGAACATCAAATTGGGACTTGCTCTGGATTTTATTTTCTCCACTTCTCTGATTTTTCTCCTGTGTTATCTTTAATGAGTATCTTCAATATGTTATGAAATGCAACACTATGCAATTGTGTACTGCAGAGAAATGAGAAAACAGCACTTTAAAAATAAATTCTCCAACCAGGGGAATATGGGATGTTTTTCAAAGTGGGAGATTTATAGTACTTTTTATGAGCCACCACAAATTCACAACCCCTCCTATCCCAACACACATCAGATGTTATCTTTGCTATTCATATGGGGTTTTGAAAATCAGCAGAGTCTCGGTTTCTTCAGTTTTTCTGCTAATTGTGTCAATCTGTGATGGACAAATATGACATTTTCCTCATTATCTCCCTCTCAATTTTTCTACCCTAGGTATTTTCAAGATCCCCTCAAATTATGCAGGCACAACGTAAACCTTCAAGGTAAACCTCAAGAGTTGACAAGATTTTTGTACAAAGTATCTTATCTATGGAGCTCCAACCACTGTGATATTAGTACCATTTATGTTTCACCTTGTTGTAAATTGATATGGAAAACAAAAGAAAGAGAGACCAGATTAGACTGTGAAGCTGCACTCAATGGCAACCACATGTCTTCAGGAAACCCACAGGAGGACATGAACATTATAGCATCAACAGTTCTAATTCCAGAAATTACTATTCTGTACTATTCACTACTTTCAACTCTGGAGGAACATGATGTGTTGTAGAAACCCAAAAGTTTTGTCTTCCATGAATTTATACTTACACAGAACCATTAGTATAGATCTGTGTTTCTCAACCTCAGCAACTTTGAGATGTGTGGACTTCACCTCCCACAATTGTTGAATGAATAATTCTGGTTGGGGGATCTTGGGAGCTGAAATCCACATCTTAAACTAGCTGAGGTTCAGGAACATGGATGTAGATGTTATTCTACTTCATAGAGAGTCTCTAATTCAGCAACATTTGTCTCACAATAGTTTTATAAGTGCTAGTAGACTATTCGTTGTGTTATTGAACATTTAGTTCTTTGCTACCCATTTGTACAAATTGCTTAATTTTGATGTATTCATGTTAGATTTGTATTCTGATCTACCATCAGGAATTCAAGGCAATATACTCTGCACACCCTCCTCATTTTTCCTTGTCGCTTCTCCTCATCCTATAATGCCTTAGGACTTCTTGAAATGATTATCTGGCGATGTATTTTCCCTTCTGCAGCGATCTCTGGGAATCCCTTGGTTTCATATCCTATTTAATCCCAGCCATACTTCTTTATGGAAAAGTGATCTATATTACCAGCATTTTAATTCAAAAAGGAAGCTACAAATACCATCTTGCAGAAAAGTGTAATTTGAAAGGAGTATGCTGTTTCCTCCCCCAATTCAGATTCAAAAACGTACATACAAGGAAATTTAATTAAACGTTTTCGTGGAAAAAAATGTTGAGAACAGAATCTGAGAAGCCAACTTGTTAACACTCCAAGAACACACTTTAGAATTGACAACACAATAAAGTAAAAAAGTGGCTTGCTGATGTGTACAAAGGCAGATCCTTCACAACTTAACATCTTATATCTCAACTGTTGATTATTGAGTTTGTTTTTCTTTGGCCTAGGAACTGAGCCTAAACCAGGCCATGGAAGACACTTGTGAACTAGACCTGGTATATGTCACAGAACGGATAATTGCTGTCAACTTTGCAAGTTTGTCAGAAGAACAAACCTTTTGCGCAACCTGAAGGAGGTGGCTCAAATGCTTAAATCCACGCATGGGACAGTTACTTGGTAAGAACTTTGGAAGGCTGTGACTCATTTCATAACTTGCTTTAAAAAACTTCCAAGAAGGAATGTTTTCTGGAATTCTGTCTTGGTGGTTACTCCAAAAAGAGTTGTAATATCTTAGGGATAACTGACTGAATTTTTTTTCCAGAATTTATTTTTTCTAATTATCCTTATTGCATGAATTGTTATTTTCTGATATGGCATCCCTTTGCCAATTCATCCATTCACCTTTATTATCAATTCTGAAAACTGTTTTATTATGAGGTAACTCTTAATAGGACCAAGATCCTAAAAACAAAACAAAACAAAAACATTGTCATAGTTTCTTTTCAGTTTTCATTTCAATGAGCTGCATGCAATATAATTAGACTGCTTGGTGATGTCAGTAATGGAAAACTTAAAAATCCATATTTGAAGTTTTTGAAAATTTGGAAAGACAAAATTTTGTGTGTAGGTATTTCACTGACCTGAAACGATGTATTTTTGTTGTCTGGGTGTTTTCCACCATTCTGTACAAAGCCCAAGGTAAACCACACAAGCTAAATCTTCTAATCTTGTATATTTCTCTTCTCTCAGCTTCTTAATCTGTCAGAGAGGAGGCATGACATCAGCAAACTGCATTCCAAGGTATGGTGGACTGTTATTAAGCAAATAATATTTCCAGTAGAGTGGTTAGATGAGAAAGGGAACTGGTCCAGGACAGGGGTGTCAAACCTGCAGCCCGTGGGCCAGATGTGTCACGTGCTGGTCACACCCACCCTGTTTTAGCGAAGGGATAAAAGTCACAATACGTCACGTGAAGGCAACATGATGAGAGTTTGACACCCCTGGTCCAGGACAAAAACCCATTTATAACTTTTTCACAGCTACAAATTAGTTACCAAGTACATTACATATACTATCCTATGGATTTATTACCTTATCGTGTCCTTTGATTTTTTTCCCGCCCACAACATCTTCTTCTTTCATCCTTAGTAATTAAAGTAGTAAATAAAAATAACTGTATTCACTCATTGAATAATGAAATACATTCCGTAAACAGGTATTGTATTCCCTCAAATTTGAGGTCATCAGAACCTTGGGGTGCACCTGTGGACACCTGTAACCAGAAATACAGTATGTCTGCAGGACCTCATGATAAAACTACTTAATGTGATGTTACAAACATTTTTCAAGAGGTT
The DNA here is from genome assembly GCF_009769535.1 of Thamnophis elegans. Taxonomy (NCBI): domain Eukaryota; kingdom Metazoa; phylum Chordata; class Lepidosauria; order Squamata; family Natricidae; genus Thamnophis; species Thamnophis elegans. The sequence goes on along the minus strand of NC_045541.1, from coordinate 62,392,327 downwards.
GGCGGTCTTTATCTGAAATCTCATGAAACCGCAAGGAGTCAAAATGCCACAGGTCTGCTAGAGTTTGTACATTTTAAGGTGTTCTTCCTTCTCCATTAGTGACGACTCAGTGAAAATGAATTTGTGAGCATTCTGTAATTCAGGAAAAATCAGCTTTTGAGCCTAGGTTCCAAAATCCCAAACCGTTTTCAGAATGAGAAATCATGTTTGCTAGGAAACGAACATTGTCTGATTCCAGTTGCTATTTTGAATAATAAAAGAAGTGCTTCAGTTGCCAAGGAAGGCGTTGGGTAGATTTATGTACATTGATTGTGCAATTTTCCTGTATGCATCGTTTTGACAGCTAGACAGTGCACAGTATCTGCAAAAGAAAGTTTAATTTTTTTCCAAAAAAAAGACCCCTGAAATGAAGAAACAGGCTCTCCTGTTTTACATATGATTTCATTGGACTACATTCTAAAAAGTTAATGTAACTATGAAGCCATGATCAATTTCATTTACTGTAAACTTACAGTCTTTTAAGACCACAGCCAAGGCAGCAGCTCCACTTCTCTTGAGCTACTTTTTGCCTCCTAATTGGGTAATCATAGAGAGCTGCCTCCTCTAGGTGTATCCCATTCATTTTTAGCCATTAATTACATTGTGTAGCCATTGTCTTTGTCATCCAAAGAGTTGTTCTGCAAGCTACAGCCCAGCACTTGCCTCTGCTCTAAATTCTGGAAATGGTCCTAGCATTGTAATCTAGGTTTGCCACTATATTTATCAGGTGATTATGGCCAGAGGTTATTCAGACTGAATTAGCAAGCTAGAGGAACGGAAAAGAGGAATGAAAGGTGAACATTATGACTGAGAGGCAGAGAGAGGACAGGAGCCTTTTACTAAAGTGGAATGCAGCAATAATACATGGAAAAGTGAGATGAATTATACATTGCATTTCATGGCATTTACTTCCTTGATTACTCAGTTTTCGTACAATACATTTAGAGCAAGAAATTCAATTATTTATTTCAAACAACCTCATTGTTTCAATGTTAAAGAAACAAATCCCAAAGCTTATGGGATAGTAATTTGCTAAAATCTTCAGAGATGTCATGACAGAAGTTTTCATGTTCAGAGTCAATCAACACTCATCTCCCCCTCTAGAGCCGAGGTGGCACAGTGGTTAGAGTACAATACTGCAGGTTACTTCCCTTGACTGCCAGCTGCCTGCAATTTGGCAGTTCCAATCCAATTCTTCAGCTCTGAGCTGAAGAAGCTTCTTGGATGAGAAGCAAAATGTCTTCAAAGAAAAACCAGAAAGTCCAGTTGCATCTTGAAAAAAGCAACTTTGGGTCTAAGATTAGTAATTGCTTTTCTGAGAAGGAAGTTACATTTTTACTTAGAACTAATGCCGATTCTCCTTTGCTTTCTCTACTTTTCAATCAACTAATAGAAAATAATGTGCTCCTTTGACAAAATACTGTACTGATGAAGTTACTAGATGAAGATGGAGTCCTGGTTTTGACGTAAGATATCCCCTGGTGATTAAACAAGATTGTTACCAAGGACTCACTATTGGACAAAATCTTAATATATCATTGCCATTTCCATGGACAGGAAATTTCCATTTTGAGGAAGCTGCTGTCTTGGAAATTGATGAGCTGTGAAAACACCCAGAAGGAAACTAAGAGTTCGTTTATAGCTAATTAACTCTGATCAGTTTCACTCCTGCTCCCCTTGCTTGGGTTGCTGGATGTGTGGAAGAGTTGGAAGGAAGCGAAGAGAGAAGCAAAGCTCTTCAAGCAATCAAGATTGCCTGGATCAGTTCTCAAATGTTTATTTGTAATGGAATGAGGAAATGACCTTGGAAGACCAGGGAAGGGAGGAAGAGATGCTACCTAGGGGATGATCAAATAAAAGGAGGGAAAGCCAGCAATGAGTAACCAGGCAGAAGGAAAAACTTAGAAAGGAACCACCCTAACTTATCAGGTCATAAAAAGAGACAAGAAGGAGATTTATATTTTCAGACCTGCTATATTCTGTTAATGTCCTCTTGCAATAAAATACATTTAGTTTATCTGGTCATGTTTTCTGTCTGGTCTACTTAAGAGGTTGACATCAATCTTGCAAGCCTGAAAATATAAATCTCCCACCATCTTTTTTGTTTTACTGCTTGTTAAATTAGGGAAGAGCCTTTCTAAGACTTTCTCTGCCCATTACTCATTCTTGGGCTCCTGTCCCTTTTATCAGATTGCTCCCCAGGCAGCATCTTTCCCTTCCTTCCATCTTCCAAGGTCATTCTCACATTCCATTATAGTTTCAAACCAGGATCAAAAGGATTGGGAAACAAACAAACAAACAAAAAAAGCTTGGCAATCTCCAAACTACTGTAATCATATTCTGATGGCTTCTGGAAATTAAAGTCTCTATGACATTATGGTAGCGAACATGGTGAAACCAACAAACCATGGTTGACTTTACATTTATTATTAGCTGACCTAAAATGTTTTGGTGTGCCAACTGAAAGATAATGACCCTTCTTTTTTTTAGCACTTCTCCAAAATTTGTGATTGAATTATCCAGTTCAAAATACCCACATTAGGGGAAAAGCCATGCAAATATGTGTTTATTGGGGAAGAACCTACAGAAACATTAATTTTCACATGAATTCTGCCATCAAAGTTTGATGAAAGAAATGAGCCAAACACGCTTTGAAAGTCTCAAAAGCAATTAAAAGTGAGCCAGTGAAATCCATCTATCCCTCTCCAATTACAACTTCACATTCTCTGGATGCTGAACATCTTTGTGGCATGCAACTCTCTATTCTTGCATAGAATCTGTTTGCAGGGATGCTCCCAGCAAGGATTAAGTGAAGAAAAATTGAGAAAGTGCCAAGGAATTAGGCAAGGCTCCACTTTTTAAAATTGTGTGTGTAATTTGAAATGAAAACGATTCTTGAGGAGAGTTCTTTTTTCAAGGAAAAAGATTCTCATTTCATATTATCCACCTGGATTATGTGCATTATTATTATTTTCTTTTTAAACTTTTTTTTGGGTGGGACAACAAATTTCTAAGATAAGGTTGATGTAGTTTTGGTCCAGCTTGATTTACAAGGGAAGGTGCCACATCTTAATTTCATTCCTGGTTAAGAAGGTGCCCCACCAATTTCTAGCAAGGATTCCTAAGAGTTGTCAGGCTGTTAATGTTTGTCACTGCATAACTTGGCTTGCCCTTTTTTGCCAACCCAGGCAAGAAATTATTCAAAGATGTGTCTTAAATGAATGAAATAGAAAATCCAAAAGATGCCTTTGTCAGCAATCATAAATAATAATAAAGAATTGGAAAATAGCTGTCTTAAAATAGAATAGAATTCTTTATTGTCCAAGTGTGTTTGGACACACAAGGAATTTGTCTTTGGTGTATATGCTCAGTGTACATAAAAAGACAAGATACATTTGTCAAGAATCATAAGGTACAACATTTAATAGTCATATGGTACAAATAAGCAATGAGGAATCAATTAATATAAATCGTAAGGATACAAGCAACAAGTTACAGTCCTGCAGTCATAAGTGGGAGAAGTTGGGCGATAGGAACAATGAGAAGACAAATAGTAATAGCAATGTAGCCTTAGTGAGTAGTTTCACAGTGGTGAGAGAATTATTTGTTTAGCAGAGTGATGGAGTAATGGTAGAACCAATCCTGCAGATGTTTTTGTTCTGGGACAACTTGTGAAAGTTGTTGTCTGATAACCAAAAGCACTTAAGATAGAAATGCTTTTATAACAGCTTTACGTCTTTCTTCTCATGTATGGAACCCCTCTTTCTCCCTGTACCACAGGTCCTGGATTTTGGGTGGCCTGACTTACACACTTCTGCCCTGGAGAAGATATGCAGTATCTGCAAGGCCATGGACACATGGCTCAATGCTGACCCACACAATGTGGTAGTGTTGCATAATAAGGTGAGAGGAAAGAAAGGGAAATCCCTGGAGGATGGTTGTAGAGAGAACTGTGGGTTGTTGTTTTTTGCCTCTGCTTAAATATCACAATTAAGGCAAATAACATTAGCACAGGAGTCCCCAACCTTTCCGATTCCGTGGACCAGCAGTGGCAGAACTGGTGGTGTGGTGGTGGGGAGAGAGGATGGTTTCATGCATGCACTTGCTGCTTGTGCAAATTGAGCTTCGCATGCTCACACACTTGCCCACCGCTTGTGCAGCCCAGTTCCCAATGGGCTGTAGAGACCGGTACCAAGCACGGACCAGGGATTTAGCAAACAGATTGAATGTGGCAAAGGAGCTTCTGAATAGTTTTATTCTGATTTGTAAAGCAAATACATGACCAGTGCATGTGATCTCAAGGCCAGCTTTGTTTATGGCTAGGAGGACTCCCTCATTCTCCTGATTGTAACTGTCTTGCTTATGGCTAAAGAATCATCTCCTGAATTGTTATCCACGAACAGAAAGTGTATTCTTATTTTGGCAATTTGTATCTGCTATTGCCATGCTTGTAAGCAATTTGCTATGCACACAGTTGTGTATTCCTCCCCGTCCCCGATGTACTGTAAAGCAGTTTTTTGCAAGCTTTGTGCTAGATATGGCCTCAGCTGGATGTTCAGCCTGTGCTTCAGATAGTGATGAAAACAGGATGTGTAATCTCAGCCCTGCTTTCTTGTGATGGGAATATTTTCAGCTTTTTCCACCAAACTTCCTGTTTTCACTGTTTAGTTTTCAGTTTTATGGGTATTATTCAGCACTCTTATATAATTGTTTGTTGCTGTGCATTTGTGATTGGTCTATGCGTGCTTCTGCATTGCTGGTGCTTCCATTATTTGAAACTGTTATGCTTAAAGATGTTCTTCTTCTATATCAGACATTCCTAAATTATATCGGATTTGATGTAGTTCAAAAGTTGATTCCTCTCCCCTGGACATTATTTTAAGACTTGAAAGGCATAAAACATGAGTTTTAGCAACTGCATCAGATAAGGCTTCCCAAAAAATTTTGAAGAAAAATTGAGTATTGAAACCAGGACAACATTCAGTTAAGTCTATATGCCTAAACTTCAAGAGAAGCTTTCTGCAGTTGTGTTAACATAACATGTATAAGCAGTCGGTTGAAGAGCTGTCAACTCACTTTGCTTGCTTTAACCTTGGTCTGTCTGTCTGTTGGTTGACTTAGCCTGCTTGCAAACTCAGCCTATTATTTAACTTATGGTTCAGTGTTGTGTGGTTCTAGGCAGGTATATGCAGGTCTAGGAAATAGATGGATTCACCAACCAAGGTTGTGTGAAACTTATCCTTCATTGCCAGAACTTGAAAATGGAGTTTTTACTGTAACTGTGAGTTTTTACAATTTTTACAGTGGGGTGCAGTGGTTAGAATGCAGTATTGCACGCTAATTCTGCCGACTGCCAGCAGTTCGATTCTCCCCAGGCTCAAGGTTGACTCAGCCTTCCATCCTTTCGAGGTCGGTAAAATGAGGAATCAGATTGTTGGGGGCAATATGATGACTCTGTAAACCACTCAGAGAGGATTGTAAAGCACTATGAAGTGGTATATAAGTCTAAATGCTATTGCTATGGCTACTATAACTAATTTGTTCTTATTCTTTTGGAGCTGCTAGGTATTGAGGCCATAGCTTCCATTCTCTTGCTATTATGGTGCGATTTGTATTACTCCAGTGAAGCAGCATTATTTGAAACTTTTTGTTTTTTCTATTTGCATTCTAAAGCACAGTTTAAGTTTCTCATAAAATAAATACATATATGTGTTCTTACTTCTTTGTTAAACATATTAGCCCCTGGGTTAAATTGCAGAAAATGGAAAAAGTAGGTACGTTGTTCTCCTAGGAGAGTAACATTAAATAAGGGGATGAGATGCGAGTCGCAGAAGGGTGAAGTTTGTCAGTACATTCCACGTGTCTCAAGGGATATAGGGTAACTCCAGGTAACAGGCTTTCCTGCCCAAAATTCCATAGGTAGTGGTGCATTTGGGAAAATTTCTAAAACTGCACACTTCACCCTCTGGGGAACTGCAACACCATTGCACATCGCTTTGATTATGTGATTGTGAGTACATGGAAGACATTAAGTTTTGATGAGTTGTGGATTGGATGGATGACCATTATGACTGTTTCTGACTTCATGGTCGGTGGTTAAATGATTTGATGTCTTTTATGCTTTGATATTGTGGTCTATTTGGGCACGAGTAAAGGAATACACAAAAGGGCTCAGTGGCTAAGACGCTGAGCTTGTCGATCAGAAAGGTTGGCAGTTTGGTGGTTCGAATTTCTAGCCCCCCCCCTCCCGTAACCGAGTGAGGTCCCGTTACTTGTTCCAGCTTCTGCCAACCTAGCAGTTTGAAATCACGTAAAAATGCAAGTAGAAAAATAGGAACCACCTTTGGTGGGAAGGTAGTGTTCCATGTGCCTTCGGCATTTAGTCATGCCGGCCACATGACCACGGAGACGTCTTCGGACAGCGCCGGCTCTTTGGCTTTGAAACGGAGATGAGCACTGCCCCTAGAGTGAGGAACAACTATCACATACAGTATGTGCACAGGGAACCTTTACCTTTAAAGGAATATACAGTACAGGTAGTCATTGACTTACTACCATTCATTTAGTGATTGTTTGAAGTTACAACGGCACTGCAAAGAAGTGATTTCTGACTTTTTTTCATAGTTATGACCCCATGGTCATGTGATAAAAATTTGGATATTTGGCAGCTGCATGTATTTATGATGGTTGTAGTGTCCTGGGGGTCACGTGATCAGCTTTTGCAACTTTCCAATAAGCAAATCAATGGGGAAGTCAGTTTCAGTTAACAACCGTATTACTAGTTTAACAACTGCAGTTATTAAACAACTTAATACTGTGACAAGGAAGGTTGAAAAATCGAGCAAACTCACTTATCTTGCTTAGCCATAGAGATTTTTTGGCTCAATTGTGGTAGAGGACTACCTACGGATACTTTAAATACTACAGAGTTTTTTTAAAAAAACATTTTTTACACTTCTTTATGATTATGATTGATTTTTTACAGAAGGCTCTTGAAATAGAGGACCTCATGAAATTAATCTGTAGGCTGCAAGTTATATATCCCTGAAACATGTAAAGGCTGACAACAGACTCACAGCCAAATTTGTCATGATGGGGCAGCTGCTCGCATATTTGCTCTGCTCCCAAGAATAGGATCAGATAGGATCCCTGCTTTCAAAAATAGGAAACTGCAACAGAGTACTAACAATTTATCAGATACATCTTCTTGTGTTCCTTTTACCTCTGTCATTTGTGTTGAGATGAGTTAAACATGCTTAATGCAAGAGAACGTGGAAGGAAAGGAGAGCTGAATATCTCCATTAGTTCACACTAGGGAAAAAAAAAGAGATATTCTACTGCCAATGAGAATGGAGGAAAGAAAATAGATGTAGCTGCCCAATCGCACTCTGTTCCATATTGTTCTTGGTCCATTGTGTTTTCCAGGTAGTCCTCGACTCTCGATCACAACTGAGCCCAACATTTCCATTGCTAAACATTTGTTAAGTGAATTTTGCCCCATGTTACTACCTTTCTTGCCACAGTTCATTGGTGGGTTATGACCTGTACACCCTGCTACGGGTGTACCGGTGCCTGCCGGGAGCACCAAGTACCATTCTGGTACGGTGCTCCAGAGGGCCCACCCGCCTGCCCGCGTTCCTTACTGGTATTTGAGGTTTTGGGGGCTTCCGCGCATGCGCATGGAGCGTACGGCGCCTGCATAACACTCCGCCGAGCAGCTGGAGCGTCACAGGCGGTAAGTACGCAGGTGTGTGCTGTGCACATGTGCACACGCATTGCACACGTTCATGTGGACGCCCGGCCCCGTTACACCGTACTAATTGCACTGGGATCCGGAACCCACCACTGCCACAGCTGTTAAGCAAATCACTACAATTGTTAATTTAGTAGCAGGGTTGTGCTACTTAACTTAAAGTGAAGGTGGTTCTCTCATTGACTTGGCTTATCAGAAGGTCACAAAAGGGAATCAAATGACTCTGGGACACTTCAACCATCATACATATGCTATATGTCTTAATTCTGATCATGTGACCATGGGGATGCTGCAACGGTTGTAAGTGTGCAAAACCGTCATAAGTCAATTTTTTCAGTACTGTTGTAACTTCGAATGGGCACTAAATAAGCTGTTGCAAGTCAACGATTACCTGTACTGGCTTTCTAATTTTAAAACAGCCCTTTGATGATGCCCCAATTTGTTCTTCTTCTCTGTGTTCAAGGAGTAACAGAGGTGCACAGGTTTTCTCCAGAGTTTTTCGGAGAAGAAAACTCTGAAATAGTGAAACCTGCCCCAAAATCCAACCAGCACAGTTATTATTCAAGGGGGCAGTGCCCTCTATTGGTTAATTTGCTCCATCGGACAACGATCCAGACACATTTATGGAATAATAACATGTGTTGGTCCTTATAGCTCTCTTAATAAATTTTCCTTCCCTTTGGAAACCATTGTTCAATTATGCCTTCCTGTAAGACATTCATGGTTGCTTATGTTTGCCGACTTACTTGAGCTGTGCCTCTGTTAATCTGTCTTACTATTTGACACTAGGCCAGGTGGCATCTGTTCTCATTCAAATACGTCCATGTTGTGGGGAGTTTATTCCTGGAAACTTGCCAGGAATTTAACCTTTTAAAATTTCAAAACAAATCAATGCCACCCATACCAGACTTTTCTCACCTGATGCCCTCCAGACGTGTTAGAACTGAAGCTTCCAAAATTCTTAATCAGGTGACGGATGTTAACAAGGCACCTGGGAGCTGGGATCGCAATACAGCTGGAAGATGCCAAATTGGGGAAAAAATTATGCTGCACCAGTGCATGGAGTTTATTGAGGATTTGCTTTCAATTTCTCAAAAAGTTCTGATGTATTTTATGACCAACACTAGAGGCATTGTATGGGGAAGCGTAATTGCAAATAGAAATTTGAGTACACATTTCTGGGTGACATTTAAAAAATCATTTAAACGCTTTTCTTCAGAAAGTGCTATCCAAATGGCATTAGTGAAGATACAAGGCCTGTAGTCTTTCCTCTTCCAGGCATGATTACTGAGGATGCTGATTTATTACTTCCTTTCTCCTTTTCTTTGTGTCTGCAGGGGAACAGAGGTCGAACAGGGGTTGTTATTGCTGCTTACATGCACTATAGCAATATTTCAGCCAGGTAAGAAAACTACATATTGGGGTGTCTATAAAGAGCTAGAAAAGCAGTGGCTTTAATTCAGACAGGGTAGTGATGTTGGAAATCTGCTTATTTAGAAACTTATGAAATCCACTTTGATAATAGAATCCCAAACTTTAGACAAGCCTGATTTCCCTTTCAATACACACTCACAAATACACATCTTTGCCAAGCCTTCTGACATGATTACCAAACAAAATGACATTATTACATACTTTTAGCATGTTGCCTAAAATTCTTATATGGATCAGGAAATTGCATGGAGATTTTATCCACAGCCCTTTTTGCTGTTAGAAAAAGCTTCTCTATTTAGTTCATAAGGACAGGATGAGTTTTGCTAATCACAAGTACAAAGTAGAGAGACCAAGGAGGGAAAATGAAAACACGAAATACATATTTACATGTAAAATTACTGAGCTGGGGTGTATGTGTGTTATTTTTAGTATTGGACCTTATTAATGATTGAAGGATGCCGGGTTTCATTTCTACAATTAAGTAACCCATCCCCACTCCAGACTAGAAGTTAGAACTTCAAACAGGGAGCAAAATAATACACTTCTATTACAAAAGACATAGAGTCAGTATCTCATGGTCTAGAAGCAAATGTAAAACACAATACTTTTCTCAAATCTGGTACTTTCTTGATGGGTGGGAGTTAACCCAACTGGAGGGCACTGGGTGGAGAAAGACTGGAAGGAGATGATTAACTGGCCCAATGTAGTTTTAAATTTAAATCAGCAAATATTATTTTACAGATGCAATTATAGTATTTGTGATTGAACACAAACAATGGTAGATGGGTGGACCAAAGTACTGCAGAAAGAACTCCCAAGGAAACTCTTATCATCCCAGAAGTAGAACTTGTACTGACACTTCTCTTTATTCCACAGTGCAGATCAAGCTCTGGACCGGTTTGCCATGAAGAGATTTTATGAGGACAAGGTGATCCCAGCTGGGCAGCCATCTCAGAAGAGGTTAGTCTGCCTCTCCTTCTGGGTGCTTTTATGGTGCTTTCAACACATACATGTAGAGTTGTTCAGAGGACTCACTGAATCTCTCCATTCACATTAGTATTACACTTTTTGTTTGTGTACCTTAGTAGGCCTCAGTATTTTTTATTTTTTATTCATTTTTGTTCAGAACCAAAATTTAACAAATCACATAGTTATTAAAATTAGACATAAAGTAGGCTTCAACACCAATCATAACTGGTAGGTAAGCTCCCTGTTGGGAGAGCCAGTACATTCAGCGAAGCGTTGTGAGAGTTGTGTTGGAGAACACACAAAACAGCATAGAGAGACACTGCAGTTTAAATAGGCTTTTACTTTTGTGGAAATAGAGGTATCAGAGTCCATCAAACAGTCCAAGTCATACACGGATAAGTCAGTCAGTCAGTCATCAACGTCTCTCAATAAAGGGATAATCCAAATAACATAGTCCAGTAATCATATAATCAGTCCGGTACACAAAGTTTGCTAACAGTTGCAAAACTTACAATAGCTCACGGCACTTCCAGCTTCCAAAAACACTCAGATCAGATCAGCCCAGCATCTAACGAACAGAGAGCTAACAGTCGTTCTGGCTCCCTCTTATGGCCGATTGAGGAAAACAGCAACCAATCACATACTTAGAATATGACTTAAAGAAACAGGTACAACATTGTTACATGATTTATATATTGCCAACCCAACCATTAGATTATATTCCTAACAATAAACCAGTTCAGAACAATAGCTTCCAAGACATATAAGTTTCTGTTGGGTTCTGGACTTCTTCTGCAGTTAGATATGACCCATCTGTTCATAAAATAAATTTATTTAACTAATGTAGAATCAACTGATTTTGCTTGGAGAACTTTAATATTTGCAGATATTGTAGTTGCAAATGCAGATAATTATCCTTAGAACATATGCAGTGCTGAAATTCCTACTGAATTTTCTTCAGCTTCTAATGCATTTCCAGTCAATTTCACTTGGTGGTGCTGAGCCAACAAAAATCTGTGTGCAGACATCCAAACTTGTAGCCTCTAAAGCTTCTTTGCATGACTTTCTTTTCGAAGGACATCATAAAAACTTCAATATCGGTATCTGAACTTTGAGGAAGAATCTTTCTTATGGCAGTCTTTTCAGTGGTGAAAATAATTATCATTATTATTTCTTACACTCATATATGTGTAATTGTTGAAAATAGCAACATCAAGAGAGATTGAAAGAAAGAAAAATATGAGAATGCATTTTAATTTTTCTTCACAAAATGATATGACTTGAAATAATAAAGAAATTTTAATAAATTATTTTATTAAAAGAAGCACCCTCCACAAATCCTTAAATTATTTGAGAAGGCAGTCTCTCTCTCTCTCTCTCTCTCATATCTATCTATCTATCTATCTATCTATCTATCTATCTATCTATCTATCTATCTATCTATCTATCTATCTATCTAAATATTTGAAAAACTTCCACACAGAAGTTTTAGACTTGTGATGGCATAAATGTCCCCTTCAACTCTAGTGACTCATTGAAGTATAAATATTCCAAGAGACTCTTTCTAAATACCCTGCTACTATTTTGGTTTCTACTCTAGATATGTCTATTACTTCAGCGGTCTGCTGTCTGGCACCATCAAAATGAACAACAAGCCCCTCTTCTTGCATCATGTCATCATGCATGGAATACCCAACTTTGAGTCCAAAGGAGGTAACTGACCTTTCCATCACACATTCAATTATAGGTTGCCACAGGGTGGAAAGATACCATATGGGTCCTTACAACTTTTATTTTTCTTCACTGACTACCTTTCTGACTAGAGGGGTTCCAAAGGAACAAGGTTGTAAACATACTGAAGTGACGGAATGGACTACACTATTTTCAAGAATCAGTGGGAGAAAGCTGTTCTTGAATTATCATGTATGGAAATAGAAAGCCAGATGGGAAATGGGATTTCTCCTACGGATGTTCTAGGGTTGTGTTTAAAAGGATTTCGTCTTTCCTGGAAGCAACACTCCACATTTGTAGCTGAAAATGGTGAAGCTTCTTCTACTGTTTCTGCTTCCTATTCCTATTCCACAGACTGCCTTCAGTCTTTGTTGCTACAAAGACATACAGCTTAGCTGTATGAATAAATAAATCCAAGAAGGGATGAACAGAAAGATGTAAAATCTGGTTTATTGTCTGTGTTAAAAGACACAATGATTACAATTTACTCAATGCAGTTATAGAATGATTTGTATCCTAATGAGTAGGATAAGCTTTCAGCAGTCTAAAAAGTACATGGTTAGATTCATCAAAATATCTCTCTCTTTGTAACTTGATTGTGGCTGGTCTGGATGTTGGGCATATAATTCACAAACCGAAAGCTATCTTAGTTTATTTAATTTTCTATTTCCTGAGTTTGGCACTTAACAGAGTCTTATATCAGACTTGAGCAGAGAAAGCATTAAGCCAATGTTAGTCGCTCAAAGCAATTTGAAGATGTGTGAACTTCAACTCCCAGAACTTGCACAGCCAGCATGTGTCTAAACACTGTAGTTAAACTGTGTCTCAAAATAAAGTATAAACCTACTGTTTGACCACGCTTTACTGCTTCTCACAACTTCTAGCACTGACACAAACCAAGTGTTGTTTGTTACAAGGAGGGTATTGTCATTCTCCTCCAGTGAGACTGTTTGCTTTGGTCCCTTCATGTTGCATTCTCTGTAACTAATTTGTAACGAAGGTCCCTTTTTCTCTGTCTGTTTTGTTTCTTAGGCTGCCGGCCATTCCTCAAGATATATCAGGCAATGCAACCGGTCTACACATCAGGAATCTAGTAAATGGAGTTGCCATTATTATTTTGATTTCCAGCACTCAGATTTCTTCTTGGTCCTGATGCAAAGCAGAGTAGAACTTTCTATGAGCTTTGCAGTAGAGGTGGTATCCTGCAGACCTGGTTCCGTGTGTTATTCTGAGTTTTGATCTAGAATATGTGGCTGGCACAGAGACCCATGCTGTTCCTGGGGCTGCATTTATTTGTTTATTTATTTATTTATTACAACTGAAGCATGTAAAGACTCTCAGGAGACTTAGCAGCTCTATATCATTCTTTCCCATTCTTCTCTTCATAGCTTTCAGCTTAATTTTATTTATGCTATTTTACACTTATGTATTGGCTCGGTTATCCAGAGAGAAATAACTTCACTGATTAAAGTTTATTTTCCTCTTCTATCAACTTGAATTTAAATCAACCATTTATTAATCAGTTCGATGTATACATGCAATCAATCTCCATGAAACCTTTTTTGAAGAAAAAATATATGAAACACGGCAACATCTTCATTGCTTTCCCTTCCATTCAAATCAGAAAATGTACGATTAAATCATAATGCCATCAATCACCATTTACCTTGGCTGATATTGATCAACTAAAATTGAATTTATTCAATGAATTTGCTCAGTGAAGCTCTGGGACAATGAAAGAACAGCAGGATATTGGATGAAATGAAAATTTTGGCAAACCTTTGTCCACGTATATATAAGAAATTCTTGCTTTTGAGGTATTCATGTGTATAACAGAAAGCTTAGAAGTGGAAATGCTGACTAGGTCCAGATATACTAGCTGCTCACTGTAAATTCTGGAGCAGATTGCATGAAGGATAGATACAACAAAATTTGATAAGGTCATTCCCGGAAAGTCATCATTTTTGTGGATCATTACCTTTTTGCTACAGGTAAACTACTGGATCAGTTTCTAATGCTGATCACAGCAGATCTAAGCAGTGTTTCAGGATCAGTAAAAATGATTTAGCAATTGTAGCACAAAGCAAAAATAGACACACTAAAATAATAGAGTGGTTTCTTCTTTTAAGAAAATAAATTATCAAGAAGTTCAAGAGGTTATGCAAAGCAGTTGTTTCTCTCATATATTCCCCCAAACAACCCCGTGAGGTAAATTGGGCTGAGGAAGAGTGATGGGCCAGTAACTTGAAACCTGGGTTTTCCTGGTCTTGGTCTGACATTTTATGACACTGCCTTGACTGATGCCTGGACATGGAAGATGAAATGAATCTTAGCTATCGAGTTGCTTGGATTGTCCTCCACATTTTGTTTCTTTTTACAGCAATGTGCAGGGGGACAGCCAGACAAGCATCTGTATCACCATAGAACCAGGACTCCTCTTAAAGGGAGATATTTTGGTAAGAGTCAAAACTTGCACGCTTTTATTTTTATCACTGTGGGCTTTTATATTGTAAAAGTTGGCACCCTATTTAAAGACTCCAGAATAGGAGGCTTAAGAATGTCGCAACTTGTAGTCTGCATTCCTATGTACTTAAGCAGAGTTCACTGTCTTTGTGGGGAAATGCAGAGAAAGGATATCTTTGCAGCACCAAGTATAGAATTCCTGCAAGTGGCTAGAATAATTCCTATTCTCAGGTAGGTTCCCAGGCGATGGCATGTTTCATTTTGTCTCCTTTATGCCCTCTTTCACTGGCAGCTGAAATGCTATCACAAGGAATTCCGTAGCCCGACTCGGGATGTAATCTTTCGGGTGCAGTTCCATACCTGTGCCATTCATGATTTGGCTATTGTCTTCAATAAAGAGGACCTGGACGATGCCTTTAAAGGTAAAGACAATGTTGTTCAAGGAAAGAGAGTGAGTGGGTGACACATAGTACTAAAATGCACGACATTGAGGAGGCCTTTGTAACCAAGTTGTGGCTTTTCTAGAATGGTCCACTCTATAGTACCAGGGTGAATGCTTGGGAGGCAAAATCAATATTTTTAGTATATCTTCAATTTAGAAGGCATTTCACTTTATTTAGCGAGCACTTGTGAGACGTTCAGATAAGGAATTATATGTACTGTAATTGTAACTATTACATGGCATTCCATTGTTTTATATTATCACCCTCAGATACTCTATGTAGTTTTGGATTATGTTAAGTTAGATCATATCTGAAATGTACCAAAGTTGGTATTTAGGCCTATGATTCCCCCCCCCCACTCTTTATTTTACCATCTTTATCTTCTTTTTGTTTGCTGAATGAGATTCTAGTTGGTCATTTTTGTATTGTATGTATCTGTCTAGGAGTCTGCAAAAGCAGTCTAGGAGATTTTTAATTTTTCCCCCTCAGGTTTTTATGGAGCACTGAAATATCAGACAGCAGATCCTACTCTAATTGTTCTGCCAGTAGTAGACAAAAATCAGTGCTTGAGGAAAATAATGATCGTATGGCCATGCGCCATTCCAGGGCCAATGCTATCCAAAAGGAAATTCTTCTTTGGATAGCACAGTAGGCTCCTGTGCCTTGTTAACAGTCCCTGTGTATGCTTGAAGAGGATAAGTTCCCCAAATGAATTTATTTTTCATTTTGCACATGAAGCAAGATAAATATAATATAATAATATAATATAATATAATATAATATAATATAATATAATATAATATAATATAATATAATATAATATAATATAATATAATATAATATAATATAATTAGTATAGTATAGTATAGTATAGTATAGTATAGTATAGTATAGTATAGTATAGTATAGTAATGTAATGTAATGTAATGTAATGTAATGTAATGTAATGTAATGTAATGTAATGTAATGTAATATAATAATATAATAATAATATAATAATATAATATAATATAATATAATATAATATAATATAATATAATATAATATAATAATAATATAATAATATAATATAATATAATTAATATAATATAATATAATATAATATAATATAATATAATATAATATAATATAATATAATTAATATAATATAATATAATATAATATAATATAATATAATATAATATAATATAATATAATATAATTAATATAATATAATTAATATAATATAATATAATATAATATAATATAATATAATATAATATAATATAATATAATATAATATAATATAATATAATATAATTAATATAATATAATATAATATAATATAATAAATTCTTTATTGGCCAAGTATGATTGGACACACAAGGAATTTGTCTTTGGTACATATGCTCTCAGTGTACATAAGGAGAATAAAATACATTCATCAAGAATAAAAAGATACAACACTTAGTGATAGTCAAGGTTACTAATAAGCTATCAAATCATACTAGGAAACAAATAAAAACAATATAAATTGAAAGATACAAGCAACATTATTATAGTCATAAGTGGGGAGAGATAGATACTAGGAAGGAAGAGAAGAATAATAGTAATACTGTCTTAGTAAATTATTGACAGTGTTGTGGGAATTCATTGTTAAGCGGGGTGATGGCATTCAGGAAAAAACCTGTTCTTGTATCTAGTTGTTCTGGTGTGCAATGTCCTATAGCATCATTTTGAGGGTAGACATTGAAACACTTTATGTCCAGGATGTGAGGGGTCTGTAGCTATTTTCACAGCCCTCTTTTTGACTCATGCAGTATACAGGTCCCCAATGGAAGGCAGATTGGTAGCAATTGTTTTTTCTGCAGTTCTAATTATCCCTTGAAGGGTTAGTGTTAGGGTTAAATGGGTCCTTTTGGGAATAGGGCGGCATACAAGTTTAATAAAACTGAACTGAACTAAATGGGTGTTGCCTCCTGTCAGAAACATAGAAAAAGGGCAGAGACCAAGTCAAGGTGCAAAAAAACATTTTAGAATTGGAATTGGGTTGGCTCAACTGACGCTGACTGAGGATGAGCCATTGTGTAATGGAGTATAGAGACAGACAAAACACTGAAGTTCTGAAATCCTCAACAAAGAAATAGCCAAAGAGAGGCCTATAATCTTTTTGGTATGAGAACCCTAAAATCAATTTTCAGGAAATGGAGAATCTTCTGTTCTGCAATACTTCTTACGAATTGCAACAAGCCCTGCAGACTAGGCATTACCACTATACTATTACCAGCCTGAGTATATTTAGAAGTGTGAACGAAAGCATTTGTCTTGCTTCATGCACAAAACAAATGCATGGTGGTTTGGAAGTTTGGAGACATTGGTTTGGGCAAGTCATGACTCAGCCAAATGGAAACTTGGAGCATTTTGGTGTTCTGGATTTTGGATGAAAAAAAATATATATAGAGGAGAGGTATGGATGATTTAGGGCAAAACTGATGTATTCTTCTCCACATGCTCTGTGTGCCAACCCACCAGCTAATCTGCTCAGAGCCTTACCTTCCTACCACTGTAATTGAATTCAGGCTTGGAATCACCAGCTGATCAAACTTCACCTGGTCTTCCCAGTATCTTCTTTCTTATCTCTGCTTAGACACTGATTGTATCACCAACAATGGTCTTGTATGTTTCATTCTATGCACAGGCCACTCTATAATGCCTCATCTGTTCAAAGAACATACCTACTGAATACCATTTTGTCTTTTCTTTTTTTAAAAAAAACAAATCAGATGAGCGATTTCCTGAGTATGGGAAGGTGGAATTTGTATTCTCCTATGGTCCTGAGAAGATTCAAGGTATTTACTTTTTTGTAATACTCAACAATTTGCTTTCTTTTCCCCTCTCTCCATTTATAGGTCTCATAAATTCTACATTTGTTTTGTTAAACTTGCTGCCAGAATAGGTGGCCTGATATAATTATTTTTGCCCTGTATCAGTACTGAAAGATTCAAAATCCACAGGAAAGTCAATATTAGCAGATAATTGCTGAGTTACCAGGGACAGCAAGTCCTCACAAACGGATGGCCATTTCCCTTTGCCCAGTGAACTAAAATTCAGTTCATTACATTCCTAAATAACTACTGTTCTTACAGTAAACAGAGGAGTTCTTTTGTGTGTAATTGTTCCCTGGTCTATATACTTCTTACTCCTTGGGCGGGTTCTTTGGCTATTGCCTCGATTCTAGATATGGTTCCTCCTTGCTTCAATACCTTAACTGGTTAATCTAGCTTCATGTCTTAACTTTCTCATACTGAGTTGTATAGATTAGACCCTCTATGCTTTTATCTTATTTCTTCTGATTTCTCTGCTTTATAATGTTAATTCCTTTTTTCCTCACTGCCCCGACACCAAGAGCTCTGATCCTGAAATTATGCTATCCTTGTTTCTCAGGCATGGAACATTTAGAGAATGGCCCAAGTGTCTCAGTGGACTACAACACATCAGATCCGCTCATCCGCAGGGATTCCTATGAAAACTTCAATATACGTCGTGAAGACAGCATGGACGGTAGGTGATGCAGGTTGCCATCGCATGTAACTTAGCTTTGGGCACAAACACCCTGGTTCACCATCTAAATAGATCCCAGCTCCATGCAGGCAAGCGTTTGTTTCTTTGCCTTTACTTATGTTGTATGATAGCAGATGCTCTGGGTTTTCTCAATTGCACAAGGTTACACCAGTTTACATTTTTTTAACCATCTGTACTTGATACAAGAGAGCTGCTTCCTCTGGATTATACAGCAAAACATGAAACACAACATGCTTCCTTGTCATAGCAGAGTCCAGTCAGTTTTTTTAATATATATTTATAACAAATTGGCTAGAATTAAGAGGTCCCTGCTCTCTTTTTCCTAAATAATATGCACAAAAGAGGCCCAAAAGGTATTTTTAGCCTCTTTATAAAATTCCTCTGAGCAGACAAAAATCAAATGGACAGAAATACACAAATGCAAATGCTAATAGCCACAACCGATGCAAGCATACTTCCTGGGAGAGCTCATTGCTTTGAGCTCTGCATCTAGAAGAATCCTTTTGGATCTATTTCATTTACACTTTGCTTCTTCTCTAAAAGAGTCCAACGGATTACACCCTCCAACATAGGGTCAATATTAACTGAGCCCATTAAGCAAAGCTCAACAGCCACATTTTATTTGCCTTTTTTTCCCCACTTGCTAAGTCATGATTGCTCCTGCCGTTGCCTTCAATCTATAGTAGAGGCTCCAACCAGAGCCTGTCTGGGAGCCAGTGCAGGAAGAGGAATGGTGGGAACAGATGTATTTTCTGGACAGCATGAAGGTCATAGGCTTCTGCCTGGGGAACAGATGGCATGAGTCAAATGTTTATAGAGTGCCAGAGTGATGAGTACTATAGAATAAGTCACAGAAAGTAAAGCCAAGATGTCTCGTGAAGTCTGTCACCTGAGTTCTTGGAATGAGCAATGGGTGCTGGGAAAAAACAACAAGATTCCTTGCGTGCCTATGATGTAGAGAAAGTGAGTTTATGGTCCTCAAGGTGCATGGGATTTAATGGCATAGTTTCTCTCCCATCTTCTTAAGCGGGGTTTAAGAAAACTGGCATTGGATAATTTCTGGATTCCGGTCACATAGCGCAAAATGGGAATGCAGGCTTGGGTGTGTAATGGATATTCAACTATGAGACTGTTGCTGCTAGTGTTGCTGCAAAAGCAGATTTCCATTGTATCCTCTTTGTCAAACAAGGTTTTAGTGTTTTCACTTGGGTAGGTGTAAACACCTGCTAAAACCAAAGGAAGATTTCACTGAAAGGGTTTTTTTAAAATATGAAATGTCCTGATGTCTAACTCAGCAGCAAAGTCACTGCAAAGTAAGAAAATTCAGCTCCTCCCCCAGTGCTCTTTGGCACTAAGAAGATTTAGCCTCTGCTTAGTTCATCCAGAGAAAATCTCATTAGTTGTTTCCTTCAGGAACAAGAAATTGTATTATTATGGTTGGTCACACAGTTAGCCAGATGTTTAGATTGGCTTTGGCATTTTTATCCAAGTCCTTCCTGAGGAACTGGGATGGGCAGATGCTGTTGTTTGATGGTGTTAAAGCAATCGTTGCAGGATGTACCTTTAAGTTGTTTCAAGTAAAGCTGCTTTTTTTGCTATTGACTGATGGTGATTGTGTCAATGCCAATAGTGTTTAAGTGGTACTCCAGATGTTTTGGAATTGCACCCAAAGCACTTGTTAGTACTGGTACTATCATTGCTTTCTTTTGTCACAATCTACTCCTATTTCTAGATATTTGTATTTTGTGATTTTCGTCTTTTCAATCTAAAGAAATACGAGGAATGCAGCTTGAATAAAGGAGGAGGAGAACAAGGAAAAGTTGAAAAGAAAAAACTTGTAATAACAGCAGATAGATCTTTGCACTTTTTCCAATTCTACTTCTGTGAATACTTTATTTTGTATAATAGACGACATTGAACTACCAGCCTTGTTGTATTACTTCTGATTCTGATGTTGTTCTTTCTAGAACTGGTGCGTTCATTTCATATATCATCTTCTCATTGGACTTGATTGGTAATAGCAAATCATTATTTCTTTGTTTTCAATCTTCGTTTATTTGCTAAGAGTGAGCAACTTTTCTTCTAGTAATCTTGAAGCTGCTGGCCCTGTTGCTCAGCCAACAGTCCTGAGTTCTGTAACCAGATGTCCAGGAATCCCAGTACCTAGCATAATCCTTGTTTACTAAAGTGATGACTGATCTGGGACAGGCTTCTATAAGTTATGTCTCACCATATTGTTTATGGGAGAAACACTTTTCATCTAACTTCCTCTGATGAGACCTGTCCATTGAACCTCTGCCCTAGCTCTCATCTTCTTCAGAGCATGCAAGCCCCACAACCATGTCAAGGGAAAGCCTCACTGGGAGATGATGGTGTTGTTTTTGATGATGATGCTTTTAACAGCTAAGGCATCCAGTACCAGTTGGATGCTGGTCTAGAGAAACAAGAATGAAATTAAATCTCTGTAGCTATATGAATGTGTGCCATTACCTAAAACGACCAGAAGAAGAGAAAGCGATTTCAGCATCTCTGTTGGCAAACAAGAATCCACTCAAACACCATAAGGAAAACAGAATAGTTGAAAAGCAATCAAGATAAAGCACTTTGAATAAAATACTTTGACTGTTATAATAAATGAATATTAATAAACACAATAATGAAAGATTTAATTGAGGTATGAATACTGTGAATGATACCATAATAATCAATTAACTGAACTGAAGAAATGAAAAACCAAGTGGCTAATATTACCCTGTTTAATTCAGAATGCATATTATCTCAGTTTATATTTTCAGTGTACTTTGAAATGGGAGTTGATTGCCCTTCCATTTGAATCTCAGGGATGATTACAAAGGATCATAATGCAATGTTGTTTTTTCCTGGCAGCTTGAGATACATGTTATTTTCACACAGAAGTACATATACACATCTGTTATTTCAATGAAGAAATTAATCCCTTGTGTGTGGCTTACCTTTCACTACTACACACATAAATATATACATTCCTATTATCCTGTCCCTTTATGAGTTATGCAGATTGTAGAAAAGAAGTAAGAAATACTATGCCAAAGAAATTAAAGTCTTGAGATAAGAAATTTCACTTTTCAACCTATCACTATCATTCCCATATAAATCTCTAAAATGCCCTTCCCTCATTTGTTTAATCTCAAATCATTTAATCATTGTAATTTTAAATTCCATACAGTATGCTAAATGATTCTTGTTTAGCTCTCTTCATTTTCAAAAATCATTTTTTAAATTTCCATCAAGATGACTGATTTTTCTTTTGTAATGTTAACTATTTGCTCTCATTTTCACTATATGCCTTGCAATTTTTTTCTCTATATCATACAATATTCTTTCATTCTCATGTAAAATTGCAATTGCCTATAAATTAAATGAAAAAGAAAAAGTTAAAACTTTTCATTTCCTTCCTTCCTTCCTTCCTTCCTCCCTCCCTCCTTCCTCAAACTGTAACTGCTCTTATTAATTGTTGTTGTTAGTTGCAAAGTCGTGCCTGACCCATCGTGACTCCATGAACAATGTTCCTCCAGGCCTTTCTGTCTCTACTATCCTCTGGATCCATTTAAGTTCACGCCTACTGCTTCGGTGACACATTCTCTGTTGTCCCCTTCTTCTTTTGCCCTCAGTCTTTCCCAGCATTAGGATCTTCTCCAGTGAGGCCTTCCTTCTCATTAGGTGGCCAAAGTATTTAAGTTTCATCTTCAGGATCTGGCCTTCTAAAGAATAGTCAGGGTTGATCTCCTCTAGGACTGACCAGTTAGATCACCTTACAGTCCAAGGAACTCGCAGGAATCTTCTCCAGCACCATAGTTCAAAGGCCTCAATTCTTTGGTTCTCAGCCTTTCTTATGATCCAACTTTCACAACCATACCTTACAACTGGAAAAACCCTAGCCATGACTGTTCTGACCCCCATCTTGTCCGTTCAGAAACGAAAGCCAAACAGAATGTTCAAAGGAATGTTTTTTATCAGTCCCGGCTCTTACTGGCTGCGAGCCCAAAATAAACACAGATAAATTGCTCTTGCAATTTATCCAAGTTGGCTTTACTCGATGTTTGCACGCGAACGGGGATCGCAAACAAGACCCAACATTAGAACGGAATGGAACGTTGACTTCTGCAACCAGGGCGTGGCACCAGCAGTCTCTTTATATTCAGGCGAGGATCCCAATGAGCAACAGCTGCTTGCAATCATCTCCTGTAGTTCCTCCTTTGTCCTTTACACTGAGTAGACCTAAGCCTGCTTGCCTCCTGATACAACTCCCAAATACTTTCAGGAACATTCCCTTTGATCCAATGCTCTGCCGCCACCTGGTGGCCAACCAGTCTCTCCTCGCCCTGCTTCTAGTCGACACCCTGTCCCGGGTCCTCCACCTCCTCCAAGGCCAACTCATAAGACCACTTGCTGTCGGAGTCTGGCGGCAGCTCTAACGGCTCCTGCCGGACCACAACACCCTGTCCAGGGTCCTCCACCTCCTCCAAGGCCGACTCATCAGCCCCTTTGCTGTCGGAGTCTGGCGACAGCTCTAACAGCTCCTGCCGGGCCATAACACATGACTATACGTACTTTTGTTGGCAGGGTGGTGTCTCTGCTTTTTAGTATGCTGTCTAGATTTGCCATAGCTTTTCTCCCCAGGAAGCGTAATTTCTTGACTGCAGTCCCCATCTGCAGTGATCTTGGAGCCCAGGAAAATAAAATCTGTCACTACCTCCATTTCTTCCCATCTATTTGCCAGGATTCATTTTGGAGGGCGCTAAATCACTTTTCCTGTATTTTCTAACCTTATTATCATATCATATCATTCATGTTGCCTAGCAGATAATCATAGAACTTTTCTACAACATATTTCTGTCTCTTACAGTATCAGCATTTATGGGAGTGTAACATGCCCCTTTCTCCATTCTATCAATTCCCATTCTCATATGCACTCACATACAGCTTAGCTTTTTTCATTGAGAATTGGAACTATACCTTCATTCCCCTGCCTGAATTCATCACCTCTACTCTGTAGAATCAGTCCAAAATAATATTTCTTCCTCTCAAATTGTCAGGAATGAGAATGATTATCCTTCTCTCTTCATACTGTGGAAAAAGAATACTGTTACATTCTCTTTATCCTTGTTTTTTCATCAAAGCAAGAACAGTATTTAAGAGGACTGACAGCCCTTGTGTCTAAATCACTATTTAAAAACACTATATCCAAAACAGTGTATTTGGACGCAGTTAAGCTTTGGAAAGAACAAAAGGGAATACTTTAGGGACAATATTTAGCTGAAGATTTCCGCAGATGTAAAAAAAAGCCTTCAGCCTTTTGGAAAATCACATTCCATATTCAAAAAGCATTGTCTTCAATTTCTACTCTATGTAGAAATATTCAGACATGGGGAAGCAGCAAACTTTGTTTTATTTCTTAGTGGTGAATAGCCCCTATAACTTTGCCCAGTATAGACCTTATTCTATTCCTTGTAAAGTCACAAAGTTTCCCATACAAAGCATTTGCGGGATTTTCATTTGCTAATTCTGAACTTTTCATTAATGATGATTATCTTTATGTGGCAGTTAAGTAAAAAGAATTTCAGATTAACTGAGCCAAAAGTCTGTTCAAAGGACTTTGGTTCATTTTCCTTTTGTGTTTGGTAGTGACACTGGAAACTTTCTACTTAATTAAAAAGAGAGAGAGAGAGAGTATGAGCAAAAGTAGTAAGGGTTTTGATTTGTTTTTAGTTTCTGTGTGTAGTGAAGTTAACTCCATTGCCTTCATTAAACACTATTGTGTAGATCTTTTGTAAAATCAAAGAACTGCATCATAACATTTGATAATATTCCAGATTAGAAGTGGTATTTCAGTTCATTGATTAGTTTGGAAGGGGTGAATTTCTATGGAAATGCCACCCCAGTTTCGTCTCTATCCAAAGCAAATGACCTGAAGCTTCTTGTGCTTCAGATATTATGTAATGTCTGGAATGCTCTGCATTTCATTTCTCAGTGTGGCAAGGAGCCCTGGCTTTTTGTTAAAGTGCCTCTCTCTGTATATTCTATTTTGCAGAAGAGATTTGAAAATGAAGAAATATGGTTGGTGCAGGGGACTAAAAGTAAGAGGCAATTGTCTTATTAGATCAGATAATTAAATATTATCCATCTTGTCCAGGAATCAGCATGAGTTTGGCTGTTAGTTGTGGAGTACCTCTGAAGAAATCAGAGCAAAAATGGACAGATGGGATCTTCTTTCACAAAATATGTTGTTGATAGGAAAGACACAAAGAATCTGGCTTTCATAAAAGAGGAATGGAAAGGCTTTGGGTCATGGTGGTTTAATTCTCAAAGTACAACATTCAACCAGACCTTGTACTTTAAGGAAGGCTGAAATGGGATAGATGTAAAAGTATATCTTTAATTTATGAGGTCAGAAGCTCATAACAAGTAATTTGTCTCTGAAATGTGATGATTTTCTTTAATGAAGCAAGAAGATTCAGAAAAAACAAAAACAAAGGGATGAACGTTGATGGAGGTTGATTATCAGAGAATGAATTACCTATTTCTGTTGCAGTTCAAATAATGACATTATCTACAGCCAGAAATTGCTGTTTGGCTATAAGCTATGGTACTTTCTTTCAGACTGGAAAATCTCATCTTGCAGGTGGTAAGTTACAAATACTAGCAAACCCACCCACCCCCCTCCCCGGTCTAGACTCACAATGGATTTGCAGGGTCTTAAATGAATTTTCAGCCCGGGACCTGCCAGATGTGTTAGTTTATAACTACTGTCATTTTGGTGAATGAGATGATTGAGGGAAATGGGTTGTTATACAACAGATTTGGAGGTGCTAGATTTGATAATATTGTCTTAGAGATAATAGAGCCAAGATTTCCTGTGGTGACTGTACCTGAGCCATTTTTTTCATGCAAGATGTGGTCATACTGTTGGAACAGATTTTCACTCTCCTGGTATACTTCAAATCTTCTTGGGAGAATTCCTTGGATCAGATTTGGGTTTGCCTGAGAGGTACAGAAAAAGGAGAAGCAGCAAAATGATTGCATGAAGGACTGTTGCTACCACAGTGGATGTCTGTACTACATTATCCTTAGCCGCATACTGCAAAACAGCAGTACTATTATCATTGAAAATGGGCCAGAAAATAATAAATGACAATGAGTGAAGAGATTTCTTAGTTAAAAGGTGTCCTTAAAACTATAAAGATCTAGTTGTTCTGTAGCTTCAGATTCCAAAACTTTGAATGATATATATATCAAAGTGACTTTAGCTAGTATATAGCTTTTCCAGATCTAATGAGAGAAAACCTATATCAAGATGGAGGAACAACTCCAGGAATTTTTGAGTAAAAGTCCAGAAGACATGGGGATCTTTTGTCTGCCTAGAAAAAGACCCAGAGCTTACAACTCTTACCATCTTAGAGTTTACAGTTTTTAAGAGATGCCACCCTTTTAGGGTTAAGTTCCCACTATATTTTCTTTCCCCTAAAGCACGTATGCCATTTCTCTCTGCTACTGGCAAGTTCTTTCACTTCACTTGCAAATTTATTTTGGGCATGTGACTTAGGCAATGTCAATAATGTTCCAAAAGGAAGAATTGTCACAGATGCTACATTGTTTTCTAGAGCTTTTCCCGCTCCACCTGAGTCTTGGGAGGAAGGCTGAATCTGGTCCCATACCTGGCTAACTTGATACAATATCAGTTGTGAAACTGACCTGCAGCGCTGAACAAGGGAGGATTAAATGCTGTCCATAGAAACCATACTAGCCTACCAGAGTACTAATACAGATGTGTCTTAGATCCCAAAAACAGAGGCTGGCAGAGATCCAGAGAATTGCCCCCTTTCCTTCTTTCTTGGGAAGACCACAACCAGTTAATGCCAAATAATTTGGGACTTCAGAATTTCAACAAGCGATTGGCATTGAGCTTAGAGATCACAAACAATATAGATGTGAATATTAATACCAGTATCATGAAGCCTACAGTATACTCTTTAACCATAAATTCTAGAAAACTACAGTCTGGCATAGTGATTTAACAATGCTGTGGTATGCAATATAAGAAGAGGAATGCATAAGAATTCATTGTGTCAGAAGCACTGAAAGGTGGTTAGAACACAAGTTCTGTAATATATTATAAATGACAATGGAATCCTCCCTCCCATCAAAAGAAACTAAGACCTGGTGCTAATTAAAATTACCATTGCCTTAAAAAAGGATCTAGGACAACTTGTTGCAGCCAACTCACCATGGCCAACTTGTAGCAAAATCACTTCTAGACAACTCACCATTGCCAACTTGCCATGCAACAGCTTCAGAAGTGGGTTGCTACAGGTTCTCACCAGTTTGGGCGAACCGGTAGTGGTATTTTGGCCTGGGTCACAGAACCGGCAGCGACCCAGGCTGGCCACGCCCCAAACTGCTTCCCCAATCTCTGCTGCTACTGCCGGCAAGTTTTTTATTAGTTTTTAATGGTCCCTGCACATGCGCAGAACAATTTACATTGAACTGTGAATGTGCGACCAATACGCGAAGCAAGCAGTATGCACGTGAAGCGAACCGGCAGCAACGCCTGGACAGCTTGC
The DNA here is from genome assembly GCF_009769535.1 of Thamnophis elegans. NCBI lineage: Eukaryota > Metazoa > Chordata > Lepidosauria > Squamata > Natricidae > Thamnophis > Thamnophis elegans. The sequence continues at coordinate 62,365,334 of NC_045541.1, read as the reverse complement.
TGTAGGAGAAGAGTTACACTAATATCAAAGAAAGGGTGGAATAAAATTATTAAAGAAAAGATGCAAAAGGAGGGATAAAATGAAATGTGAATGACAAAAATTAAAATATTTTTTTATTATTTAAAATAATTAAATTGAAGTGTTGAATTGTTTCATGGCAAGTTGTCCCATGGCAAGTTGTCCCATGGTTAGTTGACCATGGTGAGTAGGAAGTAGTGATTTGCCCATAGTGAGTTGTCCCATTCCGTTTAATAGAAAGGGCTCTTGTTCACAAAAAACTTAGGGTTTGGATAGTTTTCCACAGGACTTTTTAATTTTCCAATTGCAACAACAACAAAAAAGCAATTGAGCTAGTTAATGTGGGGAACCTGTCCAGTAGTAGCTTGAGGATATCTACAAAAAGGGAGCAGATTTTTACGTGTCAGCCTGATTTATCAAGCAGCATGTGGGTTTTTCAATTTATTATAACCTGACTTTAAATCTGGCCCTCGGGTGAGTAAATTGAGAAAGAAGCAATGAGGGGGAGGAGGGACAGTGAATTTTAATCCCAGAAACCTCCCTCCACATTTCAAGAAGCCTTTTGCAGGTATAACTCTGTGGTAGGATCCTTTGACAAGTTCCATGCTTGCTCCTCTGAAACACAGGATTAGCAGCTTGAAGAATGTATCTTTGCTCAAGTCCTGACAAGCAGCCAGAAGCAATCATTCCTGTTGCACTCTAATTATCAAGTAGTGTCATGCCAAAAAGCGTGTTTGCCAGGAGAGCTTGCTGCAAGGCAGGCAACAGCACAATTTCTTGTATCTGTATGCCTTGAAATGGGTTTTGTTAGGGGGGGGGAAGGGTTTCACTAGGTGGTGAACCAAAATGAGGTGGGAGGATGACTGTAAATCCATTTGTATATGGTGACAAAACAAAAACCCAGCACTTGTGTCATCCAGTATTAATTCTCAGCTGTGAGATGTGCAAATGGCTAATAATATTCCTATCACTGTGTAATCGTTCATTACATTACCTTGAATTTTAGTATTTTCTCGTTCCAGGTAGGCACTGCAGTTTAATTAAAGACTCCTCCTTTTTCTGATTTAGCTCCCATGAACTATATGAAGTATAGAACTATATGAAGTATAGAACTATATGAAGTATAGAAGTATATGAAGTATAGAACTATATGAAGTATAGAACTGTTTATAGTGGGTTAGAGAAAGATTGAGGAGTTGCTGGTTCAGTCAGCCATGAAATTTAACAGGTGACCTAAGAAGATTCATTATATATCAATTTAACTGGCATATTAAAAATAATGGAGGAGGAGGGGGAGGGAATCATGTATGCCAACTTGAGCTGCCCTTGTAAAAAAGGAAGGGGTGTATTGACTTATGTATTAGCATCCGTTGTATATCCAGATAAAATGTTATAGGCACTAAGCAAGCTATATACAGATAGTCTTCAAGTTAGGATCACAAAATTGGGACTGGAACTTTCATTGCTAAATGAGATGGTTGTTAAGTGAGTCATGTCCAATTTTATGACCTCTTTTGACCGACTCAACGTTGACTCAGCCTTCCATCTTTCCGAGGTGGATAAAATGAGGACCCAGATTATTGGAGGCAATATGCTGAGCCTCTAAACCGCTTAAGAGAGAGCTGTAAAGCATTATGAAGTGGTATAAAAGTTTAAGTGCTATTGCTATTTTGTCATGATTGTTAAATGAATCCTGGTTGTTAAGTGAATCACATGGTTGTTATCTTTGACTTTGCTTGTTGGAAATCAGCTGGGAAGTCACAGATCAGTAATGGTATCTTCTTTTCTTCATTACCGGTTCAGTAGTGGGAGCACGTCTGGGCATGTGCAGAAGGTCCGTGATGATGTCTGGTGGGTGGGTGGAGCATTATGCTACCGCCACTACTGGTTTGCCCGAACCGGTGTGAACCAGCAGAATACCACCTCTATCACACATGGCAATTATGTGAGCATCCTGCAACTGTCATAAATACATGCCTGTTACCAAGGGCCCAAATTTTGATCATGTGACCATAGAGATGCTGACATTTATAAGTATGAAGGCCAGTTTTTCAGTGCTGTCATAACTTTGAACAGTCACTAAACAAGTGGTTGTAAGTCAAGCTCTATTTAGCTTTTCCTTAAACTGTAAGCTCAGACACACACTCTGGTTTCTTGGCATTTATGGGAACAACTTTAGCTCTTTTGGCTTACAAGATAGGGCTTATTGTTTGTTTCAAGTACTTCATTGGAGTTAGGTCTCAGCAACTTGCATAATGTGAGCGTGATCTATATTGCTATTATGTCTTATTCTATGTGAACTGTGCCAAGTACATAATGGATCCCTCACCATTATGTACCTAAAAGGGTTAAGGTAGAGCAGGGGTGTCAAACTCAAAGCCCGTGGGCCAAACCTAGCCTGTGAGGTGCTGCTTAAATCTGGCCCGTGGGGCTGGTCTAGAAATATCAAAGGACCAGTGAGTGGTGCCTCTGCTGGCTAAAACGGGCTGTTTACACCCCCCCATAGGGAGGCCTTCGCACAGCCCATTTTTGGCTGGCAGAGTGCTTCTGGAGGTTGGCAAGGTTGGCAAGGCTGAAAATAGGGCAGAGGGTGCCTTGCATGGCCCCCCGTGCCCCGTGCTACAGGAGGCATCCATCTCATCTCTTCCCCCGCCCCCGCTCCACCCTGGCCCATGGATGAGAACTACAATGCTGATCTGAAGAAGAAATCCAGTTTGATACCCCTGAGGTAGAGTAACCAAGACTACTTCCTTTGGGACTGTCCATGCTAATTTACCCACAGTATGGTTTCTAGTGGTTTGGGGAAGTTCTGCCCCTTTTGATAGCTGTAGATGATGGTTGCTCGTGCCTGTTGTTCATATCTTTCTTCCCCTTGCTTTCTGCTTGTTAAACATATGTTTAGCAAAATAACTTCAAGCTATGTGTTTACTAAATGTGCCGAGTGGCATATGTGCTTGCTCTGAACATGATATAAGGATTGTCTGGGAATGTGCTTGTCGAAACTTAACTGGAAATTACCTACAGTAATTTTCCAACATTTTCAAGGCCCTAGTAAAGTAAGCTTGGTAATTTTGTCTATAATATAACCAGCTAAGAATTTAAAATTCCCCAGGCACACAAAACTCAGCACAAAAAGTTTTTAATCCAGGAGTACCTTGTGTTTTATTGTCATGTGAAGATTGTGCCGTGCATTCTCAGATAATCTCTCACACATATTAAGAAACAATGGTGTGTAGCAGCTTTCTTGTACACATATTTATTAAACACATTTATATGATTTCCCAATCACACATGGTGACTGAGCATCTTATACCTTTATAATTCCACAAGATAAAATTACCTCTTAACCACACACTCTCACCCTTGCAGTAACAACAAACACAAGCATACTATTTGATTGATTCTATGTCTATCTGGGATCCCCAGGACTGCTCACAGAACCATATTTTCAGGATCTTCCAGAAAAATATCAAGATGTGGGCGTAACCTATATCTGGGGGAATGATATTGCGGAGGGTGGGAGCCACTGTAGAGAATACCCTTCTGGTTCCCTCTAGATCAAGGATGTCAAACTTGATTTCATTGAGGACCGCATCAGGGTTGTGTTTGAGCTCGGAGAGGAGGGCATGGCCAGCTTGACATCACTCCTGTCGGGGGTGCCTGTGGTCGCCCGAGCGATCTGCCACCAAAATTGGGTTCCCAAGCTCCGTTTTCAGCTGCCATGGCTCCTGCAACCCTCTGCCAGTAAAAACAGAGCTCAGGAGGGCAGTGTGCGACCCTCCTGAGCTCCATCTTCACTAGCAGAGATTTGCAGGAAGCCATGACAGCTGAAAACAGAGCTTGGGAACCCATTTTCGCTGGCAGAAGCACTGCCGGTCAGTCCACTGTTTCCAGGTGGCCCAGCAGGCCAGATCTAAGTAGCCCCTGGGCCTGATCTGGCCCCCAGGCCTTGAGTTTGACACCTCTGCTCTGATTGATGTGATCCATAATGTATTTTCCCACTCTAGTACATCCACACATACATATTGCTACTGCAATAGGCTGAGAGGTTACAGAATTGTTTTCCAGCATAATTGATTTCATCTTATCTTCACTCATTAAGAAATGAGTGAATGGAGAATTACTCCTGGATGGCATACCTGTAACTCTCTTAATTTTAAATGCTGTGAAACATGCTACTTGGTCCTGTGCTAATTCTGCAATCCCTAACCAAAATATATTACAAATTAAATCTGTGATTCAAAACACTCATGCAGATTGTCTACGGTTATACAAGCAGAGATTGTACATTTTCCACAATAAATTTGATTATTAGAAATGCATATATAATAAAGAGTTCAAAAGATATTTGGAGAGGAAATTATTAAACCTTGTGGCTTTTCAGAATAAACAGAAATATCTCTTCTGTGTCCTTTGGAGACATCCTTGATGGATGAAAGTGTATGTTTTGTAAGCATTTCCTTGCTAATCAACATATTTGTGCTATGAACTCATACAATAATTGTTCCTATCCTATCCATCCATATTTTTTCAGGCAGGCCCTTTGCCCTTAGATATCTTCCATGTCTTCCTTGCTGAGTTCACACTGTTATTTACAGTCCAGTATGTTGATATCTCCCCATTGTTGGTATCAGTTTTAATTCACTAAGTTAAAGTACTCACCTCCCTGTAAATCATGCCCCTTCACACCAGGGGAAGGAAGAGTGGTAAGCGCAACTATATCTGGTTTGTGAGTGAGGTCATGGCAGGTTGTGGCATGGAAAATACACACAACAGCTGCTTAAGACACATAAGCATTTCTCTGCTCTGGCTTGCTCGTACACATTGTGATATAAATATTGGCTTTAGGTAGAATTTCAAATGTTTTTGAGTATCACTATGGAACAGACCTGCTTCATTCAAGTCACCTAGGTTTAAATGTCCTTGTCTGTTAAATGGAAACCATGATTATACTCCATGGTAAATGTCAGGATAAATCCCGTATGCCTACTGCTTTTCATGATTAGCAATTGTTGTTAAGCAAGTGTATTGGAATGAGGATTACCGTAATCAAAATTCACAAAAAGCCTCAACCAGATGAAATTGTAATCATGAGCTAGGACAATAGATAGGAAAGGAAGAACCATGAAATACATTGGTTCAGATTCAGATTCTTCTGTCATCTAGAGATCATGGTTGTGCCGAAGGTGCTTTTTCAGGAGGCAACTGGACTTTTTTTTTTTAAGACAATTCACTTCTCATCCAAGAAGCTTCTTCAGCTCTGACAGGATAGCAGGGAAGATTCCTTAATCTGAATTTGATCTAAACAGTCCAGTTCTGCAGAATTTATCCCAGGATCTCTATAGCAGTGATCCCCAACCCCCGGTCCGCGGACCGGTGCCGGGCCGTGGAGTACCTGGCACCGGGCCGCGCAGCGGCCGGGGGCCATGATCGCTGCAGCGGCCGGGGGCCATGATCCCTGCTGCCTCTTCACCCACACGCGCAGCCTGAGATCAACCCCGGGACTCGAACCTGAGAGCCGCCTCTCCAGTCCAAACCCCACTCCCACCCCGGCCGCCCGCCCGGCCGCCTTGGTAGCCCGTGGAGACGGAGCGCGTTCGGTTCGCCGCTACCTGGGGGCGCCGTCCCCATGACATCACCGCGGAGTCCTTGCCTCCTTCCCTGGTGAGGCTTTCTCCCCGCCAGCCAATCAGAGGCCAGTCCCCGGGCAAGCGGGGACAAGTTGCTGGCCGGCCGAAGCAGAAGCGGGAGATTGGAGGGGGGGGAGAGAGAGAGAGAGCGAGAGAGCAAGCGCTGGGCGGGTGGCAGCGCGTTCCACAGCGGACTAGGCGCGCCGCGGGCTGCCAACCCCCCCCCCCACACACACACGTACACACACTGCCTCTCTGGCAATTGGCTGCCCAGGAAGGGAGCGGGGAGCTTTCACAGATAGGAACGTGATGGGGTTTGTTTTCTTCCCCCACTCCTGAGCCCCCCCTTTTTTTTTGCTTGCCTTCTGGGGTCTCCGCTGTGGAGCAGCCGAGGTCAGATGGGGAGGCGGAGAGAGAGAGAGAGAGAGAGAGAGAGAGAGAGAGAGAGAGAGAGAGATGGGCGGGTGGCAGCTGTCTGTGAAACATCTTCCCCTCCCCACCTCCTGGGCAGCCAATTGCCAGAGAGGCACGGTGGGGGTGGTGGGGGTGGAAGGAAATAAAAAGAGAAGTTGCCCTTTCATTTTGCAATCTCTCTCTACGACCTTGTTTCATTCTCTTCCCTTTTGTTTCGTCCTCATTTCTCAATCTCAGCAACTTTAACACTTTTGGACTTCAACTCCCCAAATTGCCCAGCCAGCTAGAATAGATAGATAGATGGTGGATAGGTGATTGATAGATAGAGAGGGATGGATGGATGGATGGATAAATAGATAAATAGATAGATAGATGATAGATAGATAGAGGATATATACACATACATGCATACACACATACATACACAGAGAGAGACAGAGACAGAGACAGACATGGATGGATAGATATCACAGAAGTGAGTACACCCCCTCACATTTTATCAATATTTAAGTATATCTTGCAGCAGTTTAGACATTAATGGCTGGGGGCCATGATCGCTGCAGAACAACGCCCCCCCACCCCTGCGCGCGCTCAGTGGGCCACGGTAAAATTATCAAAGGCTGACTGGTCCGCGGCGATAAAAAGGTTGGGGACCACTGCTCTATAGGAACCTTTTGACCAGCCTCACCCTTATAGCTTTTATTAGAAGAAACTGCTGACTTGGAGCATTCCATGTGCTTCTATGATTACCCTTTTCTGCTTTGTATGTATATAAATTACTTACTGTAGCAAGTATCAGACAACTCCTTAGTTTGCATTAGACAATAAATATGGTAATGTTGCAACAATTGATCAAAGTTCTCAACCTTGGCAAAGGGCTCATCTGCTTGCCCTGGTTTTGAAATGTTCTGCTTATTATTCTCACCACAGAACCTCCCTCTTGGTCCATTGTATTGATCTGCGTTCAAGGTGATCCAGCACAAAATAAATTTTTCGTGAAAAAACAAACATTCCTATGCAGATAATTTACGCTACAATGAGCATTGGAAGTAAACTACTGCCAGGAGGAGGGAATGGAATGGAATGGAATTTTATTATTTATATGCCGCCCTTCTCCGGGAGGACTCAGGGCGGCGAACAATTCAAGAGGGGGAAAAAGGGGAACATAAAAACGAAATACAAATAATAAAATAAACAACAGTCGCACAACCATGCATGTCGAGAGGGGAGGGAACTCATCACCCCTAGGCCTGCCGGCAAAGCCAGGTTTTGACGACTTTTCGGAAGGCCTGGAGAGAGGTGAGGGTCCGAATCCCTGCGGGAAGTTCATTCCACAGGGCCGGAGCTGCCACAGAGAAGGCCCTCCCCCGGGTAGTAGCCAGATGGCATTGGCTGGTAGATGGAACCCGGAGGAGGCCAACCCTATGAGATCTAATGGGTCTGTGGGAGGTAATTGGCAGCAGGCGGTCTCTCAAGTACCCAGATCCAGTACCATGAAGGGCTTTATAAGTTACGACTAGCACCTTGAAGCGTATCCGGAGACTGATCGGTAACCAGTGCAGCTCGCGGAGGATAGGTGTAACGTGGGTATACCAAGGTGCACCCACAATCGCTTGTGCGGCTGCGTTCTGGACGAGTTGAAGTCTCCGAAAACTCTTCAAGGGCTGCCCCATGTAGAGCGCATTGCAGTAGTCCAGTCTTGAGGTCACGAGGGCGTGAGTGACTGTTGCGAGCGCCTCCCGGTCCAGGTAGGGACGCAACTGGTGCACCAGGCGAACCTGGGCAAATGCCCCCCTGGTCACAGCCGACAAATGGTGTTCTAAAGTCCGCTGTGGATCCAGGAGGACCCCCAAGTTGCAAGCCCTGTCTGAGGGGCGTAGATTTTCACCCCCCAGCCTGAGTGATAGAATATTGACCAAATTTTTGGGAGGGAAACACAACAGCCACTCGGTCTTGTCTGGATTGAGTACAAGCTTGTTAACCCCCATCCAGACCCTAACAGCCTCCAGGCACTGGCACATCATGTCAACCGCTTCACTGAGTTGGCACAGGGCAGACAGATACAGCTGTGTATCGTCCGCATATTGATGGTGTTTTATCCCGTGCCGTCGAATGATCTCACCCAGTGGCTTCATGTAGATATTAAACAGCAGGGGGGACAGGACCGAACCCTGAGGAACCCCATATTTCAGGGGCCTAGGGGTCGACCTCTCCTCCCCAACTAACACCTGTCCGAGAGGTAGGAGGAGAACCACTGAAAAACGGTGCCTCCCACCCCCACCTCTCGCAACCGTTGCAGAAGGATACCATGGTCGATGGTATTGAAGGCCTCTGAGAGGTCAAGGAGCACTAGGATGGAGGAATGACCTCCATCCCTGGCTCTGCAGAGATCATCGGTCAGTGCGACCAAAGCGGTTTCCATGCTGTAGCCAGGCCTGAAACCCGACTGAAAGGAGTCTAGATAATCGGCTTCATCCAAGGTTTGCCGGAGTTGCGAGGCCACCACTTTCTCAACAACCTTCCCAATGAAGGGGAGGTTGGAGACTGGACGGTAGTTGTTCAAACTGGCTGGGTCCAGTGATGGCTTCTTCAGGATGGGTCTCACCACCGCTACCTTCAATGCCGGTGGGAAGAAACCCTCCTGAAGAGAGGCATTCACCATCGCCTGGATCCAGCCCCACATCACCTCCTTGCTGTTTGCGACCAGCCAGGAGGGGCACGGGTCCAGTACACATGTGGAAGCACTCACTGCTCCCATGGCCTTGTTCACTTCATCAGGAGCAACAGGTTGAAAATCAGTCCAGAGGTGTCGTTCAAGACCTTCCCCCGGTACTTCGGCTGGTTCTGCGCAATTGGAGTCCAGGTCCATCCGAAGCCGAGCAACTTTGTCCACGAGGAACTGGACATATTCCTCTGCTCTACCTTGTAAGGGGTTCCCCACAACCCTCGTATTTAAGAGGGAGCGGGTCACCCTAAACAAGGCGCCAGGGCGGGACTCAGCGGACGCTATCAGAGCGGCAATGTGGTTGTTCTTGGCTGTCTGTAATGCCGATAGATATGCTCCAATGCAGGCTTTTAAGAGTGCTCGGTCTGACTCGGATTTACTGGTCCTCCAGCGGCGCTCTAGGCGTCTCTTTTGGCGCTTCATCTCCCAGAGGTCCTCGGTAAACCAAGGGGCCCTCCTGGATCCACTGCTGCGGATTGGCCGTAAAGGCGCAATTCGGTGGAGAGCCTCAGACGCTACTGAGTTCGAAGTAGTGACTAAGGTCTCCGCCGAACTGTGGGCGAGAGTATCAGGCATAACGCCAAGCGCCGTCTGGAAACCCTGGGGATCCATAAGACGCCTGGGGTGGAACCACCTAATCGGTTCCTCCTCCCTACAGCGGGGGATTGGTCTCCAAAAGTCGAGCCTCAATAGAAAGTGGTCCGACCATGACAGGGGCAAGATCTCACTACCCCTCAGACCAAGATCACAACTCCACTGCTCCGAGAGAAATACGAGGTCGAGTGTGTGACCCGCTGAGTGAGTCGGACCCTGGATTACTTGGGTCAAGCCCATGGCTGTCATGGAAGCCATGAACTCCTGTGCTCCATCAGAGCGTTCGCCGAGCGAAGGCAAATTGAAGTCCCCCAGTACCATAAGTCTGGGGAACTCAACTGCCAGCTCGGCTATTGACTCGAGGAGCAAGGGGAGGGCTGTTGCCACGCTGTTGGGAGGCAGGTACGTTAACAACAAGCCCACTTGACCCGCAAGGTCCATCTTCACCAGCAAGGACTCACACCCGACAAACTCCGGAGCAGGGATCCTACGAGGAGCTAAGGACTGTCGCATAACAATGGCCACTCCCCTGCCCCTTTCCTGGGGTCGCGGTTGATGAAGCACCTAAAAACCCTCTGGGCACATTTCTGTGAGGGGGATGCCTCCCTCCGGGCCCAGCCAGGTTTCAGTAATACATGCCAGGTCTGCCCCCTCGTCTGTAATTAGGTCCTGGACGAGGGGAGCCTTGTGAACCACAGACCTGGCATTTAGCATCAGCCACCTGACACCAGGGTCCTGACTACTCACGCCATCTGGCCTTGGAGTGGAACTCACAGGGCTGGAAGGAGGGATACCTATGATATAGGGAACCCTCCTTCCCCGGTAATGGCTAGCCCTGAAGTTCCCGCTTCAGGTGGAGAGTAAGGACAACAAAAGAACCTAAATTGTTGTAGATCATGATTTTTGGAAGTTCCAGAAAAATTACAAGGATCACACAATCTACAAAGGAGCATCACAAGAAAATAAAGTCCCAGCCTTTGCTGTTCTTTACTTTTCTGTAATCCTGGTTTTGTCTACTGTAGTTTATTATGAATAAATTGGTATTGGTGGCTGAGATACATGTAGAAATTCACATATATTAATTGCTGGCTGTCTTCTCGCAGTTTGCAATTTTTCTATGTTTTGCCAGCCACTTCTTATTTTTACTGGTTTCATTATTAAATGCATAGTTCTGTCAAACTTGGCACTCTGGAACCTCAGGAATATTAGCGCCATAACTGTCTTATTAAGAAGCATGCATTTTTATTTGCATATACCATATTTTCTGTGGGAATTCAAGAAGGCATCTTGAATTTTGCTCCTCATTTTAACTTCCCTACCTGATAATAAGCGGGATGTGGTGGCTCAGTGGCTAAGACACGGACGTTGTTGATCAGAAAGGTCAGCAGTTTAGTGGTTCGAATTCCTAGTGCCACGTAACGGAGTGAGCTCTTGTTACCTGTTCCAGCTTCTCCCAACCTAGCAGTTCAAAAACACGTAAAACTGCAAGTAGAAAAATAGGGACCACGTTTGGTGGGAAGGTAACAGTGTTCCGTGCACCTTCGGCGTTTAGTCATGCCAGCCACATAACCACGGAGACGTCTTTAGACAGTGCTGACTCTTCGCTTTGAAATGGAGATGAACACAGCCCCCTAGAGTCAGGAACAGCTAGCACATATGTGCGAGGGGAACCTTTACCTTTAATATTGCCTGATAATAACTAGTGCAAAATCACTAAGTGATTTCCATAATTGAGTGGAATTTAAACCCACACTTCCCAATCTCAACAAATAAAATGTTTAAAAGAAACAGTTAAAAAAAGTAAAAAACAAATTTAGACAAGATAGGAAAGTTTAGACAAGTAATAAAACTCCTAATCTCCACACTGTTGAAATAGAGAAGCTTGTAATATTATTCTAAATAATAAATTTAGCTGGTGTGGAGAGCCTCTTTGGGGAGCCAATTTCACCACAAGAAAGAAAATTGTAGCTACTGTCATCAAAGAGTAGGAGGAGATGTTCTTTAATGTTAAACTGGATCAAGGCCCATTAAAGCTATAAATGTTTTCAACACTACTTTGAATTGTGCTTGAAAACAAATTGGAATTATAATAGTTCTTTTAACATAAGTGCTCCCTATTTGCATTGCTAAGAATGAAAGAATTATAGTGAAAGCAACCAAGCTGTTCTAGGGAATTAGAGATTCAGCTTTTGTCTGTCTGTCTTCTAGCATTAATAATTTATACCAAATTACCAAATTTGCCCAGAATTCAGACTGGCACAGACAAAAATAATATATGATTTAACCCATTTCCATTATTTAGTTCCACATAAATGCAGTTCAAAGGAATTTACCAACATTTTTTTTAAAGGAATGGTTTTAAATTATTTAAAACACACACACAATACAGCTCCTCTGATGCCATGGAAGGGCTAAGAACTAACTTGGACTGTTATAGTGAGGGTAATCCTGTCCCATATTAAATGTCAAATAGCAGAATAGCTAATTTTAAATTAAGCGAGATCAAATTTTAAATTAGTATTATCCTCAAGACCATCTGAATCAACTCAGACATATAGCTCTGATAGAAATACAAAGGAAGTTAACTGTATATAGATAATACATTTATTGATTGCCTAGTAAGTCCTAAACAGGAACCTCTGTCCTTTAAAAGCTTTAGTATTCTGAATTTAATTCAGGACATCACAGAATTAAAACTTCAGCCTGATCTCTTCTACCATTTGTGGGGGGGGGGGAGAATAAATCTGGCCTCTGTCATTTAAGTCTAGTTGAAATAGATCTTCCTTGGCGTTTATTTAAGGGACTTTATCTGTAAGACACCATATTTATCCTGTTTGTTCAGGGTTTTATGGCTCTCTCATAAATAGCCTGCAGGACAGACAAGAGTGGGAACTCCTGTAAATATCCTATTGATGCTGGGATATTGAAGAAATGGAAATGATTAAGGGACATTCATGGGGGAAGCATATAAGATTGAATATCAACAGACCATTCCTAGCAGCAACTTCAGTCCCTGTGTATTTGTAGCCATCCTGTATTGCTAGGCTGGGTTGCTTATCCTGGGAAATGTATGAAATCTCATATGCATCATATTTAAGGGACAGTGGGGTTGGGGTGCGGGCAAAGAATCATACTCATAGCTCATTTGTATATGCCACCTTGTTTAAATGCTTTTTAAGTACTGCATTACAGCGGGTGCTGTTCATATTTAGCCACTGATTTATGCCAAATACTGGTTGGATAATTACAGCACCACTATATAGAGTTGATTACATCTCTAGGACCAAATGTCCACAGACTATTTATTTTTAAAATTTCCAATGCAAGTTTAAGAAAAGGTGAAATGATTTTCTTTATAGGTCAGTTTTGCTAGGAAAGGAACCTATGATGTAGATTCACTGAAAAAGTTCGATTTGTTTTTCTGTGTTTTTTCCCTGTGATTTACTATCACTCTAATGGTATTATAATTCTCTAAATGTTCAGCGAAGGAGCTTGGAATTGTTGTTGTTTTAATTCACCATAGGGCACTTACCTGCAGTTCTCCATTATCTAATTCTAATTCCTGTTGACAGATGCACTTCACAAAAACCTCGAAGTGACTTCAGTAGTATTAGTTCGCTACAGCTCTACCCAATTTTGAAGGAAGCTTGTTCATTCCAGGCATGACTCATTCATTTCTCCTCTCTCTTCCTCTTTTACATCTTTTATGCCCACTACACTCATTTTATTCCTCAGATATTCCCAACTGCTCCAGAAAAGTTGTAAGGAGATGGGCATGAGTTTAATATATCATATTTAGTATAGACATGACATGCTCTGAATTCCATTCCATAATTTAGACTTTAGTTCCTATAATTCCCACACCTTCATGTGTAACCTCGTATATTTTCCTTGGTCATCCACAAACAAAATTCAGCCGCAAGATATTCTAAACAACTATACTTGCTTTTTATAATCTACAACTTGTCTTTTATGATATCCTCATAAAGTGACAATATATTGGCTCAATATTATTATATCTCAACTCTAGTGAACCCACTAGATCAGAGGTAAATGTACTGCAATGATAGTTGTAAGCCTTAGTAACAATAAAGAATGGGTGTGCTTTCTGTGTCTAACTCTTATTGGCTGTATGATTGCCTTTCTGAATAATGAAATGGGTTTTAATTTAACATTTACCATTCAGATCACATGTAGATAATCTGATACTTTTCTAAATTATCAAACAAATCTGCATATGGTCTGGCAAATTTCGAATCACTGGTGTAAATAGGACAGAGTTTACTGAAGCAGAAGATTAAAATATTCCTTGATAGAATTTAGAGAGTAGAAAATTGCACAGTGACACCTATAAATGCAAACTCTTTAATGAAATTTTGTAGACACCTGAACAGTAATTTGCAAGGATGGTTAAGTTCCACCAATGAGAAAATCGCTAATCAATGGAATATTCACTTCTTGGGGATAATAGAGCCTCTCTTTGAGTGAGATGGGCAGTTTAAAAATATGAAATATAAATATAAATAACTAATAGGCTTGGGACAATTTTTATCCTTCAACACAAAATAATTGAATGTAGATTGAAGTTTAGTAAACGATCTCTCTTGCTAACCGTTACTTCTTTGCACAATACCTAGATTCTTCATTGTTATTATTAGTAATTGTGCCTGTAATTGTGAGTAGGAGGTATTTGTTCACTTAAGAATTTTATGAGGGACTATCTAGTGTTCCTACAATAGTCTTATTGATTACTATCATATATAGATGAAGTGGGAGGAACTCTGTTCGTCTTCTGGCATCTGCCAGAAAGAGAAGGGGAGCCAAAACAGAAATCTGTCTCACGCGGGGACACAAGAGCCAATAATCTCATGAGTGAAAAGACCACAAGAATCAATACACTTTCAGACCACAAAAAAGCAGAAGGCGCAGGACAGAGAGTGGTTGGCTGCTGATCATTTTGAGTACTGTAGTGGCTTTGGTCTGCCTCGCCTGCTAAAGCTATCAACAATCCATATGAAACTCCCATTAGCCAGGGCTTTGTTTCCATCATTACATTTGACTCCTTTATTCTTTCTGCCTCTTTCCCCCCTTGTTCTTGCCTATAGGGAAACGGGAGCTGTCTCCTTGCCGTTCAGCAGATGACTTAAAAGGAGAGGAATCTACCTTTTTGGTTTACATCTCCTTTTGTTGGCATGGATTTAAACCTCCTCTGTGGTTTAAGATGTCAAGGTGCAGAATGAGAGGCTGGCAGGGAGGCTTCCAGATTGTTGGAGTGCAGAAGGCTAGAAAAGCACACAGCCCAATCCCAAAATGTAATGCATTATGAGGGGGTGGGACTGCAAATATGATGTCTTCTCTGAAAATAGCATCCAAGCTTGGAGTTATGCTAAGGTCTCCCAGGATGGGGGGAACTATATCTATGAAGTGCTCATCTTCTAAGACGTATAATGCTGTAGAAATAGTTGAGGTTTCTCAATAATTCCTCTCTTGGAACTTTAAGAATTTCCCCATTCCATCTATTGTGAACATTTTGCATTAGTTGTGCTGGATTTCAGAAGCACAGAAAAATAATGAGAGAAAGACTTCAAGGAAGAAGTCGTTATTATTGAGGCTTTGTAGCACTGGCATTACAACTTCAGTGATTGCTTCCTTCCTTACAGCAGTTAGTGTGGGCATGACTTTTCCAAGCTGGTGCGCTAGCTCAGGGATGGGCAACAATGGTCTCTTTAAAAGTCCACAGTTCATTAAGGGGCCATAGTTGCCCATCCCTGCTCTAGCTAGAATTTTGGTATTATAGTTTCAAGATATCTGAAGGACACCATACTGGGCAAGACTGGCACAATGTTTTGATTGCCACCAATATGTATTTGAATTGGCAATACAATGGAATGCAAATTGAATGCAGACTCTAGAAATGAGTTGGCTCACAACTTGGTGAGAAGGCTTTAGGCAAAACAACCTCAATGTTCTTCCCCTCTCAAGAGATTTCTGATCCTTTTTGATGACCTGTGAAAAATGAATAGTTGAGTACATTATTGAAGTGGAATTGAGCAGAGAGGCGCATGCTACTATGAGGAAGTCACAAGGTTGACTCAGCCTTCCATCCTTCTGAGGTGGGTAAAATGAGGACTCTGTAAACAGCTTAGAGAGGGCTGTAAAGCGGTATATAAGTCTAAGTGCTATTGCTATTGCTATGCTGTGGATTAGCTCCTACCTTTCTGCATAATTTTTGGCATTACTTAATTTTAGATCCAAAACAAAAGGGAGATGGCTTCTTTTCCTTGTTATACTGCAGAAATATCGGCTTTCACTTTATGAAGCTAAATACTGAGTTTGCTGGAATTTAATTTTTTTTTAACCCAAATCCTAAAGATTTCCTTGTTTTACTGCTGGCTGTTAACAGAAGCATCAAATTGCTCTGCCAGTCAGTAGGGTCCAAGGTTCAAATTTTTGAAAAGCAGGTTGTAAACTCCGCAGAAGTACTGCTGTCTCCTGTAGGCATTTGATAAAGAATTACAAACTCTGGACTGGAAAGCTACATATGCGAGTTAAAGCATTGACATTGTTAGATAAAGCTCCATTATTAGCACTGATGGGAATGCATTAGAAGTATGATAAGGAGGAGGCAAATATCGCATCAAATACCAGTGCCAGGAAATTAGAAGAATGTTATGTTTCTCTTTGGACTTTTTCTACCCTCCTGGATGAACTAAATCCATCAGATTAGCCTAGAGGAGTCGGCTGTCCTTAATGCCATATTTTTTATTGTTATTAGTTTTTAAGAAATAAATCCCTTCCTAAGTCTTTTTTGTTTAGCAGCTGGGAAATGCTGCTGTGGTTGTAGGAGGTCCCTGTGGAAGAAAGAGAAATGTTTTGGCGAGTATGGAATGGAAAGGAATGATTTGGCCGTGCCTCTGATCTCCTCCCCTTAGGTTGGAGCTCTCTTTTCACCCTCCCTCCTTCCCTCTTGCTCCACTGTCTTTCCACTCCCTTCTGTCATTCTGCCTCTTTTCTCCGCCTCTTTTCCACCTCTGCCAAACACCCCCACCCACCCTCTTGAATTCTCTCGTTGACTAGAGAACTGTATTTGAGTGGCTGGGAGCTGAAGAAACTCTTTCTGCACTTCAGTCACTCAGCCTTTTCTGTGATGTCATCCTGAAATCACATAACTACGGGATGATAAGTGAACCCCTCGGGATCTGACTGGCTGAAATTACAGACAGGGTTTTTATCCCACTCGCTTCCTACAAGCCAAGGGAAAAATAAGCCTCATTCCCATGCCTGAGACAGATGGAATGACAGTGTGCTCCGGAGAGCTCTTTTAGGAGCACCCTTGCACTTCAACTCTGAAGAATAAACAAACAAGCCCAGTTTCTCTCCAGCTGACTTCCCTCCCTAAGTGGTAAGTTTGTCTTGCTGTGATGGGGTTTAGTTCTGCTCCCAGGGTGATCCATATTCAGAAAAATGGCAAATGGGACCGATTTAGGCATTTCCTGCTTGGAAAAGTGCTCCTCCTGGTCTTGTGGCTGAGGTAAGGATGGGCTTCTTGGTGCTGCCCACTTCCCAAAGCAGAAGACAACACAACTTTTATGCGGGCAATGAAGGTCTCTAATACAGACAAGCAGAACTGTCTCCAAGAATCTGCTACATGGCTGGATCCCAAGTGCCAGCAGAGTATCTGAGGCAGGGAGGATGAGTATCCAGAGATGCTGTTCTTCTTCCTATCTAAGATAAGCTTTTTTGTGTGTTTATAAATTTGCATGCACAAACTCTGAAGATGAAACTTGTAGAAGTTAACCTTCACAAACTCGATCAACTTCTTTTTTATTATCCTTGGGTCAGTGACTTTTTCTGAGTCAGAAAATTTCTGAGTAGAGCACAAGGGAGAAGGGGTGCAAATCTTTACCTAGATTGACAGATTAGGAGGAAGAACTCCTGCCAATGACTACTATAGCCAACGGTATGTAATTGATCGATCAGTTGATTCAGTTGCTCTTTACTAAGCAAAACTTGTAAGCTAAACTTAAAACAACTTGTTTTATTTTCGTTTAGGAAAGTAAAATGTACCTACCCGAGGTTTTGCTCCAGAGTTGCTGTTTGCCATGTAACTGATTCCTTTTTTTATTAATATTTTTTCTGCAGAGTAAATTGATTGACTGACGCCATCTAGGCTTGCAGAATTATAATTGGATTTGACTCCCATCATTTCCAGAAAGCTGGAAGTGGTCCCAGCTGGCAGTACCTTTTCATTAGAGATGCTTTTAATAACTTTACACGAACCTCCATTTAGGAAGAATGTGGGTGGTGGTAGATATATAGAAAAAAAAAGTGGGGAATAACAGCAAATAATCCGGCCATATTTCTACATGATACAGCTCCTGGTATTATCCATTTGGGTGAAAGGTGAGACATTCAAGAGCAAAATATAGAGTCTTTACAACCTTACTAGGCTGTTAATTTCCATCAGCAGAGCAAGAAGGGGTGGGTAGAAGACAGAAGGATTTCTCTCCCCCCCCCTTTTTTTTTGCTCTTGGCATTGAAATCTTTGCTGTCTGAATCGATACAGATAACTTAGCCGCTTCCCTCTTTCATGCCCTTGCAGTATCCACTATCTTTGACAACTCTGGCAGCTGCGTCAATAAACAAACAGGTGTTCTTCCTCCTCTCTTCCCTGCCTGTCACTTGACTGAATGGGTCTGTTGGCCTTCGTGATTGGAACAGAGGAGATCAACAAGGGAGGCACCTGTTGCTACTAGACTGGGCATCAGAGCAAGTTTTTTTTAAAATTAATTTATTTATTTTACAAAAACGGCTGAGGGAAAACCTGCCTCACCTATGCTTGGTTTTTTTCTATTAAATTTGGAAAAGAAAGAGGGAAATAACATCCAATCAAAGTCAGCGACAAAGGTTTTTGCAGGTTGGGATGGTTTGTAAGTGTTTAGATCCTGTTCGTGGCACTATTGTGTGCATATATGTGTGTATGTATGTATGTATGTATGTATGTATGCATGCATGCATGTGTGTGTGTATGTATGTGTAGATAGATATAGATATAGATATAGATGATATAGATATAGATATATACACACATATATCTATAGATACATATATCCATCTATAGCCTTTGCTGTGATAAAAAAATTACTATATATATATATTTCTTGCCAGCATTTATATATTCTTTTTTCAAGCAGTGTTGTTGTTGTGTTGATGTCCTCTGGAACAACTCCCCATACCTAATTCCTTATGAAATTAGTTCCTTTCACATGTTGTTGCAAATTAAGTAACGAAGTGCAATTATCTCACCAAGTCAGAGTTTTCAGTGTTTAAGCATTCGAGATAAACCTGCTTTATCATCATATCGGTAATGGGTATAGGCTTGGTGGGAGTGAGATTCTCTTGTTTCACAATTCTGGGTAATATAGAGCAGACAGGACAGAATGTCACATCTACTATGTTGCATGGTACTCCCTATAGAAGACAAAGGACCTCCATTCTTCCTTAATGCTTGTGGGCACTTGCACTGTTAACAACCTCACCCCTCTGACTTTCTGGATGTTTGTGTGAATACCATCATGGCTCCCATCTGGGACTTTGGTGGATAAGGAAGGGAAGGAAAGGAAAAGCTATTTTGTTTTCAGTGAGAAAATGGGAAAATCTATACCTCTATACACTCACTTTAATTTCCTTGGTGCATTTTCCTTCATAAGAAGGATACAAGGAAATTTAAAAGGAAATAGCAAAGCTGGATACTCTGGATACTCTGGTAAGTAGAGTGGGGATGGGTTGGGTGGGAAGCTAAGCACCACAGCACCTTATTTCATGATGGAATTGGGCAATCTCAGGAGACGAAAAGAAATTTGTACAAGTGAAAAGCTATAGGCAACCTAGTGTTTCTGCTAGATCTGAGATAAAGGTTTATTGGCCCAGTTACCCAAGTGGGGAATGGTGGGGGGGGGGGGGGCTGCCACTCTCAGATACCATCCCTAAAATGGAAAATAAGATTGAGGCATGGGATGGCAAGAAAGTGACCCAAACTGTATTCTATATATTTGTAAGAAAATAATGATAGATTAATGATGAGTAGATAAATGTTAATAGTAATTGCAAGAGTATATTTGTGAATGAATTTGGAAGAAGAAAATAAAAAACTTTCTAATAAAAAATAACTAAAATGGAACAGAAAGTTATCACCTCTCTGAGGACTCACTGTTATCTTGGGAATATATTGAACAATGCCGGCAGTAATGGGAGCAGTATATTATTCTATACCCATGATGGCGAACCTATGGCACATGTGCCGGAAGTGGCATGCAGAGCCATCTCTCCAGGCACGTGAGCCCATTGCTCTTCTGGGTTCTGGCGTGCCAATCAGCTGGTCTTCACACGTGTAGGAGCACCAGAAAGACCAGGCGGACGGTGCGCATGTGCACCAGGCGGCTGCTTTTCTGGTGCATGCATGCACACTGGCTAGCTGGTCTTCATGTGCGCATGCACACGCCAGAAACCAGAAGAGCAGTATGTGCACCAGGCAGCTGCTCCTTCCGGTTTTTGGCATGCTCATGCATGCATGCATGGTCCCGTTTCGGCACTCGGTGCTGAAAAGGTTCGCCAACACTGTTCTATACCATAACACTGGCTCCTCTGGGATATGCTATATGGTTCCCTGGACCCAACCTGCTATTTTTAGGGGCAGCTTTGGTAGAAATACCCCAAGGACAGAACAAGGTCAGTTAGGTATCCAGAACATCCTACCCACCATTCCTTTAGTGAGCATCCTAAATTTGTGGGTGATCCTCTTGAAGAGGTATTTGAGGACAAGATTAGTTTCTCTCCTCTTTGCCCCTCTCAGTTTCCCAGGGACCCTTGAAATAGAACGATATGCAGGATGCCTTCTGGTATGTCTTCTGGCTGCATTTTCAAATTAAAAATAATTGTTTGGCAGCAAGATGGCGTTGGGAGAGTTCTACTGGCACCAGAGAGCAGCTTTTGGACCTGTTAACTAAATACAGATGTGTTTTGTTGTATGCTCAACAATTCATTTCTTAAGATGAAATCTGTACCATCAGCTTATTGTGACCACCATCAGTTCTCCTGGTTATGCAACCTCACTAATGACACTTAATGGCTCCAGAAGACTTATAGAGGAAATTTGTAGGGCAATGGAAGGATAATATGACTCCCAAGAGGAGAAGGTTTTTCTTCAATCATTCTTGTGGCTTCCCCACAAAATTCATCAGTTGTTCTGGGCTTGTATGTGCAGCCGCCCAACCTTTGGGAAGAATGGGAGAGGCTCATTCCATATTTGTAAAGCAATGATTTCAGTTGGGCAACCTGGACTCCATGTAGCCCTCTGAGAAAGGTCAGTTATGACAAATTATGTTGATAATTTAACTGAGTTTAGAAAAGATTTGGTAGTTTTAAGTGTTGATCAGTAGAAAACCCTGGAAAGTATTTTTATGATTGCCGCTTTGCAAGGATGCGTGCATTGCTCCCTCCATCTAATAGTAGTGTAAACAAATTTTGAATGAGTGATTGTGCATGCACACTACCAGTATGCAGCTAGCCATGAAATGAACAAGTGCCTTTTGCATTTTAGATTCTGAGCACTATTGTGTATTTCTTGAACATTGTCTCTCTGTTAATGTGTTCTTGGCGCTCTGGTGATGGTTTTTAGTGTATGTATAATTACTTTAGCCTCCTTTTGGGGCAATCAAAGGAAGGTAGATGCTGGGTTTATGTTTTTGTTTACATAAATTCTATATACCATGTTTCCCTGAAAATAAGACAGCACTTCATCTTATTTTCGGTGAGGTATTATTTTTAAGATGCAGGAGGCAGCAAGCATGATCACCTCATGGCTGATGCCGTGTTGCAATATTTTTGGGGAGGGCTTATTTTTGGGGAGTGTTTATTTTAGCACATGCACTCAAAAGTCCGATTGAGCTGAACAGGGTAGTTACTGCTGCGTAATGGTTGTTAATAGTTGCTATTTGGATATGTGTCTATGTGTATCTGTATGTGCATATGCTTCCATGAGCTTCATGAAAAAGAATTGTGGTAGACTAGAATTGTGAGTCCATTTTGGAAATGCTTGATCTTTGCAGATAAGTGCTTTTTGATCTACGCTCTTCCATTAGTTCATCTTTTGTTCCTGAATCAATCTTTGGCTTTTTGCCAAAGAGAGAAGTCATTTTTCCTCCCTGAACAAGCACATTCCATATTGTATTCAAACAGTTCCAGGAAAATTCACAGAGGCTTCAAAATAGAAGAAGAAAAAGAATATATTTCCTGATTTTCTCTCTCTCCCTCTCCCTCCCTCCCTCTCTCTCTCTCTCTCTCTCTCTCTCACTCTCTCTCTCTCTCTCTCTCTCTCTCCCTCTCGCTCTCTCTCTCTCTGTGTGTGTGTGTGTGTGTATGCTGGTCTTGTTGTATTCAGGAATTTTCCTGTGTATCTTGTAATCTTACATGGGAAAAGACCCAAATACAACAAGACCAGCATACCTGGGTCTCTGTGCGCATGCCCAAGATGGTGTCCTGTCGTGTTTGAGGAGAGCTTCGGGGAGATGATTGTCCTTCTCGGGGGCTTGCAGGGGTACCCTATTCCATCATTGGTTCCAGGTCTAGCTATGAGAACTTCCTGGGACCTCGGGGATACCCTTGAGCTGCGATTTACTGCTTCATAGCCAGAACATCGTGAGTGAAAGGGGGCGGCTGCTGGTGAGAGGAGAATGAAGAGCGTCAGCAGCTGCTGATGTGGGTGCAGTCAGCGGCGACGGTGGGATGCCCGGCTTGGGATCTCCGCAGCTGGCATGGATGGGCTCATCGCCAGCTTCCCGCTATCCCCCTTGAACACAGCTGGCGTGGGTGTGGTCATTGGAACGCCCAGCCTAGGGTCTCTGAAGCCAGCATGGATGTGCTCAGCGGCAGCGGCGGCAGGTCGCCTGGCTTGGGATCTCTGCAGCCGGCGTGGGTGTGCCCAGCAGCAGCCTCCCGCTACCCCCCTTGAACACTGTCGGCTCCCTCCCTCATGGACATGTCATCTCCTTGTTCCATCTCCCCGTGATGTCATCCCATTTGGTTGATGCCACACTCTCCTCTATGCTATACTGCGGCAGAACTTTATTCCCTTCAGGAATCCCCCCTTTCCCGGGAATGGCCTTCTTGCCTATCAAGACGCTTCCTTAATGACGGATCTTGGAATCCTGAGAGGTGGCATGGGAAGAAGAGACTTCTTAGGGGTTTTTTACAGGGGTTTTTAAATCAAATTTTAAGGGGAGTGTGTGGGGGGGTACAGATTGCTCAGACAGGCTTGGGGGGGGGGAGTCTGCCAGGGCACAGGTCAGAGCTAACTAATGGGCATGGGTCAGGAGTGCTGGGAAGGGTTGGGATTCCGGGGGAGGCATTAAGCCATTCCATTGTGGGGGGGAGTTCACCATCTCTACTGTTTGTGGGAGAGGCAGATATGGTGGGAACCGAGGTCCAAATTATGTTCGGGGGACAGGGGTCCGCTGTTTAAGAGCGATTGCGCGTTCCGACCCTCATCACCCTTCTCACACCCCTGGGTACTCGGGATTACAGGACCCAGGTCTCTGGCTGGTGTCGCTTAACGCCAGGTCCATGGTACATAAGGCTCCCCTCATTTACGACCTCATACAAGAGGGTAGAGCGGACCTGGCGTGCATTACGGAGACCTGGTTGGGCCATGAGGGGGGTGTTCAGGATAACCCATTCCCTCCTAAATAGGAGGGATACGGGCGATCCTTTGCAGGGCAGAGCTGAGGACTACGTCCAATTCCTCGCGGATAAAGTGGCTCGGCTTCGGATGGACCTGGACTCCAATTGCGCAGAGCCAGCCGAGGCACCAGGGGAAAATCTGGAAGGACATCACTGGATTGATTTCCAAGCTGTTACCCCTGAGGACGTGGACAAGGCCATGGGAGCTGTAAGTACCTCCACTTGTGTACTGGACCCGTGCCCCTCCTGGCTGGTTGTTAACAGCAGGGAGGTGACACGGGGCTGGATCCAGGCGGTTGTTACCGCCTCCCTTCGGGAGGGGTTCTTTCCCCCCGCTTTAAAGACGGCGGTGGTGAGACCCCTTCTGAAGAAGCCATCTTTGGATCCAGCCGTCCTAAACAACTATCGTCCAGTCTCTAACCTCCCCTTTGTGGGGAAGGTTGTTGAGAAAGTGGTAGCCTTTCAGCTCCGGCGGTCCTTGGAGGAAACCGATTATCTAGATCCCTTCCAGTCGGGATTTAGGCCTGGCTACAGCACGGAAACCGCTTTGGTCGCATTGATTGATGATCTCTGGAGAGCCAGGGATAGAGGTCACGCCTCCGTCCTAGTGCTCCTTGACCTCTCAGCGGCCTTCGATACCATCGACCATGGTATCCTTCTGCGACGACTGCGGGAGGTGGGGGTGGGAGGCACTGTTCTACAGTGGTTCTCCTCTTACCTCTTGGACAGGTCGCAGTCGGTGTTGGTCAGAGGGCAGAGATCGACCCCTAGGCCCCTGAATTATGGGGTGCCGCAGGGTTCGGTCCTGTCCCCCCTCCTGTTTAATATCTACATGAAGCCGCTGGGTGAGATCATTCGACGGCATGGGATAAAATACCATCAATATGCGGACGATACGCAGCTGTATCTGTCTGCCCCGTGCCAACTCAGTGAAGCGGTTGACATGATGTGCCAGTGCCTCGAGGCTGTTAGGGACTGGATGGGGCTTAACAAGCTTGTACTCAATCCAGATAAGACCGAGTGGCTGGTGTGTTTCCCTCCTACTAATTGGCCAAGTGTTTCATCTCTCAGACTGGGGGGTCAAACAGTACGCCCCTCAGACAGGGTTCGCAATTTGGGAGTCCTCCTGGACCCACAGCTGACTTTTGAACACCACTTGTCGGCTGTGACCAGGGGGGCATTTGCCCAGGTTCGCCTGGTGCACCAGTTGCGTCCCTACCTGAACCGGGAGGCCCACACAACAGTCACTCGCGCCCTTGTGACCTCTAGACTGGACTACTGCAACGTGCTCTACATGGGGCAGCCCTTGAAGAATATTCGGAGACTTCAGCTTGTCCAAATGCAGCCGCGCGAGCAATCGTGGGTGTACCTGGGTTCACCCACGTAACACCTATCCTCCGCGAGCTGCACTGGCTGCCTATTGGTCTCCGGATACGCTTCAAGGCACTAGTCATCACTTATAAAGCCCTTCATTGAGAGACCGCCTGCTGCCAATTACCTCCACTAGACCGATTAGATCCCACAGATTAGGCCGCCTCCGAATTCCATCCGCTGGCCAGTGTCGACTGGCAACTACCCGGAGGAGAGCCTTCTCTGTGGCTGCTCCGACCCTCTGGAACGAACTCCCTGTGGAGATTCGAACCCTCACCACCCTCCAGGCCTTCCGCAAAGCCCTCAAAACCTGGCTGTTCCGACAGGCCTGGGGCTAAAGAGCTGCTGCCCCCGTCTCGAATGGTATGACTGTTGTGAGTTTTAAATTATATACTGTTATGTTTGTTTTTTAAATTTTTTGTCTGTACTCCCCTTCCCCGGTTCGAGTTGTGAGCCGCCCTGAGTCCCCCTTCGGGGGAAAAGGGCGGCATACAAATACAATAAACTGAACTGAACTGAACTGTTCCCCTTAGTGAATTATGCCCACCAGGCTTCCGAGCGTTTCACCAGCTGAGAGCCCAGGGCAGGGATGGGAGTGGTGGTGGTTATTAGGGAAAGTCTCAGACCTCAGGAGGTCACTGTGCCTCAGATAGGCGGGTGTGAGTCCCTTTTTGTGAAATGGGGCCTTGGAGTTCAGATGGGCCTTTTTGTTATGTACCTGTCTCCCTGCTACGTTTCATCTGCCCTGCCGAAGCTGCTGTATTTGTGTTAGCTGGATTGGCGGTTGATTTCCCCAGGCTTGTGATCCTGGGGGATTTCAATCTGCCTTCCATTGGCGAGACATCTGAGTCAGCTCGGGAGTTCATGGCTTCCATGACGGCTATGGATCTAACTCAGTTAATTCAAGACCCCACTCATAATGGGGGACACATGCTCGACCTGATTTTTGTCTCTGGGCAGTGGATGAATGATCTAGATTTAGGGGATATTTCTATCCAACCCTTGTCATGGTCGGATCATTTCCACATTAGGCTTGACTTCCATACTGCTACCCCTCACCGCAGGGAGGCAGAACTGACTAGATGGTTCCACTCCAAGCACCTGATGGATCCTGAAAGGTTCCTGATGGAGCTTGGGACTTTTCCTGAATCCCTTGCTCACAACTCGACCGAAGCCCTAGTGGAAGCCTGGGATAGGGTGGCCACTGGGGCTTTGGATCGTGTTGTGCCTTTGCGGCCTCTGACCCGGTGTCGATCCCGGGTAGCTCCTTGGTTTACCGAGGAGCTCCAGGAGATGAAATGCCAGAAAAGATGCCTAGGGAGTGGTTGGAGGGCCAGCCGGTTCGAATCTGATCGAACACTAGTAAGAATTCATATTCAATCCTACTTAGTGGCGATAAAAGCAGCAAAACGGCAACATTTTTCCACTCTTATCGCGTCTGCAGATAACTGCCCAGCCGCCCTGTTTAGGGTGACCCGCTCCTTACTTAACCAAGGAACTGGGAAAGACCCCTTGCAGGGTAGGGCTGAAGAATTTGTTCAGTATCTGCAGGATAAAATCGCTCAGATCCGGACAGGCTTGGGCTCTGACTGGGTAGACTCGGGTGAGTCGACGGGGATGAATCTTGTGGAGACTATCTGGGATGAGTATGATCCTGTGACCCCTGAAGGCATGACAGGATTATGGGGAGACTCAGTGCTGCCACTTGTGTGCTGGACCCGTGTCCCTCTTGGTTAGTCTCGGCTTCCCGGGAGGTGACACGAGGCTGGCTCCAGGCGATTACCAACGCTTCGTTGAGAGAGGGGTTATTTCCCACTGCCTTGAAGGAGGAGGTGGTGAGGCCCCTCCTTAAGAAGCCTTCCCTGGACCCAGCTTCTTTAGCCAACTATCGTCCAGTCTCCAACCTTCGCTTTGTAGCGAAGGTTGTTGAGAATGCGGTAGCACGTCAGCTTCTCTAGTCCCTGGATGAAGCTTGTCTACCTGGATCCATTTCAGTCGGGTTTCAGGCCCGGATACAGCACGGAGACGGCATTGATCGCGTTGGTCGATGATCTCTGGCGGGCCCAGGACAGGGGCTACTCCTCTGTCCTGGTCCTATTAGACCTCTCAGCAGCTTTCGATACCTTCGACCATGGTATCCTACTGCGACGACTCGAGGGGTTGGGAGTGGGGGGCACCGTTTTACGGTGGTTCTCCTCCTACCTGTCGGATCGGTTGCAGTTTGTGTTGACTGGAGGGCAGGGATCGACCCCGAGGTGCGTCACTTGTGGGGTGTATCATGATCAGTATCATTAATATGTTGATGATACCCAACTTTTCATCTCTACCTCGAATCACCCAAACGATGCCCTCGATGTGATGTCCCGATGCCTGGAGGCTGTGCGGATCTGGATGGAACAGGCTCAAACTCAATCCCTCCAAGACGGAGTGGCTGTGGTTTCCGTCATCCCGATTTGTGCATCTTGTTCCATCTTTGATGATAGGGGGAGAAATTTTAGCCCACTCAGAGAGGGCTCGCAATCTGGGCGTCCTCCTGTATACGCGGCTTAGTTTAGAAGAACACCTGACGGCTGTGACCAGGGGGGCCTTTTACCAGGTTCGCCTGGTATGTCAGTTGCACCCCTTCCTGGATCGGGATGCCCTCGTCCTTTCTCGCCTGGACTACTGTAACGCTCTCTACATGGGGCTGCCCTTGAAGAGCACCCGGAAGCTTCAACTGGTCCAGAATGCGGCTGCGCAGGTTATCATGGGGGCACCTAGGTGCTCCCATTTTACACCCCTTTTAGGCGGCCTGCACTGGTTGCCGGTTGTCTTCCGGGTGCGATTCAAGGTACTAATTATGACCTTTAAAGTGCTCCATGGCTTAGGCCCAGGGTACCTGCGAGACCACCTACTACCACTGGTAGCCTCCCATCGTCCAGTGCAATCCCACAGAGTTGGCCTTGTCAGGGTGCCGTCGGCCATAGTGTTGGCTAGTGACCCCCAGGGGGAGAGCCTTCTCTGTGGGAGCGCCTTCCCTCTGGAATGAGCTGCCCCCGGAGTTTCGTATAATCCCCAACCTCCGGTCCTTCCGATGTGCCCTAAAAAGTTGGCTTTTCCAGCAAGTCAGCCTGGCCTGAACAAAACAAAAGAAATTATTGACCACTGTTAATTTTAATTCAATTTTTTTTTAAAAAAATGTCATTTTCAATTTTAATTGGGTTTGGGATATTCTATTTAATTTTTTTTTAACTTTTGTATTTTGTGTTTCTTTTAATGTTGTACGCCGCTCTGAGTCCTTGGGAGAAGGGCGGCATATAAATCTAATAAACCTAACCTAACCTAACCTACACCCGTGAAAATGTATGTATGTATGTATGTATGTATGTATGTATGTATGTATGTATTGTATGCTCAAATATGGGAGGGAGCTCACTCTGGGAGCCATCCAAGCAGAAAGCCATTTTTTTATGTTGCCTTATTACATTTGTGTTACAATTGTGCTGATAAATAAATAAAGGGAGACTAGTATAGATCTATTTCAAGCTATTTAGCTCTCATCAGCTAGCCATACCCTTACTGGGAATCGAACCTGGGCTGTATTACATATTAGGTAGTTATATTAGCCACTAAGCCACAGGCTCTCCTCCTTTATCAGCTAAGACAGGGAAATAGGTATGTATTGTGTCACAACACCTGGTATGCCCAAATATGGGAGGGAGCATACTGCTTCCCTTTTCTGTCTATCGACTCACTCTGGCAGCCATCCAGGCAGAAAGCCATATTTTTTATGTTGTCTTGTTACATTAGTGTTGCAATTGTGCTGATAAATAAATAAAGGGAGACTAATATAGATCTATTTCAAGCTATTTAGAAATAGATCTATACTATCTATACTATACTTTTATTTATTTATCAGCACAATTGCAGTATGTATGTATGTATGTATGTATGTATGTATGTATGTATGTATATATTGCCCTATTCAAACTTGCCTAAAATCCACACAGAAAGTAGTTTTGAAGCATCAGATATGTGAACTATTGCAACTATGATTTTCTGTACAAGAAAGTAAATAGACATTTAATCTTACTTATCTGACAAGATCTCTGACTGTGTTCTATTTATTTAATGTTAAAACAAAAAATACTATCCTATGACCTTTATGACCAAAGTCCTATTTAAGGCAATGGCAGACAACTCACCAGTCTCTTAGTTGGCAGAAAACTTGCTGTGTTGATCACCAAGATCAATTCCCGTAATAGTGGACCTATGGCATGTGTGCCAGAGGTGGAACGCAGAGCCTTCTCTGTGGGCACGTGTGCCATAGCCAACTACTCTTCTGGTTTCTGGCATGCATGGTTTCCAGCAGGATTCCTGGGTGCCAGAGCACAGAAAATGGCCTGAAAATGCCCCCCCCCTCAAAATGACCAAAAAACAGGATGTTTTTAGGGCCATTTTCAGACTGTTTGTGGCCTGAAAATACCCACCAAATGCCCTGAAAACGGCTCCCAAAATGGCCAAAAACCAGGACACAAGTCCCAGCCAGCTGGTCTTCAGATTTCTGGCGGTCTGGCGCACGCACATGCACAGGCGTTCTGGTTTAGGCACTCTGTGCCAAAAAGGTTCGCCATCACTGTTCTATTCTATCACTATAAATGGGATTAACCACTGGTGCTGCACATATTATTTTAATAGGGGACAAATTAAGGCATATGGTTAGTGGAGTCTTTCATTTCCCTTCCTACCAAATTTCAGCTGTTTTCACCTGGAAAAACAGCCATTAATTATTGCCATTAACAGGTTGGGCAAGTATAGGTAAGTGTGAAGCAGTGTGTTTAACCATCTGTCAAATTTCCTGACTAACACATCACAGATACATATCCTTAAACTAACATTGGTTCCCACGGTGGTGGATTAAATACATACTCACAAACAGAATACTGGAGATAAAAGTGTCCTCTCATTTATGTTCCCCAGCAACCGGTAGAGAGGAGCATGTGTATTTAGCCAACTTTTTCATTATATTCTCCATTTCAGTTGCCAAGATCCATTTTCTGGCCAAGTAAAACCAAACAAACCTGTATAGGGGCCCAAAAATCCTCCTGCATTTTGTAGTTCCAAGCATACAGCAAAAGTCAGAGGTTCGGCTCCTCCTATAGAATGCCATTTATGGGAAACTGTTTATATTTTTGTAGTTTTACATCCCCCTCTCAAAACCTCCCCCCACCCCCACCCCCACCCCCGGGTTTCCTATATCGTTGGATTGGTGTGAAATGCATCTGCTATAAAAAAACATCCTGTGTTCAGATAATTGGGGGGGGGGGAGAATGGAGGGAAGCGTCCCATGCAATTGTTTTGGCTCTGTTTCATCAGTGCTTCTTCAGCTGCAATGAATTCCTATGGGAATTGGATATGGGGCAGACTTCAGGGAGGCAGATTGGTGCACAGAACATGAGGACATGTTTTATAAGATAGACAGCTAGATAACTTTTTATCGTCATTTTTTGTACTGTGAGCACACTGGTCCACATTAAAAATGAAATTCTATTGCCTGCTCTCAAGAGAAAGTGTATACACTTTCAAACACATACATAACACACACATGCACATGAAAGAGGAAACTTGAGAGTTCACAAGGTTAGATGCTATATGGAATGAAAAACTGTGAATGAATCTAGATGTTCTGCTTCGGATACCACGAACACCATATGTTCAATTGGCAGAGTAGCAAAGTTTATTCTCTTGGTAATCAAAAGCGGACACCAGCCCAGAAATCATTTTATGTTTCAACTAGGACAGGGGTCTCTAAACCTGGCAACTTTAAGACTTGTGGACTTCAATTTCCAGATTTCCTCAGGCCAGCCATGCTGGCTGAAAAAATACTGGGAGTTAAAAATCCATAAGTCTTAAAGTTGCTGGGTTTGGAGACCCATAAACTGGCAGATCTGGCTTAACTGTTGATTTCCTTGACTTCTTTTTCTGCTTTTCCATGCAGAAGTTGGGCACACCCAAGGACCTCTGGATGGAAGCCTCTATGCCAAAGTGAAAAAGAAAGACTCCCTTCACGGCAGCACTGGCACTGTCAACCCCAACCGGCTTGCCCTCTCTGCTGCCCCCAACCACGTTGAGCACACACTGTCGGTCAGCAGTGATTCAGGGAACTCAACTGCTTCCACCAAGACAGATAAGACTGATGAGCAGGCAGCACCTTCAGTTCCCAGCAGCAGTGGAGGAAACAACCCTATTTTGACCCCTGAAGAAAAGCGAGAGCTTGAGAGCTTGCTCAGTGGATTTGGTTTGGAAAACGAAGCCACCATGCACAACCACAGGCCCAGTGAGATAGCAGCGGCTGTTTCTGCTTCACCGGGATGCCATATCATACCAGCTCAGATTCATGTCAATGGGGAAGCTGCTGGCTTAGTGGCCGAGAGGGAAACTGACATTTTGGATGATGAGTTGCCCAACCAGGATGGACACAGTGT
This sequence comes from Thamnophis elegans, assembly GCF_009769535.1. Classification (NCBI taxonomy): domain Eukaryota; kingdom Metazoa; phylum Chordata; class Lepidosauria; order Squamata; family Natricidae; genus Thamnophis; species Thamnophis elegans. The sequence continues at coordinate 62,334,381 of NC_045541.1, read as the reverse complement.
GGGTAGCTTAGGTACCCTCTCCTCTTTCGATGGCACTACCAACACCAGTGACATTGGCTATCATGAGGCTCCCCGGATGGAGAGCCTCAATTCTTTACCCAATGGTTCATCCAATTTCAATGGCTTAGACAAGCTGCATGATTCGGAGATGGTTATCAACGGTGGTTATCCCTACAACAACCAGAATGCCTTGCGGAACATTATGGGACGTCACCCTCATGATCCTTATGCGCATATCAGGCCCTCAGTGTCTGCCCAAGAAAATCTGGCGGATTATCACCAGCATGGCTTCCCTACCCCTGGCTGGTTACAACCCCAGCCGCCAGCCGCCAGCCAGCCTTATCCATATGGCTGCGACTCAAATAGCATATACCGCTCCCAGTCCTTCCCCACAGCTACTGTTGAAATCTCCCAGCTTCCTCAAGCACCAGCGCGGAGCACAAGTAGTCGCGAAGCTGTCCAGAGGGGGCTTAACTCTTGGCAGCAACAAGGTGGAGGTAGCAGACCACCATCACATCAACAGGATGGTGCCCGAGACAGCCATAGTTCCAGTCTTGCTAGTGCAAGTCCCCAATCCAGCCCTTCACAAGCAGCACCCTCTCAAAGCATAAGCATCCCTGAATTCCCTAGAGTTGCCTCCCAGAAGGAAATAGAACAATCCATTGAAGCTCTCAATATGCTCATGCATGACCTGGATCCCTCTGTCTCCATGATGCCTAAATCCCAGAGTGTTCCATTGGCTACCAGAGAAGACAGGCCACACCCAGTAGCCCTTTCAATGTCTGCCCAACCTGTGATAGGACCTCATGTGGTGCAACCAAAGGCTACCAATGCGTTTGGCTTGATTCCAGGAAGCCCTTCACAAAACTCTCTTGGCTCCAGTGTGCCCCAGATGGCTGAACCAATACCCAAAGCTCATCCTATGAAACTATTGCTCAACAGTGTTGGAGAACCAGAGTATCCAACACAAGATTTCAGAGAGGCCTATTCTCCATATGGTTATCAGAACCAACAGCCAACTGTAATACAAGGAAAGAGCCTTGGGCAGATGGCAGGAAGCCCACCCACATCTCCCAGGCCTCATGCAACAGCATGCAAGGTCTTGGAAGGGCAGCATCCTCTGCTGACATCACCTCCCTCATCCACAACAGCAGTCCAACCCCAGATGCCCTTAAACGAGGCTGAGCATCAGGGGGAAGCCTCTCAGGCTTCAGGGGAAGAGCCGTTGCATCTTGAAGGTCTGGTGGCTCACAGAGTAGCAGGTAAGGAAGTCTCAGTGGGGGTTTTCCTTTGAATAAATCACCTGTTTTAGGGGCTTAAATATGGACTTTGTAAGTCATAGGAGGTGTGCTTTTTCAGGAACTTGATTTTGTTGAAATGGCTTCATGCACATTAAGAGGCATAAACTCAACTCTTCCCATACAATGCAGAATGAAAAGACCGCAGTGCAGATAATATGGGAAATGTTTCATTTTCACTCACAATAGCCTTTCTCTAAGTATGACCGGATTTTCAATAGCTGCTATTGACTATTTATTCAGTTCCTAAACAATGGCCTGGGTACGGTGCCTCACCCTGTGTCTGCATGCCATGCCCAAGGAGGTTGTGTTCTAGGAGGTTAAGGATTGAGAGGTTGGAAGGGCCAAATGGTGGCACAATAAATGAAATTTTAAGCATTGATGGAGCTAGAGGAAGGGCTGCCCTGGCAATTCATGAAGAAAAATGCATAGCTAAAAAATTCCCCTAATTATGCATTGCAATGCATGAATCAGTAGGGGGGAAGAGTGAAAAGATCTCAAGTATTTCACATAGGTTATTGTCTTGGGCCAGGAATGGCTAGCATTTTTAGCAAGTGCGTCGTATGCCAATGCCAAGCTTTTGATAGGACCAGCATAGTTTGTACTGTAGCTCAGATAATCTGCCTCCTTTGCTGGCTAAACTGGAGGAATAGACATTACTGCTGCTTTATAAAGCCTTAGTAAGGCCACACCTGGAATACTGCATCCAGCTTTGGCCACCACATTACAAAAAAGGTGTTGAGACTTTGGAAAAAAAGTGCAGAGAAGAGCAACTAAGATGATTAAAGGCCTGGAGACTAAAACATATGAAGAACAGTTGTAGAATATGGTTTCGGCTAGTCTAGAGAAAGGAAGGACTGGGTGGACATGATAGTAGTATTCCAATATTTGAGAGGCTGCCACAAAGAAGAGGAGGTCTGTTTATTTTTCAAAGCACCAGAGGGCAGAACAAGAAACGATGGTTAGAAACCAAGCAAAGAGAGAAGCAACCTTGAATTAAGAAGAAACTTCTTAACAGTGAGGACAATTAACCAGTGGAACAGCTTGCCATCAGAAGTTGTGGGTACGCCATCACTGGAGATTTCTAAGAAGAGACTGGACAGCCACTTGTCTGAAATAGTATAGGGTCTCCTGTTTGAGCAGGCAGCTGGACTGGAAGACCTCCAAGGTCCCTTCCAGCTCTATTCCGATTGATTGATTGATTGACAGCAGCTAGAATTGTCCCATGTGAACACTAGAGGATCCCTCACCACCACTTCAACCTAGGAGTAGTGTGAATCCCTACAGCCTAAATAGCATTACTATATGTTGGCGATCTGTAATCTGTACTTAGTGTCTTTCTAACATGAGATAACAATGAGCACCACAAACCTTTCCTCCTGTTTTTTTTTTTTAGAGAACTCCCTTCCTTCCTTCTCCCAAAGGGAGAAAAAATGATTTTGGGAGTCACTGGACCTACTTCCCTGAATTTGGGTGCTCTCCCTGGGTTCTGATAGCCATAGCTAAGTCATGGGCTTGTACCGTGCTTCTATGCCTCATTTGCCTTAAACTGACATCTTTATAAACACAAGAAACCCTGAATTTCTAATGTATAATTGTTAGCAGCTGACATTAAAACATACAATACAACATTGTTGGATAGAGTGGATCCTAGGGAGAAATTACCCAGCAAACTGGGTGATTGTGGCAAACAAGACAGGGCATTGATTTGATTTTATATTCAATGAATGAGGGAACTGGCAAAAAGCTTTTAGTGTCTTTGCTGCAAGTTGCTGATTTAGGAAGGAAATGTCCACCACACCCACAGCTCAATATTCCATTGCCTCGGGTGCTTTTTTCATGTCTTTTTCTGAAGCTCAGAGGACTGGAAGTCTTGGCCACGGCTCTGCATCCTCTGAACTGAGAGAGTGGCATTCAATAAGAACAAGCAGCGTGCATGAGTTTAAATGCATGAAATTTCCATGGTTGTTTCCCTTTTGGTGGAAAAGGCTTTGCTGAAGACCTTTGTCTTTGCAATTCTAGATATCTGAAAAAGCAGTGGAATTCCACATGTTTGCTAGAGTTCTTATGGCATAGAAAAGACACGGTACTTTGGCCTATACACCTAAAGCACCTTTGACTCTGTTATAATCAGTAGAAGGGAATCATAATAAACTGAAAATCTTTAGACTATAAGATCCCTACTCCTACTCAGTGGTGGGCTGCTATCAGTTCGTCCGGGTTCGGGAGAACCTGTAGCTAATGTTATGGCTAGTTCGGAGAACTCCAAATCCCCTCTCCCGCAGCTGGCCACACCCACCCACCCCTCCCCTCCCAGGAGTCTCCATGCGGCCCATTTTGGATGCAAGGTAAGTTCAGGACTCACACGGAGGCTCGGGGAGTGGAAAAATGGGCCTCCCAGAAGGCCTCGGAGCCCGGAAGAGGCAGTTTTCGCCCTCCCAGAGGCTCGAGGCAAGCCTCCGGAGCCTGGGGAAGGTGAAAACACACGCATACACACTGGCCATGGTGCAGGAGGCTGACTACACCACGCCCACCATGGCCATGCCCACCCAGAAACTGGGCAGAGAATCCATTGCTGAAATTTTTGAAGCCCACCCCTGTTCCTACCCTATCACTAATGGCAAACTCAACAGCCTGTTCTTCCACTCCAGTGATAATTTTAACAGACTAACAGAACAACAGAGTTGGAAGGGACCTTGGAGGAATCTCAAGCAGGAAACTCTACACAGTTTCAGACAAATTGTTGTCTAATCTTTTCTTAAAAACCTCCATACTAGTTCTTCATATGCTTTTTAAGCATCTCTCTTCAAGCATATATGTGAGCACCTTAAAAAACATGTTTATCCAAATCCTGATGACAAAAAGCTTGCCATCTTAAAACAGCTTTGAGTTTTTATTTACGCAACAGAACCTAGATTTCATTCCATGCAGCACATGACCAGAACTAAGTATGTTCTGCCTTGCATGCCATGAAGGTTTTTAAAATATATTCAGGCAAGCTTTCCTTTTAATCGAGATGGTTATTTTGAAACAACAGTTCCTTCAGTAGGTGCCTTCATCATTTCAAACAAGGTTGCATATTAAACAGGCTTTTCCCAAGCAGAAATTACAGAGGATACATTTTCCAAAACTGTCTTTGGGATTAAAAGCTCTGGAATTCTCTTTAAACTACAATGTGTAATGGCCAGGAAATATTGTGATCATTGCACTCAGTATGCAGGATCAGCCTCAGCAGTCTCAGAGATGGTAATTAGATGAAACAGTATTTAATTGTAGAACCACTCAGAAATGTCCTGGATCTAATCTAGCCATCAGTACCACTCAAAACTGGTGCTCTGCTTCTGCTTTAAAATATTTAGCAAAGAGAAAATGGTTTAGAGAATACAGAAAACAGTAAGATGGGGGAAAAAACAGGTTCAAGGCTGATCCACTGTGCTATCTTGGAATATGTAGAGATGCACATAATTTATATGTGATAGAAATATGTTCCCTGTGTTTATTTTGAGTGTTCAATGTTGTTACACGGACTGAACTCAGATAAAAGGAATTGTTTTCGTTCACACAAAACATAGCAGTAAATAGTGCTCCTTTGCCTCAGTTGGCAGTAATGGCCATAATCCACTGATTCTTCATTGTCTTCAGAACAGTGCTTTAGTGTTTTGCAAAATAATACTTTTTAGAACACGCTTGTAATCTACATTTTAATAAAGTTGCAGGAGAAATGAATTCAGTTCTGAATGGTGTGAACTTGTCCAATGTATGTGAACAGATGCACGAACGTGCCAAATACAGGATTCTGGACCTAGAGATGTAGTTTTGACCATTCAAAACAGGAACCATGAAAATGCATTTATTAAGTAAAAGAGCACATTAAAATGTACCCATTAGGAAAAGTATGCACAAAGTCACTTACTATGTCAGACTGCTGGGGAGACGGAAAGTACATGGTATATGGAAAAGCATGTATATTTTTTAAAAATGCACACAAAGTGCATATGAAATTTCATGTTGACTTTTTATTTTTAATTGAAAATCACATTTGTGCAAGAGCACAAATATATATGATTGGAAAAATGAAGAATTGGGGAGGGTGGGGAATGAAAAGTTGGAAGCAAACAACCGGCATATGCTAGAGAATGATGAGAAGGAAATGTCCAGAACAAGCTGAAAGAGCAAGGGCCAGCATGTTATTTACAGCGACTTGCTATAAATTGCCTGTTTGTTCCAAGGCAAGTATGGGTGGAATTTCACAGATCAACCTCCTGCCTGGTTCTCGCTGTCATGAGAACTCCAGTTTCCTATTCAGGGGCAGGGGAACACCCCCTGCAGTGGTTACAACAAAATGTCTCTAAGAGGATTTGCTTCCAGGAAGAACTGAGCATCCCTTTTAGCATCACTGAAAATTCTGCCCATCCCAAGAGAACTCAGGAACAATTAGCAGGATTTGCTTGAACCATGCTTCATAATCTATTTTACTACTGTTGGGTTGAGTTTGCTAGATCTAACCACTCTGTCATCTCCTCTGGATCCTTTACTCCAATGTCTTGGAGACCTGCATGGCCCTTTGAGAGCTGGATGCAACAAAATTTCATTTTAATGGATGCTGATTAGCGTACATTCAAAGTCACAATAAAGTTATTCTATTCTATTTTCAAAACTTGGTAACTTTATGAAGTGTGGGGCTTCAGTTCCCAGAAATCCCTTACCAACCCTTCTTAAAGTTGCTGAGTTTGAGAAACACTGCTTTAGCCATTCCAACCATTTTAGAAGATCCCGGGAGGCTCTTGCTTTCCTGCCCTCTTTCTTGTTTTCAGAAGTGGAAACAATTTGTGGTGTGTCAGTGCAAAAAAACGTAAGGGGGAAAGTCTTACGTATAACACTTTCCACCCCCCCCCTTTTTTTTGCAACTCCCAATTGCTTCAGGCAGATGGAAACCATAGATGAGTCCCTACAGAGGAGTTGTTTTTACTGTCTAGGACAGTGATGGCGAACCTATGACACGTGTGTCAGTGCTGACACGCGTAGCCATTTGGGGTGACACGCACAGGATTTCATGCGATTCATCCTCGGCTCCTGCACGGCCGCCGAGGATGAAAGAATCTGTGCTGGAGGAACGGGGGGGGGGGGCGGGACGTGTGATCTCCCCCGCCCACACTCACTTACTGTATCGCCGCCGCCCCTTTCTGAGCGCAGGGGCTGCTGGTAAGGCGTGCGTGCCGTGCGCACACATGTCATCAGCGCGGCAAGGGAGGACCCGCAGGAGAGGAGCGCGGGAACAGTGCGCGCCTCTCTCCAGTCAGGCCGGCACAGAGAGTCTACTCCTGGGACTGTCGGTTACGACCGCACCACATTTATCTCAGTTCACGGCAGGGCTGTGGAGTCTGCCGCTTCCAGCTCCACGTCCTCATCAACATGCCGCTCCGGCCCACCCCCGCTATGAATATTCATATTCTTCGCCCTCGCGTCACTAGGAATATTCATAGCAGGGGCGGGCTGGAGCGGCATGTTGATGAGGACGTGGAGCTGGAGGCAGCCGACTCCACAGCCCTGGTTCACGGCACCCCAAACAAGTTCAATAATATCAAGGGCAACATACAAAATCGACTGATGAACAAAGAAGTTACTAAGCAGGTATGTTAAATAATTTGTTTTTGGTTTATTAAATACAATTATATATTGCAATTATACATTTTTGTAGTTTAAACTATAAATTGCGCAAAATTATGTTTTTGTCGAAGTGACACACAACGCGAGTTATGCTCGATTTTTTGCCGATTTTTGACACACCACGCCAAAAAGGTTGCCCATCACTGGTCTAGGACATCATCTCAGTTTCTAAAACAAGAACGAACCAATTCCCCACTAAGCTATCCACACAACATGAGAGGGAAGCAAAGTATTTTAGATCCCCACCCCAAAGGACCGGGATAGTTGGGACTATATTTAACCTCCTCTGAATCAATGGAGTTATTTATACAATTTAGTTTGTATTATATACTTGCCTCTTCTATGAGAGCCTGTTGCAGTGGGGATGGAACTGCATATTGAAGAAACTTGCAAATTCCTTGATGCTTAGGATTGATTAAAACTTGAGTCCAGATTTGCTATCTGGGTGTAGGAAATTACACATGTTTTGAAGTGTTATTATTAAAATAAATCATATTATAGCATAAACATAATTTTATTTTTACCAAATAACAAATGTAGTATGGTCTTATATATGTCTGTCCTGCAGTAAATTCCACCAAAAGGAAACTTTTAGGTATAGGATTGTGGCCTGGATGGAAATACTGAATCAGAGATTTAGAGAAATGCTTTTAATATTAATTAATTAATAGTAAAGGAATGCAGTGGCTCAGTGGCTAAGACACTGAGCTTGTCGACAGTTCAGAAGATCGGCAGTTCAGCAGTTTGAATCCCTAGTGCCGCATAATGGAGTGAGCACCCGTTACTTGTCCCAGATTCTGCCAACTTAGCAGTTCGAAAGCATGTAAAAATACAAGTAGAAAAATAGGAACCACCTTTGGTGGGAAGGTAAAGTGTTCTGTGCACCCTCAGCATTTAGTCATGCTGGCCACATGACCACGGAGATGTTTTCGGACAGCACTGGCTCTTCGGCTTTGAAACGGAGATGACCACCGCCCTCTAGAGTCAGGAATGACTAGCACATACAGTATGTGCGAGGGGAACTTTTACCTTTACCTATGAATTGACTTTGGCCAGTTGCTTGAAGACCATTTGAAGTTACAAACAGGCTTTAAAAAAATATATAACTTGTCCTGGAAGTTAATCACTGCTGTATATACACCTTTGCAGTCATGTGATCTCATTTCAGGTATTTGGCAACTGGCTTGCATTTAAGACCAGGAGTGGTGTCCCATTGTGAGATGACCACAATTTGTGACATTTTTTTTTGCCAATTTCCAGCGAAACCCCCCTCTCCCCGCCCATTGGATATGCCGGATTTGTTTAAGGACGACACAGTTTGCTTAATCCCTATGCGATTTGCTTAATGACCACGATGATTCACTTTATATAACCATTGTAAAATGGTTATAAAATTGAGTCCGGTAATTGTAAAGAAATTTGATTGCAAATCATTACAATTGCAATTAGAATTGCAATGATTTGCAGTCAAAATTCTGAGCTCTCCATTGTGGTTGTAGTCAAGAACTACCTGTATGAAGACAATCTCAGTTATTCCTACTGATTTTTTTTGGTACTTTCCAAATATGAGTCTAATCTTTTCTTTAAAAGTATGGAATGATAATAGAATTATAATTTAGCTGCCACCTTAATTTTTTCCATATTCACTCTTAGCTAAATAACGCACACTGTCAGAACTAACAGACATGCAAAAAGTACTTGATAAAGACAGTACGAGAGGATTGTATCAGGCTTGTGAAATACAGGTAGTCCCCAGGTTATGACTACTATTGAGCCCAAAATTTATGCTGCTAAATGAAATATTTATTAAGTGAGTTTGCCCCACTTTATGACTTTTCTTGCCCCTATTGTTAAGTGAATCATTTCATTTATTAAATTGGTAACACGGTTGTTAAGTGAATCCGGATTCCCCATTGACTTAGTTTCTCGGAGAGTCACAAAAGGTGACCACGTGGCCCTGGGACACTGCAATGGTCATGAAGGTGAACCACTTGCCAAGCATCTGAATTTTGATCATGTGACCATGGGGATGCTGCCATGGTGTGAAAATGGTCATAACTCCCTTTTTTTCCAGTGCTATCTTAACTACGAACGGTCACTAAATGAACTGTTGTAAGTTTAGGACTACCTGTAGATGTATTCTGCTTAAACTATTTAGTAACAAATGGATACTTAGATGAGTGTTAAAAGAAAGAGCACATTGCTGCAATGGCAAAATATTTTAACAGAATCATTGAAATGTTAAGTGCTAGTGATGGAGAGGAAGAGAAATGCAGAACAGGAAGGTGAGATAGGTTGATCCTTTGGTCAGGAGGAAGTGCATCTACATTTGCTGAATGAGGTACAGGTATCTCTGTATTACACATACTCCCTTTCTTACAGTATGAGTAGATATAGAGCCACATTTACATCATGGCTGCTTTTGCATTTCGTCCCTATCCTGTCATACTGTCAGCTCTTTAGATGAGATAGCCACAGGGCCTTTCACTCCTAGTATTATTGCTGCTCTGTTTTTAATTTCATTTATTTTTTCCTCTGGGCTCAGTCTGTACCAGGGGCATCAAACTCGCAGCTTGCGGGCCAGATGCGTCACCCACTGGCTACGCCCACCCCCGGTTTAGTAAAGGGGGAAAAAAGTCACAATATGTCACATGACAACAATGTGACGTCCCAAGTTTGACACCCATGGTCTATATCATTGCTCAGCGGAGGTCTTCTTTTCCACTCTGTTTATATTTGAGAGGAATACAGATAAAGAAGCCACAATAGACCACATCCTGCGCAGCAGTTAAGGATGCTGAGTTAGTCAGCTGGAAAAGCTGACAGCCCGGGTTCTCACAATGGGGTGAGTCCCTGTTACTTGTCCCAGCTCCTTCCAACCTAGCAGTTCGAAAGCATGCAAATGTGAATAGATAAATAGGTACCAGTTTGATTGGAAGGTAATAGTGTTCCATGAGCCTCGGTGAATAGTCATGCTGGCCCCACTGACCATGGAAATGTCTTTGAACAATGCTGACTCTCTTGGCTAAGAAACAGAGATGAGCAGCACCCCTGAGAAGTGGACATGACTAGACCTTTGGAACACCATGTGTCTTCCTTCATTTTCTGATTGAAATGCCAGGTTTATCAATCCCAGGTTGATAAAGACTGTGTCCTGAATAGAAAGTTGGCAGTCTGAATGGTGTTTGTGATTACCTCCAAATTTTCATTCCTGAGGTTACCCTCTCTATCGAAGGTACAGTGAAAGAATTAATAATTGAAGAGCTCTCTTCAGGTCATGTATTATATGACCTGCTCTTATGCCACATCACAATATCTTAAAGTCTTGGGGTAAGATTTCAACTAATATTTTCTCTTGTGTTCTTTTTCCTTTTCCCCCTCCTTTGTTGTAATCTTGTTCTCTCTGTGTGTCCTTTTTGTCCCACACACTCTCCATGATGGATTTTGTTTCTTCCTTGGTTGACCTTCTGCTTCTCTACTCCTATCTGCCTTACCTTCATCTCACCTTGTCAGAATACAACGCCAAACTCCGGGACCTCCGGAACAGCATGAAAAGCCCCCATCCTCCTCTTCACCGACAGCGATCCTTCTCCTTTTCTGGTTTGTTCTGTTGCTGCTTTTCCATCTTTCTCCCCGGGCTTTCCTGCTATAGATCCTCCTAGCATGGCACTGGGCTCCTTCGCTCTGGCATGAACTTGAAATTGGGGAAGTGCAGCTTTTTTCCAAACTGTGGGGGGTGGAAAGATATGGCTAATTTAGAGTCCTTTCCAACATGGCACCATTCATTTATTTATCACATCACTTTTTAGAAAGTAAGGGCTGAGAAATTTATCTCCTGCTTTTTCAGTGTAAGGGATTACTTCACACCACAAATAAGCTCCCCCCGCCATGTAAGGAAATTTGGAAAGCATATAATAGGTGCATTCACAAAATGGCAACTTTGCCTATTCACAAACCGTTTTCTATAACTTAAAAAAAAAAAAACCACCCATAAATTAGAAGGCCAGCCTCCTCAGAATAATAGCACTATTCTGTTGTGTTATTGTGGGACAAAAGACATTCCTTGATCCAATCGACCATATTTCATTACCATCCTCATCTTTCTCCAAAGATTTTAAAAAATAATAATAATAATAAAGGGACTAGGAAATCTGGTAAGCAGACTCTGTAGACTACCATGAATAAAACAATTCCCATATTTATCTTTCTCAAATCAATGTGCTGACCAGGTTTGGACTCTAAAACAGCCTTATGAATTCCAACATTTTTGTTTCTATCATTGTGTTTTCCCCTCCTCCTTCTCTTCCCCCCTCCCTCCTCTCCTCTATGACAGTGTGTCTAGTGAGCTCGTTGAGGTATCCATTTGCTCTTTGTGATGCTCATCCGTGGTCTGTAGCTAGAAATCACTCAAACAAGGTCTGGCTGGGGAGAGCTTGGCTTCTCCAGGGTGACCACTCACACCACTGCTTTGTGATTGGCACTGGGTCAATATTTCCATACATGTTGAAGTGTGCATGGAACTGATGAAAGGGGGGGGTGGTGAAGTTTGCATGGGATTGTTATGGAAAGAGGCAAAAGTTCAGGAATGGAATATTCACTTTCAATACAGCTTGGCCAGATGCCAAAGTTATTTGAGGGCCTCTGTGTGTTCTACAGCACTGCTGTGACATTTTACTGCAGATCTTTCCATGGAGCCTGGCAGCACTGAATGGAACCAGGACAGAGTCTTCCAGTTCTGCATGGCAAACGGAGGGAGGGTGAGCATGTGGGTGTGTAAATTCTAGAGGTTTTGGTTCATGGGGGCCATTCTGGGGGAAACGGAGGCTGTCAATGGATTTCAAAAGTGCAGTTGCTTCCTAGTGTCCTGTTACATATTGTTACATACATGTATGGGACAACCAGCTTGAAGTTCTACAGAGAAGAATGACCTTTTACTTGAAGTTCCTTTTCAGCAGTTGGGCGGCCTGAACATTTTGTTGTTATGTTTCACCATTTTTTAAAAAGATCCTCTTGGTATATAAATGTTTGTGGTTAGTTTTGCATAATGGTTAGGTAGGACTGGTTCAAAAATCCATGTTGAGTTGTGTCAATCTTTGTGTTACAGTAAGAAGGACTACCATTTGAACAGAAGATGCTATTGTTTAATCTGTTTAATTTGTACCAATTACAGGATACTTGGCCCTTCTGAATCCACCCAGCTCTGTCCCTACAGGTTTGGAATTTGCACTCCTGCAAAATTTCACAATGCTTTAGTTGATTTCGAAAGTGGCTTTTCGCCACTCCACTCTTTGCTTTCGGAGGGCCTGGGGAGAGCGATCTCATGCAAGGCATTGCTTGTCTGACAGACAGCTCCAGAATTAATGCAAAAGCATGCTGTATTATGCCTGATAGCCTGTCACTCTGGCCTCACTGAGGAATGAAGATGTATACGTACAAACCTTACTCTCCTTTCCCCCAAATTTTAAAGGAGTGGAAGGAAAACTGGAATGGGCACCACAGCATGCATGATTTATTTCACACTTTGGGACCCCTGGCACATAAGCTTTATAGAATATTGTTAGAATGATGGAAACCATTCATACATTGGAAAAACCTTCAGCACTAATGAATGTTTTTCCCCAAAGATTTCTCTAAGTGGTATTATCTCTTCTACTGAGAGGCATTAGTATTCCTGGGGTGTGGGAGGGGCTCCTACAGTGAGTGAATGAATAGTTGGCTGCTCTTACACTGGCCATATTTCTCCCCAGCATGAGTCCAATCTTGCTAATCTCTTAACTACTCAAATGACTGGTGAAGGCAGATCAAGCTACACATTTGGTACTGTACTGTAAGGGTTCTCTCATTAATATTGTAAATTAAAATATTATTTTCCCTTTAAAGTGAAAGTACACATTTAATAATTGAAAAAAGAGAGTTTATGGGATGTTTTTACTGTTTAGACCAGGAGTCTCCAAACTTGGAACTTTTAAGACTTGTTGGCTGAGGAATTCTGGGAGCGGAAGTCCACAAGTCTTAAAATTGCCAAGTTTGGAGACCTCTGATTTAGACAAGGACAACATGGGAATGGTTATGATTTGTTTCCTTGCAGGTGCTAGTAAAGATGCAAGAGCTAACCTTCCATTTCTGGCTAGCAGATGAACACTGAAATGTCACATACAGTCTATATTGGAAGGCCTGGCACGTCCTCAGTTTTATGCAATTCCCCTTGCTCCTTTGTAAACATCATAAAATAATTACACTGCTGGCATCACTGTGCATTATGGAGGGAAGCCAACACACTCTATCTGCTATGAAAGATTTTTTTTTTCAATTACCGTATTTTTGGAGTATAAGACGCACTGGTGTATAAGACACACCAAGGTTTTGAAGAGGTAAGTAAGAAGAAAAAGATTTTGTCCTCCCTTGCCCCTAGGAGACTCTGCAGGCTTCAGCAGGGCTGGGGAAAGCAAAAATGCCTACATTTTTGCAAAAAATGGCTTGAAAAAGGGCTGGCCTTTTTTTGCAGAAACGGGGGCATTCTTGCCTTCTCCCAGTCCTGCTGAAGCCTGCAGAGTGCTTCTGAGGGCTGGAGGAAGGCAAAACCTCTGTTTTTGTAAAAAACAGCCTGTTTTTCACAAAAATTGGATGCGGGGTGGGGCTTCGGGGGGCAAAAAATGGCTGTATTCGGTGTATAAGATGCACCAACATTTCCACGCTCTTTTAGAGGGGAAAAAGATGTGTCTTGTACTCTGAAAAATACGGTACTCCACTTTTGACTCAGCTATCATACTAAGGTCCAACAAGCTGGGAAGCAGGGTGAACCAGGCAGCCCCATCAGTGGGGGTACCCGGATTGTTCATGGCTAGAAACCTATACAAAATCTACTAGTTTCTGCTACAAAGTTCGCTGCTTGCAAACTAAAGTTTCCTATTTTCAAGAAACCACATGTCTAATGGAGAAAACCAGGACCTGGTGCACGTAAGTGTCCAGTAAGTTTTCTGAGTAATATGGGGCTCAGCCTGCTCTTCAAGCAGATGTGAAGCAACATCTGGTAATTCTGCATTAGCTTCCAATGGTCATGGGAAATTCACAGTAATCTGAGAGTTTAGTGCCATTTTATATCTCTTCTTCTTTATTACTCCTTAGATAGATTACTTAATTACATCACATCCTGGCTTGGTTCATCATTACACTAAGCCAATCATGTCTATTGTTTGTTTACTGAAATGTGTGGATTCTCAACCCACCCCACCCCCATTATGATTTAGTACAATATTATATGTGAACCAAGTCATTGTGGCCTGTTAAAAAGAAATCATGGTTTAAAAACCTTCCTTGCTGCTCATACATGAGACAAAGCATGAAGATAATTTATCAAATACTGTGTTTCCTGTAAAATTTAGTGATATGTTTAATGTCAATCTAAAAACAAGAAACATTGTCAATATTAAACACAACATTAGCTTTTCTTTGCAGTTTGATTCGGTAGAGGAAAATTAATCAGGAAAACTAATCTCTTTGAGGGTACTGCTATTCTGGGATTCCACCTTGCTTTTTATGCTCTCATTTTAGATACTGTGGAAACTCTTCTTCCTGTAAAGATTATTATGATTGATTTTACTATTTCTCATATGCTATTTGACACTGTTTATTTTTAATGCATTTTTATTACTGTTCTGTTTTGCAAAAACCACCTCGGAGAAATGTTTATTTTTAAAGACAGGACACAGGTGAGGGCCTCAATGATGTTAATTATACTTATACACTTGCATTTCCTTCAAAGAATATATCCTCCTCTCCCTTAGAGAGTGTGACTGGCTCAAGCTCACACAATGTGTTTTAGGGCTGAATGCGAGGATGAAATGCTACAGGTTTGGGCTGGTTCACCCAAATCGGTAGTAAAAGTGCTACTGGTTGCCCGAACCAGTAGTAAAAAAATGCTTTAAAAAGCTATCATGGGAACCTTTTTTTGTGCGTGAAGTCCAGCTGCTTTTATATTGTGTGTATCAGTTGGGTAGCTTTTGTGTTATTTTTGTGTAAAGTGTGATACTTTGTTTTTGAGGTCTCTGTGACTCTGTGAGGTTCCTGCTTGTTGCCTGCTCTATCACATGACCACAAAGCCATGCCCACCCAGTCACATGACCACCAAGCCATGCCCATCCAGTCACATGACCACCAAGCCACGCCCACCAAGCCATGCCCACAGAACCACTAGGGAAAATTTTTGAATTTCACCACTGGCTGAATATTTGAACTTTAGTCTTGTGTTCAGCTGCTTTTAGATATGGTACTTATTATGAAATTACCATGAGGAGGAGGAAAGTGAGTTATATGAGACCAACAGCCATTTATACTGCTCACATTTTCCCTGATTTGCTTTTGCAAATTTGTTTTTTTACTTTAACGCTTGACCGTTTTTTTTTTTTTGAGAAGGACAAAAGGCTAATGTTTCCCCTTTCACTAGAGAATAGGTGTTCAAACATCCATTTAGCTCTCCTTTTTAAAAACTGAATCTCTCTATAGTTCATGATGCCATTTCAATGAGTGTTACACATTCTACAACTTCACAATTGAGTGCTTTTTCGATTCCCTGCCATTTCAGTGATTGCACCAGATCTCATATTTTCTTTTTTGCACTTATACACCAGTTCTTCTGCATTCTGTAATGTCCATTGTTTAGTTGGAATTGTACCTTCATAAATCTAGGTTCAGTCACTGATATGAAACCAGACAAAAAAGCATATTACAGAAGGAATGTCTCCTACGTGAACAAGTGTGGGTTTGTGAATTAGACTTCTGTTCTCTTCTGTAACAAAAAAAATGCAGATTATTTTTGAGAATGAAGGAGGTGGTCTTGGCATCTCTGCTGGAATGAATGACAGAAGAAGTTTATATACAAAATGCACTTCAAAATATTTTTGAGATCTGTGAAGAATCAAAAAAATATAAAATAGGATTATTCAGTCCTATTCTGCAGTCCTAGTTATTAGCTAGGACTGCAAAATAGAAGTTTCCCTGTTGCCCTTTTGAATACCAATTAGCTATTTTCATGTCTAGCCATGTTAGTTTCTCTGGAGTATCTGTCTGGTTATTGTTGGAAGTAATACACTAGATTAAATGGACCTGTGGTCTCATCTACTGAAGCTGCTCTGACGTTTTTAGAAAACCCCTTACATCATTAGGTTGGACTTTCCTTTCTACCTAAATGAGAATAACATAAAATATACATATGATTTTATCACACTTGGATACAATTACATGGAAACTTTTTTTGGTTGCTTTTGCCATTTCTCACTGTATTTATTTCTGGAATCAGAGCTATGCAAAGTCTTTTAAGCAATGGGAGAGAGGAAGAAACAGAAAAGTTCAACAATCATGCTTCCACTGCTATTTCATGTGCTGTATTCTTTGTTTTACAAAATGATAACACAGAGAGCACTTCAATTAATACGTGCACCATCCTCCATCATGCCTTATTGGCCACAATAAGTAGGTTTCTTCTGGAGTCTTTTGTGGTACAGCTTGAAGTTGCTTCCAAGATACGAATTTTAATCTCTATCTACCTATCATCATCCATCCATCCATCTATCTGTCTGTCTGTCTATCTGTCTATCGTCCATCTGTCTATCATCTGTCTGTCTGTCTGTCTGTCTGTCTGTCTGTCTATCTATCTATCTATCTATCTATCTATCTATCTATCTATCTATCTATCTATCTATTGTCTGGCTGTCTGGCTGTCTGGCTGTCTGGCTGTCTACCTATTAAATTTATATGCTGCCCAATTGCCCTATAAGGTGACTGTAAGTTTAATTATGATGGACAGGTTTCCTTAGAGTGTGCTTTGTTTGACTTGCTGGAGGCCCCCATTGTTTCTCTACCACCGGATAGCTTAGTTAAAGATTACAGTACTTTATGGCCTTACCCTAAGGACATGCATCACTAAGCTTGTAATTTTGCTAGCAAATATAATGCAGAAGGGAGAGAATGCCAAAAGTACAATTCACTAAATGAGCCCATCTTTTTCAGCTGGTCTTCAATCATTCCCAGCAAGCTTGATTGCTGTAAGCCAAGGCATTGTCATTCTTGGCTCTGAAACACTGGCTCTGTTCTTCCTTATCCTCCCTCCCCCTCCCCACTGCCTACACACTTTAAAGGAAGGGGGAAACAAAGCACAGAATGGCAAGGGGGAAAATGAAGTTGGAGCAGGAGGAGAGGATTGGACTCTGGTGCAAGAGATATTTGAAGTAGGTCTGCAGCAGCAAGACCACCAGACCAGTAATGACCATTTTCTTGAGGTGGGAGGAAAGTGGAATGGGTCCCCTTGAAGGACACTGGCATCATCTCAGGGTTTTCCTTCACACATGAGCAGCTTCATTCTGATTCTTTGCTCTGGTTATAATGGGTATTATCTCTTGCTCAGGCCTTGCTGCTTCCAATACACACAGAGAGACATATACACACAGACACTTACTTTCTCTACTTGATAGCTTAATCTTCCCTCTTTTCCTCAAGAACATGCTTAGGGCTTCCCTCAAAGTCTCTTGGGACCCTACCACAAGTTATTTGCAGTGATTTAGTGCTTTGTTGGTTTAAGATTAACCATAAATTGACCCTCAGGTTTTTGCCAAGTAGGCTACAAATATGTAGGAAATGGAGGGGAATTGGGGTTTGTAGTTGGGTTAACTGAGGAAATCAGCTTCCATCTACAAGTAGACCTCAACATATGATCACAACTGACCCCAAAATTTCTGCTGCTAAGTGAGATGGTTGTTAAGTGAGTTTTGCCCCATTTTGCAACTGCTCTTGCCACAGTTAAGTCAATCACTGCAGTTGTTAAGTTAGTAACACATTTGTTAAGTGAATCTGGCTTCCCCGTTGAATTTGCTTGTCAGAAGGTTCCAAAAGGGGATCACATGACCTCAGGGCACTGCCACTGTCATAAGTAAGAGTCAGTTGCCAAGCATCTGAATTTTGATCACGTGACCATGGAGAAGCTGCAACGGTTGTGTCAAAAACTGTTACAAGTCACTTTTTTTTAGTTCCATTGTAACTTCTGTGACTAAATGAACTGTTATAAGTCCAGGACTACCTGGATACAACTTTTATAGTTTATATATGAATTGAAACTGAAAAAGGCATTATTCCTAAAGATATAGAATGCATTCATCTTTGAAATTTAATTCAAGAAAGGCACAGTTCAGAGACAGGTGGAAATGGATCTAAATCCAGTCTTTACTGGTCCTCTTGCAGCTGCATAATGGTATTTTGATTATGTGCTGCTCCAGCCATAAAGCTTCAGAAAAGGAGGAAAAACAGTGTGTGTTTTCCATTTATTAGTTCACTGAAATGTGACTATGTTTAAATTTGGCCATTGAAGGTAAGGCTTTAAAGGAAAATGGCTTTGAGGAATGTTTAAAAGATTTGAAGCCTGGCAAATGTAGAAAATGATCTGTCTTCTTTTAAAGAAACAACTCTGCCGGTGCCTTTCTTAATGATTGTTACATGTGGTGCTGATGGAGTTTTCTTTGTCTCTAGATGGATAGATTTCCCCCCCTTTGTTCTAGCTGATACAGTTTGACTGTTTTAATCTCTTCTGCTTAATTTTATATTGGGGTTCCCCAAAATCTGACTTATCTATTTCCCCCCACTGCTTTCTCTTTGCTAGTCTAGTGAAGAGAAGGACCAGGGGAGACATGATAGCAGTGTTCCAATATTTGAGGGGCTGCCAAAAAGAGAGGAGGGGGTCAAGCTATTTTCCAAAGCACATGAAGGCCAGACAAGGAATAATGGATGGAAACTGACCAAGGAGAGATTCAATCTAGAAATAAGGAGGAACTTTCTGACAATGAGAAAAATCAACCAATGGAACAGCTTGCCCTTGGAAGTTGTGGGAACTTCATGACTTGAGACTTTCAAGAAGAAATTGGACTGCCATTTGTCAGAAAAGGTGTAGGGTCCTTTGAGCAGGGAGGTGGACTAGATGGCCTATAAGGTCCCTTCCAACTCTGTTAATCTGTTGATCTTGAGAAGGTGGTATGGCTGGTATGAGTTAAAGAAAGATCCAGACCTGTCAAGGGATCAGATCAAAACTCCCACAAATGTGTTTGATAAACATTTTAAGGATCTCACCTACTACTTTACCTTCCTGGCTGCTTTATTAAGAGCAAAACAAACACAAATCTAAACAAATGTAAGAGACAGGTTGCATGAAGAGGGCAATCGGCTACTGTTTTTGTAAACAGGAAGAAATAGGTAAACTGGAATGAGACCCAGGTGCCCAGCTCTTTTCTTTAGCTGGAAGCTGAGCGGGTTTCAAGGCAGTTTCTGCAAAATGTATCCCTGCAAATTTAAGAAAGGGGATGAGGAGACTTTCTCTCTGTAAAAAAATAATTATATAAAGAGCCAGTTACTGCAACAAACATAATTTGGTTTCATAACTGAACCTTTAGTTCTTCTTTGAATGGGTTCCTTCCCTGCATTGTTTATTCTACAGCAGTGGGACACATGTGAATGGTTTTTAGAATCTTGTTGCTGTGAATCAGACATTCCTTTTGTTGTTGGGAGAAACAGAACTTATTGTTGAACATTTCGAAGAACTAGATGTACAGTATATTCGCAGGAAAGAATTTCCTTGGGCTCAATCTTAAAGAGATTGGTTGGTTGACTTGATTAAGCAAGTGCTAGCCTGTTCTTTAGGTTTTGTGACACCCTGGGGTCTTGCTGTAAAAATAGTCAGATGGGTTGGAGGCTTCCCAACTCCTTAAAAAACTCTTGCTTTTCTCTAGCAAACAACCTCTTAATTCAATTTAGATCTTAAAATGCTGCAAGAACAACATCCTAAGATTTTCCTGATGTTTTCCAGTTCTTAATGAAGACCTTTTTTCAGGAGTGTTTATTGGAGTGATTATAATTCTGAATAAAGACAAGCTCGCTTACTTTGGAGAGGGCATTGCCTGGCATGCCACTCAGAGGCCATATATCTTTCATGTACAAAAAAGTTTATGTACACCTGACCTAAAAGATTTTCCTAGACTATATGAATTAAATCAATGACATCCTAAATTGTCACAATAATAATCTGCTGTTAAAGATACATTTTTTGAAGTTACTAATACATTATTAGCTCTCACTGCCTCTTTCTTTCCCATGCTAATATGCAGGCTAAAGAGCTGAATGCCAACTTTCCAAGATCTTCTGTATATATTAGAACTCATCCCATACTTTGCATCTTCCTTCCTCACATCATTGAATTTGCAGGAGTGCAGCTGCCCCAGGAGAAGTCACCAGATGAAGGTGAAGCCCTTGTCCGGAGACGTACCACCAGTGAGGGTCAATATGAGAACAGCCCCCAGGAACCCAGTTCACCACGAAGCCCGACTGTCCGATCACCGATTCACTGTTTCTCACCAGAGGTGGTCAACTCCATCGCTGCCAATCCTGGAGGAAGACCTAAGGAGGTACTTTTTTAAAATATGATTTTCTTTTTAACTCATCACATGGTGGAAGACAGAGAATACCAACGTATTAAAGGGAAATTTCATTTGGCAGTAAGGTGGAATAAAATAAAAGAGCTGAGGTGTTGCAGTGGTTAGAGCAGTGATGGCGAACCTATGACACGCGTGTCAGTGCTGACACGCGTAGCCATTTGGGGTGACACGCACAGGATTTCATGCGATTCATCCTCGGCTCCTGCACGGCCGCCGAGGATGAAAGAATCTGTGCTGGAGGAACGGGGGGGGGGCGGGACGTGTGATCTCCCCCGCCCACACTCACTTACTGTATCGCCGCCGCCCCTTTCTGAGCGCAGGGGCTGCTGGTAAGGCGTGCGTGCCGTGCGCACACATGTCATCAGCGCGGCAAGGGAGGACCCGCAGGAGAGGAGCGCGGGAACAGTGCGCGCCTCTCTCCAGTCAGGCCGGCACAGAGAGTCTACTCCTGGGACTGTCGGTTACGACCGCACCACATTTATCTCAGTTCACGGCAGGGCTGTGGAGTCTGCCGCTTCCAGCTCCACGTCCTCATCAACATGCCGCTCCGGCCCACCCCCGCTATGAATATTCATATTCTTCGCCCTCGCGTCACTAGGAATATTCATAGCAGGGGCGGGCTGGAGCGGCATGTTGATGAGGACGTGGAGCTGGAGGCAGCCGACTCCACAGCCCTGGTTCACGGCACCCCAAACAAGTTCAATAATATCAAGGGCAACATACAAAATCGACTGATGAACAAAGAAGTTACTAAGCAGGTATGTTAAATAATTTGTTTTTGGTTTATTAAATACAATTATATATTGCAATTATACATTTTTGTAGTTTAAACTATAAATTGCGCAAAATTATGTTTTTGTCGAAGTGACACACAACGCGAGTTATGCTCGATTTTTTGCCGATTTTTGACACACCACGCCAAAAAGGTTGCCCATCACTGGGTTAGAGTGTAGTACTGCAGGCTACTTCAGCTGACTGCTAGCTGCAATTCAGCAGTTCAAATCTCACCAGGCTCAAGGTTGACTCAGCCTTCCATCCTTCCGAGGTGGGTAAAATGAGGGCCCAGATTGTTGGGGAAATAGGCTGACTCAGTAAAACTGTTTGGAGAGAGCTGTAAAAAGCACTATGAAGCAGTATATAAGCCTAAGTGCTACTGCTATAAACAAATGAGGCAGGTATAGGAGGCCCTGCTCAAACATTAGTTGGATGGAGATGGAAATCAAGAGTATTTAATTTTGAATTTAAATACAAACCTACCCAACTGTCTAGTGTACCGAAATCCTCATTTTCACAGAATATTATGAAGCACTCAAACAACAAAAAAAGTAAGAGTTGCATTTCAGATATGCAGCTATATGAGCCATGGTGGCGCAGTGGTTAGAATGCAGTATTGCAGACTAACTCTGCATTCCCTCTGCCAGGAGTTTGATTCTGACTGACTCAAGGTTGACTCGGCCTTTCCATCCTTCTGAGGTTGATAAAATGAGGACCCAGATTGTGGGTGGCAATATGTGGACACTGTAAACTGCTTAGAGAAGGCTGTAAACCATTGTTAAGCAGTATATAAGTGCTGTTGCTATTAGATTTTTTAAAAAAGAATGTGTGAAAGCATTAGGGAATCCTTGGAAAGGCACTAAAATATCATACACACAAAAATGCATACTTTAGAAGAAATTCATATGACAAATTTTCACACATTTGCTTTGAAATCTGTAAAACAGAGAGGTTGCATAACATGGACATGCCTATGGCTGCCTCTTCCTTCAGCTTGGGGATTAAATAGAACTGGCTTGTGGCAGTACAATTTGCATGCTTATTCCTCCTTCCAGCAAAATAATTTATGGAATACCTGCTGCAACTTGCTTCCTCTGCTTCCTCCCACCCCCTACATCTTACTGCCAGTTGAAGAACAAAATTGTAAGTGAAAAATCTTTGATGAAAAAAGAGGTGAAAACAACGAAAAAAGAAAGAACTGGAGCAAAGGGGAGAGGAAGGCATCTGGAGAAAAAGGAAATCCCGGCTGTCTAATGTGCTAAGAGTTGGAATAAATGTAAAGGAAGGGAGACTACAGGTAGTGCTTGACTTATGGCCACAACTGAGCTCAAAATGTCTGTTGTTGAGTGAGTTTTGCCCCATTTTACGACATTTCTTGCAACAGTTGTCAAGTGAATCACTGCAGCCTGGTTGTTAAGCAAGCCTGCCTTCCCCATTGTTGGCTTTGTTTTTCAAAAGTTTGCAAAAGAGGATCTCATGACCTTGGGACACAGCAACAGTCATAAGTATGAGCCAGTTGCCAAGCATCTGAATTTTGATCACACAATCACGGGGCTGCCACAAAGGTTGTACGTATGAAAAATGATCATAAGTCACTTTTTTTCAGTGCTGTTGTAACTTTGAACGGTTACTAAATGAACTTGTAGTAAGTCAATGACTACCTGTATCCCAGGTCTGGAAACTAATTATATTTTCATTCTCTCTTTCACAGCCCCATCTTCACAGCTACAAAGAATCTTTGGAGGAGATTCAAGGGACCTCTCCAAGCAGTCCACCTTCCAGTGGTGGTGAGACTTCTCCCCAAACCCCTGCTTTCCCTGTCTCACCACAAACCCCTTACAGCAACCTGTGTAAGTTCTGTGGCTTAGACAAAGGGCTGGGAGAGGGAGGTTGGTTGGCATTTGGTTTTGGTAAAGCCATACTTAGAGGCAAACCGTTCTCAGCTTCCTGACACCCACCACCATTTTAATCCCACTTTCATATTCTCCCTTCTATCCATTGGCCCATCTCAGCTGTTTCCCCACCCACTTTCATTTCTGCTTTGTGCACCCTTCTCATGAAATCACCATGAAATACGCATCCTTCCATCATAATAATCCCAACGGCATAGTTTTGCAAGTACTGCAAGTATAAATATAGCCAGCAGCTCCCAGCTGGTGATAAAGCCATATTTCTTTCTGATCTGTCCTCTGCTTGTTATTGCCCATAGTAAATAAGGGTCATGATCATTTACCAGAAATATACAATTAAAATAGGGCAGTACTATACCACTTATTGCTATGTAAATGACTCACCTGCTGGGTATCTGGGAAGAGCCGAGGTGGCGCAGTGGTTAGGGTGCAGTACTGCAGGCCACTTCAGCTGACTGTTATCTGCAGTTCAGCGGTTCTAATCCCACCGGCTCAAGGTTGACTCAGCCTTCCATCCTTCCGAGGTGGGTAAAATGAGGACCCGGATTGTTGGGGGCAATATGCTGACTCTGTAAACCGCTTAGAGAGGGCTGAAAGCCCTATGAAGCGGTATATAAGTCTAACTGCTATTGCTATTGCTATCTGCTCTATTTTGCTGCATCTTTACCCTTCTTGCTGGAGATAAGGTTAAAATACAACATACGATGGGTTTTACTTAATTCTGCATATCATTAATTAAGCAGGTCAGCTAGTAGTAGTAATGGAAGCAGTTATTTTAAACAAATCATTATTTTAAGCAAAAGGCAAATAATATAATAATTTAAATGAATCTCCTTTTGATAGTTAATTTAGTAATGTGGGTCAAAAATGTGTTCCCGCTAACTGCAGCAAATATGTAATTATCAGAATAAGGACGATGATGGCATACAAGGCTGACATTCATCATCAATCCATAAAAAAATACAAATTTCTCTAACAGAAATATAAATTATTAACCTCTTTAAAAATACATTGGCTGGTTTACTAGGGAAATATTATTCCTCAGTGAAACCTAATGCACAAATTCTACAGGGGAATGTATTATCCTTGCTCTGGTCCTTGTTATTAGCATAATGATGCTAATATGGCATAATCATGAACTAAAAGAATAATTGTATATCCCTCATTGACATTTAAAATCCTCATGTGGCTACAGAAATTCGTTTGCTCTGATATTTGACAGATGTTCCTTTTAGTGCATAGATTCTAGACAATCACATGGTTCCAGGAAATCAAATTGTTGCATATATGACTTTGACTGTCACTAACAGTCTTTCTAGGTAGAAAAATAATATCCCAACAGCATTTATGGGAGAATAAGAGGGATCCGTTCTTAATTAAGCCTAACCCCCGAGTGTGGCCCCAGAGGAAAAATTATGGGGTTTTTTTGGCAAGAAGATCCTATTTTAGGTAATAGTTGTGATTCTTCCTTTGAGCCTCTTTTTATGTTGGAAGTATGGAGGGAGGTGGGAGGTCAGCTGAACTCTGCAGGTGGGAGAAAATGAAAATTTATCCATATCCTAAACTTATATTTGAAATATTGTAGATGTGTCAGTAATATACACCTCCGTTAGGGAATGCATACTGACAGAGAGCAGCCAAATGAGTGCATTAGATTTTTGTATCATAGAGTCATAGAGCTGAAGTGACCTTGGAGGTTTTCTAACCCAACCCCCTATCCAAGTCAGGAATCTTCATATCATCTTGAATAAATGGCTGCCCAAACTTTTCTTGGAAAACTCTAGCAATAAAACACCCACAACTCCATGAGGCAAGTTGTTCCGTTGATTACTAATTTTTAATGTCAGGAAGTCTTCCTTATTTCCAGCTTGGATCTCCCTCCCTCTGACAAGCTTCGACCCATTTCTTCTTGTCCTACCCTCTGATTCTGTGGAGAATAAATCAATACCCTCGTCTCTGTGGCAGCCCTTCAAGCTAAACAAAGAGAATTAAAAGATCCCTTCTGAGTACACAGGATTTAGCCCTACTTTGCCAGTTCATAAAATAAGCATTGTTAGATGGGAAGGCATGAAGTTACCAAGACAAATAACTAAAAAATAAAGCATATATTCAAAATTCCACATTTTATTCCACAGTTATGCCTCTATGCATCCTATAGAATGCACTTGTAGAACAAAACATGGCATTTTGAATATATCAATCAGCAATGGTGTGCAACTCACCTTGATGGAGATGGCTTTTGGGCAATTATTATGCCGTACATCTCCTAATTCTCCAAAATACAAATGAAAGCTTCCATTAGGAAGGTGGGCAGGGGACCTGTCTATGTGAAGTACTCCACTCCAATGCCAACAGCCATTCCTAGGAAGAATGTTGATTCCATAATATTGATAGCTGTCTGCAGATGCAAATTCAGGCGGTAAACACACCATTTGAATCATGTTGTACCACTCAATATTAATCTAATTGAAGATATATGGAGTCACACAGCCGCTAAAACTACATGCAAAATTTCCTACAATTAGATCGTTATTTCCACTGTTGAAATTCTGTTAGGCTGCCATAGAGACACTTGCCCCCCCACCCCTCATGTGAGGCACTTGTTATGTTAACTTCAACTGTCCCAAAGCTGCTTTTTCAAGAGGCAACTAAACTTTCTTTGGTTTTTCCTTGAAGTCATTTCACTTCTCATCCAAGAAGCTTCTTCAATTCTGACTGGTTCTGACAGTTTGCCTTTTGAAAAAGCACCTTTGGGATAACCATGACCTCAGTGATTGAGAATCTCCATAGACACTCAACTGTAAGACATGCCATTCATCCAATGGTGTGCTGGAGTCATCTCACACTGACTTGCAAGAGCCAACTGTTAAATATTTTGGATTTATTTTTTTTTGAGCTGTTGAAGGGCAGAGGCGAGCCTCCATGGCATGCCGAGTGCACCAGTCAGGTTTCCATGATTGAGAGAACTCCAGATGAACAACCTGATTCATAGCAGTCCTGCCTCTCTACAAACTCTAATGCAGTAATTGAATTTGCAACCAGATCAGCCCAATTACTTGAATAAGCTCATTCTCTTAGTCTGTGCACATCTGGTATGGATTCTGTAGCTGTTTACGTGAAGACATAACAGCCCAGATCAGAATTAGATCTCATTTAGCTGCTGAAAGTTGGTGAGAACCTGACCTGAACCTACCTGTTGCATGCCCTCTTTTTCTTCCTCTTTTGATCAAGCATGGTTCTGAGTGACTAATCTTTGGTATCTTGGTGGTGGGTTTTTAAAATTCATTAGCTTTGAACAGTTCTGCCAGTATTTCATCCGGGCAGAGCTAACATGGCTAAGCATGAAGGAACATCAATGAGCCACTAAGCAACTGGGAAAGAGCAAAGACTCCAGAATGGTAGAAGAACCTTTTCTTTAAATAACTGGATTTTTTTCCCCGAACAACCTGAGTACTCTCAAATGTCAAAGTGCTGGATATTAACATGAACTGTAAACTTGTAGATTTTAAATAAGACATCTTTTAAAAAGCTATCCTTCCTCTCGGTACATTGTGAATCATAAAATATGAATGTTTAAGTAGTATTAAGAGGAGCACAATTCTGAAAAATAAAAGCAACCAGCACATGGATAATTTCCCAGGTTTAATGATGGTTAAAGAATAAGACAAGGTGTTTTTTTTCCCTCCACTCATATTGTCTTCTTTCCTGGCATCCTGACATGTAAGGACCTGGCTCTTTTCCAAGGTTGAGCAGGACCATGGGTGATTCTTACAAATTCATACATTCTGATTTTGTGCCAGTCCCCCAAACTAACAGAGATTAATATAAGATTGCCTGGACTGTGTGATATGCCTGGCTTGCAGCCCATTGCTAGAGCAGAAACGTCTGGAGGGTCTCCAGACATTCACAGGGACATTTATCTGCTATCATTGATAGAGCACAAATGCAATCAAGCCAATCTAGTTTTTACTAAACCCATTCATTGCTTTCTGTGGCCCATATCCCATGGAGTTTTACTCAGTGTCTATTCATTCACTAAAATGTAATCTCAGATAAGTGTAAGGCTATAACTTTTATAACACTATCCCTTGCTTGATATGCTTAGGGACAACATCCATTTTAATTCAAGTTACTTAGTTCCCCTTTCCTAACCTTGTGCTCCCCAGTTGTGTTAGAGTAAAATTCTCCAAATTCACACTTCTTATAGTCAGGTATTGAACATTAGAGGCTATAATTTTAGAGGTTTTATTGGGGATGACTATGTAAGAGATATGCCATCTTAAATTATTCTTAGAATAACAGGCCAAAACTGTCTTTAGTATTCAATATGAATATTTATGGCTCTTCTGCGAACTATTTGATGAAGATTTATCTTCCTCACCAGCAAACTAAAGTGCTTGAGACTTACAGAGTTTGGGAACAGAAATGCAATGATATATGTACTGTTTGAGAATCTGGGTTACCTAATATCCTGAACATGAACTTGCTTGTTTCCCCTTTGCTCATTGGCCCTTAGCAATGAATGCTAGCCAGCCAAGTTAATCCATGATGAAATGCAAGCTCTTGGTAACTGGCTTTCCTTTAATGTGCCTGCCTACCTTCCTCTCTCCTCCTGCTGTGAGCCCCTGCCTGGGTGCCCATCTGAAGCCGTAAGTCAGATGATTGCAATTCAAGTCATGAAAAGATGTATTAAACTCCCCGCATTCATTTGTTTGCTTCCAACCAGGTTTTTTTTAAAGAGTTTCAATTAAAAAGCCTGAATTGTTTAGAATTGTCAGCACCAAGCACAACCAGCAGTTGAACGAAATAAGGAAGGCTGGAAAGTACTTTTATGAGACTTGCTGTTTTAAACACATCTCACATATACATCTGCATCTGTTTTCTTCATTGCTCCTTGCTGCATATCTACTACGGGTATATATGCAAGAATGGCCTACATGTTGTTCTCCTTTTAGACTGGGAAGGCATAAAATCTGATCCACATTGATGTAATTGTGCAAATATTTTGTTGATGTACATGCTATAAATATAGACTTTTGCAGCTGTGTATATTATGTTGCTATTTATGATATACAATGCTTTGATGAAGTGTTTGTGGCCCCTCTGTCTCATGATCATAATCTTTGCAGTTGCCATATCTGCCTTTAGACAAAACTGTGACATGAGATGATGTCATCCATTCATTCATGGACATTTTCCAAACCTATTGGTAATGGGAAGGGCAGGCTATGGACATTTATTGCCAAGAATATGTTTCCTTTTTTATGGTTCATACCAAACAAGTAAAGAATAATCTGGAAATTGATAGGTATTGTGTTTTGCATTGTTCTGTAAATTCCTAAAGAGCTGCTAATAGGAAGGATACTTAAGAAAGCCAAGTGAAAGCACTCTGAATTTTTATAAATGAGAGAAATGGAAACGAGGATGTGTACATTCTCTGGATAGCTTTTGCATAGAAAATTGCAATTAATTGCAAGTCAGGAAAATCAAGTATGCTTCAGCCTTGTCCAGCTTTGCAATGTATACTCTAAATTCCATATCACAGGACTAAATTGTTGATGGCTGCTGTTTGATGCAGCTAAATATGGAAGAGACCATTGCAATGATATCCTTGGTGTTAGAACTAATTGAATATGTAGATATCAGGTAAAGAAGTTAGATAGGAATAACACGGAGCCCCAATGGTGCAGTGGTTAGAATGCAGTATTGCAGGCAAACTCTGCCCACAGCCTAGATTTCGATCCTGGCATACTCAAGGTTGACTCAGTCTTCTATCCTTCTGAGATCAGTAAAACGAGGGCCCAGATTGTTGGGGATAATGTGCTGACATTATAAACCAC
This sequence comes from Thamnophis elegans, assembly GCF_009769535.1. Classification (NCBI taxonomy): domain Eukaryota; kingdom Metazoa; phylum Chordata; class Lepidosauria; order Squamata; family Natricidae; genus Thamnophis; species Thamnophis elegans. The sequence continues at coordinate 62,305,426 of NC_045541.1, read as the reverse complement.
TCAGAGAATGCTGTAAAGCACTATGGGGTGTGGAATATAAGTCTAAGTGATATTGTTATTGTTATGGAAACATTTTTATACTATTAAAAAGTGGGGATGAAAATTGCTTCATATGGTTATAGGTTATGCTCTGCCGAAAGTCTTATCAAACTGGGATTGTATAGACACCTAGGGTTTTTTTTGTCTCTTTTTCTATTAGCCATGATGTTAAAGGCATAGTAATGTGTGGCCTATATTAGGCAAACAATAACCTGGGGTGTCTTTGACCAGTTCTGCTAAGAGTAAAAGGTCAGTAGAAGCAGCTGTGCCTGAGAGAGGCTTTTGTCAAAAGTTCATAACCAGTATTGGTGAGACCATCTTATTAATAAATCTTTACTCCCAATATGCCAAGAATATTCTTGTTCTTTTTTTATGTTGAATGGCCATCTTGATTGTTTTAAGAATGTACACTTTTCTCCAAAAGAAAAGCGGTTTCTTAGCCCAAGGTATTTCTGCGATGAGGGCCAGTTCTCTTGTGGTTTCACAAGGACAGCCACACTGAGCATTTCCAGCAACCCATTTATTCTTAAAATCATGATTAGATTTTGCTGTATCTTGGTAATTAGCATCAAACCAATGTTTAGGTTTGTTACTAATTAATCTATTCATTTTCTGGTTTGTTGATTTCTCTCTTTCTCTTTCTGTATATCTGAAACAGTGCGGTCTCCACCAGGACTGGCTAAAACTCCACTTTCAGCACTGGGGCTGAAACCTCATAATCCAGCAGAGATTTTTTTGCAGCAGACAGGAGGTAAGTGAAAGTATTAATACAATGGAAAAATTGGTGGAACAGCAATAAGGCAGCTAGGTTGTTTGCTTGCAGGCATTTCATTACCCAACTTGGTAACATCAGCAGTGCAAATGAATGTAGGGTTTATATCCTGTTTATATTCTGTATAGTATTTTGCTTTTCAAGTATTGGTGGGGATGTTTTCTCCTTGGTATTTCTTCATTAGGATATTGTTTTCTGCTTGACTGCTTGACTGCTTGTCTGCTGTTCATCCGTGCTTGTCTGGATATTGGCTGCTGAAGAAGATGTGTTCTGATTTTTTAGTTTTTTTATTTTATTTTTTAATGGTGTGAATATGGTTTGTTTCTATGCATCTATTGATGGTTGATTTGTCTGAATGCCAAGCTTCCAGGAATTCCTGAGGATTTTTGGTTTTAGCTTGGTCTAGGATTCACATAGTTTCCCAGTTGAAACTATGGTTGAGTCTGTCCATGAGTTGTAAGATTAAGGAGTTTTCATATTGTCTTCTGACTGCTAGTTAGTACTCATGGATATGCTCTGCTAATTTTCTGCCTTTCTGCATGCCTAAATCCAGGACTGGATATTCAGATAAATCAGTTTTGTAGCTCATTGCTTAGTCACATATCCAAGGACAAGCCTTTGAAGGAAGTAGCTTATCAGATCCACTGCTAAATGACACAAATCCCCCAGGGCCTCTTTATGGCATAACTAAAATGCAATTAACATGATAAAGCAAGGATACATATTTGCTGGTTTATTTTGTTAATTTATGTATATACCTTAGTCTCCCAACTAATGCCAGAAATGAAAATAATACACAAACAACCGTGTCTCAAATGAGATCATAGGAATAGCATGATAATAACAGTAACATGAAATAATACATCAGAGAAAATTTAAAAAATGGTTAGGTTTGTTTGGCACCAACAGTTAAAACCTGGCAGAAAAATAAACATACCTACGATGTAGCGGAATGCTAACAAATGTTAACAAAATATTTTAAAACATAAAAAGGCCTGATAAACGGATTCTGAGGGGACATTCTGCAATATTGGACCTGCTACTCAAAAGGCCCTGTTGCCAATTCATTCCAGACAGCCTCTTTCATCACCTGTAGAAGATCCATACCCGCAGAATGAAACTCTTAGGTAACAATATAAGGAGGAAGCTGCTCCTTCAAGTAGAGGGGGCCTGAGCTATACAGCAAAATATATGCAAAAACTACCAGCTTGCATTTGGCATAGAATGCAAGCGGAAATAAATGTAACTGACCTAAACATTTATCTGAGCCTTTGGAGCAGCACAGGGTCATCCCAAAAGTTGCTCTTTGGGGAAGAACGTTCCTCTCAAGGATAGAAAAGATTCCCTCAAATTGATTGAGGCTTTCCTGACATCAAATCTGTTTGAATCCAATTTCAATTGGAGCAGTGGGAGTCAATCAGGAAACTTGCAACATCTGAAAATGGCAATTTGTGTTTTGGTAGTTCTTCCTGTCCATACATTACTAACCATGTAAATCTCTCTCATAACAATCTTTTAAAAATGTGCCAAAAGATGCATAAAAAAGAATGCTTATTATAATTTAAAATGCATACAAGAATGCACAATTCTGGTTGAATATTATTTAAGGTAAAATAAAGACAAATGTTTGTATACCTTATAAATGCAGGTTGCTAGAATGGAGTGGCTTATGTAGTAATCAGAGAAGAGGAAAACAGATTTAACAATTCTGCAACTGCTTTTTTAAGAGGATTTGCCTCACTCTAATGTGACAGCTCTCAGTCTCATTCTTGGGCATCAGGTTATTTTTATCCAATAATAATTTTGCATCCAGAGAGCTAATATAGACACAACCTGCTTTAAAAGTCAAGTCTGTTCATTATTTTTCTCTGATATCCAGAACTCTAAATCCAAGTATTGTGTTTCTGAGCTTTCTGAAGAATAGGGTAGAAATTTCTGAAGAAAAAAGAAACTTTAGCCAGAGATGAGCCTCAATGATTGTATATTGTATTTTTTTCATACAATTACTTTGCAAGCATTCAACACATGTTGTCTAGTGCATATATAGCTCTCCTTTATAATAATAACTTGCAAGTCTTCTACTATATAATAAAGAAGATATTTTCATTAGGCCCAGGTATTGCGATACTCCTAACTTTTAGCAAACACTTCCTAATATCAGTCTCTTTCTTTTCCTTCTTTCCTTGTCCCCCAGAGGTATATGGGGAAACAGTAGTTGAATATGATCAAGGTAAGGAGGGCATTCTTTTCATTTTATTAGAACACTTTGGATGAACTGTGAAAAGTATGGAACAATTTTCAGTTACCAAGATATCTGGTTGGCTCGCCATGGGTTATCGAAAAGCTAAACAAAACAAAATGTTCATCATAGATTGAATAGCATCATAGATTGTTCAAGGGTTGCTGTACACACACATTAACCTCAAATAAATGATGACAGAGAAATGGCAGGGAAACTATTATTTATCTAAGAGTAGTATTTTCCATCTCCTCGATGTAAACATGGGCAGACTGCTTTTCCTTCTTCTAAAATATTTCCTAGGTAAATATTCTTGTTCTACTAATCTGAATGTTTAGTAGACACCTTTTGGTAATTTCCTATTGCAGAGTTAGTACTTCTGGTGAATGAACCTCAGTCTTAGTTAATATTTCCCACTTAAAAGTTTTCCAGAGAACTCTCCGTGTATTGTTGATTATAAGGTGACCACTGGAATTTTCGATACATATATGTGGAAGAAAAACTGCAATGAGCTTAGTTATTCCCAACTATCTATGTACATTATCCTAAACAATGTTAGGCCTGATTCAAACATTAGCTGGGCAATGTCTTGATCTTTCCATGAGTCAGCTATGGTATTGGTAGATAAGATGGGCAGTCATACCAGACGAATGAATGAATGAATGAATGAATGCCCTTCTGTCCCTGCCCTTATTTACTGTTGTGGGTTGGTATGGTTGCCTATGTTCCCATCCTTGAATGGGACTAACTTGCACAGATGTAGCAGCTGTAACATGGTGAAAGTACACCCTAAAAGGGTATTTCTCCCAAAATTGTAGGTTACTTTTTCCAGCAATCTTTGTATTTCCTTAAGCAGATCATCAGCTTTAAAGAAAGATAGCATTTATACATTTAAACACATTGAGAATTCTGATAAGGATTGTGGGATATTAACCAGAGTAATTCAGATATAATCCTATATAAGTTTACTCAGGGTTAAGCCCTACTGTATAGAGCAGCATTTACCCATCTACTATTTTTTGTTATTCGCTGCTGCTTCCCCCAAACAACACCATGCTAGAAAAACAATAGCTACATTTCCTTTTTTCCCATACAAGGTTCCTATAGCTCCATTTTATAAAAATAAGTAAAAATAGGAAGGGAGTAAGGCTAGGAAACTAAACCACAGTTCAGCTTCAGGTGCAGTTTGCCTTAAGACATCCTGTATTCTCTTTGTTGACTTCTTATTTAGTCATTCCTCTGCAACTGTATAAAGAATCGGCATTCGTATTCATTATTCTCTTCTCCTACCCGCAAGCAAGGCCACTGCTGGCTTTAAGAAAATCTATATAAACAAAAAGCCAAAGCAAGAATTTACATTTTTAAGAAGTTGTTTAGGACAGAACACAGCTGGGATACAACTTAATCTTTTGGAAAGCAGCTGCATTTTTAGGTATTCCAAATAAACCAAAATAGAATCCTAAATATTTTCTGAACAGGATATCCATATCATTATAGATTGTTGAGTCAAACTTTATGGAAGTTAGTACTGTTGGTCAAATATATTCAAAAATCATTATTTTTTTATTTTTAAGGTCGCAATCTATACTGAGGGACCTAGCATTCTTATTAGTCTAATAACATAATCTAACATTACACCTTTTAAAAACCTCCATATTGATTTAATTTCAGAACAAATGATAATAATGATGATGGTCATGATGATTAAAATTGTCATGGATACTTATTCCATAAAATGCGGAGGATCTAACAATATCTAACTATGCAATTAAAATAATAACAATGAAGCATAACCACCCAGATTAATTAATAATCATAATAATTTTAAAACAATAGGGACTCCACAAACATATTTAACCCCTGATGTTTTTGCAAGGTGTAGCATGCTTATCTAAGCAAATAAGAAAAAATGAACAAAATAAAATAACAAACATTCATTGATTCCATAGTCCACCTACTTCAAAGGTTCTTTACTTGCAAAATAAAGCAATTGTTTTCTTCAAATCTCCAATCCATTTACCAAGCACCATTAAAGATATGGGGGGAAACATACCAGTTTCCATTCTTTAATGATAACCACTATGAAAAGGTTTCTATCTGATATTAAAGGATAAAATGGTGTGTCAGTCAAGTGGCTATTTAGGTAGTTCAAAAATAGTGCTGATAAGTAATAATCAATTTTCCTTCATCAATTGATGTCAGAAGATTTAATGTTCAATCTTAATACTATTTAACATTTTTATTAACAATTTGGATTATTACTATTGCTCTACCTATGTTCTATGTAGAGCGTGAGGGATTGCTTATCAACCTTGCAATTGATCTAAAATTAGGTTGGACCTAATAGCTAATTCCATAGAATACAGATCTAAAATTCAAAACAATCTGAATAAGTTAGAGAAAATGGCTGGAGAGAACAGAATGAAATTAAATAGGCAAGTATCAATTTCTTGATATAAAAATTCTTCACATGGACAAGATGATAGGTAACTGGCTTGATAAGACTACTTCTGAAAGGTCTTGAAGTAATAGACAGTTACCAGAAGAATCAGCAGTGTGACATGGTCTCTCATACACACTTATAGAAGCAAAAACAAGAGAGGTTTTAGATTTCTTAAACAGAAGTATGCTTTTCAAATTACAGAAAAATTATTTCCTTTTTTCTACATTTCACAGACTCTATCTCAAATGTCATGTCGAGTCCAGAGCACCATACTTTAAGAAGAATTCCGAGAAACTAGAATTAAGTTTGGAGAGGAGTAATGATGATTATCAAAGTTTTAGAAGCTAATGCTTATGAAAAAAAGAATGAAGGAAAAGTTTAGCATTTAGAAGAATAAAATTGGAAAGTTTAGCCTTTGGAAGAGAAATCTAAGGAATGGTAGTACTTTCCATATACCGAAAAGGATGTTACAGAAAAATATAAGACCTAAAGTCAAGGACAGGGTAATAGCTTTCTTACTAAATATTAGAACAAATGTCCTAACAAGAAGAGATCAATAATGGTACCAATTGTCCAAAGTATTGATATATTTCTTTTCACTGGTTGTGTTGAAGCAGAGGTTAAATAATCATGTTCCTGCACTGGGCAAGGAATTGGCCTTGATGGCTTTAAGCCTTCTTTCAGCTTTATGGTTCTATGAATATAAAAAATTTTCAGATGGGAGAAATGGGGAATACGGTATCTGGCTCTTCAATGCTGACTGGAGTTTTTGTGAACTAAAATTCA